>NC_138298.1:33942500-34607500 GCF_965601325.2 Salmo salar
AAATTCTTATTTACAATGACGGCCTACCGGGGAACACTGGGTTAACTGCCTTGTTCAGGGGCAGAACAACAGAGTTTTATTTTGTGAGCTCGGGGATTCGATCTAGCAACCTTTCGGTTACTGGCCCAACGCGCCCCAGTATAGTTCCTTAACAAATCAAATCAAATTTTATTGGTCACATACACAAATTTAGGAGATGTTATTTCGGGTGTAGTGAAATGCTTGTGTTCATAGCTCCAACAGTGCCGTGGTATATAACAATTCACAACTATACACACAAATCTAAAAGTAAAATAATGGAATTAAGAAATGTATAAATAAATATTTGGTTGAATATGGTGTCGAAGCAGTGTGGTATCATATAGTAAAATAAAGTTATCTTAACAAGGGTGTTGGGCCTTGGTCTGTCTATTATATTAGTAGTATCATCAGGATTATACTTATAATATGATACTGTAGTATGTGTATGATATAGTTACCTTGACAGTGGTGTTGGGTTCAAACTTGAAGGCCTTGGTCTGTCCGTTCTCCAGATACACCTTTAGAACGTTGGGGAGGAAGAGCAGCGAGTTGCCCTGGAAACCAGAATAATCAGGAAATAAGGGTGTGTTATTATTAGCTAAATACTTTACTGATATCAGATAAATATTAGAGAAGGGGGGGACAAATAAGTGTTTTGAAAGGTAAGCTACCTGAGCTTGTGGTGATGACAGCTCAGCTAACATTAAACACTCTGAATGACTCCCAAATGGCACTCAATAATGGTTCTTCTAAGTTCTTCTAAGTTCTTGGAACAACCTTAGGGTTCTTGGCACTGAAAATTGCCCCCAAAAAGGTTCTTCCAAGAACCCCATAGGAGGTGGGGTTCATCGAGGAACCTCATTAGTTGGTGGGGGTTCTTGCAGGAACCTAACTGCCCAACTGAAACGTTTGGATTTGAATTTGAAAGGACAGCATGTGTAGGAACTTAATTGAACAATGTAAAGATCTCCTCAATTTAAGGTATTGATATTGTTTTATGATGATACCATCTATCTTTTCATATTTGTTTATGTCATTTTAGGATCATAATAAACACTAAAAACTAAAATATTGTGTTACTGTTGTGCGTATTATTATTAATAATAATAGTATTTTGTTGTTGTTGTTGAGGATCCATTAAAAGGGGTTATATGAAGAACCCCTAAAGGACGCTCCAGGAACCTTTACGTTTTAGAGTGGATGTCTGCCTCTCTCTCTGTCTCTCAATTTCTATTTCACATTAAGGGCTTTATTGGCATGGCAAACATATGTTTACATAGCCAAAGCAAGTGCAATAAATAATAAACAACAAAAAATGAACTGTAAACATTACACTTACAAAAGTTCCAGAAGAATAAAGACATGCATCATTTGGTGTTTTACGTTGTACATTTTAGCAGAATTCTGCATGCAGAGTGTCAATATGGTGTTTGTCCCATTTTGTGAATTCTTGTTTGGTGAGCGGACCCCAGAGCTCACAACCATAAAGGGCAAAGGGTTCTATAACTGATTCAAGTATTTTTAGCAAGATCCTTGGTATGTCGAATTTTATGTTCCTTTTGATGGCATAGTAGGCACTTCTTGCCTTGTCTCTCAGATCGTTCACAGCTTTGTAGAAGTTACCTGTGGTGCTGATGTTTAGGCCGAGATTTGTAGAGTTGAAGTCGGAAATGTACATACACTTAGGTTGGAGTCATTAAAACTCGTTTTTCAACCACCCCACAAATTTCTTGTTAAACAAAGTATAGTTTTGGCAAGTGGGTTAGGACATCTACTTTGTGCGCACGACACAAGTCATTTTCCCAACAATTGTTTACAGACAGGTTATTTCACTTCAAATTCACTGTATCACAATTCCAGTGGGTAAGAAGTCAACATACACTAAGTTGACTGTGCCTTTAAACAGCCTGAAAAATTCCAGAAAATTATGTCATGGCTTTAGAAGCTTCTGATTGGCTAATTGAAATCATTTGAGTCAATTGGAGGTGTACCTGTGGGTGTATTTCAAGGCCTACCTTCAAACTCAGTGCCTCTTTGCTTGACATGATGGGAAAATCAAAAGAAATCAGCCAAGACCTAAAAAAAAAAATTGTAGACCTCCACAAGTCTGGTTCATCCTTGGGAGCAATTTCCAAACGCCTCAAGGTACCAAGTTAATGTGTAGCAACAATAGTAAGCAAGTATAAACACCATGGGACCACACAGCCGTCTTACCCTTCAGGAAGGAGACGCGTTCTCTCCTAGAGATGAACGTACTTTGGTGCGAAAAGTGCAAATCAATCCCAGAACAACAGCAAAGGACTTTGTGAAGATGCTGGAGGAAACAGGTACAAAAGTATCTATATCCACAGTAAAACGAGTCCTATATCAACATAATCTGAAAGGCTGCTCAGCAAGGATGAAGCCACTGCTCCAAAACCTCAATAAAAAGCCACACTACGGTTTGAAACTGCACATGGGGACAAAGATCATACTTTTTGGAGAAATGTCCTCTGTTCTGATGAAACAAAAATAGAACTGTTTGGCCATAATGACTATCTTTATGTTTGGAGGAAAAAGGGGGAGGCTTGCAAGCCGAAGAACACCATCCCAACCTTGAATCACGGGGGTGACAGCATCATGTTGTGTGGGTGCTTTGCTGCAGGAAGGACTGATGCACTTCACAAAATAGATGGCATCATGAGGATTGAAAATTATGTGGATATATTGAAGCAACATCTCAAGACATCAGTCAGGAAGTGGGTCTTCCCAATGGACAATGACCCCTTTCATTCTCTCGTTCCGCTCCCTCCCTTCACCCTTCTCTCTCTCTATATATATATACATCCACTCCACCCAACGTTGTGGCAAAATGGCTTAAGGACAAGAAAGTCAAGGTATTGGAGTGACCATCACAAAGTCCTGAGCTCCATCCTATAGAAAATTTGTGGGCAGAGCTGAAAAAGCATGTGCGAGCAAGGAGGCCTACAAACTTGACTCACTTACACCATTACACCAGCTCTGTCGGGAGGAATGGGGCGAAATTCACCCAACTTATTGTGGGAAGCTTGTTGAAGGCTACCCAAAATGTTTGACCCAAGTTAAACAATTTAAAGGCAATGATACCAAATACTAATTGAGTGTATGTAAACTTCTGACCCACTGGGAATGTGATGAAAGAAATTAATGCTGAAATAAATCATTCTCACTACTATTATTCTGACATTTCACATTCTTAAAATAAAGTGGTGATCCTAACTGACTTAAGACAAGGAATTTTTACAAGGATTAAATGTCAGGAATTGTGAAAACTGAGTTTAAATGTGTTTAGCTAAGGTGTATGTAAACTTTCGACTTCAACTGTATAGTTTTTGTGTGATCTGGGGCAACAATGTCTAGATTGAATTTGTATTCGTGGTCCTGGGACCTTTTTGATTTACAGTCAGAGTCCAGGTCTGACAGAATCTGTTCAGAAGATCTAGGTGCTGCTGTAGGCCCTCCTTGGTTGGGGACAGAAGCACCAGATCATCAGAAAACAGTAGACATTTGACTTCAGATTCTAGTAGGGTGAGGCCGGGTGCTGCAGACCCCTTGCCAATTCATTGATATATATGTTGAAGAGAGTGGGGCTTAAGCTGCATCCCTGTCTCACCCCCTGGCCCTGTGGAAAGAAATGTGTGTTTTTTCCAATTTTAACCGCACACTTGTTGTTTGTGTACATGGATTTTATAATATTGTATGTTTCTCCCCCCACACAACTTTCCATCAATTTGTATAGCAGGCCTTCGTGCCAAATCAAAAGCTTTTTTGAAATCAACAAAGCATGAGAAGACTTTGCCTTTGTTTTGTTTGTTTGTCCCACTGTAGCTCAGTTGGTATAGCATGGCACTTGCAACGCCAGGGTTGTGGGTTTGATTCTCACGAGGGGCCAGTATGTAAAAATGTATGCACTCTACTGTAAGTCGCTCTGGATAAAAAAGTCTGCTAAATGACTAAAATGTGAAAAAAACATTTTTGTCAATTAAGGTCTGCAGGGTGAATATGTGGTCTGTTATTTGGTAATTTGGTAAAAAGCAAATTTGACGTTTGCTCAGTACATTGTTTTTGCAGAGGAAATGTACGCGTCTGATGTTAATCATAATGCAGAGGATTTTCCCAAGGTTTCTGTTGACGCATATCCCACTGTCTCTCTCTCTCTCTTTCTCTCTCTCTCTGTCTATCTGTCTCTGTCTCTCTCAATTCAATGTAAGTGATTTATTGGCATGGGAAACGTACAGCTGAAGTCGGAAGTTTACATACACCTTAGCCAAATACATTTAAACTCAGTTTTTCACAATTCCTGACATTTAATCCTAGTAAAAATTCCCTGTTCTAGGCCAGTTAGGATCAACACTTTATTTTAAGAATGTGAAATGTCAGAATAATAGCAGAGAGAATTATTTATTTCAGCTTTTATTTCTTTCATCACATTCCCAGTGGGTCAGAAGTTTACATACACTCAATTTGTATTTGGTAGCATTACCTTTAACCTGTTGGGGCTAGGGGGCAGTATTTTCACGGCTGGATAAAAAAAACGTACCCGATTTAATCTGGTTACTAATCCTACCCAGTAACTAGAATATGCATATACTTATTATATATGGATAGAAAACACCCTAAAGTTTCTAAAACTGTTTGAATGGTGTCTGTGAGTATAACAGAACTCATTTGGCAGGCAAAACCCTGAGACATTTTCTGACAGGAAGTGGATACCTGATGTGTTGAATTACCTTTAAGCCTATGCCATTGAAACACACAGGGGTTGATTAATGTTTTGGCACTTCCTATTGCTTCCACTAGATGTCACCAGCCTTTACAAAGTGTTTTGAGTCTTTTACTGTGAGATCTGACCGAACAAGAGCCATGGAACGGTGATGGCCGATTAGACTCTGGCGCGCAAGTTGATGTTGGGTACCCTCGTTCCAATACGTTATAAAAGAGAATGCATTCGTCCACCTTGAATATTATTCATGTTCTGGTTAAAAAAAGGCACTAATGATTCATGCTATACAACGTTTGACATGTTTGAACGAACGTAAATATATTTTTTCCCCTCGTTCATGACGAGAAGTCCGGCTGGCTTAGATCATGTGCTAACAACACGGAGCTTTTTGGATATAAATGATGAGCTTTTTTGAACAAAACTACATTCGTTATGGACCTGGGATTCCTGGAAGTGACATCTGATGAAGAGAATCAAAGGTAATGGATTATTTACATAGTATTTTCGATTTTAGATCTCTCCAACATGGCCGTTTCTCTGTATAGCAAAGCGTATTTTTCTGGGCGCAGTGCTCAGATTATTGCAAAGTGTGATTTCCCAGTAAGGTTATTTTTAAATCTGGCAAGTTGATTGCGTTCAAGAGATGTAAATCTATAATTCTTTAAATGACAATATAATATTTTACCAATGTTTTCTAATTTTAATTATTTAATTTGTGGTGCTGACTTGACTGCCGGTTATTGGAGGGAAACAATTTCCTGAACATCAACGCCATAGTAAACCGCTGTTTTTGGATATAAATATGAACTTGATAGAACTAAAAATGCATGTATTGTCTAACATAATGTCATAGGAGTGTCATCTGATGCAGATTGTCAAAGGTTAGTGCATCATTTTAGCTGGTTTTATGGTTTTGGTGACGCCTGTCTTTGAATTGACAAAACATTACACACAGCTATTGTCAATGTACTCTCCTAACATAATCTAACTTTATGCATTCACCGTAAAACCTTTTTGAAATCGGACAACGTGGTTAGATTAAGGAGATGTTTATCTTTCAAAGGGTGTAAGATAGTTGTATGTTTGAAAAATTGAATTTTGACATTTATTTGGTTTCAAATTTGCCGCTCTTGAAATGCACCTGCTGTTGATAGGGTGCACCACGGGTGGCACGCTAGCGTCCCACATAGCCCCAAGAAGTTAAATTGTTTAACTTGGGCCAAACGTTTCGGGTAGCCTTCCACAACAAGTTGGGTGAATGTTGGCCCATTCCTCCTGACAGAGCTGGTGTAACTGAGTCAGGTGTGTAGGCCTCCTTGCTCCCACAAGATTTTTCAGTTCTGCCCACACATTTTCAATAGGATTGAGGTCAGGGTTTGTAATGGCCACTCCAATACCTTGACTTTGATGTCCTTAAGCCATTTGCCACAACTTTGGAAGCATACTTGGGGTCATTGTCCATTTGGAAGACCCATTTGCGACCAAGCTTTAACTTCCTGACTGATGTCTTGAGATGTTGCTTCAATATATCCACATAATTTTCAATCCTCATGATGCCATCTATTTTGTGAAGCGCACCAGTCCCACCTACAGCAAAGCACCCTCACAACATGATACTGCCACCCCTGTGCTTCAAGGTTGGGATGGTGATCTTCGGCTTGCAAGCCTCCTCCTGTTTCCTCCAAACATAATGATTGTCGTTATGGCCAAACAGTTACATTTTTGTTTCATCAGACCAGAGGACATTTTTCGAAGAAGTATGATCTTTGTCCCCATGTGCAGTTTCAAACCGTAGTCTGGCTTTTTTATGGAGGTTTTGGAGCACTGGCTTCTTCCTCGCTGAGTGGCCTTTCAGGTTATTTTGATATAGGACTCGTTTTACTGTGGATATAGATACTTTTGTACCTGTTTCCTCCAGCATCTTCACAAGGTCCTTTGCACTGAGTTTCAAGGTAGGCCTTGAAATACACCCACAGGTACACCTCCAATTGACTCAAATTATGTCAATTAGCCTATGAGAAGCTTCTAAAGCCATGACATAATTTTCTGGAATTTTCCAAGCTGTTTAAAGGCACAGTAAACTTAGTGTATGTTGACTTCTTACCCACTGGAATTGTGATACAGTGAATTATAAGTGAAATAATCTGTCTGTAAACAATTATTGGAAAAATTGCTTGTGTCATGCACAAGGTAGATGTCCTAACCGACTTGCCAAAACTATAGTTTGTTAACAAGAAATTTGTGGAGTGGTTGAAAAACCAGTTTTAATGACTCCAACCTAAGTGTATGTAAACTTCCGACTTCAACTGTATGTTAACATTGCCTAAGCAAGTGAAATAGATAATAAACAAAAGTGAAATTAACAACTAAAAATTAACAGTAAACATTAAACTTACACAATTCCAAAAGAATAAAGACATTTCAAATGTCATATTGTCTATAAACAATGTTGTAATGATGTGCAAACAGTCAAATAGTTAAAAATAAATAAACATAAATATAGGTTCTCTTTCTCTCTCTCTCTATATATATATATATATATATCTGTCTTTCTCCATCTGTCTCTCTCTCTATATATATATATATGCCTCTCTGTCTTTCTCCATCTGTCTCTCTGTCTATTATACTGTGTTTTTCATGTTCCTCCTCTCACCCCCTTTCTCCTCTTCCTCCCCCCTTTCAATACATTATTCTTCTGTAATCACAGCTGTTCTGAAGGGAATCAGACTGGCATTGATCCAACCACTCAATCTCTTCCTGTTGTTCTCTCTCTCTCGCTTTCTCTCTCTCTCTCTCTCTCTCTCTCTCCTCTCTCTCTCTCTCTCTCTCTCTCTCTCTCTCTCTCTCTCTCTCTCTCTCTCTCTCTCTCTCTCTCTCTCTCTCTCTCTCTCTCTCTCTCTCTCTCTCTCTCTCTCTCTCTCTCTCTCTCTCCCCCTCCACCCTTCTCTCTTTCTCTCTCTCTCTCCCCCTCCACCCTTCTCTCTCCGCTCCCCTCTAATCGTTAATAGTGTGTTTACACTGAGTATACAGAACATGAACAACTCCTTCCTAACATTGAGTTGCACCCTCCCTTTGCCCTCAAAACAGCCTCAATTTATCAGGTTATGGACTCTACGATGTGTTAATAGCGTTCCACAGGGAGGCTGGCCCATGTTGACTCCAATGCTTTCCACAGTTGTTTCAAGTTGGATGGATGTCCTTTGGGTGATGAACCATTCTTAATACACACGAGAAACTGTTGAGTGTGAAAAACCCAGCAGCGTTGCAGTTCTTGACACAAACTGGTGTTCCTGGCACCTACTACTAAACCCCGTTCAAAGGCACTTAAATCTGTTGTCTGGCCCATTCACCCTTTGAATGGTACACACACAATCCATGTTTCAATGGTCTCAAGGCTTGAAAATTATTCTCACCTGTCTCCTCCCGTCATCTACACTGATTGAAGTGGATTTAACAGGTGACATCAACAAGGGATCCTATCTTTCACCTGGATTCACCTGGTCAGTCTATCTCATGGAAAGAGCAAGTTTTCCTAATGTTTTGTACACTCAGCGTATTCTTCTGTAATCAGGGAATCATCCAGCCCTCGATACGACCACTCTGTCTCAGGTTGAGTCCCAAATGGAACCCTATATCCTATATGCCAAAGTTCTGGTCAACAGTAGTACACTATATAGGGAATAGGGCTCTGGTCAACAGTAGTACACTATATAGGGAATAGGGCTCTGGTCAACAGTAGTGCACTATATAGGGAATAGGGCACTGGTCAACAGTAGTGCACTATATTGGGAATAGGGCTCTGGTCAACAGTAGTGCACTATATAGGGAATAGGGCTCTGGTCAACAGTAGTGCACTATATAGGGAATAGGGCTCTGGTCAACAGTAGTGCACTATATAGGGAATAGGGCTCTGGTCAACAGTAGTGCACTATATTGGGAATAGGGCTCTGGTCAACAGTAGTGCACTATATAGGGAATAGGGCTCTGGTCAACAGTAGTGCACTATTTAGGGACTTGAGATGCAGCCTCTGTCTCTGATCACTAGCGGAAGCTTGTGGTCCACCCCCCCGCCCCCCCTTATCTCAACCGTTCCTTTCTGTATGGAGTCCTCCAGGGAGAACCTTCCTCCTCACGTGTATTTACAGGAAAGGGACAGGACATCTAAATCACCGTGAACTGGGTTTCCAAGCCAAGCAGTGAGGATAGGGAGGAATATAGGGTTGTTACATGGCTGAGAGATAAACCACTTGTGACTAGCTACATACAGCAGTCATGTAAGCTCCATAAAGCATTTACAGACATGTCCATCTGGTGCTTTAAAAGTCACTACATAGAGTAGATTATACATGAATCCTGGACAGATATGACACAACAGCTTCATAAAGGGCTTATAACACGTCATGCATTGACAATAGGGTGTCATAAGAGTCTGACGTACCTGAGAGTGACTGTTGACTTCAACCTCCTCAGCAAAGCGAACTTTGACTGGGTTGGACCGGAGTTTAGCTCTCTTCTCTGGGGTGATGAAGGAAGACTTGGGTCCCTGAGAAACCACAGGAGGAGAAATTAGGACTTGAGTCCCTGAGAAACCACAGGAGGAGAAATTAGGACTTGGGTCCCTGAGAAACCACAGTAGGAGAAATTAGACAGAGTTTCCAAAAGGCACAAGGGTACAGACTGCAGAGCCTGTGGTTTACCTGTAATGCTCCCAGCATAGACAAATAACATACTCCTCTCCCTACCTGGGTTCACACCCCTTCTCCTTCCTTCATGTTGTGTCTGCCTCCTTCCTGTATCTCCATCTGTTTCTATACCTATCTAAATCAAGTGTCAGTAAACCCTAAAAAATCTAGATCTGAAAACTAACAGGTAGTGGATATACAACAGAACCTCAGAGACACTAATCTGACTGATCAACCCAACAGGCTGATAAACAACAGAACCTCAGAGACACTAATCTGACTGATCAACCCAACAGGCTGATATACAACAGAACCTCAGAGACACTAATCTGACTGATCAACCCAACAGGCTGATATACAACAGAACCTCAGAGACACTAATCTGACTGATCAACCCAACAGGCTGATATACAACAGAACCTCAGAGACACTAATCTGACTGATCAACCCAACAGGCTGATATACAACAGAACCTCAGAGACACTAATCTGACTGATCAACCCAACAGGCTGATATACAACAGAACCTCAGAGACACTAATCTGACTGATCAACCCAACAGGCTGATATACAACAGAACCTCAGAGACACTAATCTGACTGATCAACCCAACAGGCTGATATACAACAGAACCTCAGAGACACTAATCTGACTGATCAACCCAACAGGCTGATATACAACAGAACCTCAGAGACACTAATCTGACTGATCAACCCAACAGGCTGATATACAACAGAACCTCAGAGACACTAATCTGACTGATCAACCCAACAGGCTGATAAACAACAGAACCTCAGAGACACTAATCTGACTGATCAACCCAACAGGCTGATAAACAACAGAACCTCAGAGACACTAATCTGACTGATCAACCCAACAGGCTGATATACAACAGAACCTCAGAGACACTAATCTGACTGATCAACCCAACAGGCTGATATACAACAGAACCTCAGAGACACTAATCTGACTGATCAACCCAACAGGCTGATAAACAACAGAACCTCAGAGACACTAATCTGACTGATCAACCCAACAGGCTGATATACAACAGAACCTCAGAGACACTAATCTGACTGATCAACCCAACAGGCTGATAAACAACAGAACCTCAGAGACACTAATCTGACTGATCAACCCAACAGGCTGATATACAACAGAACCTCAGAGACACTAATCTGACTGATCAACCCAACAGGCTGATATACAACAGAACCTCAGAGACACTAATCTGACTGATCAACCCAACAGGCTGATATACAACAGAACCTCAGAGACACTAATCTGACTGATCAACCCAACAGGCTGATATACAACAGAACCTCAGAGACACTAATCTGACTGATCAACCCAACAGGCTGATATACAACAGAACCTCAGAGACACTAATCTGACTGATCAACCCAACAGGCTGATATACAACAGAACCTCAGAGACACTAATCTGACTGATCAACCCAACAGGCTGATATACAACAGAACCTCAGAGACACTAATCTGACTGATCAACCCAACAGGCTGATAAACAACAGAACCTCAGAGACACTAATCTGACTGATCAACCCAACAGGCTGATATACAACAGAACCTCAGAGACACTAATCTGACTGATCAACCCAACAGGCTGATAAACAACAGAACCTCAGAGACACTAATCTGACTGATCAACCCAACAGGCTGATAAACAACAGAACCTCAGAGACACTAATCTGACTGATCAACCCAACAGGCTGATAAACAACAGAACCTCAGAGACACTAATCTCAGACAAACCTAAATGTTACTTTCATGTAAACTGAAAACTTAATCACTAATATTGTTACTGTTGTGGTTATGAAGTGGTTTCTCCACTGTAGATAACGCCAACCACTGCAACACATCCAGGGAGTGTTCCTAATGGATACAACTGTGTGGGGGTTGTTGAAAAGAGTCAGTGTTCCTAATGGATACAACTGTGTGGGGGTTGTTGAAAAGAGTCAGTGTTCCTAATGGGTAAAACTGTGTGGGGGTTGTTGAAAAGAGTCAGTGTTCCTAATGGATACAACTGTGTGGGGGTTGTTGAAAAGAGTCAGTGTTCCTGATGGATACAACTGTGTGGGGGTTGTTGAAAAGAGTCAGTGTTCCTGATGGATACAACTGTGTGGGGGTTGTTGAAAAGAGTCAGTGTTCCTGATGGATACAACTGTGTGGGGGTTGTTGAAAAGAGTCAGTGTTCCTGATGGATAAAACTGTGTAGGGGTTGTTGAAAAGAGTCAGTGTTCCTGATGGATACAACTGTGTGGGGGTTGTTGAAAAGAGTCAGTGTTCCTAATGGATACAACTGTGTGGGGGTTGTTGAAAAGAGTCAGTGTTCCTGATGGATACAACTGTGTGGGGGTTGTTGAAAAGAGTCAGTGTTCCTGATGGATACAACTGTGTGGGGGTTGTTGAAAAGAGTCAGTGTTCCTGATGGATACAACTGTGTGGGGGTTGTTGAAAAGAGTCAGTGTTCCTGATGGATAAAACTGTGTAGGGGTTGTTGAAAAGAGTCAGTGTTCCTGATGGATACAACTGTGTGGGGGTTGTTGAAAAGAGTCAGTGTTCCTGATGGATAAAGTGTGTTGTTAAAAATATCTGTAGTTGCCCATTCATCAACACGCAAGCAAGCAGACACACACACACACACGTCAAGGCCACACTACTAGGTCATAATAAAGGTTGTGACAACACTCTGCTGCCTGTGGGGAACCATGATGGAGCACCTGGGGGTGTGTGTGGTTTCTCTGTTGGTGAAGAGAGCAACTGCTAACTGAAGGAAGAATACAACATGGAAAACATAGTGACTCACCGCTGAGTTTCTGAGGACCGTTATCATCACAGAGTACTGACACTCCCTAGGGGGAGGGAGAGGAAGAGAGAGAGAGGAAGAGAGAGAGAGGGGGTCAATATGAGGAATAAATGCTGTTGTGTTTGTGAGTGTGTATGCATGGATGTGTGTGTGTGTTTGTGCGTGTGTGTTATTGTACCTGATGAGGTCAGCCGCTTGCTCTGGGGTCAGGTCGTCGACGGCCACATTGTTGATCTTTACGACCTGGTCGCCAGGGACTAGCCTTCCATCAGCCGGCCCCGCTACCCACACACACAAACATACACACAGATTCCTCTTCCTCATCATCTTGATCAACAGGGTATATAACAGATCATTGCTGATAAAGGCTTCCAAAGATCTATTTATTTCCAAAACACCAAGAGACCTCTCTGTCTCTCTGTCTCTCTCTCTCTCTGTCTCTCTCTTGCTCTCTCTCACTCTCTCACTCTCTCACTCTCTCACTCTCTCACTCTCTCCTCTCTCTCTCTCTCTCTCTCTCTCTCTCTTCTCTCTCTCTCTCTCTCTCTCTCTCTCTCTCTCTCTCTCTCTCTCTCTCTCTCTCTCTCCTCTCTCTCTCTCACTCATACTCTCACCCTCACTCTCACTCTCTCTGTCTCTCTCTCTCGATCTCTCAGGGTTTATGAGTCAACAGGAGAGAGGGCAGAGCAACAGGGACAGAGAGACAGAGACAGATGGTGGTATTACTGAGATCAGTGCCAGAGAGCCCAGACTCAGGGGGCCACTCACACCCCGGCCGTTACTATCTGTAGTATGTGTGTGTCCATCTGATGTGGTGCAGATAAACAGCAAACGTGGTTTCAAAAAACAAATAAAGCAACACCTCATGGCACAACGCCTCTCCCCAATGTGACCTACTGGTTGTGTGTATGTACTGACATGTGACCTACTGGTTGTGTGTATGTACTGACGTGTGTGTAACTGATAGATGCACACACACTACATGCTAATGTTATTCAATGTATGTAAATTGTAAAGTCTTTTGTCTGTAATTTCTTTCACATTATGTGTCGGAACCCAGTAAGACTAGCTGTCCCCAGTAAGACTAGCTGTCCCCAATTAGACTAGCTGTACCCAGTTAGACTAGCTGTCCCCAGTAAGACTAGCTGTCCCCAGTTAGACTAGCTGTCCCCAGTTAGACTAGCTGTCCCCAGTAAGACTAGCTGTCCCCAGTTAGACTAGCTGTACCCAGTTAGACTAGCTGTACCCAGTTAGACTAGCTGTCCCCAGTAAGACTAGCTGTCTCCAGTTAGACTAGCTGTCCCCAGTTAGACTAGCTGTCCCCAGTAAGACTAGCTGTCCCTAGTAAGACTAGCTGTCCCCAGTAAGACTAGCTGTCCCCAGTTAGACTAGCTGTCCCCAGTTAGACTAGCTGTCCCCAGTAAGACTAGCTGTCCCCAGTAAGACTAGCTGTCCCCAGTAAGACTAGCTGTCCCCAGTTAGACTAGCTGTCCCCAGTTAGACTAGCTGTCCCCAGTTAGACTGGCTGTCCCCAGTTAGACTAGCTGTCATCATTGGAGTGGGCTAATGGGGATCCTAATAAACTCAAATACTGTCCATTATCTGACTGATATTTTTCTCTGTTGGGCATATGATTGGCCAATATGATGTATCTAATGTCTGATATGGCTATTGTTCACAATTGCAACTATATACAGTAGGTCTGTGAGGGTAGTCTATATACAGTAGGTCTGTGTGGGTAGTCTACATACAGTTGGTCTGTGGGGGTAATCTATTTACAGTAGGCCTGTTTGGCCCTGTCCGGGAGTATCGTCGGATGGGGCCACAGTGTCTCCCGACCCCTCCTGTCTCAGCCTCCAGTATTTATGCTGCAGTAGTTTATGTGTCGAGGGGCTAGGGTCAGTCAGAATTTAAGTATGCTCTCTCTAATTCTCTCTCTCTCTTTCTCTCTCTTTCCCGCTTTCTTTCTCTCTTTCTCTCTCTTGGAGGACCTGAGCCCTAGGACCATGCCTCAGGACTACCTGGCATGATGACTCCTTGCTGTCCCCAGTCCACCTGGCCGTTCTGCTGCTCCAGTTTCAACTGTTCTGCCTGCGGCTATGGAACCCTGACCTGTTCACCGGACGTGCTACCTGTCCCAGACCTGCAGTTTTCAACTCTCTAGAGACAGCAGGAGCGGTAGAGATACTCTGAATGATCGGCTATGAAAAGCCAACTGATATTTACTCCTGAGGTGCTGACCTGTTGCATCCTCGACAAACACTGTGATTATTATTATTTGACCCTGCTGGTCATCTATGAACATTTGAACATCTTGGCCATGTTCTGTTATAATCTCCACCTGGCACAGCCAGAAGAGGACTGGCCACCCCTCAGAGCCTGGTTCCTCTCTAGGTTTCTTCCTAGGTTCTGGGCTTTCAAGGGAGTTTTTCCTAGCCACCGTGCTACTACTCCTGCATTGCTTGCTGTTTGGGGTTTTAGGCTGGGTTTCTGTACTGCACTTTGTGACATCAGCTGATGTAAGAAGGGCTTTATAAATACATTTGATTTGAGGGTAGTCTATATACAGTAGGTCTGTAAGGGTAATCTATTTACAGTAGATATCTGAGGGTAGTCTATATACAGTAGGTCTGTGAGGGTAATCTATATACAGTAGGTTTGTGAGGGTAGTCTATATACAGTAGGTCTGTGAGGATGGTCTATATACAGTAGGTCTGTGAGGGTAGTCTATATACAGTAGGTCTGTGAGGTTAGTCTATATACAGTAGGTCTGTAAGGGTAGTCTATATAAGGTAGGTCTGTCAGGGTAGTCTATATACATCCATACACACAGGGCCCTACTGTAGGTACTATTTGCATATGACGATAAACCCTTTGTTGTCCTATTGATCTCCCATTAACCGTTCCTCTCATTACTGTAACCACCACCACACACACACCAGCGATACTTCCACTAGCTCAGCAACATTCCCCCTCCTCTCACTGCGTCCCAAATGGCACCCTATTCTCTATAGGGCACTACTAGGACTCTGGTCAAAAGTAGTACACTATATAGGGAATTGGGTGCCATTAACGACTCACCCTCAGTCTCCACCTGGGCTTAACAACACAAACCCTAATGGAGCCTATGGAACAACACAAAACCCCTCAACCCTTTTCTGTACAGCCTGTCAATGAAAATCAATCTCAATGACATCACAATCGGATTCTACAATTTGATCATAGATGTGGTAAAGGAGTCAATGGAACGTTCCATTGACCAGAATGCAGACGTTCCATTGACCAGAATGCAGACGTTCCATTGCCCAGAATGCAGACGTTCCATTGCCCAGAATGCAGACGTTCCATTGCCCAGAATGCAGACGTTCCATTGCCCAGAATGCAGACGTTCCATTGACCAGAATGCAGACGTTCCATTGACCAGAATGCAGAAGTTCCATTGCCCAGAATGCAGACGTTCCATTGACCAGAATGCAGATGTTCCATTGACCAGAATGCAGACGTTCCATTGACCAGAATGCAGACGTTCCATTGACCAGAATGCAAACGTTCCATTGACCAGAATGCAGATGTTCCTCCCTCTTCTCTTACCCATCATTCCTAGTTTCTCCTGGCATCTTTCAGTCTTTCCTCCTCTGTGGACCCCCTCCCTCCATCAAATCCCTCCCTCGACACACTCATGCACACCAGCCCCTCAAACACAGCCCCCAGTGAGAGATGGATAGGGGGATGAGAGAAAGGAGAAGGAAGAAGAGGAGTGTCCCAGGTTTTTGGAGAGGTACATGGGGTCTGAGATGATACATGATCTCCTTAAGGCCCAATGGTCCACCTCCTCCTCCAGGGTAAAGAAGGGACACTCAGACCCCACCTTACCCAGGCTCGGGGGCACCACCCTAGGCCTTGATGCTGCCATCACCCCCCTGACCCTCCAGGCCCTACAGAGCCAACTGTGCCTCTCCTGGAGGAGAGAGCTGGATGGAACCACCACCAAAGAGGCTGAGGGGACTCAGGACGGAGCAGAGTGTCTGAACAAGCCAGAGAGGCTGGACAAGCCCAGAACGGAGCATCGCAACTGGAGTTTAGATAATGATGGTGAGGGTGATGAGGACCAGGGTGAAAACCAGGGTGAGAACCAGGAGGGGGGTCTGGCTCTGAGGGTGATCCGAGCGTGAGTCAGGCTCTGGGGTGGATCAGGGAGGCGGAGGGGTACCTCATCCACCCAGACTATGATGCTCTGGAGGATGTAGTTGGATCCTGTACCTAATGGAGTAATAACTAGCAAGACTGCCAGGATCTCAGTTTTGCAAAGGGTGATTGGTCAAAAGACTGCCACGTGAATTCAACAGCATAACTAATTGGTCTGATTTCTGCCACCCAACCAACCAAATTATTAAATCAAATCTTCAAGTGACTCTGAAACCATATGTTGTTTTCTTTCCCTTGCTGTTTTTCTCATCAGATGTTGATTGTTAACCTGTTATGGCTAGGGGGCAAACTCATGACAATGTAGTCCTATGTCAGGGTTATGATAGCTCTATGTCATGTTTGTCCTGTTGAGGGTAGTGGGCAGTATTTGCACGGCCGGATAAAAAAACGTACCCGATTTAATCTGGTTATTACTACTGCCCAGAAATATGCATATAATTATTGTCTTTGGATAGAAAACACCCTAAAGTTTCTGAAACTGTTTGAATGGTGTCTGTGAGTATAACAGAACTCATATGGCAGGCAAAAACCTGAGAAGATTCTGTACAGGAAGTGCCCTCTCTGACCATTCCTTGGGCTTCTTGACTCTCTTTATTGAAAATTTTGGATCTTTGCTGTAACGTGACACTTCCTACGGCTCCCATAGGCTCTCAGAAGGCGGAAAAAAAGCTGGATCATGTCTTTGCAGCCCCTGGCTGAAAAACATTAGCGCCTTTGGTAAGTGGTCTATCAGAGGACAATGAGACTGAGGCGTGTGCACGAGGCGACCCCATGTTTTTATTTTCTCTCTCTTTGTACTAAAACAGGGTTTCCCGGTCTGAATATTATCGCTTTTTTATGAGAAAAATGGCATAAAAATTGATTTTAAACAGCGGTTGACATGCTTCGAAGTACGGTAATGGAATATTTAGAATTTTTTTGTCACGAAACGCGTCGGGCGCGTCACCCTTCTTTACACTTCGGATAGTGTCTTGAACGCACGAACAAAACAGAGGATATTTGAACATAACTATGGATTATTTTGAACCAAACCAACATTTGTTATTGAAGTAGAAGTCCTGGGAGTGCATTCTGATGAAGAACAGCAAAGGTAATCAAATATTTCTTATAGTAAATCTGACTTTGGTGAGGGCTAAACTTGGTGGGTGTCTAAATAGCTAGCCCCTAATGGCTGGGCTATCTACTCAGAATATTGCAAAATGTGCTTTCACCGAAAAGCTATTTTAAAATCGGACATAGCGAGTGCATAAAGGAGTTCTGTATCTATAATTCTTAATATAATTGTTATGTTTTTTGTGAACGTTTATCGTGAGTAATTTAGTCAATTCACCGGAAGTTTGCGGGGGGTATGCTAGTTCTGAACGTCACATGCTAATGTAAAAAGCTGTTTTTTGATATAAATATGAACTTAATTGAACAAAACATGCATGTATTGTATAACATAATGTCCTAGGATTGTCATCTGATGAAGGTCATCAAAGGTTAGTGCTGCATTTAGCTGTGGTTTGGTTTTATGTGACATTATATGCTAGCTTGAAAAATGGGTGTCTGATTATTTCTGGCTGGGTACTCTGCTGACATAATCTAATGTTTTGCTTTCGTTGTAAAGCCTTTTTGAAATCGGACAGTGTGGTTAGATTAACGAGAGTCTTGTCTTTAAAATGGTGTAAAATAGTCATATGTTTGAGAAATTGAAGTAATAGCATTTCTAAGGTATTTGAATAACGCGCCACGGGATTCCACTGGCTGTTATGTAGGTGGGACGATTTTGTCCCACCAACCCTAGAAAGGTTATGTAGCCTACCTGGGGTGACGTCCTGCACCAGTATGGGTGTCTGAGGTGTCAGGGTGAGTCCATGAGTGTTGAGGAGGGGGTCTCGTAGGATCTGGACGGTCAGTCTAACCGGGTAGTTGTTCTTCTGGTCCTGACTGCTAGACTCTCCCCCCGCAGCTGCCTTCCCATCTACCAGGATACGCTCTCTGATTGGGGTAGAGACCAGGTATTAGCCAGAATCAGAGGACAAGGTAGCAGACAATCAGAATCAGGGAACCATACAAATGGAGATGTCATCCAATCAAAGGGGAGGACAACAGAAGGCAAGGTATCAGCCAATCAAAACAAACAAGGAAACACTTCATCATAATAGTCTGCTACAGATGATGTCGAATATTGCCTTGAATAACCAGGCCTAACCCAAACAAAACCATTTAGACAAACCCATTACTAGCCCCCAGGCTAACCTAGACAAAACCATTACTAGCCCCCAGGCTAACCCAAACAAAACCATTTAGACAAACCCATTACTAGCCCCCAGGCTAACCTAGACAAAACCATTACTAGCCCCCAGGCTAACCCAAACAAAACCATTTAGACAAACCCATTACTAGCCCCCAGGCTAACCTAGACAAAACCATTACTAGCCCCCAGGCTAACCTAGACAAAACCATTACTAGCCCCCAGGCTAACCTAGACAAAACCATTACTACCCCCCAGATCTAACCCAGACAAACCCATTACTAGCTCCCTGGCTAACCCAGTCAAACCCAAACTAGTCGGGCATAATGCCAAAGCTAACCCTGTTACGTGGCCGGCCTGGTTAGTACTAACCTGCTGCTGGAATCCCTGGAGCGTCGTAGCCATCGCCCCACCACCTGCTCCACCCGACTGGTCCTGCGGGACGGGGAGCGGCTTCTGTCCCGCTCCTCCATTTAACTACAGACAGGGGTTAAAGGTCAGAGGCCAAGGATGAGAGCAGGGGTTCAAATATAGATTAACATTGTGACTATTGTTCCATTGCCTGTATTAGAGGTATGCACGTAGACATGTCATAACTTTCAATGAGCAACATTTCCTATATGACCTAGGGATGTATGATTGGGAGGGTGTGTCTTCTATCTCTGATTCAGATCTTTAAATGTTTTACCTCTCAGTTTAACTCTGTTGCAGATCAGCATGCCCCACATAAAAAACCAAGGGTTAAAGACAGCTCTAATCCATGGTTCACGCATTAATTGTCTGAAAGATTTCATGAAAGAAACTTAGCTTGGGCTAAAGCTAAATTGACTGATTCTACCTCTTGACTGGCTTCTTCAGACATTTGAGAAAAGTTTGTCTTACTTTGGTTAACTTGTTATGGATAGGGGGCAGTATTTTCACGGCCGGATAAAAAATGTACCCGATTTAATCTGATTATTACTCCTGCCCAGAAACTAGAATATGCATATAATTATTAGCTTTGGATAGAAAACACTCCAAAGTTTCTAAAACTGTTTGAATGGTGTCTGTGAGTATAACAGAACTCATTTGGCAGGCCAAAACCTGAGAAGATTCCGAACAGGAAGCGCCCTCTCTGACCATATCTTGGCCTTCTTGATCATCTCTATCCAAAACAGGGGATCTCTGCTGTAACGTGACATTTTCTAATGCTCCCATAGGCTCTCAGAAGGCGCCAGAACGTTGAATGATGACTTTGCAGACCATGGCTGAAAAACAGTAGCGCATTTTGATAGTGGTCGATCTGAGAACAATGAGACTGGCGTGCGCGTGCACGAGAAGAGTCCATTTTACTTACTTCGTCTTTGACTGAAAACAACGACTCCCGGTCGGAATATTATCACTTTTTTACGAGAAAAATCGCATAAAAATTGATTTTAAACAGCGTTTGACATGCTTCGAAGTACGGTAATGGAATATTTTGACATTTTTTGTCAAGAAACGCGCCGGGCGCATCACCCTTCGTTACCCTTCGGATAGTGTCTTCAACGCACAACAAAACGCCGCTATTTGGATATAACTATGGATTATTTGGAACCAAACCAACATTTGTTATTGAAGTAGAAGTCCTGGGAGTGCATTCTGATGAAGAACAGCAAAGGTAATCCAATTTTTCTTATAGTAAATCTGAGTTTGGTGAGTACCAAACTTGGTGGGTGTCAAAATAGCTAGCCATGATGGCCGGGCTATCTACTCAGAATATTGCAAAATGTGCTTTCACCGAAAAGCTATTTTAAAGTTGGACACCGCGATTGCATTAAGGAGTTCTGTATCTATAATTCTTAAAATAATTGTTATGTTTTTTGTGAACGTTTATCGTGAGTAATTTAGTAAATTCACCGGAAGTGTTCGGTGGGAATGCTAGTTCTGAATGTCACATGCTAATGTAAAAAGCTGGTTTTTGATATAAATATGAACTTGATTGAACAAAACATGCATGTATTGTATAACATAATGTCCTAGGAGTGTCATCTGATGAAGATCATCAAAGGTTAGTGCTGCATTTAGCTGTGGTTTTGTTTTTTGTGACATTATATGCTAGCTTGAAAAATGGGTGTCTGATTATTTCTGGCTGGGTACTCTGCTGACATAATCTAACGTTTTGATTTCGCTGTAAAGCCTATCTGGTTATTCTATCTTGTTGTTATATGTTGTTATTCTATCTTGTTATTCTATCTGGTTATTCTATCTTGTTATTCTATCTTGTTATTCTATCTTGTTATTCTATCTAGTTATTCTATCTTGTTATTCTATCTAGTTATTCTATCTAGTTATTCTATCTAGTTATTCTATCTTGTTATTCTATCTTGTTATTCTATCTTGTTGTTCTATCTAGTTATTCTATCTTGTTATTCTATCTGGTTGTTCTATCTTGTTATTCTATCTGGTTATTATATCTTGTTATTCTATCTTGTTATTCTATCTGGTTATTCTATCTAGTTATTATATCTTGTTATTCTATCTGGTTATTCTATCTAGTTATTCTATCTTGTTATTCTATCTGGTTATTCTATCTAGTTATTCTATCTGGTTATTCTATCTTGTTATTCTATCTTGTTATTCTATCTGGTTATTCTATCTAGTTATTCTATCTTGTTATTCTATCTTGTTATTCTATCTAGTTATTCTATCTAGTTATTCTATCTTGTTATTCTATCTAGTTATTCTATCTAGTTATTCTATCTTGTTATTCTATCTTGTTATTCTATCTTGTTATTCTATCTTGTTGTTCTATCTAGTTATTCTATCTTGTTATTCTATCTGGTTGTTCTATCTTGTTATTCTATCTGGTTATTCTATCTTGTTATTCTATCTAGTTATTCTATCTTGTTATTCTATCTGGTTATTCTATCTAGTTATTATATCTTGTTGTTCTATCTTGTTATTCTATCTGGTTATTCTATCTAGTTATTCTATCTTGTTATTCTATCTGGTTATTCTATCTAGTTATTCTATCTAGTTATTCTATCTGGTTATTCTATCTTGTTATTCTATCTTGTTATTCTATCTGGTTATTCTATCTGGTTATTCTATCTGGTTATTCTATCTAGTTATTCTATCTTGTTATTCTATCTTGTTATTCTATCTGGTTATTCTATCTAGTTATTCTATCTTGTTATTCTATCTGGTTATTCTATCTAGTTATTCTATCTTGTTATTCTATCTGGTTATTCTATCTAGTTATTCTATCTTGTTATTCTATCTGGTTATTCTATCTAGTTATTCTATCTAGTTATTCTATCTTGTTATTCTATCTTGTTATTCTATCTAGTTATTCTATCTGGTTATTCTATCTGGTTATTCTATCTAGTTATTCTATCTTGTTATTCTATCTTGTTATTCTATCTGGTTATTCTATCTTGTTATTCTATCTAGTTATTCCATCTTGTTATTCTATCTGGTTATTCTATCTGGTTATTCTATCTGGTTAGTCTATCTGGTTATTCTATCTGGCCGTTGTTCTATCTGGTTGTTCTATATGGTTATTCCATCTGGTTGTTCTATCTTGTTATTCTATCTGGTTGTTCTATCTGGTTATTCTATCTTGTTATTCTATCTGGTTGTTCTATCTTGTAGATTTATATTTTATTAATTTGATTTATTTTCTGTCCTCAGGGCACCATTGGAAATGAAACCTTGGTCTCAATTGGGCTCGCCTGAATAAATAAAAGTTCACAAACACGCACACACACGCACGCACGCACACACACACTTATATATTATTCAGTAGAGTGCTGTATGTGCTTTTGGGGGACCAGAGATGATGTCACTAGGGATTGTGATGCTCTAATTGGTCTGTAGACCAGACAGGCTGCGATTGGCTGATAATCTACATGTGGTGCGCATAATGTCAATTGATCTCAAATAATACGGCTCCTAATTGTCAATCTCAGCTGTGGTGTCTCTTTTAATGGGTCTCCAATGGTTCAGTTGTGTGAGGAGGGGATCATCTCAAATGGATCCTGACAGACCATGTTGGACATGTGGTTGTAATGGATAGTGGTTCCGTCCCAAATGGCACCCTATCCCAATGGTTGGCCTGGCAACTCTTAACCCTCCCCGGCCACAGAAAGAAAACATGGGTGGGTGAGTGGGTGAGTGAGTGAATCAAAAATAGATAGATGGATGGTTGGATGAATTATGAAGACAGTAGCATGTTTCTAAGGCCCTGGTGATAAATAGTGCACTATATATATGGTGCCATTTGGGACACAATCTAGGTCTGAGACTCCCATCTGGTAGGAAACAACAGACATTACTGATGATGGAACACACATTACTGATGATGGGGCATTAACACCATCCATTAGACTAGAGAGAGAGGGAGGGAGGGTGTGGGAGAGAGGGGGTGAGAGAGAGAGAGAGAGAGAGAGAGAGAGAGAGAGAGAGAGAGAGAGAGAGAGGAGAGAGAGAGCTAGGGTTGATACTATAAGGTACTGTAGATCAGAAGAAGAGGAGTGAGACAGAGGTTAAAAGAGAGAGAGAGATCAAAGCAGAGAGAAAAAGTGGAGGAGGAAGAGGACCGGCAGAGAGTGATATATGAAGAGAGATGTATGAAAAGTGATATATGAAGAGAGAGATATGAAGAGAGAGAGAGAGAGTGAATGACAGAGAGAGATATCGTCACACCCTGATCTGTTTCACTTGTCTTTGTGATTGTCTCCACCCCTCTCCAGGTGTCGTCCATCTTCCCCATTGTCTCCTGTGTATTTATACCTGTTTTCTCTGTTTGTCTGTTGCCAGTTTATTTTGTTTCGACAAGCCTACCAGCATTTCTCCCTCTGTTCCTGTCTCTCGATTGTTCCTGTTTTCTAGTTTTCCCGGTATTGACCTTTTCTGCCTGCCTTGACCCTGAGCCTGCCTGCCATCCTGTACCTTTGCCCATCTATCTGGATTACTGACCTCTGTCTGCCCTGAGCCTGCCTGCCGTCCTGTACCTTTGCCCATCTATCTGGATTACTGACCTCTGTCTGCCCTGAGCCTGCCTGCCATCCTGTACCTTTGCACCATCTATCTAGATTACTGACCTCTGTCTGCCCTGAGCCTGCCTGCCGTCCTGTACCTTTGCCCCATCTATCTGGATTACTGACCCCTGCCTGCATTGACCAGTCTTTTGCCTGCCCCTGTTGGATTAATAAACTGTTGTTATTTCGACGTTGTCTGCATCTGGGTCTTACCTGAAATGTGATAGATATATGAAGAGAGATAGTGAATGACAGAGAGAGATATATGAAGAGAGATAGTGAATGACAGAGAGAGATGTATGAAGAGAGATAGTGAACGACAGAGAGAGATGTATGAAGAGAGATAGTGAACGACAGAGAGATATATATGAAGAGAGATAGTGAATGACAGAGAGAGATATATGAAGAGGGATAGTGAATGACAGAGAGAGACGTATGAAGAGATATAGTGAATGACAGAGAGAGATATATGAAGAGGGATAGTGAATGACAGAGAGAGATATATGAAGAGAGATAATGAACGACAGAGAGAGATGTATGAAGAGAGATAGTGAACGACAGAGAGATATATATGAAGAGGGATAGTGAATGACAGAGAGAGACGTATGAAGAGATATAGTGAATGACAGAGAGAGATATATGAAGAGGGATAGTGAATGACAGAGAGAGATATATGAAGAGAGATAATGAACGACAGAGAGAGATGTATGAAGAGAGATAGTGAACGACAGAGAGATATATATGAAGAGGGATAGTGAATGACAGAGAGAGACGTATGAAGAGATATAGTGAATGACAGAGAGAGATATATGAAGAGGGATAGTGAATGACAGAGAGAGATATATGAAGAGAGATAATGAACGACAGAGAGAGATGTATGAAGAGAGATAGTGAACGACAGAGAGATATATATGAAGAGGGATAGTGAATGACAGAGAGAGACGTATGAAGAGATATAGTGAATGACAGAGAGAGATATATGAAGAGGGATAGTGAATGACAGAGAGAGATATATGAAGAGAGATAATGAACGACAGAGAGAGATGTATGAAGAGAGATAGTGAACGACAGAGAGATATATATGAAGAGAGATAGTGAACGACAGAGAGATATATATGAAGAGGGATAGTGAATGACAGAGAGAGATATATGAAGAGGGATATTGAATGACAGTGAAATATATATTAAGAGAGAGAGCGAGAGAGAGAGAGAGAGAGAGAGAGAGTTGGAGGGTGAGAGTGTAATGTTTATTGTTCATTTTTTTATTGTTTATTTTACTTTTGTTTTTTATCTATTTCACTTGCTTTGGCAATGTTAACATATGTTTCCCAGGCCATTAAAGCCCCTTGAATTGAATTGAAAGAGAGAGAGAAAGACAGAGAGAGTATCCTCCGTGTACAACGTAAAACACAAAATAATGCATGCAGAGCAGGGTTAGGCCGATACTGACTAATTATCAAAATCCAGAAAAGAGACGTTAAATTCTACAACCACCTAAAAGGAAGTGATTCCCAAACCATCCATAACAAAGCCATCACCTACAGAGAGATGAACCTGGAGAAGAGTGCCCTAAGAAACTGGTCCTGGGGCTCTGTTCACCAACACAAACAGACCCCACAGAGCCCCAGGACAGCAACACAATTAGACCCAACCAAAACATGAGAAAACAAAAAGATAATTCCTTTACACATTGGAAAGAAATAACAAAACAACACAGCAAACTAGAATGTTATTTAGCCCTAAACAGAGAGTACATAGTGGCAGAATACCTGACCACTGTGACTGACCCAAATTTAAGGAAAGCTTTGACTATGTACAGACTCAGTGAGCATAGCCTTGCTATTGAGAAATGCAGCTGTAGGCAGACCTGGCTCTCAAGAGAAGACAGGCTATGTGCACACTGCCCACAAAATGAGTTGGAAACTGAGCTACACTTCTTAACTTGTATGACCATATTAGAGATACATATTTCCCTCAGATTACACAACACACAAAGAATTTGAAAACAAATCAAATTTTGATAAACTCCCATATCTATTGGGTGAAATACCAGTGTGCCATCACAGCAGCAAGATGTGTGACCTGTTGTCACAAGAAAAGGGCAACCAGTGAAGAACAAATGTAATTGTAAATAAAACACATATTTATTTATTTTCCCTTTTGTACTTGAACTATTTGCACATCATTACAACACTGTATATAGACGTAACATGATATTTGAAATGGGTTTATTATTTTGGAACTTGTGTATTCGTAATATCTACTGTTCACTTTTTATTGTTTATTTCACTTTTGTTAATTATCTATTTCACTTGCTTTGGCAACATAAACATATGTTTATCATGCCAATAAAGCCCTTTGAATTGAATTGACAGAGACAGAGACAGAGACAGAGACAGAGACAGAGAGACATAGTAGGAGAGATATAGATAGATGGAGAGAGAAAGAGACAGAGAGAGACAGAGACAGAGAGAGAGAGAGAGAGAATAACAGAGAGAGAGAGAGAGAGAATGACAGAGAGACAGAGAGATGGAGAGTGGGAGAGCGAGAGAGAGAGAGGGAGAGATGGAGAGAGGGAGAGAGATGGAGAGAGAGAGAATGAGAGAGCGAGAGAGAGAATAACAGAGAGAGAGATAGAGAATGACAGAGAGAGAGAGATAGAGAATGACAGAGAGAGAGAGATAGAGAATGACAGAGAGAGAGAGAGAGATGGAGAGTGGGAGAGCGAGAGAGAGATAGAGAGAGATGGAGAGAGGGAGAGAGATGGAGAGAGAGAGAATGAGAGAGCGAGAGAGAGAATAACAGAGAGAGAGATAGAGAATGACAGAGAGAGAGAGATGGAGAGTGGGAGAGCGAGAGAGAGATAGAGAGAGATGGAGAGAGGGAGAGAGATGGAGAGAGAGAGAATGAGAGAGCGAGAGAGAGAATAACAGAGAGAGAGATAGAGAATGACAGAGAGAGAGAGATGGAGAGTGGGAGAGCGAGAGAGAGGGAGAGAGAGAGAGAGAGAGAGAGAGAGAGAGAGAGAGAGAGAGAGAGAGAATGACACAGACAGACAGAGAGAAAGCGGTGTCTCCAGAGACTGTGTTGTCTATCTATGAGTCATGGTCACATTAGCCCTCAATCTGTCCGTCTGTCTGTTTTGTTTGTCCATCTCAAATTACACACACGCACACAAACATGCACAAACACACACACACACAGGAAGGGGGGAAAGATCTCTACAGGTGCAGGAACCAATCCGGACCAGAGTAAACTTTACTGAATCACACCTGTCATCACAAAGCATTTCAGAGTAGGAGTGTTGACTTAGGATCAGGTCTCCCCTGTCCATGTTGTAATCTCATTCATTATGCTCTAGGATCAGGTCTCCCCTGTCCATGTTGTAATCTCATTCATTATGCTCTAGCATCACGTTTCCCCTGTCCATGTTGTAATCTCATTCATTATGCTCTAGGATCAGGTCTCCCCTGTCCATGTTGTAATCTCATTCATTATGATCTAGGATCAGGTCTCCCCTGTCCATGTTGTAATCTCATTCATTATGATCTAGGATCAGGTCTCCCCTGTCCATGTTGTAATCTCATTCATTATGCTCTAGGATCAGGTCTCCCCTGTCCATGTTGTAATCTCATTCATTATAATCTAGGATCAGGTCCCCCCGTCCATGTTGTAATCTCATTCATTATGATCTAGGATCAGGTCTCCCCTGTCCATGTTGTAATCTCATTCATTATGCTCTAGGATCAGGTCTCCCCTGTCCATGTTGTAATCTCATTCATTATGATCTAGGATCAGGTCTCCCCTGTCCATGTTGTAATCTCATTCATTATGATCTAGGATCAGGTCTCCCCTGTCCATGTTGTAATCTCATTCATTATGATCTAGGATCAGGTCCCCCCGTCCATGTTGTAATCTCATTCACTATAATTAACAAGTCAAACTGATCCTAGATCAAAACTCCTACTCTGAGACTTTGTGATTACAGGCTCAGACCTAAACAGAACAATACTAGGTTAGACCAGACTAACAGAACAAGACCAGACTAGACTAGACTAACAGAACAAGACCAGGCCCAGACCTAACAGAACCTTACCAGGCTAGACCAGACTAGCAGAACCAGACCAGGCTAGACCAGGATAAACCTGAAACAATTACACTTTCGCACCCTGATCTGTTTCACCTGTCTTTGTGTTTGTTTCCACCCCCACCAGGTGTCTCCCATCTCCCCTCATTATCCCCAGTGTATTTATGCCTGTGTTTTCTGTTTGTCTGTTGTCAGTTTGTCTTGTGATGTCAGGTCTTACCAGTGTGCATTCCCATTTTCCTTTTTCTCAAGTGTTTGTTTCCTAGTTTTCCCGGTTCTGACCATTCCGCCTTCCCTGACGAACTGGGCTACTGGTTTTATCATGGGTTGGAGCCCATTCTGCCATGGTCATTGTCTTAAGTCGGCCCAGCCTGGCCTGGGACATCTTCTTGCAGGCTTGAGAGAAGCTCTCGGATCTCTCCGCCATTCCCGCGAAGTACCTGGACCTCCGGGAAGTCTTTAACAAGGCCTGCGCTACGGCTCTCCCTCCGCATCGACCCTATGACTGCGCCATTGACCTTCTCCTGGGCCCTACACCCCCTCGAGGGGGCTTTACTCCTGGAGACCAAGGCTATAGAGGAGTACATTCAGAACTCTCTCGCTGCAGGGAGTATTCGTCCATCGGCCTCTCCCGCCGGCGCAGGGTTGTTCTTTGTGGAGAAGGACAAAACCCTGTATCGACTACAGGGACCTTAATGACATCACAGTTAAAAAACGTCACCCTCTACCACTCATCTCCTCGGCTTTCAAACCTCTTCATGAAGCGACCATCTTCTCTAAATTGGACCTTCGGAACGGCCTACCATCTTGTTTAGGTACGGGAGGGAGATTAGTGTAAAACAGCCTTTAACACAGCTAGCGGGCACTATGAGTATTTAGTTATGCCAATTGGATAAAAACGGTTAAAAACCGTCACCCTGACTGACCAGCGCTCCTGGGGTGTTCTAGATCCTGGTCAACGATGTGCTCCGGGACATGCTGAACCGGTTCGTGTTTGTCTACCTCCACGACATCCTTGTCTTTTACTGTTAAGCTCAAGACCACGTCCTCCACGTCTGACAAGTCCTTCAGCTGACCAAGAGTTCTCGAAACTCTCGTACCATCCCGTCAGTTTGTGGTGGAGGTCGACGCCTCGGATGTCGGAGTGGGGGCCGTTCTGCCCCGGACCAAAAGCTGCACCCCTGCGCATTCCTCTCCCATCGTCTTACCCCTGCTGAGAGGAACTATGATGTGGGAAATCGAGAACTTGTTGCTGTCAAGATGGCGTTGGACGAGTGGAGGCACTGGTTGGAGGAGGTGGAACACCCATTCTTAGTGTGGCCTGACCATAATAATCTGGAATATCTCCGCACCGCCAAGCGCCTCAACTCTAGGCAGGCTTGATGGGCCCTGTTATTCACCCGTTTCAATTTCAGTCTCTCCTACTGCCCGGGGGTCCAAGAACGTGAAGCCTGATGAACTCTCACGGTTGTATTGCTCCACTGCTACTCTGTCTGACCCCGAGACCATCCTCCCTACCTCCTGTCTAGCGGCTACAGTCATCTGGGATATAGAGAGCCTGGTCTGTAAAGCGCAGCGTTCCCCGGTCCTGGAATGGGCACATTCCTCAAGACTGACCTGCCATCCAGGCTCCCGTTGGATGACGCTTTTGGTGGCCTTCCAACCGCCCATTTTATTCCCCTCCTAAGTTACCCTCAGCCAAGGAGACGGCCCAGCTCATGCTGCAGCACTTCATCCGGATCCATGGACTTCCGGTTGACATGATCTCTGATCGTGGTCCCCACTTCTGGTTCTGGAAGGCATTCTGCACCCTCATTGGGTTGTCAGCCAGTCTGTCTTCTGGTTTCCACCCCAATCTAATGGCCAGTCAGAGCGAGCCAATCAGGACCTAGCGATAGCCCTTCATTGCCTGGTCTCCGCCAACCCAACCACATGGAGCCAGCAACTTGAACTTGAACTGCACTGTTGGTTAAGGGCTTGTAAAGTAAGCATTTCACGGTAAGGTCTACACTTGTTGTATTCGGTGCATGTGACAAATAAAGTTTGATTGGTTTGGGTGGAATACGCCCACCACAGCCTTCTCTGCTCGGCCACTGGCCTCTCACCCTTCGAGTGTCCCTTGGGATATCAACCCCCGCTCTTCCCTGAGCAAGAGGAGGAAGTCAGCCATCCCCCTGCCCAGATGTTCATCCGCTGCTGTCTCCGTACCTGGAAGAGAGCCGAGCTGTTGAAGACCACTTCCAGGTATCGGTGACAAGCGGATCGCCACCGGACCCCCTGCTCCCTGCTATCGGCTCAGTCAGAGGGTATGGCTGTCCACTCGGGACCTGCCCCTCCGGGTGGAGTACGGTAAACTTTCCCCCCGTTTCATCGGCCCTTCCCCATCTCTAAAGTACTTAGCCCCTCTGCTGTTCGTCTTCTGTTGCACCGCACCCTCCGTATACATCCCACTTTTCATGTGTCTAGGATTAAACCTCTGTCTCACAGCCCTTTGTCTCCTGTTTCTGTTTGTCTGTTGCCAGTTTGTCTTGTCAGTTTTTACCAGCGTGCTTTCCCGTTTTCTTGTTTCTCAAGTGTTTTTTCCCAAGTTTTCTAGGTTCTGACTATTCTGCATGCCTTGAGCTTTCTGCCGTCCTGTACCTGCCTGACTCTGACCTGACTACGAACCTCTGCTAGTCCTTGACCTGCCCTTTGTGTTATAATAAATTATTGAGAACTGTACTATCTGGGTCATATCCTGAGTTGTGATAGACACCAGGCAAATGTGATGCTAACTATCCACCATATGATTAATGGATATTTACATGGCATTTGTCTTCTTCAAAAGTAGATTATGAAAAACACTGAGTGAGGTTTCAGCTCATGCCAAACACTAAAACCACTCAACAACATATTTATTCCAATACATTCTAGTCCCTTCTCATTAATAACATATCTCTAATGAACGCTTTTGTCGTTTGGACTTCCAAAGTGAATCCATTGTAGTCTATTTATCAGAATGTATGACAGAACACTGGTTTCTAATCTCATTGCTGTCTATTTATCAGAATGTATGACAACACTGGTATCTAATCTCATTGTTGTATATTTATCAGAATGTATTTATTTTTTTATTTTATTTCACCTTTGTCACGTCCTGACCAGCAGATGGAGCTATTGTATTAGTTTTGGGGTCAGGACGTGGCAGTTTTTGTGTATGTGAATGATTGTGTTGTTGATTGGGACTTCCAATTGAAGGCAGGTGTGTTGAGTTGCCTTTGATTGGAAGTCCTATATAGGTGTGTGTGTTTTTCTTTGGGGTTGTGGGTGGTTGTTTTTGCACTGCGTTTCATAGCCTGCAGAACTGTTGCTGTTGTCACCTTTATTGTTTTGTCAAGTGGATGCTTTACTCCTTTTTTGAAATTAAATATGAGTATTCATATACCTGCTGCGCCTTGGTCTTCCCTCCATGACAACTATTGTTACAGAACCACCCACCAAAGGACCAAGCAGCAGAAGAGGAGGAAGCCACGGGAGAAAAAAATGGAGGAATGGACCTGGCAGGACGAAAGACAATTCTGGGAGGACAAGTTAAGGGAGCTAAGGGAACCCGAGAGGGTTTTTGGGGGGGCACACGGGTAGTTTGGCCAGGCCAGGGAAGAGCCGTAAGCCAGCTACCCGTGACAACAGGGAGGTGCGTATGAGGTGGAGGGCGCCATGTTACGCTGAGGTACGCACCATCTCGCCTATACGGACGCACAGCCCAGTCCGGCCAGTACCAGCGCCCCGCAGGTGCCAGGGCAAGGTGAGCATCGAGCCGGAAGGGGTGATGCCAACCCTGCACTCAAGACCGCCAGTGCGCCCTTTCGGTCCGGTGTTTCCCGCTAGACACACTAGCATGGAGGTGCGTGTCTCCAGGCTGGCACGTCCAGTACCAGCCCCACGCATCAGGAGTCTAGTGCGTCAGCCCAGCCTCGCCAGTCAAGAGTCACCAGAGCTGTCCGCCAGTCGTAAGTCACCAGAGCTGCCCGCCAGTTGTAAGTCACCAGAGCTGCCCGCCAGTCAACAGTCACCAGAGCTGCCCGCCAGTCAACAGTCACCAGAGCTGTCCGCCAGTCAACAGTCACCAGAGCTGCCCGCCAGTCAACAGTCACCAGAGCTGACCGCCAGTCAACAGCCGCCAGAGCTGCCCGCCAGTCGTAAGTCGCCAGAGCCGCCCGCCAGTCAGGAGTCACCAGAGCCACCCGCTAGTCAGGAGCCGCCAGAGCCGCCCGCTAGTCAGGAGCCGCCAGAGGGGCCCGGCTGCCCGGAGCTGCCAGAGTGGCCAGACTGCCCGGAACTGCCAGAGTGGCCAGACTGCCCGGAACTGCCAGAGTGGCCAGACTGCCCGGAGCTGCCAGAGTGGCCAGACTGCCCGGAGCTGCCAGAGTGGCCAGACTGCCCGGAGCTGCCAGAGTGGCCAGACTGCCCGGAGCTGCCAGAGTGGCCAGACTGCCCGGAGCTGCCAGAGTGGCCAGACTGCCCGGAACTGCCAGAGTGGCCAGACTGCCTGGAACTGCCAGAGTGGCCCTCCTGCCCTCCGGCCCAGCCCGAGTGGCCCTCCTGCCCTCCGGCCCAGCCCGAGTGGCACGCACACCCTCCGGCACAGCCCGAGTGGCCCTCCTGCCCTCCGGACCAGCCCGAGTGGCCCTCCTGTCCTCCGGCCCAGCCCGAGTGGCCCTCCTGTCCTCCGGCCCAGCCCGAGTGGCCCTCCTGTCCTCCAGCCCGAGTGGCCCTCCTGTCCTCCGGCCCAGCCCGAGTGGCCCGCCTGTCCTCTGGCCCAGCCCGAGTGGCCCTCCTGCCCAGCCCGAGTGGCCCTCCTGCCCTCCGGCCCAGCCCGAGTGGCCCTCCTGCCCCTCCTGCCCTCCGGCCCAGCCCGAGTGGCCCTCCTGCCCTCCGGCCCAGCCCGAGTGGCACGCACGCCCTCCGGCACAGCCCGAGTGGCCCTCCTGCCCCCCGGCCCAGCCCGAGTGGCCCTCCTGTCCTCCGGCCCAGCCTGAGTGGCCCTCCTGTCCTCCGGCCCAGTCTGAGTGGCCCTACTGTCCTCTGGCCCAGCCCGAGTGGCCCTCCTGTCCTCCGACCCAGCCCGAGTGGCCCGCCTGTCCTCCGGCCCAGCCCGAGTGGCCCGCCTGTCCTCCGGCCCAGCACGAATCGGCGCCACCAAAGTGGGCGACGCCGAAGGTGGAGCGAGGTCCACGTCCTGCACCTGAGCCACCTCCAGGATAGGTGGGTTGGGGAGGGAGGGTGTAGCACAGTGCCGTCGGTGACGTCAGCCACCCTCCCTTCCCTCCCTTATTGTTTAGGGGTTAGTGTTTATGGGTTTTTTGTTGGTGTTTTCTGTTGGTAGGTGCATTCCGGGGTCTGCACCTTGAGGGGGGGGGACTGTCACGTCCTGACCAGCAGATGGAGCTATTGTATTAGTTTTGGGGTCAGGACGTGGCAGTTTTTGTATGTGAATGATTGTGTTGTTGATTGGGACTTCCAATTGAAGGCAGGTGTGTTGAGTTGCCTTTGATTGGAAGTCCTATATAGGTGTGTGTGTTTTTCTTTGGGGTTGTGGGTGGTTGTTTTTGCACTGCGTTTCATAGCCTGCAGAACTGTTGCTGTTGTCACCTTTATTGTCTTGTCAAGTGGATGCTTTACTCCTTTTTTTAAATTAAATATGAGTATTCATATACCTGCTGCGCCTTGGTCTTCTCTCCATGACAACTATTGTTACAACCTTTATGTAACCAGGTAGGCAAGTTGAGAAGAAGTTCACATTCACAATTGCAACCTGGCCAAGATAAAGCAAAGCAGTTTGACACATACAACAACACCGAGTTACACATGGAGTAAAACAAACATACAAACAATAATATAGTAGAAAAATAAGTCTATATACAAAGTGAGCAAATGAGGTGAGATAAGGAAGGTAAAGGCAAAAAAGGCTATGGTGGTGAAGTAAATACAATATAGCAAGTAAAACACTGGAATGGTAGATTTGCAGTGGAAGAAAGTGCAAAGTAGAAATAGAAATAATGGGGTGCAAAAGAGCAAAAGAAATAAATAAATACAGTAGGGGAAGAGGTAGTTGTTTGGGCTGAATTATAGATGGGCTATGTACAGATGCAGTAATCTGTGAGCTGCTCTGACAGCTGGTGCTTAAAGCTAGTGAGGGAGATAAGTGTTTCCAGTTTTAGAGATTTTTGTTGCAGTCATTGGCAGCAGAGAACTGGAAGGAGAGGCGGCCGAAGGAGGAATTGGCTTTGGGGGTGACCAGAGAGATATACCTGCTGGAGCACGTGCTACAGGTGGGTGCTGCTATGGTGACCAGCGAGCTGAGATAAGGGGGAACTTTACCTAGCAGGGTCTGGTAGATGACCTGGAGCCAGTGGGTTTGGCGACGAGTATGAAGCGAGGGCCAGCCAACGAGAGCATACAGGTCGCAGCGGTGGGTAGTATATGGTGCTTTGGTGACATTACCGATGGCACTGTGATAGACTGCATCCAATTTATTGAGTAGGGTATTGGAGGCTATTTTGTAAATGACATCGCCAAAGTCTAGGATCGGTAGGATGGTCAGTTTTGCGAGGGTATGTTTGGCAGCATGAGTGAAGGATGCTTTGTTGCGAAAAAGGAAGCCAATTCTAGATATAACTTTGGATTGGAGATGTTTAATGTGAGTCTGGAAGGAGAGTTTACAGTCTAACTAGACACCTAGGTATTTGTAGTTGTCTACATATTCTAAGTCAGAACTGTCCAGAGTAGTGATGCTTGACGGGCGGGCAGGTGCAGGCAGCGATCGGTTGAAGAGCATGCATTTAGTTTTACTTGTATTTAAGAGCAGTTGGAGGCCACGGAGGGAGAGTTGTATGGCATTGAAGCTTGTCTGGAGGGTTGTTAACACAGTGTTAACAAAGAAGGGCCAGAAGTATACAGAATGGTGTCATCTGCTTAGAGGTGGATCAGAGACTCACCAGCAGCAAGAGCGACATCATTGATGTATACAGAGAAGAGAGTCGGCCCGAGAATTGAACCCTGTGGCACCCCCATAGAGACTACCAGAGGCCCGGACAACAGGCCCTCCGATTTGACACACTGAACTCTATCAGAGAAGTAGTTGGTGAACCAGGCGAGGCAATCATTTGAGAAACCTAGGCTATTGAGTCTGCCGATGAGGATGTGGTGATTGACCGAGTCGAAATCCTTGGCCAGGTCAATGAATACGGCTGCACAGTATTGTTTCTTATCGATGGCGGTTACGATATCGTTTAGGACCTTGAGTGTGGCTGAGGTGCACCCATGACCAGCTCTGAAACCAGATTGCATAGCGGAGAAGGTGCGGTGGGATTCGAAGAGGGGGATGACCGCAGCTGCTTTCCAATGTATGACAGAACACTGGTATCTAATCTCATTGTTGTCTATTTATCAGAATGTATGACAGAACACTGGTATCTAATCTCATTGTCTATCAGAATGTATGACAACACTGGTATCTAATCTCATTGTCTACTACAGTGTTGTGAGGGAGGAGCCATTAGAACAATAGACACAGCGTAGCAAAGCATTTCACTGTCAAGAAACAAGGGGGTGGAGTCATGTGAACACTTTTATTGCAGAGTACTGTCTCACTGTCTCTCCCTGCCTTCATGTCTGTCAGTCTCATCCACCTAGCTCTTATTTCCCCAGTCTTTTCTTGATCAATCGTTCAACCAACCATCACTCACACTCTTTCTATTTATATTCCTCTCTCTCTCTCTCTCTCTCTCTCTCTCTCTCTCTCTCTCTCTCTCTCTCTCTCTCTCTCTCTCTCTCTCTCTCTCTCTCTCTCTCTCTCTCTCTCTGTCGCTCTCTCATTCTCTCTCTCTCTCTCTCGGTTTATTAGATAAGTAGAAACAATGGGAGGAGTCAGATTTCCTCTGACAGGGTAATACTGACACACACACACACACACACACACACACACACACACACACACACACACACACACACACACACACACACACACACACACACACACACACACACACACATACACACACACTAGAGGCTAATGGGGCTACAGCAGCACATGTGCCCTACTCAACCATTCACTTTCTCCCTGCCTCACTCTTCCCATCTTCTCCTCCTCTACCTCTCTCTTTTACTACCTCGTTCAACTTCTTCTTCATAGTTCTTTCACTTACAGCACGTTTATACATTCAAACTAAAATAAAACACACATCGGACAAATGGCATGTGCTTACACAAACACACACACAGATAATGAGATTACTGTGAGTGTGTGTGTGTGTTACTGCGTCACCCCACTGAGCCAGATTAGAGACAATCACCTCAGACCAACGTACAGCCATATACACTAAGACAGAGAACCCTCTACTCTGTCTGTCTCTCTCTGTCTGTCTCTGTCTGTTTCTCCCTTGCTCTCTCTCCTTCATTATTTCTCTCTCTCTCTCTCTCTCTCTCACACACAAACACAAAACACACATACACACCCAGTTACCCTCCTCCCCCTCCACAAACACAGTTACCCCCCCCCCCCGCAAACACAGTTACCCTCTTCCCCCTCCACAAACACAGTTACCCTCCTCCCCCTGCACAAACACAGTTACCCTCTTCCCCCTCCACAAACACAGTTACCCTCCTCCCCTCCACAAACACAGTTACCCTCCTCCCCCTGCACAAACACAGTTACCCTCCTCCCTCTCCACAAACACAGTTACCCTCCTCCCCCTCCACAAAGACAGTTACCCTCCTCCCCTCCACAAACGCAGTTACCCTCCTCCCCTCCACAAACACAGTTACCCTCCTCCCCTCCACAAACACAGTTACCCTCCTCCCCCTCCACAAACACAGTTACCCTCCTCCCCCTCCACAAACACAGTTACCCTCCTCCCCCTCCACAAAGACAGTTACCCTCCTCCCTCTCCACAAACACAGTTACCCTCCTCCCCTCCACAAACACAGTTACCCTCCTCCCTCTCCACAAACACAGTTACCCTCCTCCCCTCCACAAACACAGTTACCCTCCTCCCTCTCCACAAACACAGTTCCCCTCCTCCCCCTCCACAAACACAGTTACCCTCCTCCCCTTCCAAACAGTTACCCTCCTCCCCTCCACAAACACAGTTACCCTCCTCCCCTTCCAAACACAGTTACCCTCCTCCCCCTCCACAAACACAGTTACCCTCCTCCCTCTCCACAAACACAGTTACCCTCCTCCCCCTCCACAAACACAGTTGCCCTCCTCCCCTCCACAAACACAGTTACCCTCCTCCCCCTCCACAAACACAGTTACCCTCCTCCCCTCCACAAACACAGTTACCCTCCTCCCCTTCCAAACAATTACCCTCCTCCCCTCCACAAACACAGTTACCCTCCTCCCCTCCACAAACACAGTTACCCTCCTCCCTCTCCACAAACACAGTTACCCTCCTCCCCTCCACAAACACAGTTACCCTCCTCCCCTCCACAAACACAGTTACCCTCCTCCCCCTCCACAAACACAGTTACCCTCCTCCCCTTCCAAACACAGTTACCCTCCTCCCCCTCCACAAACACAGTTACCCTCCTCCCCTTCCAAACACAGTTACCCTCCTCCCCCTCTACAAACACAGTTACCCTCCTCCCCTTCCAAACACAGTTACCCTCCTCCCTCTCCACAAACACAGTTACCCTCCTCCTCCTCCCCCACCACAAACACAGTTACCCTCCTCCCCTTCCAAACAGTTACCCTCCTCCCCTCCACAAACACAGTTACCCTCCTCACCTTCCAAACACAGTTACCCTCCTCCTCTCCACAAACACAGTTACCCTCCTCACCTTCCAAACAGTTCCCCTCCTCCCTCTCCACAAACACAGTTCCCCTCCTCCCCCTCTCACCTGTGCTTTGTCCTCTGTATCAGGGCTCCATCATAGTGTAATCCCCAGTTACTCCCCATCTCTGATCTCTCTCTGGACATCCTGGTGAGGAAGAGGAAGGTGCTGCTTCTTCATCTCCTGCTGATACAACACAACATGAATGATCGCCAGATAAATATTGAACAAACTATCAACTACAAATGTGTTGATATGTAACCTGTTGCTAGGATTACAGTAAAGTTTAGAGTCAGAGTAAATGTGTTGATATGTAACCTGTTGCTAGGGTTACAGTAAAGTTTAGAGTCAGAGTAAATGTGTTGATATGTAACCTGTTGCTAGGGTTACAGTAAGGTTTAGGGTCAGAGTAAATATGTTGATATGTAACCTGTTGCTAGGGTTACAGTAAGGTTTAGAGTCAGAGTAAATGTGTTGATATGTAACCTGTTGCTAGGGTTACAGTAAGGTTTAGAGTCAGATTAAATATGTTGATATGTAACCTGTTGCTAGGGTTACAATAAGGTTTAGAGTCAAAGTAGAAGGCTAGCTTTTTCAAACAGAAATTTGCATCCTGCAGCTCTAATTCCAAAAGTTTTGGGACACTGTAAAGTCCATGGATAATAACAGCACCTCCTCCCAGCTGCCCACTGCACTGAGGCTAGGAAACACTGTCACCACTGATAATTCCATGATAATCGAGAATTTCAATAAGCATTTCTCTACGGCTGGCCATGCTTTCCACCTGGCTACCCCAACCCCGGCCAACAGCTCTGCACAACCTGCAGCAACTTACCCAAGCCTCCCTAGCTTCTCCTTCACCCAAATCCAGACAGCTGATGTTCTGAAAGAGCTGCAAAATCTGGATCCCTACAAATCAGCTGGGCTAGACAATCTGGACCCTCCCCCTTCTCAAATTATCCGCCGCCATTGTTGCAACCACTATTACTAGTCTGTTCAACCTCTCCTTCATATCGTATGAGATCCCCAAAGATTGGAAAGCTGCCGCGGTCATCCCCCTCTTCAAAGAGGGTGACACTCTTAGACCCAAACTGTTATAGACCTATATCCATCCTGCCCTGCCTTTCTAAAGTCTTTGAAAGCCAAGTGAATAAATAGATCACCGACCATTTTGAATCCCACTGTACCTTCTCCGCTATGCAGTCTGGTTTCCGAGCAGGTCACGGGTGCACCTCAGCCACGCTCATGGTCCTAAACGATATCATAACTGCCATCGATTAAAGACAGTACTGTGCAGCCGTCTTCATCGACCTGGCCAAAGATTTCGACTCTGTCAATCACCGAATTCTAATCGGCCGACTCAACAGCCTTGGTTTCTCCCTCGCCTGGTTCACTAACTACTTCTCAGATAGAGTTCAGTGTGTCAAATCAGAGGGCCTGTTGTCCAGACCTCTGGCAGTCTCTATGGGGGTGCCACCTCTTGCTGCTGGTGATTCACTGATCCACCTCTAAGCAGACAACACCATTCTGTATACATCTGGCCTTTCTTTGGACACTGTGTTAACTAACCTCCAGACGAGCTTCAATGCCATACCGCTCTCCTTCCGTGGCCTCCAACTGCTATTAACTGCAAGTAAAACTAAATGCATGCTCAATGCTTCAACCGATCGCTGACCACACCTGCCCGCCCGTCCAGCATCACTACTCTGGACGGTTCTGACTTAGAATATGTGGACAACTACAAATACCTAGGTGTCTGGCTAGACTGTAAACTCTCCTTCCAGACTCACATTAAGCATCTCCAATCCAAAGTTAAATCTAGAAACAGCTTCCTATTTCACATCAAAGCCTCCTTCACTCATGCTGCCAAACTTACCCTCGTAAAACTGACCATCCTACCGATCCTTGTCTTTGGCGATGTCATTTATAAAATAGCCTCCAACACTCTACTCAGCAAATTGGATGCAGTCTATCACAGTGCCATCCGTTTTGTCACCAATGGCCCATATACTACCCACCACTGCGACCTGTATGCTCTCGTTGGCTGGTCCTCGCTTCATATTCGTCGCCAAACCCACTGGCTCCAGGTCATCTATAAGTCTTTGCTAGGTAAAGCTCCGCCTTATCGCAGCTCACTGGTCACCATAGCTACACCCACCCGTAGCACGTGGTCCAGCATGTATATTTCACTGGTCATCCCCAAAGTCAACACCTACTTTGGCAGCCTTTCCTTCCGCTTCTCTGCTGCCAATGACTGGAACGATTTGCAAAAATCACTGAAGTTGGAGATTTATATCTCCCTCACTAACTTTAAGCGTCAGCTGTCAGAGCAGCTTACCGATCGCTGCAGCTGTACACAGCCCATCTGTAAATAGCCCATCCAACCAAATACCTACCTCATCCCCATATTTGTTTTAGTTTTTCTGCTCTTGTCACATCCTGACCAGTAGAGGGGTCTTTTGTCATTTGTAGTTGGTCAGGGCGTGGCAAGGGGTGATTGTTTTGTGTGGTTTTTTTTTTTTTTCTAGGGGATTTTCGTTCTAGTTTTCATTTTCTATGTTTTGTTTTCAAGGTTTGGCCGAGTGTGGTTTTTAATCAGAGGCAGGTGTCTTTCGTTGTCTCTGATTGGAAGCCATACTTAGGCAGCCTGTTTTCCTTCGGGTTTCGTGGGTGGTTGTTTTCGGTATAGCCTATGTGCCTTACGGAACTGTTGATTGTCAGTTTGATATTGTTTAAGTGTTCACTTTATTAAATAATAAAAGAAGATGAGCACTTTACCCGCTGCGCTTTGGTCCCCTTTCATCGACACCTGTGACAGCTCTTTTGCACACCAGTATTTCTACATGCACATCCTCATCTGCACATATATCACTCCAGTGTAAATTGCTAAATTGTAATTACTTCGCCACTATTGGCCTATTTATTGCCTTACCTCCTTACTTCATTTGCACACACTGTACACAGATTTTTCTATTGTGTTATTGACTGTATGTTTGTTTATCCCATGTGTAACTTTGTGTGGTTGTTTTTGTCACACTGCTTTGCTTTATCTTGGCCAGGTCACAGTAGTAAATGAGAACGTGTTCTCAGCTGGCCTACCTGGTTAAATAAATAAATGTGAAATAAAAATAATTACAAAAACAAAAATATTCCACAGACACAGACAGACAAACAGACTTCACTTATCGGTAATCCAAGCTGTATCTCCCTAAACATTTTGAGAACGTATTCAGACAAATAGGTTTCTTAAGGAACTCTAAATGCTGAATTATACAGTAGAAACAGACAGAGACAGATAATAGACAGATAAGAGAGATAAAAGAAAGCTAGAGACAGAGAGAGAGACAGAGAGAGAGAGAGAGACGGAGAGAGACAGAGAGAGATAGAGAAAGAGATCGAGAAAGAGACAGAGAGTGTTTAGTGGGCGGTGTTGAAATCCCAGGTGTCCAGTAGAGTATGCAGGTCCTTTATCAATGGATAAGTCCCATATGGCAACCTATTCCCTTCATACTGTAGTACAGAACTGTCTATAGGGCTCTGATCCATCATACTGTAGTACAAATCAAATCAAATCAAATGTATTTATATAGCCCTTCGTACATCAGCTGAAATCTCAAAATGCTGTACAGAAACCCAGCCTAAAACCCCAAACAGCAAGCAATGCATGTGAAAGAAGCACGGTGGCTAGGAAAAACTCCCTAGGAAAAACTCCCTGAAAGGCCAAAAACCTAGGAAGAAACCTAGAGAGGAACCAGGCTATGACGGGTGGCCAGTCCTCTTCTGGCTGTGCCGGGTGGATATTATAACAGAACATGGTCAAGATGTTAAAATGTTCATAAATGACCAGCATGGTCAAATAATAATAATCATAGTAGTTGTCGAGGGTGCAACAAGCACGTCCGGTGAACAGGTCAGGGTTCCATAGCTGCAGGCAGAACAGTTGAAACTGGAGCAGCAGCATGGCCAGGTGGACTGGGGACAGTACACTACTGTCTATAGGGCTCTGATCCTTCATACCATAGTAAACTACTGTCTATAGGGCTCTGATCCATCATAAATAGTACACTACTGTCTATAGGGCTCTGATCCATCATAAATAGTACACTACTGTCTATAGGGCTCTGATCCATCATTAAAAGTACACTACTGTCTATAGGGCTCTGATCCATCATAAATAGTACACTACTGTCTATATGGCTCTGATCCATCATACTGTAGTACACTACCATCTATAGGGCTCTGATCCATCATACTGTAGTACCCTACTGTCTATGGGGCTCTGATCCATCATATTGTATTACACTACTGTCTATAGGGCTCTGGTCCATCATAAATAGTACACTACTGTCTAAAGGGCTCTGATCCATCATACTGTAGTACACTACTGTCTATAAGGCTCTGATCCATCATACTGTAGTACACTACTGTCTATAGGGCTCTGGTCCATCATAAATAGTACACTACTGTCTATAGGGCTCTGGTTCATCATAAATAGTACACTACTGTCTATAGGGCTCTGGTCCTTCATTCTGTAGTACACTACTGTCTATAGGGCTCTGATCCATCATAAATAGTACACTACTGTCTATAGGGCTCTGATCCATCATACTGTAGTAAACTACTGTCTATAGGGCTCTGATCTATCATAAATAGTACACTACTGTCTATAGGGCTCTGGTTCTTCATAAATAGTTCACTACTGTCTATAGGGCTCTGATCCATCATAAATAGTATACTACTGTCTATAGTGCTCTGATCCATTATACTGTAGTACCCTACTGTCTATAGGGCTCTGATCCATCATACTGTAGTACACTACTGTCTATAGGGCTCTGATCCTTCATACCGTAGTAAACTACTGTCTATAGGGCTCTGATCCATCATAAATAGTACTCTACTGTCTATAGGGCTCTGATCCATCATACTGTAGTACACTACTGTCTATAGGGCTCTGATCCTTCATTCTGTAGTACACTACTGTCTATAGGGCTCTGATCCATCATAAATAGTACACTACTGTCTATAGGGCTCTGATCCATCATAAATAGTACACTACTGTCTATAGGGCTCTGATCCATCATTAAAAGTACACTACTGTCTATAGGGCTCTGATCCATCATAAATAGTACACTACTGTCTATATGGCTCTCATCCATCATACTGTAGTACACCACTGTCTATAGGGCTCTGATCCATCATACTGTAGTACACTACCATCTATAGGGCTCTGATCCATCATACTGTAGTACACTACTGTCTATGGGGCTCTGATCCATCATACTGTAGTACACTACTGTCTATAGGGCTCTGGTCCATCATAAATAGTACACTACTGTCTAAAGGGCTCTGGTCCATCATAAATAGTACACTACTGTCTAAAGGGCTCTGATCCATCATACTGTAGTACACTACTGTCTATAGGGCTCTGATCCATCATACTGTAGTACACTACTGTCTATAGGGCTCTGGTCCATCATAAATAGTACACTACTGTCTATAGGGCTCTGGTCCATCATAAATAGTACACTACTGTCTATAGGGCTCTGATCCATCATACTGTAGTAAACTACTGTCTATAGGGCTCTGATCCATCATAAATAGTATACTACTGTCTATAGGGCTCTGATCCATCATACTGTAGTACACTACTGTCTATATGGCTCTGATCTATCATACTGTAGTAAACTACTGTCTATAGGGCTCTGATCCATCATAAATAGTACACTACTGTCTATAGGGCTCTGATCCATCATACTGTAGTAAACTACTGTCTATAGGGCTCTGATCCATCATACTGTAGTACACTACTGTCTATAGGGCTCTGATCCATCATAAATAGTACACTACTGTCTATAGGGCTCTGATCCATCATACTGTAGTACACTACTGTGTATAGGGCTCTGATCCATCATAAATAGTACACTACTGTCTATAGGGCTCTGATCTATCATAAATAGTACACTACTGTCTATAGGGCTCTGATCCATCATAAGTAGTACACTACTGTCTATAGTGCTCTGATCCATTATACTGTAGTACCCTACTGTCTATAGGGCTCTGATCCATCATAAATAGTACACTACTGTCTAAAGGGCTCTGATCCATCATACTGTAGTACACTACTGTCTATAGGGCTCTGATCCATCATACTGTAGTACACTACTGTCTATAGGGCTCTGGACCATCATAAATAGTACACTACTGTCTATAGGGCTCTGGTTCATCATAAATAGTACACTACTGTCTATAGGGCTCTGGTCCTTCATTCTGTAGTACACTACTGTCTATAGGGCTCTGATCCATCATAAATAGTACACTACTGTCTATAGGGCTCTGATCCATCATACTGTAGTAAACTACTGTCTATAGGGCTCTGATCTATCATAAATAGTACACTACTGTCTATAGGGCTCTGGTTCTTCATAAATAGTACACTACTGTCTATAGGGCTCTGGTCCTTCATTCTGTAGTACACTACTGTCTATAGGGCTCTGATCCATCATAAATAGTACACTACTGTCTATAGGGCTCTGATCCATCATACTGTAGTAAACTACTGTCTATAGGGCTCTGATCTATCATAAATAGTACACTACTGTCTATAGGGCTCTGGTTCTTCATAAATAGTTCACTACTGTCTATAGGGCTCTGATCCATCATAAATAGTATACTACTGTCTATAGTGCTCTGATCCATTATACTGTAGTACCCTACTGTCTATAGGGCTCTGATCCATCATACTGTAGTACACTACTGTCTATAGGGCTCTGATCCTTCATACCGTAGTAAACTACTGTCTATAGGGCTCTGATCCATCATAAATAGTACTCTACTGTCTATAGGGCTCTGATCCATCATACTGTAGTACACTACTGTCTATAGGGCTCTGATCCTTCATTCTGTAGTACACTACTGTCTATAGGGCTCTGATCCATCATAAATAGTACACTACTGTCTATAGGGCTCTGATCCATCATAAATAGTACACTACTGTCTATAGGGCTCTGATCCATCATTAAAAGTACACTACTGTCTATAGGGCTCTGATCCATCATAAATAGTACACTACTGTCTATATGGCTCTCATCCATCATACTGTAGTACACCACTGTCTATAGGGCTCTGATCCATCATACTGTAGTACACTACCATCTATAGGGCTCTGATCCATCATACTGTAGTACACTACTGTCTATGGGGCTCTGATCCATCATACTGTAGTACACTACTGTCTATAGGGCTCTGGTCCATCATAAATAGTACACTACTGTCTAAAGGGCTCTGGTCCATCATAAATAGTACACTACTGTCTAAAGGGCTCTGATCCATCATACTGTAGTACACTACTGTCTATAGGGCTCTGATCCATCATACTGTAGTACACTACTGTCTATAGGGCTCTGGTCCATCATAAATAGTACACTACTGTCTATAGGGCTCTGGTCCATCATAAATAGTACACTACTGTCTATAGGGCTCTGATCCATCATACTGTAGTAAACTACTGTCTATAGGGCTCTGATCCATCATAAATAGTATACTACTGTCTATAGGGCTCTGATCCATCATACTGTAGTACACTACTGTCTATATGGCTCTGATCTATCATACTGTAGTAAACTACTGTCTATAGGGCTCTGATCCATCATAAATAGTACACTACTGTCTATAGGGCTCTGATCCATCATACTGTAGTAAACTACTGTCTATAGGGCTCTGATCCATCATACTGTAGTACACTACTGTCTATAGGGCTCTGATCCATCATAAATAGTACACTACTGTCTATAGGGCTCTGATCCATCATACTGTAGTACACTACTGTGTATAGGGCTCTGATCCATCATAAATAGTACACTACTGTCTATAGGGCTCTGATCTATCATAAATAGTACACTACTGTCTATAGGGCTCTGATCCATCATAAGTAGTACACTACTGTCTATAGTGCTCTGATCCATTATACTGTAGTACCCTACTGTCTATAGGGCTCTGATCCATCATAAATAGTACACTACTGTCTAAAGGGCTCTGATCCATCATACTGTAGTACACTACTGTCTATAGGGCTCTGATCCATCATACTGTAGTACACTACTGTCTATAGGGCTCTGGACCATCATAAATAGTACACTACTGTCTATAGGGCTCTGGTTCATCATAAATAGTACACTACTGTCTATAGGGCTCTGGTCCTTCATTCTGTAGTACACTACTGTCTATAGGGCTCTGATCCATCATAAATAGTACACTACTGTCTATAGGGCTCTGATCCATCATACTGTAGTAAACTACTGTCTATAGGGCTCTGATCTATCATAAATAGTACACTACTGTCTATAGGGCTCTGGTTCTTCATAAATAGTACACTACTGTCTATAGGGCTCTGATCCATCATAAATAGTATACTACTGTCTATAGTGCTCTGATCCATTATACTGTAGTACCCTACTGTCTATAGGGCTCTGATCCATCATACTGTAGTACACTACTGTCTATAGGGCTCTGATCCTTCATACCGTAGTAAACTACTGTCTATAGTGCTCTGATCCATCATACTGTAGTACACTACTGTCTATAGGGCTCTGATCCTTCATTCTGTAGTACACTACTGTCTATAGGGCTCTGATCTATCATAAATAGTACACTACTGTCTATAGGGCTCTGATCCATCATAAATAGTACACTACTGTCTATAGGGCTCTGATCCATCATTAAAAGTACGCTACTGTCTATAGGGCTCTGATCCATCATAAATAGTACACTACTGTCTATATGGCTCTGATCCATCATACTGTAGTACACTACTGTCTATAGGGCTCTGATCCATCATACTGTAGTACACTACCATCTATAGGGCTCTGATCCATCATACTGTAGTACCCTACTGTCCATGGGGCTCTGATCCATCATACTGTAGTACACTACTGTCTATAGGGCTCTGGTCCATCATAAATAGTACACTACTGTCTAAAGGGCTCTGGTCCATCAAAAATAGTACACTACTGTCTAAAGGGCTCTGATCCATCATACTGTAGTACACTACTGTCTATAGGGCTCTGGTCCATCATAAATAGTACACTACTGTCTATAGGGCTCTGGTCCATCATAAATAGTACACTACTGTCTATAGGGCTCTGATCCATCATACTGTAGTAAACTACTGTCTATAGGGCTCTGATCCATCATAAATAGTATACTACTGTCTATAGGGCTCTGATCCATCATACTGTAGTACACTACTGTCTATATGGCTCTGATCTATCATACTGTAGTAAACTACTGTCTATAGGGCTCTGATCCATCATAAATAGTACACTACTGTCTATAGGGCTCTGATCCATCATACTGTAGTAAACTACTGTCTATAGGGCTCTGATCCATCATACTGTAGTAAACTACTGTCTATAGGGCTCTGATCCATCATAAATAGTACACTACTGTCTATAGGGCTCTGATCCATCATAAATCGTACACTACAGTCTATAGGGCTCTGATCCATCATACTGTAGTAAACTACTGTCTATAGGGCTCTGATCCATCATAAATAGTACACTACTGTCTATAGGGCTCTGATCCATCATACTGTAGTAAACTACTGTCTATTGGGCTCTGATCCATCATAAATAGTACACTACTGTCTATAGGGCTCTGATCCATCATAAATAGTACACTACTGTCTATAGGGCTCTGATCCATCATAAATAGTACACTACTGTCTATAGGGCTCTGATCCATCATACTGTAGTAAACTACTGTCTATAGGGCTCTGATCCATCATACTGTAGTACACTACTGTCTATAGGGCTCTGATCTATCATAAATAGTACACTACTGTCTATAGGGCTCTGATCCATCATAAGTAGTACACTACTGTCTATAGGGCTCTGATCCATTATACTGTAGTACCCTACTGTCTATAGGGCTCTGATCCATCATACTGTTGTACCCTACTGTCTATAGGGCTCTGATCCATCATAAATAGTATACTACTGTCTATAGTGCTCTGATCCATTATACTGTAGTACCCTACTGTCTATAGTGCTCTGATCCATTATACTGTAGTACCCTACTGTCTATAGGGCTCTGATCCATCATAAATAGTACACTACTGTCTATATGGCTCTGATCCTTCATACTGTAGTACACTACTGTGTATAGGGCTCTTATCCATCATAAATAGTACACTACTGTCTATAGGGCTCTGATCCATCATAAATAGTACACTACTGTCTATAGGGCTCTGATCTATCATAAATAGTACACTACTGTCTATAGGGCTCTGGTTCTTCATAAATAGTACACTACTGTCTATAGGGCTCTGATCCATCATAAATAGTACACTACTGTCTATAGGGCTCTGATCTATCATAAATAGTACACTACTGTCTATAGGGCTCTGGTTCTTCATAAATAGTACACTACTGTCTATAGGGCGCTGATCCATCATAAATAGTATACTACTCTCTATAGTGCTCTGATCCATTATACTGTAGTACCCTACTGTCTATAGGGCTCTGATCCATCATACTGTAGTACCCTACTGTCTATAGGGCTCTGATCCATCATAAATAGTATACTACTGTCTATAGTGCTCTGATCCATTATACTGTAGTACCCTACTGTCTATAGTGCTCTGATCCATTATACTGTAGTACCCTACTGTCTATAGGGCTCTGGTTCATCATAAATAGTACACTACTGTCTATAGGGCTCTGGTCCTTCATTCTGTAGTACACTACTGTCTATAGGGCTCTGATCCATCATAAATAGTACACTACTGTCTATAGGGCTCTGATCCATCATACTGTAGTACACTACTGTCTATAGGGCTCTGGTCCATCATAAATAGTACACTACTGTCTAAAGGGCTCTGGTCCATCATAAATAGTACACTACTGTCTAAAGGGCTCTGATCCATCATACTGTAGTACACTACTGTCTATAGGGCTCTGGTCCATCATAAATAGTACACTACTGTCTATAGGGCTCTGGTCCATCATAAATAGTACACTACTGTCTATAGGGCTCTGATCCATCATACTGTAGTAAACTACTGTCTATAGGGCTCTGATCCATCATAAATAGTATACTACTGTCTATAGGGCTCTGATCCATCATACTGTAGTACACTACTGTCTATATGGCTCTGATCTATCATACTGTAGTAAACTACTGTCTATAGGGCTCTGATCCATCATAAATAGTACACTACTGTCTATAGGGCTCTGATCCATCATACTGTAGTAAACTACTGTCTATAGGGCTCTGATCCATCATACTGTAGTAAACTACTGTCTATAGGGCTCTGATCCATCATAAATAGTACACTACTGTCTATAGGGCTCTGATCCATCATAAATCGTACACTACAGTCTATAGGGCTCTGATCCATCATACTGTAGTAAACTACTGTCTATAGGGCTCTGATCCATCATAAATAGTACACTACTGTCTATAGGGCTCTGATCCATCATACTGTAGTAAACTACTGTCTATTGGGCTCTGATCCATCATAAATAGTACACTACTGTCTATAGGGCTCTGATCCATCATAAATAGTACACTACTGTCTATAGGGCTCTGATCCATCATAAATAGTACACTACTGTCTATAGGGCTCTGATCCATCATACTGTAGTAAACTACTGTCTATAGGGCTCTGATCCATCATACTGTAGTACACTACTGTCTATAGGGCTCTGATCTATCATAAATAGTACACTACTGTCTATAGGGCTCTGATCCATCATAAGTAGTACACTACTGTCTATAGGGCTCTGATCCATTATACTGTAGTACCCTACTGTCTATAGGGCTCTGATCCATCATACTGTTGTACCCTACTGTCTATAGGGCTCTGATCCATCATAAATAGTATACTACTGTCTATAGTGCTCTGATCCATTATACTGTAGTACCCAACTGTCTATAGTGCTCTGATCCATTATACTGTAGTACCCTACTGTCTATAGGGCTCTGATCCATCATAAATAGTACACTACTGTCTATATGGCTCTGATCCATCATACTGTAGTAAACTACTGTCTATAGGGCTCTGATCCATTATACTGTAGTAAACTACTGTCTATAGGGCTCTGATCCTTCATAAATAGTACACTACTGTCTATAGGGCTCTGATCTATCATAAATAGTACACTACTGTCTATAGGGCTCTGGTTCTTCATAAATAGTACACTACTGTCTATAGGGCTCTGATCCATCATAAATAGTACACTACTGTCTATAGGGCTCTGATCTATCATAAATAGTACACTACTGTCTATAGGGCTCTGGTTCTTCATAAGTAGTACACTACTGTCTATAGGACTCTGATCCATCATACTGTAGTACACTACTGTCTATAGGGCTCTGGTCCATCATAAATAGTACACTACTGTCTAAAGGGCTCTGGTCCATCATAAATAGTACACTACTGTCTAAAGGGCTCTGATCCATCATACTGTAGTACACTACTGTCTATAGGGCTCTGGTCCATCATAAATAGTACACTACTGTCTATAGGGCTCTGGTCCATCATAAATAGTACACTACTGTCTATAGGGCTCTGATCCATCATACTGTAGTAAACTACTGTCTATAGGGCTCTGATCCATCATAAATAGTATACTACTGTCTATAGGGCTCTGATCCATCATACTGTAGTACACTACTGTCTATATGGCTCTGATCTATCATACTGTAGTAAACTACTGTCTATAGGGCTCTGATCCATCATAAATAGTACACTACTGTCTATAGGGCTCTGATCCATCATACTGTAGTAAACTACTGTCTATAGGGCTCTGATCCATCATACTGTAGTAAACTACTGTCTATAGGGCTCTGATCCATCATAAATAGTACACTACTGTCTATAGGGCTCTGATCCATCATAAATCGTACACTACAGTCTATAGGGCTCTGATCCATCATACTGTAGTAAACTACTGTCTATAGGGCTCTGATCCATCATAAATAGTACACTACTGTCTATAGGGCTCTGATCCATCATACTGTAGTAAACTACTGTCTATTGGGCTCTGATCCATCATAAATAGTACACTACTGTCTATAGGGCTCTGATCCATCATAAATAGTACACTACTGTCTATAGGGCTCTGATCCATCATAAATAGTACACTACTGTCTATAGGGCTCTGATCCATCATACTGTAGTAAACTACTGTCTATAGGGCTCTGATCCATCATACTGTAGTACACTACTGTCTATAGGGCTCTGATCTATCATAAATAGTACACTACTGTCTATAGGGCTCTGATCCATCATAAGTAGTACACTACTGTCTATAGGGCTCTGATCCATTATACTGTAGTACCCTACTGTCTATAGGGCTCTGATCCATCATACTGTTGTACCCTACTGTCTATAGGGCTCTGATCCATCATAAATAGTATACTACTGTCTATAGTGCTCTGATCCATTATACTGTAGTACCCTACTGTCTATAGTGCTCTGATCCATTATACTGTAGTACCCTACTGTCTATAGGGCTCTGATCCATCATAAATAGTACACTACTGTCTATATGGCTCTGATCCATCATACTGTAGTACACTACTGTGTATAGGGCTCTTATCCATCATAAATAGTACACTACTGTCTATAGGGCTCTGATCCATCATAAATAGTACACTACTGTCTATAGGGCTCTGATCTATCATAAATAGTACACTACTGTCTATAGGGCTCTGGTTCTTCATAAATAGTACACTACTGTCTATAGGGCTCTGATCCATCATAAATAGTACACTACTGTCTATAGGGCTCTGATCTATCATAAATAGTACACTACTGTCTATAGGGCTCTGGTTCTTCATAAGTAGTACACTACTGTCTATAGGGCTCTGATCCATCATAAATAGTATACTACTCTCTATAGTGCTCTGATCCATTATACTGTAGTACCCTACTGTCTATAGGGCTCTGATCCATCATACTGTAGTACCCTACTGTCTATAGGGCTCTGATCCATCATAAATAGTACACTACTGTCTATAGGGCTCTGATCCATCATAAATAGTATACTACTGTCTATAGTGCTCTGATCCATCATAAATAGTACACTACTGTCTATAGTGCTCTGATCCATTATACTGTAGTACCCTACTGTCTATAGTGCTCTGATCCATTATACTGTAGTACCCTACTGTCTATAGGGCTCTGGTTCATCATAAATAGTACACTACTGTCTATAGGGCTCTGGTCCTTCATTCTGTAGTACACTACTGTCTATAGGGCTCTGATCCATCATAAATAGTACACTACTGTCTATAGGGCTCTGATCCATCATACTGTAGTAAACTACTGTCTATAGGGCTCTGATCTATCATAAATAGTACACTACTGTCTATAGGGCTCTGGTTCTTCATAAATAGTACACTACTGTCTATAGGGCTCTGATCCATCATAAATAGTATACTACTGTCTATAGTGCTCTGATCCATTATACTGTAGTACCCTACTGTCTATAGGGCTCTGATCCATCATACTGTAGTACACTACTGTCTATAGGGCTCTGATCCTTCATACCGTAGTAAACTACTGTCTATAGTGCTCTGATCCATCATACTGTAGTACACTACTGTCTATAGGGCTCTGATCCTTCATTCTGTAGTACACTACTGTCTATAGGGCTCTGATCTATCATAAATAGTACACTACTGTCTATAGGGCTCTGATCCATCATAAATAGTACACTACTGTCTATAGGGCTCTGATCCATCATTAAAAGTACGCTACTGTCTATAGGGCTCTGATCCATCATAAATAGTACACTACTGTCTATATGGCTCTGATCCATCATACTGTAGTACACTACTGTCTATAGGGCTCTGATCCATCATACTGTAGTACACTACCATCTATAGGGCTCTGATCCATCATACTGTAGTACCCTACTGTCTATGGGGCTCTGATCCATCATACTGTAGTACACTACTGTCTATAGGGCTCTGGTCCATCATAAATAGTACACTACTGTCTATAGGGCTCTGGTCCATCATAAATAGTACACTACTGTCTATAGGGCTCTGATCCATCATACTGTAGTAAACTACTGTCTATAGGGCTCTGATCCATCATAAATAGTATACTACTGTCTATAGGGCTCTGATCCATCATACTGTAGTACACTACTGTCTATATGGCTCTGATCTATCATACTGTAGTAAACTACTGTCTATAGGGCTCTGATCCATCATAAATAGTACACTACTGTCTATAGGGCTCTGATCCATCATACTGTAGTAAACTACTGTCTATAGGGCTCTGATCCATCATACTGTAGTAAACTACTGTCTATAGGGCTCTGATCCATCATAAATAGTACACTACTGTCTATAGGGCTCTGATCCATCATAAATCGTACACTACAGTCTATAGGGCTCTGATCCATCATACTGTAGTAAACTACTGTCTATAGGGCTCTGATCCATCATAAATAGTACACTACTGTCTATAGGGCTCTGATCCATCATACTGTAGTAAACTACTGTCTATTGGGCTCTGATCCATCATAAATAGTACACTACTGTCTATAGGGCTCTGATCCATCATAAATAGTACACTACTGTCTATAGGGCTCTGATCCATCATAAATAGTACACTACTGTCTATAGGGCTCTGATCCATCATACTGTAGTAAACTACTGTCTATAGGGCTCTGATCCATCATACTGTAGTACACTACTGTCTATAGGGCTCTGATCTATCATAAATAGTACACTACTGTCTATAGGGCTCTGATCCATCATAAGTAGTACACTACTGTCTATAGGGCTCTGATCCATTATACTGTAGTACCCTACTGTCTATAGGGCTCTGATCCATCATACTGTTGTACCCTACTGTCTATAGGGCTCTGATCCATCATAAATAGTATACTACTGTCTATAGTGAGTGTACAAAACATTAAGAACGCATGCTCATTCCATGACTTAGATTGACCAGGTGAATCCAGGAGAAAGCTATGATCCCTTATTGATGCCACTTGTTAAATCCACTTCAATCAGTGTAGATGAAGGGGAGGAGACAGGTTAAAGAAGGATGTTTAAGCCTTGAGACAAATGAGACATGGATCGTGTATGTCATTCAGAGGGTGAATGGGCAAGACATGAAATGTAAGTGACATTGAACAGGGTATGGTAGTAGGTGCCAGGAGCACCGGTTTGTGTCAAGACCTGCAACTCTGCTGGGATTTTCATGCTCAACTGTTTCCCGTGTGTACCAGAATGGACCATGCGAAGGACATCCAGCCAACTTGACACAACTGTAGGAAGCATCGCAGTCAACATGGGCCAGCATCCGTGTGAAACGCTTTTGAGTCCATGCCTGGACAAATTGAGGCTGTTCTGATGCTAGCCTGGCCTACTGGTGTGACAAATGGATAATGTCTTTGTTTATTCGTTTGCCAACTTAAAAGAAATGCGTTTAGGACATGGAAATAGGCTAGCAGACCAGTAATTTCGTGTTTATTATATGACCCAGCCCGGAATTACTATTTTGTCGTCACACTGACAGAATACGTTTCACGGTATGTTAGGCTGTAAAATAATATGCACACTAGGCTACTTTTAGAGCCTAATATTCTAAACTGTTGTCTGTTGTCTGTCTCTCGCCTGGTCAGTTCGTGATTCATTCCGACCTTACTTACCGGTTACCGTTAACCCCTGTCTAATCCGGTGTCTTGCGCTCAGGGCGGGCCGTCCCAACTCCCAACCGTCTTTGACAACACGAAATTTCCATTTCCACCACAAACCAAAACAGGGTAAAGAAAAATAAACACTCACCTCCGACATGGGAAAGGGGCGTTCTTAGATCTCTAATCCATTCCGTTAATCCAGATATAGCGAGACGCGCAAGGTTTCCAGTTCAAACGCGAGGCAGCTCTGGTGGAGTCTAGTCCCAAGGCAGGTGCGTGCACGGGATGCTGACGGCAAAAGCGCACGACATTAATCTTCACTCACTCAACAAGGCTACCTCCCTCCCTTTTTCTCTCTTTCTTTCTTTCTCTCTCTCTCCCTCCCTCTCTCTCTCTCTCTCTCTCTCTCTCTCTCTCTCTCTCTGTCTCTCTCTTTATCTGTCTCTCTGTCTTTCTCTCTCACACACAATAACAAACAAACAGAAAGAGAAAAGATAAGACATCAATTTAGTTATTTTGCCTCCAAATAGACTATGCTCTAGTCTTGTCCGTGTGTGTGGTGATTGATGGTGATAGGTGGGTTTTCTGTGAGTGTAAATGCAGAGCCAACTACTCCATGTCTGGTCAGGGTCCAGCAGTCACCCACCAACCCTGGAGAGATACAATCACCCACCAACCCTGGAGAGATACAGTCACCCACCAACCCTGGAGAGATACAGTCACCCACCAACCCTGGAGAGATACAGTCACCCACCAACCCTGGAGAGATACAGTCACCCACCAACCCTGGAGAGATACAGTCACCCACCAACCCTGGAGGGCTACAGTCACCCACCAACCCTGGAGAGATACAGTCACCCACCAACCCTGGAGAGATACAGTCACCCACCAACCCTGGAGAGATACAGTCACCCACCAACCCTGGAGAGATACAGTCACCCACCAACCCTGGAGAGATACAGGCCTTGCAGGATTTGTTCCAGACCACCACTGAAATGCCTGAAGTAAAATTGGCTAATCATAAAGCATTTGATTATATATTGATTGATTGGTATTTGTTGAAGTGGTACTGGGCTGGGGAAACGTCTGCATACCTGGGCTGTGCCCCAATAATCTCTCCTTCCTCCCAAAGTGTGCACTTGTTCTCTTCCCTTCATGGACAGGATTTGACAGGAATTGATTAGTATGGAAACTCATGCTATAACCTACTCCTACACCAATCCAATGCTTTTACACTTTATGGGGAGTAGTGAACGAGTGCACACTTCAGGAAGCAGGAAAGACTTTTGGGACACACCCCTTGGCCCAGGCTGGAGGATCTCCAAATTGACCACCTGGCAAAGGGAGCCTATAAATTCTGTGGTGCTCTATTCTGGAATATTAACTGGCGTTTGTCGCCCCCTTGTGGAAATAACTTCTTATTGATCTGGCTCTCGATAGAGATCTCTGAAGTTTGTACCTCGCAGCACACTGTACAAATATTCTAGGTTAAATGCAATATTACCGTTCTGCTAGCAGCAGGATAATATGCAGGCAGCAAAAGTTCTGATTATTTTCTTCTAAATAAGAGTCCCCCTGCAAAGACGAGTTCAACTTTGAGAATATCACTTATTGTTGCACTGTAGTGCAGTACAACTGTTTTTCAAAGCATTGCAACCACTTTAGAAAAAAAATGTATAATTTGACATATTTTAATATTGTATTATTTATACCAGCATTTCTTTTGAAAGTTTCCAAACTAAATACTGGTATGTTGAAAGCTGTTGTGTCGGCCAGTGGTGTAGTGGTGCCTGGAGAAGTGGGTATACAGTACTCTAATTTAGCAAAACATTTTCCAAACGGCCCACCCAGTGAAGGAAAGGCCCCCTGTGTGAAAAATGATATGAGAAACAGTGACATAAACTCTGAATGACCTAAAATGATGAATCCCATATTGGTCTTTCACAGTCAGACCAACCCAAGCTGTACTGTTCAGTAGGATAATAGTAGACCAACCCAAGCTGTACTGTTCAGTAGGATAATAGTAGACCTACCCAAGCTGTACTGTTCAGTAGGATAATAGTAGACCAACCCAAGCTGTACTGTTCAGTAGGATAATAGTAGACCAACCCAAGCTGTACTGTTCAGTAGGATAATAGTAGACCAACCCAAGCTGTACTGTTCAGTAGGATAATAGTGGACCAACCCAAGCTGTACTGTTCAGTAGGATAATAGTAGACCAACCCAAGCTGTACTGTTCAGTAGGATAATAGTAGACCAACCCAAGCTGTACTGGTCAGTAGGATAATAGTAGACCAACCCAAGCTGTACTGTTCAGTAGGATAATAGTAGACCAACCCAAGCTGTACTGTTCAGTAGGATAATAGTAGACCAACCCAAGCTGTACTGTTCAGTAGGATAATAGTAGACCAACCCAAGCTGTACTGTTCAGTAGGATAATAGTAGACCAACCCAAGCTGTACTGTTCAGTAGGATAATAGTAGAACCAACCAAGCTGTACTTTTCAGTAGGATAATAGTAGGATAATAGTAGGCCTTTTATTGAAACAGAGAAACTGAGTCAGAAATTCACAGGTTTCATGGGTGAATAGGGCCTCCGCGGTCTGTAGGGCCGTAGGAAGACCGGGCAACGGGAGCAGACGGCAGGACTTCGAGAACCGATCCACAACAACCAGGATCGTTGTGTTCCCCTGAGATGGCGGGAGATCCGTTAGGAAATCCACCGAGAGGTGAGACCAAGGCCGCTGTGGAACGGGGAGGGGCTGTAGTTTCCCTCGAGGCAGGTGCCTAGGAGCCTTGCACTGGGCGCACTCCGAACAGGAAGAGACATAGTGTCTTACATCCTCAGCCAAGGTGGGCCACCAGTACTTCCCCTTCAGGCCCCGCACTGTCCGTTCCACCCCAGGATGACCCGAGGAGGGTAACGTGTGGGCCCATCGGATCAGGCGATCGCGAACACCAAGCGGAACGAACCTCAGACCCGCGGGACATTGAGGCGGAATGGGTTCTGACTGAACCGCCCGCTCGATGTCCGCATCCACCTCCCATACTACCGGCGCCACTAGAAAGGACGCAGGGAGTATGGGAGTGGGATCGATGGTCCTCTCCTCGGTGTCATAGAGACGCGACAGTGCGTCGGCCTTCCGGTTCCGAGAACCCAGAATGTATGAAAGGGTGAACTGGAACCTAGTAAAGAACCTAGCCCACCTGGCTTGATGAGGATTCAGTCTCCTCGCTGCCCGGATGTACTCCAGGTTACGGTGGTTGGTCCAGATGAGAAAAGGGTGACGTGCCCCCTCAAGCCAATGTCTCCACACTGTCAAAGCCTTGACCATGGCTAACAACTCCCTGTCCCCCACATCGTAGTTGCGCTCCGCCGGGCTTAGCTTCCTAGAAAAGAAAGTGCAGGGGCGGAGCTTCAGAGGAGCGCCCGAACGTTGTGACAGAACTGCTCGTACCCCAGCTTCGGACGCGTCCACCTCCACTACGAATGGCAAAGAGGGATCCGGATGCGCCAGCACCGGAGCGTCAGTAAACAGAACCTTCAGATGACGGAAGGCCCTGTCTGCCTCCGCCGACCACCGCAGCCGCACCGGACCCCCCTTCAGCAGTGAGGTAATGGGAGCTGCCACCTGACCAAAACCCCAGATAAACCTCCGGTAATAATTGGCGAACGCCAAAAACCGTTGCACCTCCTTCACCGTGGTAGGGGTTGGCCAATTACACACAGCCGTAACGCGGTCACATTCCATCACCACCCCTGTGGTGGAAATGCGATATCCTAGGAAAGAGACGGCTCGTTTGGAGAACTCACATTTCTCAGCCTTGACGTATAGGTTATTCTCCAGCAGCCGCCCAAGCACTCTGCGCACCAAAGCCACATGCTCGGCGCGGGTGGCGGAGTAGATCAAGATGTCAAGATGTCTCGGAGAACCTTGTCCACAAAGGATTGGAAGACTGCGGGAGCATTTTTTAACCCATACGGCATGACGAGGTACTCATAATGGCCAGATGTGGTACTAAATGCGGTTTTCCACTCGTCTCCCATTCGCATACGCACCAGATTATACGCACTCCTGAGATCTAGTTTGGTGAAGAAGCGCCCCGTGGAATGACTCCACTGCCGTAGCAATGAGAGGTAGTGGGTAACTGAACCCCACTGTGATGGAATTTAGACCTCTATAGTCAATGCACGGGCTCAGGCCTCCCTCCTTCTTCTTCACAAAAAAGAAACTCGAGGAGACGGGTGATTTAGATGGCCGTATGCATCCCTGTCTCAAGGACTCCGCGACGTATGTCTCCATAGCCACCGTCTCCTCCTGAGACAGAGGATACACATGACTCCTAGGAAGGACCGCGTCAGCTTGGAGGTTTATCGCACAATCCCCCTGTCGATGGGGTGGTAATTGAGTCGCCTTCGTTTTACTGAAGGCGATAGCCAAATCGGCATATTCAGAAGGAATGTGCACGGTAGAGACTTGGTCTGGACTCTCCACCGTGGTTGCACCGATGGAAACTCCTACACACCTACCTTAGCACTCCCTCGACCACCCCTTAAGAGCCCTCTGTCTCCACGAAATCTGAGGGTTGTGAGTGGCTAGCTAGGGGAGTCCCAGTACCACCGAAAACGCAGGGGAGTCGATGAGGTATAGGCTGATACGTTCCACATGACCCCCCCATGTCGTCATAACCAGTGGCACAGTAACCTCCCCCACTTGGCCAGACCCTAGCGGTTGACTATCTAGGGCGTGCACAGGGAAGGGGTGGTCCAGCTGAACCAGGGGAATCCCTAACCTATTAGCGACCCCACAGTCCATAAAACTCCCAGCTGCACCTGAATCGACTAGTGCCTTATACTGGGAGTGAGGGGGAAAATCGGGAAAACAAACAGAAGTCTACATGTGGTCAACAGGGGGCTCTGGGTGTGTCTGGTGCTGACTCACCTGGGGGGTCGATGTAGTGCTCTGCCTGCCCTCCGGACTCCTGGGGGGACCCCTCCAGCACCGGTCCGCAGTGTGTCCTCTGCGTCCACAGTGGGTGCACGAGAGGCCCCCCCCTCCGGTCTTCCTCGGAGCAGCTCCTCCTATCTCCATGGGCAGTGGAGCAGGAGGGCTGGGAGGTGGAATGAACAGACCCCGACTAGAACGTCCCCGGGTAGCCAGTAGGTGGTCCAGCCTGATGGATAGATCCACCAGCTGGTCGAGGGTGATGGCGTGGTCCCTACAAGCCAGCTCCCGACGGACATCCTCATTTAGGCTGCAGCGATAGTGATCCATCAGGGCCCGCTCATTCCACCCCGATCCTGCGGCGAGAGTCCGGAACTCCAAGGCGAAGTCCTGAGCGCTCCTCGTCCCCTGTCTCAAATGAAACAGTCTCTCACCCGCCGCCTTGCCCTCCGGGGGATGATCAACTCCGGGTAGTCGCCCCGAGCCGAGTCTGGGCCCTCCCAAACCGCGTTGGCCCATTCCAGGGCTCTACCCGTAAGACAGGAGACGAGGACGCTCACTTTCTCCTCGTCGGAGGGAGAGGGGCGGACGGTCGCCAGGTACAGTTCGATCTGGAGTATGAACCCCTTACACCCAGCGGCCGTCCCATCAAATTCCCTCGGTAGCGTAATCCGAATCCCACTCGAGCCCACTTCAGGGGGGTGTCGGTAGGGGCGCCAGCTGAGCCACTGGAGCTGGTCTGGTGGAGGAGGTACCTCTCTCCCAGCTCTCCAGTCGGGTCAGTACTTGGTCCATCGCCGAGCCTAGGCGGTGGAGGAGGCTGGCGTGCTGCGACACCTGTTCAGCTACTGAAGTTGCTTCGGGTCCTGCTGACTCCATAATAATTTGTGGTGCGGGATTCTGTCACGGGCAGCCCGGCGAGAAAATAAATCCTCCAATATAAAAACGATAGAGAAGACACGGCCACAGCGTAAACCCGCTGACAAACAAACAATCCCGCACAACCCCAAAGGAACAAACTAAATACCCCCCCACTAATGACAGAAATGACAACAGGTGCGGACCTAGACAGACAAAACACAACGAACACAGAACATAGATCGGCGGCAGCTAGTAGACCGGCGACGACGACCGCCAAGCGCCGCCCGGCCGAGGAGGGGCACCATTTTCTGTGGATACTGTGACTTTCTCTGGCGTCCCGTTGGACATTGATGATCAATATCTGAGACATTAAATTCCAGGAGTAGTTAATGCACGTCTCTTGACCCGTATGGAGAATGGGGAAAAAGGAGCAAAGTGTATCTGTATTATTGACCCCTATGGAGAATGTAGCTGTTTATCTGTATTATTGACCCCTATGGAGAATGTAGCTGTTTATCTGTATTATTGACCCTTATGGAGAATATAGCTGTTTATCTGTAATATTGACCCCTATGGAGAATGGGGGAAAAGGAGCAGAGTTTGTCTGTATTATTGGTGTTTGATGAGTATTTACCACCCTATGTAAAGTTGGGATATATAAGATACGCTATAAGAACGTTTGTGTAAAAAGTGAAAGAAGATTGTCTGTGTCAAATGTTTTCAGACTGAAGGAATATGTTCTAGAAGAGTCTGTGAATATAAAATGTTGTAACTGTGGTAGGGATCATCTTTCTGAATTCCCAGAATGCCCTGTTAGGGTGAAAGAGGTTGAGGAGTCAAGGATCAGGGCTGCACAGCAAGTCTCCTATGTGGAGGTGGTGAAGAGAGTTGAAGGGAAAAGAGGCCACAGTTCTGAAGAAGATATGGAGGTGGATGTAACACAACCAGTTGTAAATGTTATACGTCAATCAAGTGATCTGGATACACTTATTGTGGAAAAGGTGGATTTTGTAGCATTTACAGCCACAGTTATTCATTGTACTGCACATTATTATAACTGCAGCTGAGAAGTTTTTGGGCCTCCAAGACTTACGGCAGAAGCACTTCAAGGACTACTGTCACCAGGAAATGTCCCTCCATCACAGGATCCCTCTGAGCCTGTGTAGGGACCTGATTAAAATAGAAAAGCAGGTTGATTTACTTTAATTAACATGATACTTTGCATTTTGTTATTTGTTATTTTATTTATATTATTAAATGTTGATCCTTTTTGGAGACTTGTTATCCACCTGAACAGTAGGTGGCGGAATGCACATATAATTGTTGCGAACGTAATTATACCATAGAAGAAGAAGCTCGCGTCCTTATTCCAGCAAACCCGGAAGTTACAGAGACGGAGAGGGACAGAAACAATCAAACAGCGCTACTCCACAACATTACTAAGTACAATATACATCACATGAATCAAACATGAATGCTTGTCTGCCTATTCCTTATACCATATTGTTACTGAAGGAAGGTAATAATAATGTGTGTATTGTATGAACTGAGATACTAAATGAACTGTGTCGACACATTGCTAACGGAGCTGAAAACGGAGCAGGGAGGAGGTGTGTTAGTTTACCAAATGCTGTCCGCGGCCAGTGACTGACTTCTCCGGCAGACGGTGACAGTCAGGTAAATAGCTTTTTTTGTCTTAAAGGGACAGTGTTGTATTTTGGGACACACTTGCGTAAGCTTGCATCAAACACAACAGCATTTTCAGTCACCTCCTTGCCTGAAGGAGAAGTGGATAAACAAGTTAATGTCAAGCCCTGCATGTTTCTTTCAGAAGTCTCATGGAATGTAGGCCTATATTAAACACCACACATTGGCTGCTACTGTAGGCTGAATGATAGAACAACTGTTTCCATGTTAAAATGTTATGGGAAGCATTTTCTCCATTGTTTTTGATGGTAGGTCACTCTGGTAGGCCTACATTATGATCAAATAGCCACAGTAGCCTACTTGTCCACTGTTAACTGTAACTTAAAGGGGGTACAGCCTCAGTGTTCACAGTAAACGCACACTGGAAGTTGCACAGAATTTTCACAATGTTCAAGTTTGCGCTCAGCACACCTGAAATCTGCTCAGTCCCGGAAAAAGTTAGAAGAACATTGGTGATGGTGTCATGCATCTGACGGTTGTATATTCAGTGTGTCAATGATTGATTGTATCTGTCTCTATGTAAATGAATGAGAGTATATTTGATGTATCTATTTAATATTGGTCTGATGTTAGAGCAGGAGAAGGGGGGAGTGTCGATGCCAGAGGTCTGTGACCTGAGTCCAGATCAACAGGCCTGATGCTACATGTCAGGAAGAGAGAGAGAACGAGAGAGAGAGGAAGGAGGGGGTGGGGAGGGTGAGAGATAAGGGGAGGAGATGGAGGGAGGTGTCAAAAAAGATGGACTGACATAGTAACAAACAGTCAACTGAATGTAGTCAACCAGTAACCTCTTCCACTATTGGCCCAGCTCAGCTTGACCCTGACCTATGGAACTGAATGATTGAGAAAACAAAAATAGATGAAAGCATCTAGCATCTAAATGTATTAAATTATATATAAACTCATGAGAGATGTTCACCTTTCCACATTGTGACTTTTGTGGTGAGGTCTTGTTGAGAAATGTCTCAGTGCTCAATGTGACTTTAGTTAAATACATTGATACACTGGATAAACATTATAACAGACTAATTAAATACATAGATACACTGGATAAACATTATTACAGACTAATTGCAGTAGGTTACAGTACAACATTACTAAATGATAACAACGTAGCCTTGTGACCAGCTAGTAGTTGGTTGATATGGTGCAGTAGGTTACAGTACAACATTACTAAATGATAACAACGTAGCCTTGTGACCAGATAGTAGTTGGTTGATATGGTGCAGTAGACTACAGTACAACATTACTAAATGATAACAACGTAGCCTTGTGACCAGATAGTAGTTGGTTGATATGGTGCAGTAGACTACAGTACAACATTACTAAATGATAACAACGTAGCTTTGTGACCAGATAGTAGTTGGTTGATATGGTGCAGTAGACTACAGTACAACATTACTAAATGATAACAACGTAGCCTTGTTACCAGCTAGTAGTTGGTGGATATGGGGTGCAGTTAACTAGCGTCGTTGTTATTCGTTGGGTCCCTTGACTAAATTATTATATACACTTGTGAATGTTACTGAGATATGTTTTGATATTGTAAGATATATTATAATTTGCAGGGTTAGTAAAATAACATGCAACTGGAAGCAGACAGTAAAAATGTGTCTCAAAGCAGGACAATGATGTGATGACCTGTAAATGTACTTTACTGTAGTCTAACTGTCCATTTGGGGACAGGCACTAATGTCAGTTAAGTTGTGATGGTGTCATGCATCTGACTGATATATATTCAGTGTGTCAATGATTGATTGTATCTGTCTCTATGTAAATGAATGAGAGTATATATTATGTATTATATTGGTGTTATGTTAGAGTAGGAGAAGGGAGGGCTGTAGAAGCTAGAGGTCTGTGATCTGAGTCAAGATCAACAGGTCCTCAACACTATATGTCAGGAAGAGAGAGAGAGAGAGAGAGAGGGAGATGGAAGAGAGAGAGATGAGCAGAGGGACAGGGAGGAGGGGTGGGGAGAGAGAGAGGAGGGGGTGGGGAGGGTGAGAGATAAAGGGAGGGAGGTGTCAAAAGAGATAGGGCTGACATAGTAACATACAGTCAACTGAATATAGTCAACCAGTAACGTCTTCCACTATTGGCCCAGCTCAGCTTGACCCTGACCTATGGAACTGAATGATTGAGAAAACAAAAATAGATGAAAGCAAATATATTAAATTATACACTGCTCAAAAAAATAAAGGGAACACTTAAACAACACATCCTAGATCTGAATGAAAGAAATAATCTTATTAAATACTTTTTTCTTTACATAGTTGAATGTGCTGACAACAAAATCACACAAAAATAATCAATGGAAATCCAATTTTTCAACCCATGGAGGTCTGGATTTGGAGTCACACTCAAAATTAAAGTGGAAAACCACACTACAGGCTGATCCAACTTTGATGTAATGTCCTTAAAACAAGTCAAAATGAGGCTCAGTAGTGTGTGTGGCCTCCACGTGCCTGTATGACCTCCCTACAACGCCTGGGCATGCTCCTGATGAGGTGGCGGATGGTCTCCTGAGGGATCTCCTGCCAGACCTGGACTAAAGCATCCGCCAACTCCTGGACAGTCTGTGGTGCAATTGTGGCGTTGGTGGATGGAGCGAGAGATGATGTCCCAGATGTGCTCAATTGGATTCAGGTCTGGGGAACGGGCGGGCCAGTCCATAGCATCAATGCCTTCCTCTTGCAGGAACTGCTGACACACTCCAGCCACATGAGGTCTAGCATTGTCTTGCATTAGGAGGAACCCAGGGCCAACCGCACCAGCATATGGTCTCACAAGGGGTCTCTGAGGATCTCATCTCGGTACCTAATGGCAGTCAGGCTACCTCTGGCGAGCACATGGAGGGCTGTGCGGCCCCCCAAAGAAATGCCACCCCACACCATGACTGACCCACCGCCAAACCGGTCATGCTGGAGGATGTTGCAGGCAGCAGAATGTTCTCCACGGCGTCTCCAGACTCTGTCACATGTGCTCAGTGTGAACCTGCTTTCATCTGTGAAGAGTGGCGAATTTGCCAATCTTGGTGTTCTCTGGGCAAATGCCAAACGTCCTGCACGGTGTTGGGCTGTAAGCACAACCCCCACCTGTGGACATCATACCACCCTCATGGAGTCTGTTTCTGACCGTTTGAGCAGACACATGCACATTTGTGGCCTGCTGGAGGTTAATTTTGCAGGGCTCTGGCAGTGCTCCTCCTGCTCCTCCTCCTTGCACAAAGGCAGAGGTAGCGGTCCTGCTGCTGGTTTGTTGCCCTCCTACAGCCTCCTCCACGTCTCCTGATGTACTGGCCTGTCTCCTGGTAGCGCCTCCATGCTCTGGACACTACGCTGACAGACACAGCAAACCTTCTTGCCACAGCTCGCATTGATGTGACATCCTGGATGAGCTGCACTACCTGAGCTACTTGTGTGGGTTGTAGACTCCGTCTCATGCTACCACTAGAGTGAAAGCACCGCCAGCATTCAAAAGTGACCAAAACATCAGCCAGGAAGCATAGGAACTGAGAAGTGGTCTTTGGTCCCCACCTGCAGAACCACTCCTTTATTGGGGGTGTCTTGCTAATTGCCTATAATTTCCACCTGTTGTCTATTCCATTTGTACAACAGCATGTGAAATTTATTGTCAATCAGTGTTGCTTCCTAAGTGGACAGTTTGATTTCACAGAAGTGTGATTGACTTGGAGTTACATTGTGTTGTTTAAGTGTTCCCTTTATTTTTTTGAGCAGTATATATAAACTCATCTGTAAAGAGATGTTCATCTGTTCCACATTGTAACTTTTGTGGTGAGGTCTTGTTGAGAAATGTCACACCATTTCTCAGTGCTCAATGTCTCAACAGTGTTTTTCAAAGGAACCACAACCATTTGTCCTGTTTCATCTCTCACAGCTTAGTTCAGTCTACTGCTAAATAACAGGATATGGAGAAACAGCATTTGGCTGTGAGTCCAGAACCATGAGTCAGTCATGTAGACAAAGGGGAAGTGTTCTAGCAGAGGGAGCAGGGTCTCATCAGTACATCATGTGACTTTAGTTAAATACATAGATACACTGGATAAACATTATAACAGACTAGTTAAATACATAGATACACTGGATAAACATTATTACAGACTAGTTAAATATATAGATACACTGGATAAACATTTATAACAGACTAATTAAATACATAGATACACTGGATAAACATTATAACAGACTTTAGTTAAATACATAGATACACTGGATAAACATTATAACAGACTTTAATTAAATACATAGATTCACTGGATAAACATTATAACAGACTAATTAAATACATAGTTACACTGGATAAACGTTGTTTCAGACTAATTAAATACATAGATACACTGGATAAACATTATAACAGACTAATTAAATACATAGATACACTGGATAAACATTATTACAGAATAATTAAATACATAGATACACTGGATAAACATTATAACTGTCACGTCCTGGCCAGTATAAGGATTAATTGTTATTGTAGTTTGGTCAGGACGTGGCAGAGGGTATTTGGTTTATGTGGGTTCGGGGTGGTGGTTTTCTAAAAAGGGCATTTGATTTATGTATTCCGGGGTTTTTGGGCACTGTTCCTTGTTTATGTAATTCTATGTTTAGTCTAGGTAATCTGTTTCTACGTTGAGTTAATTGGGGTGGACTTCCAATTGAAGGCAGCTGTGTGGTGTTGCCTTTGATTGGAAGTCCTATATTAGTTGGGTGTGTTTGTCTGTGTATTTGTGGGAGATTGTTTCTTGTTTTGCCGAGTGAGCCTTTCAAGACTGTTTCGTTTTTCATAAGTTCGTTTCCGTTTTGTTGTTTTGGTGTGTTCATTCTGAGTTAATAAATGTCAAGATGAGCGTACACATACCTGCTGCGTTTTGGTCCTCCATTTCCAACGACAACCGTGACAATAACAGACTAATTAAATACATAGATACACTGGATAAACATTATAACAGACTAATTAAATACATAGATACACTGGATAAACATTATTACAGACTAATTAAATACATAGATACACTGGATAAACATTATAACAGACTTTAATTAAATACATAGATACACTGGACAAACATTATTACAGACTAATTGCAGTAGGTTACAGTACAACATGACTAAATGATAACAACGTAGCCTTGTGACCAGCTAGTAGTTGGTTGATATGGTGCAGGTAGACTACAGTACAACATTACTAAATGATAACAACGTAGCCTTGTGACCAGATAGTAGTTGGTTGATATGGTGCAGTAGACTACAGTACAACATTACTAAATGATAACAACGTAGCCTTGTGACCAGATAGTAGTTGGTTGATATGGTGCAGTAGGTTACAGTACAACATTACTAAATGATAACAACGTAGCCTTGTGACCAGATAGTAGTTGGTTGATATGGTGCAGTAGACTATAGTACAACATTACTAAATGATAACAACGTAGCCTTGTGACCAGATAGTAGTTGGTTGATATGGGGTGCAGTAGACTAGCGTCGTTGTTATTCGTTGGGTCCCTTGACTAAATCATGTTATTTTTGACTTGGTAAAATAAGCTAGTGGTTTTGTACACTCTCACTAGATAGAATTATGTGGTTTGGTGGCAGATTTTCAACAGAAAATAGACAGATACAGTATATCATCAGCAATTGTCAATCAGATGAGATGCACAGCGAACCCATATTGAATTCCATTCATTTATAAATGTGTAGACTAATTATTGTTAATATTCCAGGTTTCATGAGAGGGGGAGAAGAGGAGACGGGGAGAAGGGGAGAAGAGGAGAGTAGAGGGGGAGAAAGGAGAGGGGAGAAAGGAGAGGGGGAGAAGATGAGAGGGGGAGAAAGGGAGAAGAGAGGGGGAGAAGGGGAGAAGAGAGGGAGAAGAGGAGAGGGGAGAAGGGGAGAAGAGGAGAGTAGAGGGGGAGAAGAGGAGAGGGGGAGAAGGGGAGAAGAGGAGAGTAGAGGGGAGAAGAGGAGAGGGGGAGAATGGGAGAGGGGGAGAAGAGGAGAGGGAGGGGGAGAAAAGGAGAGGAAAGGGCAGAAGAGGAGAAGAGTTGAGGAGTGGGGGAGGAGAGGAGAGGTGGAGAAGAAGTTTGGGAGAGGAGAAGGGGAGAAGAGTGTGAGAAGAGGAGAGCAGAGGGGAGAAGAGGAGAAGAGAGGGGGAGAAGAGGAGAGGGGGAGAAGGGGAGAAGAGAGGGGCGAAGAGGGGGAGAAGAGGAGTGGAGAGGGGGAGAACAGGAGAGGGGCAGAAGGGGAGAAGAGGAGAGGAGAGAGGGGAGAAGAGGCGGAGAAAGAGGAGAGGGGTAGAAGAGAGGGGGAGAAGAGGGGTGAGAGAAGAGAGGGGGAGAAGAGAGGGGAGGAGAGGAGAGTGGAGAAGAGGACAAGAGAGGGGGAAGAGGAGAGGAGAGGGTGAAAAGAGAGGGGGAGAAGTTGAAAGAGAGCGGGGGAAGAGAAGAGGAGAGGGGAGAAGAGGAGAGGGGGAGAAGAGAGGGTGAGAATAGAATGAGAGGGGGAGATGAGGAGAAGAGGGGGAGAAGAGGAGAAGAGAAGATGAGAGGGGAGAAGAGAGGGAGAAGAGGAAAAGAGAGGGAGAGAATAAGAGAGGGGGAGAAGAGGAGAAGATAGGGGAGAAGAGGAGAGGGGAGGAGAGAGGGGGAGAAGAAGCAGAGAAGAGAGGGGAGAAGAGGAGAGGAGAGGGGAGAAGAGAGGGAGAAGAGGAGAGGGGGAGAAGAGAGGGGAGAAGAGGAGAGGGGGAGAAGAGAGGGGAGAAGAGGAGAGGGGGAGAAGAGGAGAGGGGAAGAAGGGGAGAAGAGGAGAATAGAGGGGGAGAAGAGGAGAAGAGAGGCGGAGAAGGGGAGAAGAGGGGAGGGGGAGAAGAAGGTTGGGAGAAGAGAGGGGGAGAAGAGGAGAGGGGGAGAAGAGGAGAGGTAGAGAAGAGGAGAGGGTGAGAAGTGGAGAAGAGAGGGGAGAAGAGGAGAGGGTGAGAAGAGGAGAATTGGAGAAGAGAGGGGGAGAAGAGGAGAGGGAGAGAAGTGGGAGTAGAGGGGGAGAAGAGGAGAGGGGGAGAAGAGAGGGGGAGAAGAGGAGAGGGGGAGAAGAGAAGGGGAGAAGAGGAGATGGGGAGTAAGGGAGAAAAGTGGGGGAGAAGAGGAGAGGGGGAGAAGAGAGGGGAGAAGAGAAGAGGAGAGGGGGAGAAGAGGAGAGGAGAAGAAGGGGAGAAGAGGAGAATAGAGGGGGAGAAGAGGAGAAGAGAGGCGGAGAGGGGGAGGGGAGAAGAAGGTTGGGAGAAGAGAGGGGGAGAAGTGGGGGAGAAGAGGAGAGGGGGAGAAGAGGAGAGGTAGAGAAGAGGAGAGGGTGAGAAGAGAAGGGGAGAAGAGGAGTAAGGGAGAAGAGAGGGGGAGAAGAGAGGGGGAGAAGAGAGAAGAGAAGATGAGAGGGGGAGAAGAGAGGGGAGAAGAGGAGAAGAGAGGAAGGGAAGAGGAGAGGGGAGAAGAAGGGGGGAAAGAGGAGAAGAGAGGAAGGGAAGAGGAGAGGGAGAGAAGAAGGGGGAGAAGAGAGGAGAGGGGGAGAAGAGGAGAGGGGGAGAAGGGGAGAAGAGAGGGTGAGGAGAGGAGAAGGGGGAAGAGAGGGGGGAAAGAGGAGAAGAGAGGGGGGAAGAGGAGAGGAGAGGGGGAGAAGAGGAGAGGGGGAGAAGAGGGGTGGGAGAAGAGAGGGGGAGAAGAGGAGAGGTAGAGAAGAGGAGAGGGTGAGAAGTGGAGAAGAGAGGGGAGAAGAGGAGAGGGTGAGAAGAGGAGAATTGGAGAAGAGAGGGGGAGAAGAGGAGAGGGAGAGAAGTGGGAGTAGAGGGGGAGAAGAGGAGAGGGGGAGAAGAGAGGGGGAGAAGAGGAGAGGGGGAGAAGAGAAGGGGAGAAGAGGAGATGGGGAGTAAGGGAGAAAAGTGGGGGAGAAGAGGAGAGGGGGAGAAGAGAGGGGAGAAGAGAAGAGGAGAGGGGGAGAAGAGGAGAAGAGAAGAAGGGGAGAAGAGGAGAATAGAGGGGGAGAAGAGGAGAAGAGAGGCGGAGAGGGGGAGGGGAGAAGAAGGTTGGGAGAAGAGAGGGGGAGAAGTGGGGGAGAAGAGGAGAGGGGGAGAAGAGGAGAGGGTGAGAAGAGAAGGGGAGAAGAGGAGTAAGGGAGAAGAGAGGGGGAGAAGAGAGGGGGAGAAGAGAGAAGAGAAGATGAGAGGGGGAGAAGAGAGGGGTGAAGAGGAGAAGAGAGGAAGGGAAGAGGAGAGGGGAGAAGAAGGGGGGAAAGAGGAGAAGAGAGGAAGGGAAGAGGAGAGGGAGAGAAGAAGGGGGAGAAGAGAGGAGAGGGGGAGAAGAGGAGAGGGGGAGAAGGGGAGAAGAGAGGGTGAGGAGAGGAGAAGGGGGGAAGAGAGGGGGGAAAGAGGAGAAGAGAGGGGGGAAGAGGAGAGGAGAGGGGGAGAAGAGGAGAGGGGGAGAAGAGGGGTGGGAGAAGAGAGGGGGAGAAGAGAGGAGGAGAAGAGGAGAAGAGAGGGGGAGAAGAGGAGAAGAGAGGGGGAGGAGATGGGGAGAAGAGGAGAAGAGTAGAGGAGAGGGGGAGGAGAGGAGAGGGGGAGAAGAGGGGGAGAAGAGGAGAGGGGCAGAAGGGGAGAAGAGTAGAGGAGGTGGGAGGAGAGGGAGAGAAGAGTGTGACAATAGGAGAGGAGAGGGGGAGAAGAGGAGAAGAGAGGGGGAGAAGAAGGGGAAAAGAGAGGGGGAGAAGAGGAGAGGAGAGGGGGAGAAGAGAAAAAGAGAGGGGGAGAAGAGGAGTAGAGAGGGGGAGAGGAGGATAGGGGGAGAAGAGGAGAAGAGTAGAAGAGAGGGCGAGGAGAGGAGAGGGGGAGCAGGGGAGAAGAGAGTGGGAGAAGAGGAGAGGAGAGGGGTAGAACAGGAGAGGGGCAGAAGGGGAGAAGAGTAGAGGAGAGGGGGAGGAGAGGAGAGGAGAGGGAGTGAAGGGGAGAGAAGAGAGGGGGAGAAGAAGCAGAGAAGAGAGGGGGAGAAGAGGAGAGGAGAGGGGGAGAAGAGAGGGGAGAAGAGGAGAGGGGGAGAAGAGAGTGGGAGAGGGGGAGCAGGGGAGAAGAGAGGGAGAGAAGAGTGGGAGAAGAGGAGAGGAGAGGGGTAGAACAGGAGAGGGGCAGAAGGGGAGAAGAGTAGAGGAGAGGGGGAGGAGAGGAGAGGGAGAGAAGGGGAGAGGGGGAGAAGAGAGGGAGAAGAAGCAGAGAAGAGAGGGGGAGAAGAGGAGAGGAGAGGAGAGGGGGAGAAGAGAGGGGAGAAGAGGAGAGGGGGAGAAGGGGAGAAGAGAGGGGGAGAAGAGGAGAGGGGAAGAAGGGGAGAAGAGGAGAATAGAGGGGGAGAAGAGGAGAAGAGAGGCGGAGAGGGGGAGAAGAGGGGAGGGGGAGAAGAAGGTTGGGAGAAGAGGGGGAGAAGTGGGGGAGAAGAGGAGAGGGGGAGAAGAGGAGAGGTAGAGAAGAGGAGAGGTAGAGAAGAGGAGAGGGTGAGAAGTGGAGAAGAGAGGGGAGAAGAGGAGAGGGTGAGAAGTGGAGAAGAGAGGGGAGAAGAGGAGAGGGAGAGAAGTGGGAGTAGAGGGGGAGAAGAGAGGGGGAGAAGAGGAGAGGGGGAGAAGAGAAGGGGAGAAGAGGAGATGGGGAGTAAGGGAGAAGAGAGGGGAAGAAGAGGAGAGGGGGAGAAGAGAGGGGAGAAGAGAAGAGGAGAGGGGGAGAAGAGGAGAGGAGAAGAAGGGGAGAAGAGGAGAATAGAGGGGGAGAAGAGGAGAAGAGAGGCGGAGAGGGGGAGGGGAGAAGAAGGTTGGGAGAAGAGAGGGGGAGAAGTGGGGGAGAAGAGGAGGGGGAGAAGAGGAGAGGTAGAGAAGAGGAGAGGGTGAGAAGAGAAGGGGAGAAGAGGAGTAAGGGAGAAGAGAGGGGGAGAAGAGGAGAGGGGGGAGAAGAGGAGAGGGGGAGAAGAGAGGGGGAGAAGAGAGAAGAGAAGATGAGAGGGGGAGAAGAGAGGGGAGAAGAGGAAAAGAGAGGGAGAGAATAAGAGAGGGGGAAAGAGGAGAAGAGAGGAAGGGAAGAGGAGAGGGAGAGAAGAAGGGGGAGAAGAGGAGACGAGAGGGGGAGAAGAGGAGAGGGGGAGAAGGGGAGAAGAGAGGGTGAGGAGAGGAGAAGGGGGGAAGAGAGGGGGGGAAGAGGAGAAGAGAGGGGGGAAGAGGAGAGGAGAGGGGGAGAAGAGGAGAGGGGGAGAAGAGGGGTGGGAGAAGAGAGGGGGAGAAGAGAGGAGGAGAAGAGGAGAGGAGAGGGAGAGAAGAGGAGAAGAGAGGGGGAGAAGAGGAGAAGAGAGGGGGAGGAGATGGGGAGAAGAGGAGAAGAGTAGAGGAGAGGGGGAGGAGAGGAGAGGGGGAGAAGAAGGGTGGGAGAGGAGAGGGGGAGAAGATGGTGAGAAGAGAGGGGGAGAAGAGAGGGGGAGAAGAAGGGGAGACGAGAGGGGGAGAAGAGGAGAGGGGGAGAAGAGGAGAGGGGCAGAGGAGGTGGGAGGTGGGAGGAGAGGGAGAGAAGAGGAGAGGAGAGGGGGAGAAGAGGAGAAGAGAGGGGGAGAAGAGAGGGGGAGAAGAAGGGGAAAGAGAGGGGGAGAAGAGGAGAGGAGAGGGGGAGAAGAGAGGGGGAGAAGAAGGGGAAAAGAGAGGGGGAGAAGAGGAGAGGAGAGGGGGAGAAGAGAAAAAGAGAGGGGGAGAAGAGGAGTAGAGAGGGGGAGAGGGGGAGAGGAGGATAGGGGGAGAAGAGGAGAAGAGTAGAAGAGAGGGCGAGGAGAGGAGAGGGGGAGCAGGGGAGAAGAGAGGGGGAGAAGAGTGGGAGAAGGGGGGAGAGAGGGGTAGAACAGGAGAGGGGCAGAAGGGGAGAAGAGTAGAGGAGAGGGGGAGGAGAGGAGAGGGAGTGAAGGGGAGAGGGGGAGAAGAGAGGGGGAGAAGAAGCAGAGAAGAGAGGGGGAGAAGAGGAGAGGAGAGGGGGAGAAGAGAGGGGAGAAGAGGAGAGGGGGAGAAGAGAGTGGGAGAAGAGGAGAGGGGGAGCAGGGGAGAAGAGAGGGAGAGAAGAGTGGGAGAAGAGGAGAGGAGAGGGGTAGAACAGGAGAGGGGCAGAAGGGGAGAAGAGTAGAGGAGAGGGGGAGGAGAGGAGAGGAGAGGGAGAGAAGGGGAGAGGGGGAGAAGAGAGGGGGAGAAGAAGCAGAGAAGAGAGGGGGGAGAAGGGGAGAAGAGGGGGAGAAGAGGAGAGGAGAGGGGGAGCAGGGGAGAAGAGAGGGGGAGAAGAGTGGGAGAAGAGGAGAGGAGAGGGGTAGAACAGGAGAGGGGAAGAAGGGGAGAAGAGTAGAGGAGAGGGGAAGAAGGGGAGAAGAGGAGAATAGAGGGGGAGAAGAGGAGAATAGAGGGGGGAAGAGGAGAGGAGAGGGGGAGAAGAGGAGAGGGGGAGAAGAGGAGAGGGGGAGAAGAGGGGTGGGAGAAGAGAGGGGGAGAAGAGAGGAGGAGAAGAGGAGAGGAGAGGGAGAGAAGAGGAGAAGAGAGGGGGAGAAGAGGAGAAGAGAGGGGGAGGAGATGAGGAGAAGAGTAGAGGAGAGGGGGAGGAGAGGAGAGGGGGAGAAGAAGGGTGGGAGAGGAGAGGGGGAGAAGATGGTGAGAAGAGAGGGGGAGAAGAGAGGGGTAGAAGAAGGGGAGACGAGAGGGGGAGAAGAGGAGAGGGGGAGAAGAGGAGAGGGGCAGAAGGGGAGAAGAGTAGAGGAGGTGGGAGGAGAGGGAGAGAAGAGGAGAGGAGAGGGGGAGAAGAGAAAAAGAGAGGGGGAGAAGAGGAGTAGAGGGGGAGAGGGGGAGAGGAGGATAGGGGGAGAAGAGGAGAAGAGAGGGGGAGAAGAGTGGGAGAAGAGGAGAGGAGAGGGGTAGAACAGGAGAGGGGCAGAAGGGGAGAAGAGTAGAGGAGAGGGGGAGGAGAGGAGAGGAGAGGGAGTGAAGGGGAGGGGGGAGAAGAGAGGGGGAGAAGAAGCAGAGAAGAGAGGGGGAGAAGAGGAGAGGAGAGGGGGAGAAGAGAGGGGAGAAGAGGAGAGGGGGAGAAGAGAGTGGGAGAAGAGGAGAGGGGGAGCAGGGGAGAAGAGAGGGAGAGAAGAGTGGGAGAAGAGGAGAGGGGTAGAACAGGAGAGGGGCAGAAGGGGAGAAGAGTAGAGGAGAGGGGGAGGAGAGGAGAGGAGAGGGAGAGGAGAGGAGAGGGGGAGAAGAGAGGGGAGAAGAGGAGAGGGGGAGAAGAGAGTGGGAGAAGAGGAGAGGGGGAGCAGGGGAGAAGAGAGGGAGAGAAGAGTGGGAGAAGAGGAGAGGGGTAGAACAGGAGAGGGGCAGAAGGGGAGAAGAGTAGAGGAGAGGGGGAGGAGAGGAGAGGAGAGGGAGAGAAGGGGAGAGGGGGAGAAGAGAGGGGGAGAAGAAGCAGAGAAGAGAGGGGGAGAAGGTGAGAAGAGAGGGGGAGAAGTGGGAAGGGGAGAAGAGGAGAATAGAGGGGGAGAAGAGGAGAAGAGAGGCGGAGAGGGGGAGAAGAGGGGAGGGGGAGAAGAAGGTTGGGAGAAGAGAGGGGGAGAAGTGGGGGAGAAAAGGAGAGGGGGAGAAGAGGAGAGGTAGAGAAGAGGAGAGGGTGAGAAGTGGAGAAGAGAGGGGAGAAGAGGAGAGGGTGAGAAGAGGAGAATTGGAGAAGAGAGGGGGAGAAGTGGGAGTAGAGGGGGAGAAGAGGAGAGGGGGAGAAGAGAGGGGGAGAAGAGGAGAGGGGGAGAAGAGAGGGGAGAAGAGGAGAATAGAGGGGGAGAAGAGGAGAAGAGAGGCGGAGAGGGGGAGGGGAGAAGAAGGCTGGGAGAAGAGAGGGGGAGAAGTGGGGGAGAAGAGGAGAGGGGGAGAAGAGGAGAGGTAGAGAAGAGGAGAGGGTGAGAAGTGAAGGGGAGAAGAGGAGTAAGGGAGAAGAGAGGGGGAGAAGAGGAGAGGGGGAGAAGGGGAAAAGAGGAGAGGGGGAGAAGAGGAGAGGGGGAGAATGGGAGAATTGGAGAAGAGAGGGGGAGAAGAGGAGAGGGAGAGAAGTGGGGAGTAGAGGAGAGGGGGAGAAGAGAGGGGGAGAAGAGGAGAGGGGGAGAAGGGGAAAAGAGGAGAGGGGGAGAAGAGGAGAGGGGGAGAATGGGAGAGGGGGAGAAAAGGAGGGGGTAGAAGAGGAGAGGGGAGAAGGAGAGGAGAGGGGAGAAGGGGAGAAGAGGAGAGGGGGAGGAGGAGAGGAGAGGGGGAGAAGAGGAGAGGGGGGGAAGATGAGAAGAGAGGGGGAGAAGGGGAGAAGAGAGGATGAGAAGATGAGAAGAGAGGGGGAGAGGGGGAGAGGAGAAGAGGGGGAGAAGAGGAGAAGAGAGGGGGAGAAGAGGAGAAGAGAGGGGGAGAAGAGGAGAGGGGGGGAAGATGAGAAGAGAGGGGGAGAAGAGGAGAGGGGCAGAAGGGGAGAAGAGAGGGGGGAGAGGAGAAGAGAGGGGGAGAAGAGGAGAGGGGGAGAGGGGGAGAAGAGGAGAGGGGGGGAAGATGAGAAGAGAGGGGGAGAAGAGGAGAGGGGCAGAAGGGGAGAAGAGAGGGGGGAGAGGAGAAGAGAGGGGGAGAAGAGGAGAGGGGGAGAGGTGGAGAAGAGAGGGGGAGAAGAGGAGGGGAGAGGGGGAGAAGAGGAGAGTGGCAGAAGGGGAGAAGAGTAGAGGAGAGGGGGAGGAGAGGAGAGGGAGAGAAGTGGAGAGGAGGAGAAGAGGGGTGGGAGAAGAGAGGGGGAGAAGAGGACAGGGGAGAAGAGGAGAGGAGAGGAGGGAGAAGATCGGAGGGGGGAGAAAGGGAGAGGGGAGAGGAGGAGAGAGAGAGAAGAGGAGAGGGGGAGAAGGGGAGAAGAGAGGCTGAGAAGAGGAGAGGAGAGGGAGAGAAGAGGAGAAGAGAGGGAGATAAGAGGAGAGTGGTAGAAGAGTGGGGGAGAAGAAGTGGAGAAGAGAGGGGGAGAAGAGGAGAGGGGGAGAAGAGGAAAAGAGAGGGGGAAGAGAAGAGGAGAGGAGAGGGGGAGAAGAGAGGGGGAGAAGAGGAGGGGAGGGGGGGAGAAGAGAGGGGGAGTAGAAAGATAGAAGAGAGGGGGAGAAGAGGATAAGGGGAGAAGAGTAGAGGGGGAGAAAAGGAGAAGAGAGGGGGAGAAGAGGAGAGGAGAGGGGGAGAAAAGGAGAGGGGGGGAAGATGCGAAGAGAGGGGGGGAAGAGGAGAAGAGTAGAGGAGAGGGGGAGTTGAGGAGAAGAGAGGGGGAGAAGAGGAGAGGGGGAGAAGGGGAGAAGGGAGGGGGAGAAGAGGGTAGAAGAGGAGTGGAGAGGGGGAGAACAGGAGAGGGGCAGAAGGGGAGAAGAGTAGAGGAGAGGGGGGAGAAGAGATTGAGAGAAGAGGAGAGGGTGAGAAGAGAGTGGTAGAAGAGGGGTGGGAGAAGAGAGGGGGAGAAGAGAGGAGGAGAAGAGGAGAGGAGAGTGGGAGAAGAGGAAAAGAGAGGGGGAAGAGAAGAGGAGAGGAGAGGGGGAGAAGAGAGGGGGAGAAGAGGAAAAGAGAGGGGGGAAGAGAAGGGGAGAGGGGGAGAAGAGGAGAGGGGAGAAATAGAGAAGAGAGGGTGAGAATAGAAGGAGAGGGGGAGAAGTGGAAAAGAGAGGGGGAGAAGAGAGGGGGAGAAGAGGAGAGGGGCAGAAGGGGAGAAGAGGAGAAGAGAGGGGGAGGAGAGGAGGGGGAGAGAAGAGGAGAGGGGGAGAAGAAGGGTGGGAGAAGAGAGGGGAGAAGAGGGTGAGAAGAAGAGAGGAGAGGGGGAGAAGAGTAGAAGAGAGGGGGAGAAGAGTAGAAGAGAGGGGGAGAAGAGAAGAGGGGGAGAAGGGGAGAAGAGGAGAGGAGAGGGGGAGGAGAGGAGGGGGAGAGAAGAGGAGAGGAGAGGGGGAGAAGAGGAGAGGAGAAGAGAGTGGGAGAAGAGGGGGAGAAGAGAGGGGGAGAAGAGAGGGGGAGAAGGGGAGAAGAGGAGAGTAAAGAGGGAGAAGAGGAGAGGAGAGGGAGGATGGGAGGGGAAGAAGAGGAGAGGGGGAGAAGAGGAGAGGGGGAGAAGGGGAAAAGAGGGGTGGGAGAAGAGATGGGAGAAGAGGAGAGGAGAGGGGGAGAAGGGGGGAGAGAGGAGAGGGGAGGAAAGTGGAGGAGAGGGGAGAGGAGAGGGGGAGGAGAGGAGAAGAGAGGGGAGAAAAGGAGAGGGGTAGAAGAGGAGAGGGGAAAGGAGAGGGGAAGAAGAGGAGAGGAGAGGGAGAGAAGGGGAGAGGGGGAGAAGAGGAGAGGGGAGGGAGAGTAGAGGAGATAGAGAGAGAGAGGAGAGTGGAGAAGAGTTGAGAAGGGGGGAGAGAGGGAGAGGGGGACTTGAGAGGGAGGGAGGAGGAGAGGGGGAGAAGGGGGGAGAGAGGAGAGGAGAGGGGGAGAGAGGAGGAGGGGTGGGAGGGGAGAAGAGGAGAGGAGAGGGGGAGAAGAGAGAGAGGGGATGGGAGGGGAAGAAGAGGAGAGGTGGAGAAGAGAGGGGGAGAAGAGGAGAGGAGGGGGAGAAGAGGAGAGGGGGAGAAGAGGACAGGAGAGGAGAGGGGGAGAAGAGGAGAGGAGAGGGAGAGAAGAAGAGAGGGGGAGAGGGGGAGAAGAGGAGAGGTGAGTTAGAGAAGAGGAGAATAGAGAGAGAGAGGAGAGTGGTTAGAAGAGAAGAGTAGAGGAGTGGAGGGAGGAGAGGGGAGGATAGTGGAGAAGATAGGTTGAGAAGGGGGGAGAAGAGGGAGAGGAAGGGACTTGAGAGGAGAGGAGAGGAGAAGAGAGGGGAGAAGGGGGGAGAAGAGGAGAGGAGAGGGGGAGAAGAGGAGAGAGGGGATGGGAGGGGAAGAAGAGGAGAGGAGAGGGGGAGAAGAGGAGAGAGGGGATGGGAGGGGAAGAAGAGGAGAGGTGGAGAAGAGAGGGGGAGAAGAGGAGAGGGGGAGAAGAGGAGAGTGGGAGAAGAGGAGAAGAGAGGTGGGAAGAGAAGAGGAGAGGGGAGGGGGAGAAGAGGAGAGGGGGAGAAGAGGAGAAGCGAGGGGGAGAAGAGAGGGGAGAAGAGAAGAGAGAGGTAGAAGTGGAGAGGGGCAGAAGAGAGCGGAGAAGAAAAGAGGAGAGAGTGAGAAGAGGAGAGGAGAGGTGGAGAAGAGGAGAGGAGAGGGGGAGAAGAGGAGAGGAGAGGGGGAGAAGAGGAGAGGAAAGGGGGAGAAGAGGAGAGGGGGAGAAGAGAGGGAGAGAGTTGAGGGTAGAGGGGGAGAAGAGTAGAGGGGGAGGGGAAGAAAAGGAGACGAGAGGGTTAGAAGACGAGTGGGGAGAAGATTACAAGACAGTGGTAGAAGAGAGGGGGCAAAGTGAGAGGAGAGGAGAGGAGAGGAGAGGAGAGAGGGGCAGAAGGGGAGAAGAGGAGAAATGGAGAAGAGGAGGGAGAAGGGAAGAGGAGAGGGGGAGGAGAGGAGAGGAGAAAGTCACTGAGCTCTTCATTAAGGCCATTCTACTGCCAATGTTTGTCTATGGAGATTGCATGGCTTGATTTATACATCTGTCAGGAAGGGGAGTGGCTTAAATAGAATCCACTAATTTGAAGGGGTGTCCACATACTTTTGTATATATAGTGTATGTATACATGGGTGTTGTTGCACCATACCAACGATAAGCCTGTCTTCCCCATCACATCATGAAAGGTCATGTTGATGTTCATTTAACCTCTGTCTCTCTCTTCCTCTGACTCCTCCCTTTCTCCTTTGTTTCTCTCTATCTCTCTGTCTCTTTCTCTCTCTTTCTCCTCTGTCTCTCTCTTTCTCCTCAGATCTCCAGGCTCAAAGCGTCAGTCCACCAGGTAGGTAGAGTATAAATCTACAGTGATTATAGCAGTTCAATATTAGTCAACTGTATTATCCCACATGGAGAAATTCATGTGTCCATACAAACCATTCTAAACCCCAATAACAAGTAGTGTTTTATGGAACTACTAATACTTGTCAACCACAAAGCACTACTGCTGTTAGAATAACAGAATCACTGTCATCATCTGTCCTCACCACTGTGTTTTCCTCTCTGCTGTTTACAGCTGAACTCTCAGTCAGACTGGTGAATGGGACCACTTCCTGTTCTGGGACAGTGGAAGTCTTCTACAGAGGAGAGTGGTTGGGTCTATGTTCTGGGTGGTGGAGAATGATGAGAGAGGTTAAGGTTGTGTGTAGAGAGCTGGACTGTGGGAATCCTGTAGCTGAATCTAGAAAACCTCTGATTGAAGATGGAAGAAGAGGAGTCAGTCTTGGTGGTATATAGATGTAGTGGACATGAGTCTTCTATTAGACAGTGTGACATCAGAGGACCTGGTGACTGTTATGGTGAATATTATCATCATGTGACCTGTTCAGGTAAGAGACTGGTCATATTGAGAGATTTATTTATACATTATACAATATTACCATGTATCATGTTTTATGTGTTTTTATTTCATTTAAATAGAGGGAGAGATGTCAGATGTATTTAAACATTATATTTGTGTTTGTCATATTGGTTTATGGGAGATGTTCATGGGCAGATCATTGTAGTTCAGATGGTACTGAAGTGAAGCTGCCTGATGGATGTCCAGCTGTTTATTTTCTATAAAGTGAAGTGAACTTATTCCTGTCTCCTGCCTGCATTATTCCCAACCCTATCCTGAGTGACTAAGAACCCATTTCTACCTCTTACAGTATCAAACATAGCAAACTACAATCTTTTATCCAACATATTTGTGTTTAGTCCTTGACAGTGTCATCAACAAAACTGATTGAATGTTCAACCAAGTCTTTTTCTCCAGAGTCTGTGCGGCTTGTGGATGGAGCTGGTCTCTGCTCTGGGAGAGTGGAGGTGAAGTCCAATCAGTCCTGGGCCTCAGTGTGTGAAGCTGACTTTGACCGGCAGGATGCAGAGGTAGTCTGTGGGGAGCTTGGCTGTGGGGCTCCTGCAGCTCTACAGGGGGGGCTCTATGGAGAAGGTGAGGGTCAGACCTGGGATAAAGAGTTCCAGTGTAAAGGCAAAGAGTCCCTTCTCCTGGACTGTGACACCTCAGACAGAGAAAACAACACCTGTCTACCTGGTAATGCTGTTGGACTCACCTGCTCAGGTAAGAAACAGTTTGTCACTCAATCAACATTGTTTCTCACCTGGAGTGAAGAATATGAGAGACAATATAGGTGTGTTTTAGTGAGAAAATAGTAAGATTACTGTCTCTCTCTTTTCTTTTCTCAGAGCCTGATGATGTGAGGCTGGTGGGAGGAGGCAGTCGCTGTGCTGGTGGAGTGGAGTGGTACTACCAGGGAGAGTGGAGAATTGTGGGAACTGACTGGCTCTTACCTTGGGGATACACATACAGTGGCAGTGCCAAGATAAGGAAGAATTTAGCTGTAGTAGTGTGTAGACAGCTGGGTTGTGGCTCCACTGTTTCAGTACTACCTGGAAAAACCACTCGAGGGTTTGGAGCTTCCTGTTCTGGGTCTGAGTCGTCACTGAGGGAGTGTTTGTCAATTTATGATCTCCTTCCTGGACTCACAGTGATCTGCTCAGGTAATAACATTATATAATAATTTTCTACTTATTTCCATACAACTTCCTCTGCACCTCTCATGATGACTGTTTAGCTTGTCAGTCTGCTTTACTAAATAGATCACTCAGTCAAGTAGGAATCAAATACAACTTAAATATCCCAGAATGCTTTTGTATTTGAGAGTTATCTCAGTGAACTTCTCTACTCACTACCACCGTCACATGTCATGTTATTGTCATATCTAAATGAGGAAAGTAGTTGAGGAGCTACGTTTTCTTTTTCTCTCCTCTTGTTCCAGATGTCCTGCTGAAGCCTGATATCAACATATGTTGTCTCAGTGACTGTAGGCCCACTACTCATGTTGCCCTGTGAGGGAGGGTGGCTAGCACTGTTACATGCTGATGTTATTGTCATATCTATAGGAAACTAGTTGAAGAGGTTTTTCTTGTTCTCTTTTATTGTTACAGATCTCCTGGTCCAGCCTGATATCTCCCTGACTGACTCAATGGGAGGGGTCTCCAGGGGCCACCAGGGGCCCGAGATGTTCAGGGGCTACAGCTTCACCATCACCTGCTCCACTCAGCCACAGTACCCAGGAGGCTCCTTCCTCCTCACGTTCACCAGCTCCAACAGAACCCAGACCCAGCCAGCTGTCAATCACTCTGCTGCCTTCCTCTTCCCTGCTGCAGATGACTCCCACCAAGGGAACTACAGCTGTGTTTATGACAATTATGTTTTCTCTCATGACTTCTCCTCTGAGAGTGAGCTCCTCTCCCTCACCATCACAGGTAACTGAACATGAACCAGACTTATAACTTTGTCATTGACAGATTTCCCACAGATCTATGTGATGATGATCAGTCCCCTCATCAAAGGTGTTTCTGTTTGCAGCCTCTCCTCTGCCAGCCTTCATCATCAGACATGTTGTAGTGCTGCTGATCCTACTAACAGCCATCACCACCTCCTACCTGTACTACAAGGTAAAGACATTTACTCAGACGTTACAAGTCATTTAAACTAGAGGGAGAGGGTGAGGGGGAGAGGGAGGGAGAGAGAATGGAGATACTAGAGAGTAAATGTCTGACTGTTGGTGCTGTGTCTCCCTAGCCCACCAGGAGGCAGAAGAGAGTGAACAGGGTGAGCAGCATGGATCTTTATGTCAATGCCATGGAGATGGTCTCTCTGAGCTCCAGAGCTGAAGCTGGACCGGGAGAGGAGAGAGCAGCCCACGGGACGGAGTAGGAGTAGAATGAAGCTGACCCTACATGCTGATCTTAGGTCAGTTTTGTGTTTTAAATGGATGGTCAGCAGTGGACTGGTGTTTAAAATGTGGTGACAAACCTGAAGTGGTTCTAATTTTAATAACAAGTTCAGAATTAGTTTATCTTTCTAGAACCTTGGAAGAAATCTAAAAGGAGTGACTGCAACCACCATTATTCCTTTTAGTTTGGTTTTTACCACCGGAGAAACATGGGGTTCTGGGTAACATGGGGTTCTGGGTAACATGGGGTTCTGGGTAACATGGGGTTCTGGGTTACATGGGGTTCTGGGTAACATGGGGTTCTGGGTTACATGGGGTTTGGGTAACATGGGGTTCTGGGTAACATGGGGTTCTGGGTAACATGGGGTTCTGGGTAACATGGGGTTCTGGGTAACATGGCGTTTTGGGTAACATGGGGTTCTGGGTAACATGGGGTTCTGGGTAACATGGGGTTCTGGGTAACATGGGGTTCTGGGTAACATGGCGTTTTGGGTAACATGGCGTTTTGGGTAACATGGGGTTCTGGGTAACATGGGGTTTTGGGTAACATGGGGTTTGGGGTAACATGGGGTTCTCGGTAACATGGGGTTTTGGGTAACATGGGGTTTTGGGGTAACATGGGGTTCTCGGTAACATGGGGTTTGGGGTAACATGGGGTTTTGGGGTAACATGGGGTTTTTGATTATTTTAAGAGAGTATCTCAATTACGTCTGTTTTGTGTTCCAGAATAAATTGGTTTTTGCATTTGTCTTCATGTCTTTATCTTATTTAGTGTCTTAATGTCTTTATCTTATTTAGTGGCTCTTAGATTCTTTATCTTATTTAGTGTCTCTTAGATTCTTTATCTTATTTAGTGTCTCTTAGATTCTTTATCTTATTTAGTGTCTCTTAGATTCTTTATCTTATTTAGTGTCTCTTAGATTCTTTATCTTATTTAGTGTCTCTTAGATTCTTTATCTTATTTAGTGTCTCTTAGATTCTTTATCTTATTTAGTGTCTCTTAGATTCTTTATCTTATTTAGTGTCTCTTAGATTCTTTATCTTATTTAGTGTCTCTTAGATTCTTTATCTTATTTAGTGTCTTAGATTCTTCATCTTATTTAGTGTCTCTTAGATTCTTTATCTTATTTAGTGTCTCTTAGATTCTTTATCTTATTTAGTGTCTCTTAGATTCTTTATCTTATTTAGTGTCTTAGATTCTTTATCTTATTTAGTGTCTCTTAGATTCTTTATCTTATTTAGTGTCTCTTAGATTCTTCATCTTATTTAGTGTCTCTTAGATTCTTTATCTTATTTAGTGTCTCTTAGATTCTTTATCTTATTTAGTGTCTCTTAGATTCTTTATCTTATTTAGTGTCTCTTAGATTCTTTATCTTATTTAGTGTCTCTTAGATTCTTTATCTTGAAGTGTTTCCATTATTAGTCCATGTATTATTATAATCATCTGTTCATTCTTTGTATTTTTAAACATTTTTTAATAAAGGGGTTTGTTGTTGTTTACCTCTCATGATGTTATTGATTATAAATGTTATGATATTGATTATGATGTAGATTATTGTTATGATGTTGTTAGTAGTATATAGATAATGATGTTATTGATTATAAATGTTATGATATTGATTATTGATTACGATGTAGATTATTGTTATGATGTTGCTCTCTAAACTGCCATGTAATCAACTGAATGCTTTTAATAAAATTACAGACAGTCAGTCTTGTGTGATTCTCCTCTTGGACAGACTACAACATACAGTATGAATTAACTGAGATCAGTCTTGTGTGATTCCCCTCTTGGACAGACTACAACATACAGTATGAATTAACTGAGATCAGTCTTGTGTGATTCCCCTCTTGGACAGACTACAACATACAGTATGAATTAACTGAGATCAGTCTTGTGTGATTCCCCTCTTGGACAGACTACAACATACAGTATGAATTAACTGAGATCAGTCTTGTGTGGTTCTCCTCTTGGACAGACTACAACATACAGTATGAATTAACTGGTCATACATTTGGCAGGAGGTTAGGAAGTGCATCTCAGTTTCCACCTCATTTTGTGGGCTGTGTGCACATAGCCTGTCTTCTCTTGAGAGCCAGGTACCACCTGTATATAGTCTTGCTATTGTTATTTTTCTGCTGCTCTTTAATTACTTGTTACTTTCATTTCTTATACTTATCCATATTTTTTTTAGCTGCATTGTTGGTTAGGGGCTCATAACTAATACAATTTGATTTGATTTGAGGTCTGCCTACGGCAGCCTTTCTCAATAGCAAGGCTATGCTCACTGAGTCTGTACGTAGTCAAAGCTTTCCTTAAGTTTGGGTCAGTCACAGTGGTCAGGTATTCTGCCACTGTGTACTCTCTGTTTAGGGCTAAATAACATTCTAGTTTGCTCTGTTTTTTGTTAATCCTTTCCAATGTGTCAAGTAATTATCTTTTTGGTTTTCTCATGATTTGATTGGGTCTAATATGTTTGCTGTCCTGGGGCTCTGTGGGGTCTGTTTGTGTTTGTGAACAGAGCACCAGGTCCAGCTTGCTTAGGGGACTCTCCTGTCTGTCTGTCTGTCTGTCTGTCTGTCTGTCTGTCTGTCTGTCTGTCTGTCTGTCTGTCTGTCTGTCTGTCTGTCTGTCTGTCTCTCTCTCTGTCTCTCGCTCTTTCTTTCTTTCTGTCTGTCTGTCTGTCTGTCTGTCTGTCTGTCTGTCTGTCTGTCTGTCTGTCTGTCTGTCTGTCTGTCTGTCTGTCTGTCTGTCTGTCTCTGTCTGTCTGTCTGTCTGTCTGTCTCTCGCTCATACACAAATGAGGGGCTAATAATAACACCTGCTAATTCAAACAGTGGGAAACTACAAACAAACAGAAAGAGAGAAGTTAAGACATCATTGTAGTTATTTATCCTCCACAGACTATGATGTATTGTTGTCCTGGTGTGTAGTTATTTATCCTCCACATAGACTATGATGTATTGTTGTCCTGGTGTGTAGTTATTTATCCTCCACATAGACTATGATGTATTGTTGTCCTGGTGTGTAGTTATTTATCCTCCACAGACTATGATGTATTGTTGTCCTGGTGTGTAGTTATTTATCCTCCATAGACTATGATGTATTGTTGTCCTGGTGTGTAGTTATTTATCCTCCACATAGACTATGATGTATTGTTGTCCTGGTGTGTAGTTATTTATCCCCCATAGACTATGATGTATTGTTGTCCTGGTGTGTAGTTATTTATCCTCCACATAGACTATGATGTATTGTTGTCCTGGTGTGTAGTTATTTATCCCCCATAGACTATGATGTATTGTTGTCCTGGTGTGTAGTTATTTATCCTCCATAGACTATGATGTAATGTTGTCCTGGTGTGTAGTTATTTATCCTCCACATAGACTATGATGTATTGTTGTCTTCCTCCTTCCTGCACACTTCAGGAAGCAGTAAATAATTTTGGGACACACCCCTGGCCCAGGCCGGAGGATCTCCAAATTGACCACCTGGCAAAGGGAGCATATACATTCTGTGGTGCTCTATTCTGGAATATTAACTGGCGTTTGTTGCCCCCTTGTGGAAAGAACCTCTTATTGATCTGGCTCGCTCTATGTACATAGATCTCTGCAGTTTGTACCTCGCAGCACACCATACAAATATTCAACGTTAAAAGCCTATATTACCGTTCTGCTAGCAGCAGGATAATATGCTGGCAGCACAACATCAGATTATTTTCTTCTAAATAAGAGTCCCCCTGCAAAGACAAGATCAACTTTGAGAATATCAATTATTTTAAGACTGTAGTTCAGTACAACTGTTTTTCACAGCAGTGCAACCACTTTTGAAACAAATAAATGGATAAGAAGTATTTTAATATTATATTATTTCTACCAGCATTTCTTTAGAAAGTTTCCAAACTAAATACTGGTATGTTGAAAGCTGTTGTGTAGGCCAGTGGTGTAGTGGTGCCTGGTGAAGTGGGTATACAGTACTCTAATTTAGTAAAACATTTTCCAAACGGCCCAGTGAAGGAAAGGCCCTCTGTGTGAAAAGCATGAGAAATAGTGACATACACTCTGAATGACCTAAAATGATGAATCCCATATTGGTCTTTCACAGTCAGGCCAACCCAAGCTGTTCTGTTCAGTAGGATAATAGTAGACCAACCCAAGCTGTTCTGTTCAGTAGGATAATAGTAGACCAACCCAAGCTGTACTGTTCAGTAGGATAATAGTAGGCCAACCCAAGCTGTACTGGTCAGTAGGATAATAGTAGACCAACCCAACCTGTACTATTCAGTAGGATAATAGTAGACCAATCCAAGCTGTACTGTTCAGTAGGATAAGAGTAGACCAACCCAAGCTGTACTGTTCAGTAGGATAATAGTAGACCAATCCAAGCTGTAGTGTTCAGTAGGATAATAGTAGACCAATCCAAGCTGTACTGTTCAGTAGGATAATAGTAGACCAACCCAAGCTGTACTGTTCAGTAGGATAATAGTAGGCCAACCCAAGCTGTACTGTTCAGTAGAATAATAGTAGACCAACCCAAGCTGTACTGTTCAGTAGAATAATAGTAGACCAAACCAAGCTGTACTGTTCAGTAGGATAATAGTAGACCAATCCAAGCTGTACTGTTCAGTAGGATAATAGTAGACCAATCCAAGCTGTACTGTTCAGTAGGATAATAGTAGACCAACCCAAGCTGTACTGTTCAGTAGGATAATAGTAGGCCAACCCAAGCTGTACTGTTCAGTAGAATAATAGTAGACCAAACCAAGCTGTACTGTTCAGTAGGATAATAGTAGACCAACCCAAGCTGTACTGTTCAGTAGGATAATAGTAGACCAACCCAAGCTGTACTGTTCAGTAGGATAATAGTAGACCAACCCAAGCTGTACTGTTCAGTAGGATAATAGTAGACCAACCCAAGCTGTACTGTTCAGTAGGATAATAGTAGACCAAACCAAGCTGTACTGTTCAGTAGGATAATAGTAGACCAACCCAAGCTGTACTGTTCAGTAGGATAATAGTAGACCAACCCAAGCTGTACTGGTCAGTAGGATAATAGTAGACCAACCCAAGCTGTACTGTTCAGTAGGATAATAGTCGACCAACCCAAGCTGTACTATTCAGTAGGATAATAGTAGACCAACCCAAGCTGTACTATTCAGTAGGATAATAGTAGACCAACCCAAGCTGTACTGTTCAGTAGGATAATAGTAGACCAACCCAAGCTGTACTATTCAGTAGGATAATAGTAGACCAACCCAAGCTGTACTGTTCAGTAGGACAATAGAATAACTATTATTGAAACAGAGAAACTGAGTCAGAAATTCACAGGTTTCAAAATTTCTTTAATTTTTTTTCAGGTTTTTGTTCTCAAAGTCTAACTTTTTTTAAACAGAAAAACAATACAATTGTATGTTCTAAGTACATAACAATGCTTAAACCACATCAGGAGACCACGTTTGAGGTTTGGGAAAAATGCAAAATGTTGATTTTTGCGAGTAGTTCCCCTTTAATTAAAGAAAAACATAGCACTAATGGTTGGATTAGCAGTGTTTATATAGTACAGGCACCTAGCACTATTGTTGGATTAGCAGTGTTTATATAGTACAGGCACCAAGCACTAGTGTTGGATTAGCAGTGTTTCTGTAGTACAGGCACCAGCACTATTGTTGGATTAGCAGTGTTTATATAGTACAGGCACCAAGCACTAGTGTTGGATTAGCAGTGTTTCTGTAGTACAGGCTCCTAGCACTATTGTTGGATTAGCAGTGTTTATATAGTACAGGCACCTAGCACTATTGTTGGATTAGCAGTGTTTATATAGTACAGGCACCTAGCACTATTGTTGGATTAGCAGTGTTTCTGTAGTACAGGCACCTAGCACTATTGTTGGATTAGCAGTGTTGATATAGTACAGGCACCTAGCACTATTGTTGGATTAGCAGTGTTTCTATAGTACAGGCACCTAGCACTATTGTTGGATTAGCAGTGTTTATATAGTACAGACACCTAGCACTATGGTTGGATTAGCAGTCTTTCTGTAGTACAGGCACCTGGTGTAACCAACTTCACACAGCCCCCCAGAAGAAAGGCACACGGACACCCACACTTCAGGTTGACTCAGTTTTTATCTGCAGTAAAAGATATCAAACAGTGATGACAGGCACTGACAGGACGGTCACAGCCACGTTCACTGGTTAGGTAGGACACAATATATCATTTAGATAGGAGCAACTGTAGTGATACATGGTTAGGTAGGACACAAGATATCATTTAGATAGGAACAACAGTAGTGATACATGGTTAGGTAGGACACAAGATATCATTTAGATAGGAGCAACTGTAGTGATACATGGTTAGGTAGGACACAAGATATCATTTAGATAGGAACAACAGTAGTGATACATGGTTAGGTAGGACACAAGATATCATTTAGATAGGAACAACAGTAGTGATACATGGTTAGGTAGGAAACAAGATATCATTTAGATAGGAACAACAGTAGTGACACATGCCCTCAATGTGAATTGATATTAATCCATAAATACAGAGCACAAGTACAACCCTTTTTATATAAACATTTGAAGGTAGTAAGAAAATAAACATGAAGTTAATATTTCAATAAGTCACCTGCTAGTAAATCACCTGCTGGTAATAGCTGCGTGACACATTGTAGTGCAGTGACCAACGGTGCTAGTTAGCTCGTCATTAACACGGCTAGCTAAACAAGCAGAAACCTGGTTAACTTGCTGAAATAGGTCTTCAATTTATGAACGGCAAAATAAATATATACATAGCCACATTCGCCATTGACTTTAGGATATATGAACCAGTTTTCCAAAACCACTATTGTGTTATAGAGTTTTAAACAGTTTTTATATACAGAGGAAGAGGACTGGAACCTGCTGTCAGAATATCTCTCTCAGCCTGAGGAGCAGGCAGACCAACTTCCCAAATAGGGGAGAACCACTCAAAACCCACTAGCTCTAGTTAATAACACAGCATAGTAGGCTATTGGTTGACAGACTGCCGCTGATCACATCACCGCCAGCCAGGGACGTCACTAGACATTAATGATTAGGGGGGCTAAGTCTCTTTTAGGGGGTCTGGCATACTCCCTCCGGTCCGTTTATTGTTAGCTAGCAGTCTCAAGCCACAGAAGTAGCTAACGTTAACTTAAACGTTGCATGTACACTAGATAGTGGTAAACTGCTGAGGCCATTGTGACTCGCTTGTGGGCGTGCTGGCAGCATATGGCAGCATATTTGATTGTGCGTCAAGAATTCAGCACAGCAAGTTTGTATGAAGATCTGGTTATTAAAGGGGTACATAGTTCAATAGTAATATCCTCTAAAACGCTCTGGTGACTAACACTTTGCTGCCCTGTTTCCAATTATCCACATGGCTGGCAGAACCTATTCAACTAAGTAAATACATTACAAAAATGTTTAAAAAACAATGTATTATTAGCTAACTAGCTACAGTGCAGGCTAACACAAATTAGCTGCTAAATTAACTAGCTAGTTAGCTATCTTGCCAACGTTATATACTGTATAGATAGCTAGCCAAGTGAATTAAATATCACCAGCTTCCTAACATCATATTAGCTCGGTATCTTGATGTATTTATCACTGTAAAAAACTAACTCCAAATGCATTTGTAGGTAGCTAGCTAACAGCCTTGGAGGGTGAAACGATAGCAGCCCCAACTGTCAAAGTGAGAGAGTAGACTATTCTGGATAGGGAAGGTACTTTTGTGTAGTTCCTGTCCCTAGAAGTAAGGATGGAGATAATAGTAACATTATATTCAGTACGGTATAATTTGACTATAATGAAGTCTGTTTCTTGTGAGGTTTTCGGTGCTCAGATAAAGAGAGCTGTGAAAGCCTGTCTACATATGAAGAGGTCCCAATGAAGAGCAGTGGTTCTCGCTTTAACTACCTTATTTTCTCAATAACAGTCTCTCCTTCACTTCATCCCTCTCCCCTTCTCCCTAAATCCTCTAGGTTATATCAGCTGTGTCGGTGAACCCCTCCTGCATCTGAACTGGCTACATAGAGGGCACAGCATGATCAGATTTGAGAGGTCACTTGGTCAGGTCAACAGGAAGTATTATTAAAGAGATGCTTGACATTGAAATACAGATAGGTCAGTTTTGCATTTCACCTCCTGATTGATGTTAGAATAAAAAATAAAAACGAGGCTTAAATATGCTCTCTCTCTCTCTCCATCTGTCTCTCGTCTGCAGATATGTTTTGATGTGAGAGGATGCCAACCCCCAGTCCCATCATCGCCACCTCACCTGCTTTTAAGAACCTTTGGGCCGACGAGAGACACTATTGTTTAATTGTGATGAACTGAGAGAATATTTAGGTAGCACTGTGATTCATTAATCATGTGCTGCCTTCCCTGCTCCTATGTGCTTACCTCTTTCCCTTTCTGTCTTTTACACCTCTTTCTTCCTCTGTTTTTATAATGCACAACACATCTGCATTGAAGTACAGATTGAACTTGTATTTATAACACTTGGATAAATGAGCTTTTCAATAAAGCATTTCACATTCTCTACTGGTTGAAATGAAGTCTCATTTTTTTGCCCAGAGTCATGTATTCATATCTAAATACATGGCTCTGCTTTGGTCTATTCCATTGATATTGTCAAACTGAACATTACATTGAACATGTGAGTCATTTAGCAGACGCTCTTATCCAGACAGACTTACAGTAGTGAGTGGATACATTTTCATACGTTGCATTGGCAGGACAATTCCATTAGTAGTAGGGAGGAGAGCAGAAACAGCCTAACACCTACGCTGATACTGTGTAACCTGTCTGCAGTCAACTAGCCATCCCGACTGAAGTGAAGGCCTTATTACAGAATGACAACACCTTCTCTTTCGTCGGCATGGCAACCTGTAAACATGTCAGTGGTGTCACAATGTTGCACAACAGCAGCAGAACATTCCATGGAGGGTCATTGTATCATTACACAGTGTCACTGTCAATTCTACTGTATTGGTACATGTGGTATTACAATACATTAGAAGATCTGTAGACGGCAGCATTGAAACAATTTCCAACACATAGTCAACTAGCAACCTGCTTTGTTTCAGTGCTGTTTAAAGATCCCAATTATTTTATTCTGCTGTTAGAGGCCATCAGTAGAGACAGTCAGGAAAATAGTATTTTTTCTGTCAAACCATGGGAAGTGTGTCTATATAGGTAAGTACATATACAATTAGGATTTTACTTTAAGGTTAAATGTACTGTAACTGTCTAGTTGTGAAGAGAATCTAAATATGTTGTTTATTGATCTCCTCTCCATTCTAGCACCATACGTTCTGTTGTTTACTGATCTCCTCTCCATTCTAGCACCATACGTTCTGTTGTTTACTGATCTCCTCTCATTCTAACACCATACGTTCTGTTGTTTACTGATCTCCTCTCCATTCTAGCACCATACGTTCTGTTGTTTACTGATCTCCTCTCCATTCTAGCACCATACGTTCTGTTGTTTACTGATCTCCTCTCCATTCTAGCACCATACGTTCTGTTGTTTACTGATCTCCTCTCCATTCTAGCACCATATGTTCTTCAGAAGCTGGACAGCATATGAATAGAATCCATCTTCTCTCACCCTCTCCCCACAAGACCTACATCACACAAGATGCTTCAGAATAACAACAACAAGCTGGTGAAGTTGCTACCCAACAGGAACAACCATGACAACAACAACAAGCTGGTGAAGTTGCTACCCAACAGGAACAACCATGACAACAACAACAAGCTGGTGAAGTTGCTACCCAACAGGAACAACCATGACAACAACAACAACAACAAGCTGGTGAAGTTACTACCCAACAGGAACAACCATGACAACAACAACAAGCTGGTGAAGTTGCTACCCAACAGGAACAACCATGACGACAACAACAAGCTGGTGAAGTTGCTACCCAACAGGAACAACCATGACAACAACAACAAGCTGGTGAAGTTGCTACCCAACAGGAACAACCATGACAACAACAACAAGCTGGTGAAGTTGCTACCCAACAGGAACAACCATGACGACAACAACAAGCTGGTGAAGTTGCTACCCAACAGGAACAACCATGACGACAACAACAAGCTGGTGAAGTTACTACCCAACAGGAACAACCATGACAACAACAACAAGCTGGTGAAGTTGCTACCCAACAGGAACAACCATGACAACAACAACAAGCTGGTGAAGTTACTACCCAACAGGAACAGCCATGACAACAACAACAACAACAAGCTGGTGAAGTTACTACCCAACAGGAACAACCATGACAACAACAACAACAAGCTGGTGAAGTTACTACCCAACAGGAACAACCATGACAACAACAACAAGCTGGTGAAGTTACTACCCAACAGGAACAGCCATGACAACAACAACAAGCTGGTAGATGCTTCTAGAAAAAACAATCAATTTGGAAACATTATGAAAAAGTTAATGTCACCACCATGGATGTTTAAGTTATATAGTCTACCAAGTGTTAATGTCTCCACCATGGATGTTTAAGTTATATAGTCTACCAAGTGTTAATGTCTCCACCATGGATGTTTAAGTTATATAGTCTACCAAGTGTTAATGTCACCACCATGGATGTTTAAGTTATATAGTCTACCAAGTGTTAATGTCACCACCATGGATGTTTAAGTTATATAGTCTACCAAGTGTTACCCTTTTTTGGATAGGGGGCAGTATTTTCACGGCTGGATAAAAAATGTACCCGATTTAATCTGATTATTACTCCTGCCCAGAAACTAGAATATGCATATAATTATTAGCTTTGGATAGAAAACACTCCAAAGTTTCTAAAGCTGTTTGAATGGTGTCTGTGAGTATAACAGAACTCATTTGGCAGGCCAAAACCTGAGAAGATTCTGTACAGGAAGTCCCCTGTCTGACCATTTCTTGGCCTTCTTGATCATCTCTATCCAAAACAGGGGATCTCTGCTGTAACGTGACACTTCCTACGGCTCCCATAGGCTCTCAGAAGGCGGCAAAAAGCTGAATGGTGGCTTTGCAGGCCCTGGCTGAAAAACATTAGCGCATTTGGATAGTGGTCGATCAGAGAACAGAGACTGGAGGCGCGTGCACGAGGCGACACCATGTTTTTATTCTTTCGTCTTTGAACGAAAACAACGACTCCCGGTCGGAATATTATCGCTTTTTTATGAGAAAAATAGCATAAAAATGTATTTTAAACAGCGGTTGACATGCTTCGAAGTACAGTAATGGAATATTTATAATTTTTTTGTCACGAAACGCGTCGGGCGCGTAACCCTTCGTCACCCTTGGATAGTGTCTTGAACGCACGAACAAAACGCCGCTATTTGGATAAAACTATGGATTATTTGGAACCAAACCAAGATTTGTTATTGAAGTAGAAGTCCTGGGAGTGCATTCTGACGAAGAACAGGAAAGGTAATCCAATTTTTCTTATAGTAAATCTGAGTTTGGTGAGGGTCAAACTTGGTGGGTGTCAAAATAGCTAGCCTGTGATGGCGAGCTATCTACTCAGAATATTGCAAAATGTGCTTTCACCGAAAAGCTATTTTAAAATCGGACACCTCGATTGCATAAAGGAGTTCTGTATCTATAATTCTTAAAATAATTGTTATGTTTTTTGTGAACGTTTATCGTGAGTAATTTAGTAAATTCACCGGAAGTGTTCGGTGGGAATGCTAGTTCTGAACGTCACATGTTCTGTCCTTTTGTTATTCTACTTGAATAAACTCAAGTCTTGAATGTAGTTTGAATTAATTTATTTCCATGTAAGGTTGTTGTTTACAGACACAGCTGTAAACTGACCTGACCCCAACCCTGACATACAACATCAGGTCTGTCGAAGAGGAGGGAGAAGGGTGGAAGTGAGCAACTGGGGGAGACAGGACATGAGGGAGAGAGAGGACTAACTGACAGACTGGTTTGGTAGAAGGAGACAGGACAGGAGGGAGAGATAGGACTAACTGACAGACTGGGTTGGTAGAAGGAGACAGGGGAGGAGGGAGAGAGAGATGAGAGAGAGATAGGACTTATTGACAGACTGGGTTGGTAGAAGGAGACGAGAGGAGGGAGAGAGAGGGTGAGGAACATAGTGTGTAAAAGGTGACTAACTTGTCTCTGCAGATGAAGATAGCTGACGTTGACAGCACCAGGGCTCAGCCGTCTAGTTACCACAGCTCACACTATTCTCTGATCCGTTCTGCATGTTTCCACATAACTGAGTTCCTGCAGATTGTGAAAAACAGGATGTGTCACACACTGCGGTCACACCAAAACAGCTCTTGGCTGTACGCCCAGACTTATCAATAAGTCACACAAGACAAGTTTGTATCAGTGAAAAAACACTAGCATTTAACAACATAAAATTATCTAAGTAACAAAAACAGCATAGCATGTCTAATTTGTAATTTACCACCACACCTGTTTTGTTGACTTGGGTAACAGTCCTCTAGCTTCTACACCACAGAAAGTTAGAGGTGACTTTCCCAAGTCAAGCACTGACAATTAGGTAAGATATTATAGGACACACTATGTGTAACAGCTGCTCTGTCAGCAGTTTCCTGTGGAGTTTTTCTAATGTCAATGTTTCCTGTAGGTAGGTGGGTTTAACCTCTCTAGGCTAGGCGGGACGAATTCGTCCCACCTACGTAACAGCCACGGCTATCCTGTGGTGCGATTTTCAAAACCTTAAAAATCCTATTACTTCAATTTCTCAAACATATGACTATTTTACAGCCTTTAAAGATAAGACTCTCGTTAATCTAACCACACTGTCCGATTTCAAAAAGGCTTTACAACGAAAGCAAAACATTAGATTATGTCAGCAGAGTACCAAGCCAGAAATAATCAGACACCCATTTTTCAAGCCAGCATATAATGTCACCAAAACCCAGAACACAGCTAAATGCAGCACTCACCTTTGATGATCTTCATCAGATGACAACCCTAGGACATTATGTTATACAATACATGCATGTTTTGTTCAATCAAGTTCATATTTATATCAAAAACCAGCTTTTTACATTAGCATGTGACGTTCAGAACTAGCATACCCCCCGCAAACTTCCGGGGAATTCGCTAACATTTTACTAAATTACTCACGATAAACGTTCACAAAAAGCATAACAATTATTTTAAGAATTATAGATACAGACCTCCTCTATGCACTCGATATGTCCGATTTTAAAATAGCTTTTTGGTGAAAGCACATTTTGCAATATTCTAAGTACATAGCCCAGGCATCACGGGCTCGCTATTTAGACACCCGGCAAGTTTAGCACTCACCATAATCATATTTACTATTATAAAAATTTCATTACCTTTTGTTGTCTTCGTCAGAATACACACCCAGGACAGCTACTTCAATAACAAATGTTGGTTTGGTCCAAAATAATCCATCGTTATATCCGAATAGCGGCGTTTTGTTCGTGCGTTCCAGACACTATCCGAAATAGTAAAGAAGTGTCACGCGCTTGGCGCAATTCGTGACAATAAAATTCTAAGTATTCCATTACCGTACTTCGAAGCATGTCAACCGCTGTTTAAAATCTATTTTTACGACATTTTTCTCGTAGAAAAGCGATAATATTCCGACAGGGAATCTCCTTTTCGGCAAACAGAGGAAAAAATCCCAAAGGCGGGGGCGGTCGGGGTCACGCGCATAAGCTAGTGTCTCTTGATCGGCCACTTGAGAAAGGCGATAATGTGTTTCCGCCTGGGGCTGGAATGACGACATTCTGTTTTTTCCCGGGCTCTGAGCGCCTATGGACGACGTGGGAAGTGTCACGTTAGAGCAGAGATCCTTAGTAAATGATAGAGATGGAAAAGAAGTTCAACAAATGGTCAGACAGGCCACTTCCTGTAAAGGAATCTCTCAGGTTTTGACCTGCCATTTGAGTTCTGTTATACTCACAGACACCATTCAAACAGTTTTAGAAAATTTAGGGTGTTTTCTATCCATATGTAATAAGTATATGCAGATTCTAGTTACTGAGTAGGAGTGGTAACCAGATTAAATCGGGTATGTTTTTTATCCAGCCGTGTCAATGCTGCCCCCTAGCCCTAACAGGTTAACTGATCTGATTTGCTTAAAAGTTTGTCACATCATAGAAGTCAGGAAGTATTGAGATAGAAGTAATATAGCCGAGCAGTATTTCTCACTCTCAGTCCACTCACTCATGACAGTACACTTGTTTCGTCAGTGGAGCCCCAGTTAGAGGCAGATATGATACCTGCAGTGATATTGACGATCCTGTTCTGGTGTACAGGTAAGATGCTGTTATACTGATATACACTTGTGACAGTTACTGAGAAATGTTTTGATATTGTAAGATATATTATCATTTGCAGGGTTAGTAAAGAACATGCAACTGGAAGCAGACAGTAAAAATCTGTCTTAAAGCAGGACAATGATGTGATGACCTGTAAATGTACTTTACTGTAGCCTAACTGTCCATCTGGGGACAGGCACTAATGTCAGTTAACTTGTTATGGATAGGGGGCAGTATTTTCACGGCCGGATAAAAAACGTACCCGATTTAATCTGATTATTACTCCTGCCCAGAAACTAGAATATGCATATAATGATTAGCTTTGGATAGAAAACACTCCAAAGTTTCTAAAACTGTTTGAATGGTGTCTGTGAGTATAACAGAACTCATTTGGCAGGCCAAAACCTGAGAAGATTCCTTACATGAAGTCCCCTCTCTGGCCATTTCTTGGCCTTCTACACTTCTTTATTGAAAACTGAGGATCTCTGCTGTAACGTGACACTTCCTACGGCTCCCATAGGCTCTCAGAAGGCGGCAGAATGTTGAATGATGACTTTGCAGGCCATGGCTGAACGAAAACAACGACTCCCGGTCGGAATATTATCGCTTTTTTACGAGAAAAATCGCATAAAAATTGATTTTAAACAGCGTTTGACATGCTTCGAAGTACGGTAATGGAATATTTTGAAATATTTTGTCACGAAACGCGCCGGGCGCGTCACCATTCGGATAGTGTCTTGAATGCACAACAAAACGCCGCTATTTGGATATAACTATGGATTATTTGGAACCAAACCAACATTTGTTATTGAAGTAGAAGTCCTGGGAGTGCATTCTGACGAAGAACAGCAAAGGTAATCCAATTTTTCTTATAGTAAATCTGAGTTTGGTGAGGGCCAAACTTGGTGGGTGTCAAAATAGCTAGCCTGTGATGGCGAGCTATCTACTCAGAATATTGCAAAATGTGCTTTCACCGAAAAGCTAGCGGAACGTCTAGATGTAAGAGGTTGGTGTGATGGTCAGTGTTATTAGAACCAAGGTAAGACCCAAATGCAGACAACAGGAGCAGGCAAAGACAGGTCAAGGCAGGCAGGGGTCGATAGTCCAGAGTAAGGGGACAAAGGTACAGGATGGCAGGCATGCTCAGGGTAGGCAGAGGTCGGTAATCCAGAAGAGGGCAGAGGTACAGATCAGCAAGCAGGCTCAGGCAGAGTGGTCAGGCAGACGGGCTCAGAGTCAGGACAAGCAGAGTGGTCAGGCAGGTGGGCTCAGAGTCAGGGCAGGCAAGGGTCAAAACCAGGAGGACAAGAAAACAGAGACTGGGGAAAAAGCAGGCGCAGACACAAACCACTGGTAGACTCGAACAAATACACAGGGGATAATGGGGAAGATGGGCTACACCTGGAAGGGGGTGGAGATAATCACAAAGACAGGTGAAACAGATCAGTGTGAGACACAATGTTCCCTCTAAATTGCAGATAAATCAGCCAACAGTGAGAAGCACGAGATTGAACTTCACTAAATGTTCTAGAACAGTGGTCACCAACCGGTTGATCTCCATGGCATTCCTAGTGGATCGCCAAACATTGCTGTAAAAACCCACGATAAAGCCTTGTGTTCCTATTAATGGGGGGGTCTCGGGCTGTTGGCAGTAGGTGCACCTGATTCAGTTGCCCTGCACGCCGGGTAGGCAAACTGTTGCCATATTGAACCATTTGATGTGTCTGAATGTACAAACTGCCTTTCTGGCTGGCCCAGAGAGCAAATCAAGTGCACTATAGGGCTACCGCTGGCCAATCGGATGTAGCCAGGAGTGGTATGGTGTTGATATCGTGTAGTCATAGTAACCAGGAGTGGTATGGTGTTGATATGGTGTAGACATAGTAACCAGGAGTGGTATGGTGTTGATATTGTGTAGTCATAGTAACCAGGAGTGGTCTGGTGTTGATATTGTGTTGTCATAGTAACCAGGACTTGTATGGTGTTGATATGGTGTAGTCATAGTAACCAGGAGTGCTATGGTGTTGATATGGTGTAGTCATAGTAACCAGGAGTGGTATGGTGTTGATATGGTGTAGTCATAGTAACCAGGAGTGGTATGGTGTTGATATTGTGCAGTCATAGTAACCAGGAGTGGTATGGTGTTGACATGGTGTAGTCATAGTAACCAGGAGTGGTATGGTGTTGATATGGTGTAGTCATAGTAACCAGGAGTGGTATGGTGTTGATATGGTGTAGTCATAGTAACCAGGAGTGGTATGGTGTTGATATTGTGCAGTCATAGTAACCAGGAGTGGTATGGTGTTGATATTGTGCAGTCATAGTAACCAGGAGTGGTATGGTGTTGATATGGTGTAGTCATAGTAACCAGGAGTGGTATGATGTTGATATGGTGTAGTCATAGTAACCAGGAGTGGTATGGTGTTGATATTGTGTAGTCATAGTAACCAGGAGTGGTATGGTGTTGATATGGTGTAGTCATAGTAACCAGGAGTGGTATGGTGTTGATATGGTGTAGTCATAGTAACCAGGAGTGGTATGGTGTTGATATTGTGTTGTCATAGTAACCAGGAATGGTATGGTGTTGATATGGTGTAGTCATAGTAACCAGGAGTGGTATGGTGTTGATATGGTGTAGTCATAGTAACCAGGAGTGGTATGGTGTTGATATTGTGTTGTCATAGTAACCAGGAATGGTATGGTGTTGATATGGTGTAGTCATAGTAACCAGGAGTGGTATGGTGTTGATATGGTGTAGTCATAGTAACTAGGAGTGGTATGGTGTTGATATTGTGTAGTCATAGTAACCAGGAGTGGTATGGTGTTGATATTGTGTAGTTATAGTAACCAGGAGTGGTATGGTATTGATATTGTGTAGTTATAGTAACCAGGAGTGGTATGGTGTTGATATGGTGTAGTTATAGTAACCAGGAGTGGTATGGTGTTGATATGGTGTAGTCATAGTAACCAGGAGTGGGATGGTGTTGATATCTCTGGCGTACCGTTGGACACTGCTGTTTATCTGTATTATTGCCCTGTCTGGAGAATGTAGCTGGGATCATATTTCTGAATTCCCAGAATGCCCTGTTAGGGTGAAAGAAGTTGAGGAGTCAAGGATCAGGGCTGTACAGCAAGTCTCCTATGTGGAGGTGGTGAAGAGAGTTGAAGGGAAAAGAGGCCACAGTTCTGAAGAAGATATGGAGGTGGATGTACCACAACCAGTTGCAAATGTTATACGTCAATCAAGTGATCTGGATACACTTATTGTGGAAAAGGTGGATTTTGTAGCATTTACAGCCACAGTTATTCATTGTACTGTACATTATTATAACTGCAGCCGAGAAGTTTTTGGGCCTCCAAGACTTACGGCAGAAGCACTTCAAGGACTACTGTCACCAGGAAATGTCCCTCCATCACAGGATCCCTCTGAGCCTGTGTAGGGACCTGATTAAAATAGAAAAGCAGGCTGATTTAGGGAGATAGGGAGGAGAAAAGAGAGGAGAGGAGAGGGGGAGGAGAAGCGGAGAGGGGAATAAGAGAAGCGGGGGGAGAAGCAGAGATGGGAATAAGAGAAGCGGGGGGAGAAGCGGAGAGGGGGATAAGAGGAGCGGGGGAGGAGAAAGGGAGGAGAGGAGAGGGGGAGGAGAGGAGAGGAGAAGAGAGGAGAGGGGGTAGGGGAGTAGAGGACATGAGAGGGGCTGAAGAGAGAGACGAGGAGGGGGGGAGAATAAGAGGGGGAGGGGAGAAGAGGAGAGGGGGAAAGAGGAGAGGGAGAGGAGAGGGGAGAAGAGGAGAGGGGGTGAGCGAGAGAAGAAGAGAAGGAGAGAATAGTAGAGGGGGAGAAGAGTAGAAGAGGAGAGGGGGGAGAAGCGGAGAGGGGGAAAGAGGAGGGGTGGTGGAGAGGGGGAGGAGAGGAGAGAGGGAAGAGAGGAGAGGGTGAGAAGGGGAGAGGAGGAGAATAGGAAAAGAGTAGATGAGAGGTGGAGAAAAGAAGAGGAGAAGAGAGGGGGAGAAGAGGAGACTGGGAGAAGTGAAAATGGAGAGAAGAGGAGAAGAGAGGGGTAGACTAAGAGGAGGAGGAGAAGAGAGGGGGAGGAGAAGAGGCGAGTGGGAGAACAGGAGAGGGGGAGAAGAGGAGAGGCGAGGGGGAGAAGAGAAGAAGAGGAGATGAGAGAGGGGAGAAGAGGAGAAGAGGCGAACAGAGTAGAGGAGAAGAGGAGAAGAGAGGGGGAGGAGAAGGGGGGAGAAGGGGGAGAAGAGGAGAAGAGAGGGGGAGGAGAAGAGGGGGGAAGAGGAGAAGAGTGGGGGAGGAGAAGAGAGGGGGGAGAAGAGGAGAAGAGAGGGGGAGGAGAAGAGAGGGGGAGGAGAAGAGAGGGTGAGGAGAAGAGAGGGGGAGAAGAGGAGAGAAGGGGGAGAAGAGGAGAAGGGAGGGGGAGGAGAAGAGGGGGAGAAGAAGAGAGGGGGAGGTGAAGAGGAGGGTGGGAGAAGAGGAGAGGGGGGTTAGAGATTGGAGAGGGGGAGAAGAGTAGAGGCGAGGGGGAGAAGAGTAGAGGCGAGGGGGAGGAGGAATGGGAGAGAAGAGGAAGAGGAGAGAAGAGGAGAAGAGAGGTGGAGAAGAGGAGGATAGAGGGGGAGAAGATCAGAAGAGAGAGGAGGAGAGGGGGAGAAGAGAAGAGGATATGAGGAGAAGGGGGGAGAGGAGAAGGGGAGGAAAGGAGTGGGGGGACTACCACCTAGTGGCCATAAGTGGAACTGTCCTGTCAGTGTGTTTTTACTGCTGGCTCAAAACAACACATGACCTGCATACATGATATGATTCATGTGTGAGTACTAAAAACATATGAATATAGTATTTTATAGTATATTTATTATATATGTGGGTCTGATAAGTAAACACTCTTAATGTTTAATGTTTTAGCACATTGTTTGCTGTAGCGTTAACAATCATTTAAAACATCCCCAAACCCTTTTTCCTCCTCCACCAAACTTTACAGTTGACACTACGCATTGGGGCAGGTAGCGTTCTCCTGGCATCCGCCAAACCCAGATTTGTACGTCGAATTGCCAGATGGTGAAGCGTGATTCATCACTCCAGAGAACACGTTTTTACTGCTCCAGAGTCCGATGTAGGCGATCTTTACACCTTTCCAGCCGACCCTTGGCATTTCCCATGGTGATCTTAGGCTTGTGTGCGGCTGCTCACCATGGAAACCCATTTCATGAAGCTCCCAACAAACAGTTATTGTGCTGACGTTGCTTCCAGAGGCAGTTTGGAACTCGTTAGTGAGTGTTGCAACCGAGGTCAGCCGCCGTTGTTCCTAGATGTTTCCACTTCACAATAACAGCACTTACAGTTGACCGGGGCAGCTCTAGCAGGGCAGAAATTTGACCATCTGAAAGTTGGCATCCTATGATGGTGCCATGTTGAAAGTCACTGAGCTCTTCATTAAGGCCATTCTACTGCCAATGTTTGTCTATGGAGATTGCATGGCTTGATTTTATACATCTGTCAGGAAGGGGTGTGGCTGAAATAGAATCCACTAATTTGAAGGGGTGTCCACATACTTTTGTATATATAGTGTATGTACACATGGGTGTTGTTGCACCATACCAACGATAAGCCTGTCTTCCCCATCACATCATGAAAGGTCATGTTGATGTTCATTTAACCTCTGTCTCTCTCTTCCTCTGACTCATCCCTTTCTCCTTTGTTTCTCTCTATCTCTCTGTCTCTTTCTCTCTCTTTCTCCTCTGTCTCTCTCTTTCTCCTCAGATCTCCAGGCTCAAAGCGTCAGTCCACCAGGTAGGTAGAGTATAAATCTACAGTGATTATAGCAGTTCAATATTAGTCAACTTTATTATCCCACATGGAGAAATTCATGTGTCCATACAAACCATTGTAAACCCCAATAACAAGTAGTGTTTTATGGAACTACTAATACTTGTCAACCACAAAGCACTACTGCTGTTAGAATAACAGAATCACTGTCATCATCTGTCCTCACCACTGTGTTTTCCTCTCTGCTGTTTACAGCTGAACTCTCAGTCAGACTGGTGGATGGGACCACTTCCTGTTCTGGGACAGTGGAAGTCTTCTACAGAGGAGAGTGGTCAGGTCTATGTCCTGGGTGGTGGTGGGACATGATGAGAGAGGTTAAGGTTGTGTGTAGGGAGCTGCACTGTGGCAATCCTGTAGCTGAATCTAGAGGACCTCTGATTCAATATGGAAGAAGAGGAGTCATACTATTTAGTTGTAGTGGGGATGAGTCTTCTATTAGACAGTGTAACATCATAGGAGGAGACCCTGGTTTCTGTTATGGTGAATATTATCATCATGTGACCTGTTCAGGTAAGAGACTGGTCATATTGAGAGATTTATTTATACATTATACAATATTACCATGTATCATGTTTATGTGTTTTTATTTCATTTAAATAGAGGGAGAGATGTCAGATGTATTTAAACATTATATTTGTGTTTGTCATATTGGTTTATGGGAGATGTTCATGGGCAGATCATTGTAGTTCAGATGGTACTGAAGTGAAGCTGCCTGATGGATGTCCAGCTGTTTATTTTCTATAAAGTGAAGTGAACTCATTCCTGTCTCCTGCCTGCATTATTCCCAACCCTATCCTGAGTGACTAAGAACCCATTTCTACCTCTTACAGTATCAAACATAGCAAACTACAATCTTTTATCCAACATATTTGTGTTTTGTCCTTGACAGTGTCATCAACAAAACTGATTGAATGTTCAACCAAGTCTTTTTCTCCAGAGTCTGTGCGGCTTGTGGATGGAGCTGGTCTCTGCTCTGGGAGAGTGGAGGTGAAGTCCAATCAGTCCTGGGCCTCAGTGTGTGAAGCTGACTTTGACCGGCAGGATGCAGAGGTAGTCTGTGGGGAGCTTGGCTGTGGGGCTCCTGCAGCTCTACAGGGGGGGCTCTATGGAGAAGGTGAGGGTCAGACCTGGGATAAAGAGTTCCAGTGTAAAGGCAAAGAGTCCCTTCTCCTGGACTGTGACACCTCAGACAGAGAAAACAACACCTGTCTACCTGGTAATGTTGTTGGACTCACCTGCTCAGGTAAGAAACAGTTTGTCACTCAATCAACATTGTTTCTCACCTAGAGTGGAGAATATGAGAGACAATATAGATGTGTTTTAGTGAGAAAATAGTAAGATTACTGTCTCTCTCTTTTCTTTTCTTAGAGCCTGATGATGTGAGGCTGGTGGGAGGAGGCAGTCGCTGTGCTGGTGGAGTGGAGCGGTACGACCAGGGAGAGTGGAGGACTGTGGGAGCTGGAGACTGGAACCTGAGGGATGTAGCTGTAGTAGTGTGTAGACAGCTGGGTTGTGGCTCCATTGTTTCAGTTCTACCTGGAGACACCACTAGAGGGAATAACATTATCTGTTCTGGGTCTGAGTCTGTACTGAGGGAGTGTTGGAGAATTTATTATCTCTCTCCTGGACTCACTGTGATCTGCTCAGGTAATAACAAGATATTATAATTATAGTCAACTGATTTCCTTCGTTCATACAACTTCCTCTGCACCTCTCATGATGACTGTTTAGCTTGTCAGTCTGCTATACTAAATAGATCACTCAGTCAAGTAGGAATCAAATACAACTTAAATATCCCAGAATGCTTTTGTATTTGAGTGTTATCTCAGTGAACGTCTCTACTCACTACCACTGTCACATGTCATGTTATTGTCATTTCTAAATGAGGAAAGTAGTTGAGGAGCTACGTTTTCTTTATCTCTCCTCTTGTTCCAGATGTCCTGCTGAAGCCTGATATCAACATATGTTGTCTCAGTGACTGTAGGCCCACTACTCATGTTGCCCTGTGAGGGAGGGTGGCTAGCACTGTTACATGCTGATGTTATTGTCATATCTATAGGAAACTAGTTGAAGAGGTTTTTCTTGTTCTCTTTTATTGATACAGTCCAGCCTGAAATCTCCCTGACTGACTCAATGGGAGGGGTCTCCAGGGGCCACCAGGGGCCCGAGGTGTTCAGGGGCTACAGCTTCACCATCACCTGCTCCACTCAGCCACAGTACCCAGGAGGCTCCTTCCTCCTCACGTTCACCGGCTCCAACAGAACCCAGACCCAGCCAGCTGTCAATCACTCTGCTGCCTTCCTCTTCCCTGCTGCAGATGACTCCCACCAAGGGAACTACAGATGTGTTTATGACAATTATGTTTTCTCTCATGACTTCTCCTCTGAGAGTGAGCTCCTCTCCCTCACCATCACAGGTAACTGAACATGAACCAGACTTATAACTTTGTCATTGACAGATTTCCCACAGATCTATGTGATGATGATCAGTCCCCTCATCAAAGGTGTTTCTGTTTGCAGCCTCTCCTCTGCCAGCCTTCATCATCATCATTGTTGTAGTGGTGCTGATCCTACTGACAGCCATCACCACCTTATACCTGTACTACAAGGTAAAGACATTTACTCAGACGTTACAAGTCATTTAAACTAGAGGGAGAGGGTGAGAGGAGAGGGAGGGAGAGAGAATGGAGATACTAGAGAGTAAATGTCTGACTGTTGGTGCTGTGTCTCCCTAGCCCACCAGGAGGCAGAAGAGAGTGAACAGGGTGAGCAGCATGGATCTTTATGTCAATGCCATGGAGATGGTCTCTCTGAGCTCCAGAGCTGAAGCTGGACCGGGAGAGGAGAGAGCAGCCCAGGGGACGGAGTAGGAGTAGAATGAAGCTGACCCTACATGCTGATCTTAGGTCAGTTTTGTGTTTTAAATGGATGGTCAGCAGTGGACTGGTGTTTAAAATGTGGTGACAAACCTGAAGTGGTTCTAATTTTAATAACAAGTTCAGAATTAGTTTATCTTTCTAGAACCTTGGAAGAAATCTAAAAGGAGTGACTGCAACCACCATTATTCCTTTTAGTTTGGTTTTTACCACCAGAGAAACATGGGGTTCTGGGTAACATGGGGTTCTGGGTAACATGGGATTTTGGGTACATTTATTTTCTCTTTAATTAGTGTCTCTTAGATTCTTTATCTTATTTAGTGTCTCTTAGATTCTTTATCTTATTTAGTGTCTCTTATATTCTTTATCTTATATAGTGTCTCTTAGATTCTTTATCTTATTTAGTGTCTCTTAGATTCTTTATCTTATTTAGTGTCTCTTAGATTCTTTATCTTATTTAGTGTCTCTTAGATTCTTTATCTTATTTAGTGTCTCTTAGATTCTTTATCTTATTTAGTGTCTCTTAGATTCTTTATCTTATTTAGTGTCTCTTAGATTCTTTGTCTTATTTAGTGTCTCTTAGATTCTTTGTCTTATTTAGTCTCTTAGATTCTTTATCTTATTTAGTGTCTCTTAGATTCTTTATCTTATTTAGTGTCTCTTAGATTCTTTATCTTATTTAGTGTCTCTTAGATTCTTTATCTTATTTAGTGTCTTAGATTCTTTATCTTATTTAGTCTCTTAGATTCTTTATCTTATTTAGTGTCTTAGATTCTTTATCTTATTTAGTGTCTTAGATTCTTTATCTTATTTAGTGGCTCTTAGATTCTTTATCTTATTTAGTCTCTTAGATTCTTTATCTTATTTAGTGTCTCTTAGATTCTTTATCTTATTTAGTGTCTCTTAGATTCTTTATCTTATTTAGTGTCTCTTAGATTCTTTATCTTATTTAGTGTCTCTTAGATTCTTTATCTTATTTAGTCTCTTAGATTCTTTATCTTATTTAGTGTCTCTTAGATTCTTTATCTTATTTAGTGTCTCTTAGATTCTTTATCTTATTTAGTGTCTTAGATTCTTTATCTTATTTAGTGTCTCTTAGATTCTTTATCTTATTTAGTGTCTCTTAGATTCTTTATCTTGAAGTGTTTCCATTATTAGTCCATGTATTATTATAATCATCTGGTCATTCTTGGTATTTTGAAACATTTCTCAACTCTCATGATGTTATTGATTATAAATGTTATAATATTGATTATTGATTATGATGTAGATTATTGTTATGATGTTGCTCTCTAAACTGCCATGTAATCAACTGAATGCTTTTAATAAAATTACAGGCTGTCAGTCTTGTGTGATTCCCCTCTTGGACAGACTACAACATACAGTATGAATTAACTGAGATCAGTATTGTGTGATTCCCCTCTTGGACAGACTACAACATATAGTATGAATTAACTGAGATCAGTCTTGTGTGATTCCCCTCTTGGACAGACTACAACATACAGTATGAATTAACTGAGATCAGTATTGTGTGATTCCCCTCTTGGACAGACTACAACATATAGTATGAATTAACTGAGATCAGTCTTGTGTGATTCCCCTCTTGGACAGACTACAACATACAGTATGAATTAACTGAGATCAGTCTTGTGTGATTCCCCTCTTGGACAGACTACAACATACAGTATGAATTAACTGAGATCAGTATTGTGTGATTCCCCTCTTGGACAGACTACAACATATAGTATGAATTAACTGAGATCAGTATTGTGTGATTCCCCTCTTGGACAGACTACAACAAATAGTATGAATTACAGTTTTTTACAATCGCTAGGACCCATTTCTCAATACTTAGGTCACTTTTTCAAAACTCTTCACAGTTCTCCTAACCAACTTTCAGCTTGGCACAGCAGTTCATTTCACATCCAAAATGCACTAAAACTACCAAATCACTTCATACATGTCTCAAATCAACTCGTTCTTCCATAACAGTAGCAAAGGTTGTCACCCAACAAGCACACTGTCACTCATAAAACAACGACCTAAACATCACTAACAACAGGCAGCATTACACAATGTTTTCTATACATAACAATAATGACACCTCTCTACTGTTTAGAATTCACTGTAGTATATGTTACAATAATGACACCTCTCTACTGTTTATAATTCACTGCAGTATATGTTACAGGAATGACACCTCTCTACTGTTTATAATTCACTGTAGTATATGTTACAATAATGACACCTCTCTACTGTTTATAATTCACTGCAGTATATGTTACAGGAATGACACCTCTCTACTGTTTATAATTCACTGTAGTATATGTTACAGGAATGATACCTCTCTACTGTTTATAATTCACTGCAGTATATGTTACAGGAATGATACCTCTCTACTGTTTATAATTCACTGCAGTATATGTTACAGGAATGACACCTCTCTACTGTTTATAATTCACTGCAGTATATGTTACAGGAATGACACCTCTCTACTGTTTACAATTCACTGCAGTATATGTTACAGGAATGACACCTCTCTACTGTTTACAATTCACTGCAGTATATGTTACAGGAATGAATCAGACATTGAGATTGAGGAATGGAGAGTCAGGTGGGAGGAACATAATTCCTCTGTGGGGTTGAGGAGTGGAGAGTAAGGTGGGAGGAACATAATTCCTCTGTGGGGTTGAGGAGTGGAGAGTAAGGTGGGAGGAACATAATTCCTCTGTGGGGTTGAGGAGTGGAGAGTCAGGTGGGAGGAACATAATTCCTCTGTGGGGTTGAGGAGTGGAGAGTCAGGTGGGAGGAACATAATTCCTCTGTGGGGTTGAGGAGTGGAGAGTCAGGTGGGAGGAACGTAATTCCTCTGTGGGGTTGAGGAGTGGAGAGTCAGGTGAGAGGAACATAATTCCTCTGTGGGGTTGAGGAGTGGAGAGTAATGTGGGAGGAACATAATTCCTCAGTGGGGTTGAGGAGTGGAGAGTCAGGTGGGAGGAACATAATTCCTCAGTGGGGTTGAGGAGTGGAGAGTCAGGTGGGAGGAACATAATTCCTCTGTGGGGTTGAGGAGTGGAGAGTAAGGTGAGAGGAACATAACCAGTAACCTTTTCCACTCTTGGTCCGGCTCAGCTTGACCCTGACCTCTGAAATGAATGATTTAAAAAACTGACAAAAGCAAATTAATTAAATTAGATTTAATCTCATCTGCAAAGAGAGTTACACATTTGCATGGAAGGGGAATGTACACTACATGACCAATAAGTATGTGGACACCTGCTCATCTAACATCTCATTCCAAAATCATGGGTCTTAATATGGAGTTGGTCCCCCCTTTGCTGCTATAACAGCCTCCACTCTTCTGGGAAGGCTTTCCACTAGATGTTGGAACATTGTTGTGGGGACTTGCTTCCATTCAGCCACAACAGCATTAGTGAGGTTGGGTGATTAGGCCTGGCTCACAGTCGGCGTTTCAACTCATCCCTAAAGGTATTCAATGGGGTTTAGGTCAGGGCTCTGTGCAGACCAGTAAAGTTCTTCCACATCGATCTCAACAAACTATTTCTGTATGGACCTCGCTTTGTGTACAGGGGGCATTGTCATTCTGAAACAGGACAGGGCCTTCTCCAAACTGTTGCCACAAAGTTGGAAGCACAGAATAGTCTAGAATGTCATTGTATGCTGTAGCGATTAGTTTTCCCTTCAATGGAACTAAGGGGCCTAACCCGATCCATTAAAAACAACCCCAGACCATTATTCATCCTCCACCAAACTTTACAGTTGGCACTCTGCATTGGGGCAGGTAGCATTCTCCTGGCATCTGCCAAACCCAGGCTTGTGGTTCGGACTGCCAGATGGTGAAACGTGATTCATCACTCCAGAGAACGCGTTTCCACTCCAGCCTACGCGTGGCATTGCGCATGGTGATCTTAGGCTTGTGTGCTGCTGCTCTGCTATAGAAACCCATTTCATGAAGCTCCAGACAAACAGTTCTTGTGCTGAAGTTTCTTCCAGAGGAAGTGTGGAACTCGGTAGTGAGTGTTGCAACCGAGGACAGTTGATTTTTACCCGCGATGCACTTCAGCACTCGCGGTCCCATTCTGTGAGCTTGTGTGAGCTACCACTTCGCGGCTAAGCCACTGCTGCTCCTAGACATATCCACTTCACAATAACAGCCCTTACAGTTGACCGGGGCAGCTAAAGCAGGGTACAAATGATGAACTGACTTGTTGGAAAGGTAACATACTATGATGGTGCCATGTTGATTGTCACTGAGTTCTTCAGTAAGGCCATTCTACTGCCAATGTTTGTTTATGGAGATTGCATGGCTGTGTGCTTGATTTTATTCACAGGTCAGGAACGGGTGTTGCTGAAATAGCCAAATCCACTAATTTGAAGGGTGTCCACATACTTTTGTACATACTGTAAGGTGTAGCTGGGTCGGCCCGTCCTCCACCACCCCAACACATCCCACTCAGCTTTAGGATCTTAGTGAAACATTCATTATTGGTTTCAGGAGTGTTAGGTCAAGGCCAGAGTGACAACCCACAGGACAGCAGACCACCAGGACAGGACTGAACAACCCAGCAGCTATTAAAACATGAAGTGATCATGTTTTTTATACAGACTCCTTTTGTCGTACAGTATTCCATATAAGGCATCCTGACCTCATGAAAGTTGACCAGTAAATCAAATCCAGTGATACATAATGAGACATTTCTGCCATCCATTGTGACATTGTTGGAGGATAACCAACCTTCTAATTAATGATAATGCATTTCTGAGCTGCTATAAATGGTTGGTTACATAGTTTCTTCTGATAACAGTCTCTGGTATCAACATTTCCAAGCCAACAAATACAGGGAGAATCTGTAGACATGTTGAGATAAAAGAGCATCCTCTTGACCAGAATTCAGCCAGAATTCACAAGACCATAACATCTGCAAATATGTCCCCTTTTGTGGATGGGGGGTTAATCAACCACAAGGCTACCTTGGTCCTAACTGTCACAGGTTACGTTGGTCCTAACTGTCTCATATGTCCTTCTCCCCCTCTCCTCTTCTCCCCTCTCCTCTCCTCTTCTCTCCCTCTCCTCTTCTCCCCCTCTCCTCTCCTCTTCTCCCCCTCTCCTCTCCTCTTCTCCCCCTCTCCTCTTCTCCACACTCTCCTCTTCTCCACACTCTCCTCTTCTCCACACTCTCCCCTTCTCTCCCTCTCCTCTTCTCCCCCTCTCCTCTTCTCCACACTCTCCTCTTCTCCCCCCTCTCCTCTTCTCCCCCTCTCCTCTTCTCCCCCTCTACCCTTCTCCCCCATCTCCTGATCTCATTCTCCCTCCCATTTATATAATATGCATTAGAAGAGGGGAGGGAGGGAGAAGAGAGTAATGATCAGAACCAGACCGAGGGGAGGGAAGGGGGAGGACCAGATGGAGGAAGGGGGAGAGTGAAAATATAATTTTATCACTGAGTTCTCACCAGTGATGTCATCATAACCAGTAACCTTTTCCTCTCTTGTCCCAGTCCAGCCTGACCCTGACATATAGCATCAGACCTGTTGAGTTGACTTGGGTAACAGACCTCTAGCTTCTACACCACATCCCCCCTTCTCCTGCTCTAACATGAGACCTCATCAGTACTCATTTTGGGTGCTGGTACTGTTTATATTTAGGTGCTGGAACATTAATCCAATATTCTATAAGAGGTGAACTCAAGCAGTAGACAGTTAGAGGTGATATTATAGGACACTATGTGAAACGTTGCTGCTCTGCCAGCAGTTTCCTGTGGAGTTTTTTTAACATATCAGTTTGCTGTAGTGTGTTCAACCACTGATCCAAGATAAGTTGCTAAGAAGTTTATCTCACATCATTGAGCTGAGTCAAGATCAACAAGTCCAACACTATATGCCAGGAAGAGAGAGAGAACTAGAGAGAGAGATGAGCAGAGAGAGAGAGAGGGAGGAGAGAGAAGGGGTGGGGAGAGCAGAGGACAGGAGGGGAGAGAGGAGGGTAGGGGAGGGAGGTGGGTAAGGGAGAGAAAAGGAGAGGGGAGAGGGAGATTTGTGGGGGAAAGAGAAAGAGAGAGAAGCGGAGGCTAGAGAGAAGGTGAGGGGAGAGAGATAATTGTGGATGAGAGAGAAAGAGTAAGGGAAGTGTTCCACAGGGTCCTCCAGCCAGATGGCTCCACTAGGGTCCTCTCAGCCAGATGGCTCCACTAGGGCCCTCTCAGCCAGCTGGCTCCACTAGGGCCCTCTCAGTCATCTGGCTCCACTAGGGCCCTCTCAGTCAGCTGGCTCCACTAGGGCCCTCTCAGTCAGCTGGCTCCACTAGGGCCCTCTCAGCCAGCTGGCTCCACTAGGGCCCTCTCAGTCAGCTGGCTCCACTAGGGCCCTCTCAGCCAGCTGGCTCCACTAGGGCCCTCTCAGTCAGATGGCTCCAGTAGGGCCCTCTCAGTCAGCTGGCTCCACTAGGGCCCTCTCAGTCAGCTGGCTCCACAAGGGCCCTCTCAGCCAGCTGGCTCCACTAGGGCCCTCTCAGTCAGCTGGCTCCACTAAGGCCCTCTCAGTCATCTGGCTCCACTAGGGCCCTCTCAGCCAGCTGGCTCCACTAGGGCCCTCTCAGTCAGAATTCTCCACTAGGGCCCTCTCAGTCATCTGGCTCCACTAGGGCCCTCTCAGTCATCTGGCTCCACTAGGGCCCTCTCAGTCAGCTGGCTCCACTAGGGCCCTCTCAGTCAGCTGGCTCCACTAGGGCCCTCTCAGTCAGATGGCTCCACTAGGGCCCTCTCAGCCAGCTGGCTCCACTAGGGCCCTCTCAGCCAGCTGCCTCCACTAGGGCCCTCTCAGCCATCTGGCTCCACTAGGGCCCTCTCAGTCAGCTGGTGTCTGTAGGAGAGTGTGAGCTGTGTGAACAAAAAGTAGAAGTACAAATGTCAAGGGAAATGAACTAAAGTGATAAATCTAGTCCTAGGTTTTATTTACTGTGGTGTTTGTTCTCCACTGGTTAACCTGTTCTCATCACAACAGGTCACACATTCTGCTGCCATGATTGCACACTGTGGTATTTCACCTAACAGATAAAGGAGCTTGTCAATATTATATTTGTTTTCAAATTATTTTGGGGTCCTTGTAATCTGAGAGAAATATGTGTCTGTTATATCGTCTTACATTTGACAGGAGGTTAGGAAGTGCAGTTCGTTTCCACCTCATTTTGTGAGCAGTGGGCACATAGCCTGTCTTCTCTCTGCCTATGGCGACCTCTCTCAATAGCAAGGCTATGTTCACTGAATCTGTAAATAGTCACTTTTTTTCTCAGTTTTCTATCAGTCATGGTGGGCAGCTAGTTTGCCATCATTTATGTATGTTTGGTTATAATTTGTTTGGGCCAGACTGTCTGAGTGCTGTGCTGAGGATTTGTTGGGTTAGTAGTGGTTTGTGAACTTAGCTTCAGGACCAGCTGGATGAAGGGACTTTTCTCTATGTTCATCTCTTGGCATTTCAGTGGTGGTCTCTTGTTTTGAGGTGGTTTAGAAATTGATGTCTTGTTTCTGGATATTAATTAGTGATGGCTATTAATTAGTGATGGATATTAATTAGTGATGATATTTATTAGTGATGATATTAATTAGTGATGGATATTAATTAGTGATGGATATTAATTAGTGATGGATATTAATTAGTGATGGACATTAATTAGTGATGGACATTAATTAGTGATGGACATTAATTAGTGATGGATATTAATTAGTGATGGATATTAATTAGTGATGGATATTAATTAGTGTTGATATTAATTAGTGATGGATATTAATTAGTGATGATATTAATTATTGATGGATATTGGTGTAATTCTGTCCTACATGCATTATTTGGGCCTTTTTCTCTGTACTCTAAGAATGTTATTGCAGAATTTCTTCATGCAGTATTTAAATGCTGTATTTAATAATCTTGATTGGTTAGTGGACCCAACAGTTTACCTCCATATAGGGCAATTGGTTCAATTGTAGATTTACCCATGATAAATGTTTTATTAAGTAATAGCCAATCAGCGTTGAGCTAAACTGAGTGATCTCAGCTGTGAATGGTCCTGGCGCACAAAAGAAAAGTGTAAAAGGTGTCGTGGACGAATCAGAATTAGTTGGCTAACATAGATAATTAAGATGTTTTATTAGTATAATATGCTTATTTGAGGTACTTGTCATTAGAAAGTGTCCATTGGACTCTGGTGTCTTTTCAGTTGCACGTCTACCTTAGCTGGGGCTCAGACACTTGGGGCCCAGAGAGGGGAGAGGTCAGATTTGTCATCATGAGAATGTGTCTTTACCTATTCTTAAACCATTTGAAGTGATGGCGTGATTAATGGGGAACCAATGACTTGTCTCCACAATGTCTGTGAGCAAGTCACTCCCTCCTTTTCTTTATTGTGGGGAGGATTATGGCAGTGTCTGGACCCTTGTATGTCCTCTGTTAGATCTCGCACTTATCCTGGGATATTATATGGCCTAGAGGCTCACTCCCTCCAGTGAGCCTGTCCAGGAGTAGGGTCAAGAGGGGGTTTGCTTGAGATGGGAGTATCGAGAGATGACAATTGATATATGCCATTGGATGAAATAGTTCTGTTCAATACCGTACCAGGGAGGGATGGTTCTAAGGAGACCAGATACTGGGCTATACCATTAATCCTGTTGATACAGCAGTTACTGTCTGCTGTGTTTTATTGATATCTGTCATACAAAACGTAACCTTTGTGAACTGTTACTAAGTATCTGTGGTTTGTCAATGTACGTTGAAGGGGGTGTATCGTTGCTATAAAAGATCCCTGTAGCCATTGACTAATCACCTTCCTGGTTCATTCGAGAGAGTGCATTAATGAAGGTCAAGAACCTTTGCAAAAGTATCTTAATTAAGTATTAAAGATGTAGTTTAACTCGGACTGGTGTGTTTGTAACTCCTCATTTGGTAATGCAGAAATTAGCCACAACAAAGGATGCCAGTTTGGCTTTGGCATCAAACCAATTATATCACAAGCCAAACGGCATAATTTGAGAAAAGAAATGTACTAGAAAAAATGAACTAGACCCCCACCTGTCTAGAACATAGAACAAGTCTCTCCTCTACCCCACTAGTCTAGTATATAACTCAACTCTCTCCCCGACCCCCACCAGTCTAGTACATAACTCAACTCTCTCCCTGACCCCCACCAGTCTAGTACATAACTCAACTCTTTCCCTGACCCCCACCAGTCTAGTACACAACTCTCTCCCTGACCCCCACCAGTGTAGTACATATCTCTCTCCCTGACCCCCACCCATCTAGTACAAAACTCACCTCTCTCCCTGACCCCCACCAGTCTAGAACATAACTCAACTCTCTCCCTGACCCCCACCAGTCTAGTACATAACTCTCTCCCTGACCCCCATCAGTCTAGTACATAACTCTCTCCCTGACCCCCACCAGTCTAGTACATAACTCAACTCTCGCCCTGACCCCCACCAGTCTAGTACATAACTCAACTCTCGCCCTGACCCCCACCAGTCTAGTACATAACTCAACTCTCTCTCTGACACCCACCAGTCTAGTACATAACTCTCTCCCTGACCCCCACCAGTCTAGAACATAACTCAACTCTCTCTCTGACACCCACCAGTCTAGTACATAACTCTCTCCCTGACCCCCACCAGTCTAGAACATAACTCACCTCTCTCCCTGACCCCCACCAGTCTAGAACATAACTCAACTCTCTCCCTGACCCCCACCAGTGTAGTACATATCTCTCTCCCTGACCCCCACCAGTCTAGTACATAACTCAACTCTCTCGCTGACCCCCACCAGTCTAGTACATAACTCAACTCACTCCCTGACCCCACCATTCTAGTACATAACTCACCTCTCTCCCTGACCCCCACCAGTCTAGAACATAACTCAACTCTCTCCCTGACCCCCACCAGTCTAGTACATAACTCTCTCCCTGACCCCCACCAGTCTAGTACATAACTCAACTCTCTCCCTGACCCCCACCAGTCTAGTACATAACTCAACTCTCTCCCTGACCCCAACCAGTCTAGTACATAACTCACCTCTCTCCCTGACCCCCACCAGTCTAGTACATAACTCAACTCACTCCCTGACCCCACCATTCTAGTACATAACTCACCTCTCTCCCTGACCCCCACCAGTCTAGAACATAACTCAACTCTCTCCCTGACCCCCACCAGTCTAGTACATAACTCTCTCCCTGACCCCCACCAGTCTAGAACATACCTCAACTCTCTCCCTGACCCCCACCAGTCTAGAACATAACTCAACTCTCTCCCTGACCCCCACCAGTCTAGTACATAACTCAACTCTCTCCCTGACCCCCACCAGTCTAGTACATAACTCTCTCCCTGACCCCCACCAGTCTAGTACATAACTCAACTCACTCCCTGACCCCACCATTCTAGTACATAACTCACCTCTCTCCCTGACCCCCACCAGTCTAGAACATAACTCAACTCTCTCCCTGACCCCCACCAGTCTAGTACATAACTCTCTCCCTGACCCCCACCAGTCTAGAACATAACTCAACTCTCTCCCTGACCCCCACCAGTCTAGAACATAACTCAACTCTCTCCCTGACCCCCAGCAATCAAATACATAACTCAACTCTCTCCCTGACCCCCACCAGTCTAGTACATAACTCTCTCCCTGACCCCCACCAGTCTAGTACGTAACTCACCTCTCTCGCTGACCCCCACCAGTCTAGAACATAACTCAACTCTCTCCCTGACCCCCACCAGTCTAGTACATAACTCTCTCCCTGACCCCCACCAGTCTAGTACATAACTCACCTCTCTCGCTGACCCCCACCTGTCTAGAACATAACTCAACTCTCTCCCTGACCCCCACCAGTCTAGAACATAACTCAACTCTCTCCCTGACCCCCACCAGTCTAGAACATAACTCAACTCTCTCCCTGACCCCCACCAGTCTAGTACATAACTCAACTCTCTCCCAGACCCCCACCAGTATAGTACATAACTCAACTCTCTCCCTGACCCCCACCAGTCTAGTACATAACTCAACTCTCTCCCTGACCCCCACCAGTCTAGTACATAACTCACCTCTCTCCCTGACCCCCACCAGTCTAGTACATAACTCAACTCAGTCCTTTCTCAATAGCAAGGCTATGCTCACTTCATTTGTACATTGCACATTTTCTCCTCAGTTTTCTATCATGTAGTCTGCCACCGTGTAACGTCTGTTTAGGGCCAAATAGTCTTGGGATTTTTATATTTTTTGGGAAAATACTTTTTTTTTTATCCGAGAGATATAAGAAAGATCAGGAAACACATTTCTTTCCTACATGTATTTAACCCCTTATTTGTGGAACTAAACTATCTCCATATATACTTGCATAAATGTGTTAACCTGTTATGGCTAGGGGGCAGTATTTTCACGGCTGGATAAAAAACGTACCCGATTTAATCTGGTTACCACTCCTACCCAGTAACTAGAATATGCATATACTTATTACATATGGATAGAAAACACCCTACAGTTTCTAAAACTGTTTGAATGGTGTCTGTGAGTATAACAGAACTCATTTGGCAGGCAAAAAACTGAGAAGGTTTCATGCAGGAAGTGGCCTGTCTGACAAGGTGTCGTTCTTCTTGTCTCTGTTTATTGAAGAGTGAGGATCTTAGCTGTCCCATGACACTTCCTACGGCTGCCATAGGGTCTCAGAAGGCGGTAAAAAGCTGAATCGTGGCTTTGCAGGCTCTGGCTGAATAAAAGTAGCGCATTTGGGTAGTGGCTGGTTACAGTACTGTGAGACTCAGGCTCGTGCCCGCGTCGACCGAAAGCTTTGTTTACTTTCCTCTGTTTAGCTAAATGGACATTCCCGGTCGGAATATTATCGCTTTTTTACGAGAAAAATGGCATAAAAATGGATTTTAAACAGCGTTTGACATGCTTCGAAGTACGGTAATGGAATATTTAGATTTTTTTTGTCACGAATTGCGCCATGCGCACGACCCTTATTTACCCTTTCAGATAGTGTCTGGAACGCACGAACAAAACGCCGCAATTTGGATATAACGATGGATTATTTTGGACCAAACCAACATTTGTTATTGAAGTAGCAGTCCTGGGAGTGCATTCTGACGAAGACAACAAAAGGTAATCAAACTTTTATAATAGTAAATCTGATATTGGTGAGTGCTAAACTTGCCGTGTGTCTAAATAGCTAGCCCTGTGATGCCGGGCTATGTACTTAGAATATTGCAAAATGTGCTTTCACCAAAACGCTATTTTAAAATCGGACATATCGAGTGCATAGAGGAGTTCTGTATCTATAATTCTTAAAATAATTGTTATGCTTTTTGTGAACGTTTATCGTGAGTAATTTAGTAAATTGTTAGCAAATTCCTCCGGAAGTATGCTAGTTCTGAACGTCACATGCTAATGTAAAAAGCTGTTTTTTGATATAAATATGAACTTGATTGAACAAAACATGCATGTATTGTATAACATAATGTCCTAGGTGTGTCATCTGATGAAGATCATAAAAGGTTAGTGCTGCATTTAGCTGTCTTCTGGGTTTATGTGACATTATATGCTAGCTTGAAAAATGGGTGTCTGATTATTTCTGGCTTTTTGAAATCGGACAGTGTGGTTAGATAAAGGAGAGTCTTGTCTTTGAAATGCTGTGAAATAGTCATATGTTTGAAAAATTGAAGTTTTTGTATTTTTGAGGAATTTGTAATTCGCGCCACGCCTATCATTGGATATTGGAGCAGGTGTTCCGCTAGCGGAACGTCTAGATGTAAGAGGTTAAACTGGTACCAGGAGACCTTCAGACGAGTCTTGTAAAGCTTGTGGACGTCCTAGATCATAACAACCTGTACGTGTTCCTGAGAGACTCACCTTTCCATAGTGGGGTCATGTTAGTGTGTCCTAGATCATAACAACCTGTACGTGTTCCTGAGAGACTCACCTGCTGTGGTCTACATTTTGTTCATCATCAAGCAGACCAGATCATTAGAGATGGTGGGAGAGCCTGTTAGGCTGTTTAAAATGGAAGAATATCATTTATATACTGTAGCATGAGACTAATACCTCTATATACATTTTAACAGGATTTGAGTGACGTTTTCTAAATTGTTTTCATAATTAAAATATAAATATATATATAATACATTTTTCACTGAGACATCATGGTGTGTACATCAATTTAAATCCCAACTTGTAAGGAAAGTATGAATAATAAAAAATCAACAATGTATTGGACAGGCCTATGAGGTCTAAAGGTCTGTCTTTCCAAGACATTCTGTTGATCTGCAAGCAGACCTGGTGATTCTAGATGGTGGGAGAGCCTGTTATTTATTCTGTTATGTTTTTCCACTGAAAACCTATCGACCATATAAGTGGATAGGACCCAGATTGCAGTTCCTATGGCTTCCACTAGATGTCAACAGTCTTTAGACATTGTTTCAGGCTTGTATTCTGAGAAATGAAGAAGAATGAGAGCATTTCATGAGGGTCGGTCGAATGAACCAGAGCTTTTTGGCGCACGACCGGGAGTGTGCCCTCCGTTCTTTTTCCTTTGTATTGAATACTCTATTGTCTGGTTGAAATATTATCGATTATAAAGACAATAGACAATCTGAGGATTAATAAAAAAGATTGTTTGACGTTTCCACGAACTTTACCGGTACTATTAGGATGTATTCTACTGTTGTAACCGCCTTTGAGCCAGTGGATTACTGAACAAAACACGCCAACAGTTTTTTGGACATAAAGAGGGACTTTATCGAACAAAACAAACATTTATTGTGTAACAGGGACTCTTGTGAGTGCAACCAAATGAAGTTCATCAAAGGTAAGTTATTCATTTTATCGCTATTTCTGACTTTCGTTACTCCTCTACTTGGCTTGAAATTGTTTGTATGCTTTTGTAAGCGTGGCGCTGTCCTCAGATAATCGCATGGTATGCTTTCGCCGTAAAGCCTTTTTGAAATCTGATACAGCGGCTGGATTAACAAGAAGTTAATGTCAAACGCTGTTTAAAATCAATTTTTATGCGATTTTCCTCGTAAAATAGCGATAATATTCCAACCGGACAACCTTGTATTCATTCAAACAGGTGAAGAAAAACATGGTGGTCTCTCGTGCCCGTGCATCTCCTGTCTCTGAGCCACTAGGCTGACCACTCACAAACAGAGTTTCTGGACCTTGCCCAGAGACAGCAGAGATCCCATTCCACTTTCTGGCGCCTCCAAAGAGCCAATGGAATCCTTAGAAATTGTCACGTAACAGCAGAGATACTGTAATTTCGATAGAGAGGCAACAGAAGGACCAGAAATTGTCAGACAGGCCACTTCCTGTATGGAATCTTCTCAGGTTTTGGCCTGCCATATGAGTTCTGTTATACTCACAGACATCATGCAAACAGTTTTAGAAACTTCAGAGTGTTTTCTATCCAAATCTACTAATAATATGCAAATATTTGACTCTGGGCCCGAGTAGTAGGCTGTTTAATTTGGGTACGTTTTTTATCCAAACTACTCAATACTGCCCCCGGTCCCAGAAAGGTTAACAAGAAGTTAATCTTTATTTGATGTATAACACTTGTATCTTCATGAAAGTTTATTGTGACTATTTCTGTAATTTGTATTTCGCGCTCTGCTGTTGGCCAGATGGGACGTTAAAAGGTTAAAGGTTAAAACAAATCAGGATGCTTGGTGGATGGATTCAGTGTAGATGTTCTGCTGTGTATCGAGGGGTTCATATGAAAGTGGTAGATTTGTAATTCTTTACAAGAGAAAGTTCTGGATTACTTTTCTGTGGGTGACCTCAGGCTACGGTCTTTGACAATTCAGCTACTTTGTTAATTGTCCTACAACTGTCACCTTATGTAACAACTGATTTACTCTGATTGGACTAGATCCATGTTGAGGTGAGACACGTCTGATTGGACTAGATCCATGTTGAGGTGAGACACATCTGATTGGACTAGATCCATGTTGAGGTGAGACATGGAGAGGAGAGGGGGGAGGAGAGGAGAAGAGAGGGAGAGAAGAGGAGAAGAGTGGAGAAGGGTAGAGGGGGGAGGGGAGGAGAAGAAAAGGAGAGGGGGAGAAGAGGAGAGGAGAGGAGAGGAGAAGGGGAGAAGGGGAGATAAGAAGAGAAGAGAGGGGGAGAAGAGGTGTGAGGGGAGGGGAGGGGAAGAAGAGGAGAGCGGGGAGAAGAGGAGAGGAGAAGGGGAGATAAGAGGAGAAGAGAGGGGGAGAAGAGGAGAGGGGGAGAATGGGGAGGAGAGGAGAGGGGGAGAAGAGGAGAGGAGAAGGGGAGGAGAGGAGAAGGGGAGGAGAGGAGAAGAGAGGGGGAGAATGGGGAGGAAAGGAGGAGAAAAGGTCAGAGGGGAGGGGAAGAAGTGGAGAGGGGGAGAAGAATAGAGGGGGGAGAAGAGGGGAGGAGAGGGTGAGAAGGGGAGAAGAAAGGGGAGAAGAGAGGGGGAGAAGGGAGGGGAGAGGGGGGAGGGGAGGAGAAGAAGAGGAGAGGGGGAGAAGAGGAGAGGAGAGGAGAAGGGGAGAAGGGGAGATAAGAGGAGAAGAGAGGGGGAGAAGAATAGAGGGGGGAGAAGAGGGGAGGAGAGGGTGAGAAGGGGAGAAGAAAGGGGAGAAGAGAGGGGGAGAAGGGAGGGGAGAAGGGGGAAGGGAAGAAGAGGAGAGGGGGAGAAAAGGGGAAGAGAGGGGAGGGGAGAAGGGGAGAAGAGAGGGGGAGAAAAGGAGTGGAGAGGGGGAGAAGAGGAGAGGGGGAGAAGAGTAGAGGGGGGAGAAGAGGAGAAGAGAGACTGGGAGAAGAGGAGGGAGAAGAGGAGAGGGAGAGAAGGAGAAGAGAGGGGGAGAAGAGGAGTAGAGAGGGGGAGAGGAGGAGAGGGGTAGAAGAGGAGAAGAGTAGAGGAGAGGGGAAGGAGAGGAGAGGGGAGGGGGAGAAGAGGAATAGAGAGGGGGAGAGGAGGAGAGGGGTACAAGAGGTGAAGAGTAGAGGAGAGGGGAAGGAGAGGAGAGGGGAGGGGAGAAGAGGAGAAGAGAGGAGTAGAAGAGGAAAGGGGGAGAAGAGGAGAGGGTTCAGAAGGGGAGAAGAGTAGAGGAGAGGGGGAGGAGAGGAGAGGGAGAGAAGAGGAGAGGGGGAGAAGAGACGAAGAGGAGAGGGGGAGAAGAGAGGGGGTGAAGAAGGGGAGAAGAGAGGGGGAGAAAAGGAGTGGAGAGGGGGAGAAGAGGAGAGGGGGAGAAGAGGAGAGGGGGAGAAGGGGAGAAGAGAGGGTGAGAAGAGGAGAGGGGGAGAAGAGGAGAATAGAGTGGGAGAAGAGGAGAAGAGAGGCGGAGAGGGGGAGAAGAGGGGAGGGGGAGAAGGGGAGAAGAGTAGAGGAGAGGGGGAGAAGAAGGTTGGGAGAAGAGAGGGGTAGAAGAGGGGGAGAAGAGGAGAGGAGAGGGGGAAAAGAGGAGAGGGGGAGAAGGGGAGAAGAGAGGGGGAGAAGAGGAGAGGAGAGGGGGAGAACAGGAGAGGGGCAGAAGGGGAGAAGAGTAGAGGAGAGGGGGAGGAGAGGAGAGGGAGAGAAGAGGAGAGGGGGAGAAGAGACGGAGAGAAGAAGCGGAGAAGAGAGTGGGAGAAGAGGAGAGGGGGAGGAGATGAGAGGGGGAGAAGAAAGGGGAGAAGTGGAGAGGGGGAGAAGAGAGGGGAAAAAGAGAAGAGGAGAGGGGAAGAAAAGGAGAGGGGGAGAAGAGGAGAGGGGGAGAAGAGAGGGAGAAGAAAGGGAGAAGAGGGGGAAGAAGAGGAGGGAGAGAAGAGGAGAGGGTGAGAAGAGGAGAAATTGAGAAGAGAGGGGGAGAAGATGATAGGGGGAGAAGAGGAGAGGTGGAGAGGAGGAAAGGGGAGAAGGGGAGAAGAGAGGGGGAGAAGGGAGGGGAGAAGGGAAGAAGAGGAGAGGGGGAGAAAAGGGGAAGAGAGGGGAGGGGAGAAGGGGAGAAGAGAGGGGGAGAAAAGGAGTGGAGAGGGGGAGAAGAGGAGAGGGGGAGAAGAGTAGAGGGGGGAGAAGAGGAGAAGAGAGACTGGGAGAAGAGGAGGGAGAAGAGGAGAGGGAGAGAAGGAGAAGAGAGGGGGAGAAGAGGAGTAGAGAGGGGGAGAGGAGGAGAGGGGTAGAAGAGGAGAAGAGTAGAGGAGAGGGGAAGGAGAGGAGAGGGGAGGGGGAGAAGAGGAATAGAGAGGGGGAGAGGAGGAGAGGGGTACAAGAGGTGAAGAGTAGAGGAGAGGGGAAGGAGAGGAGAGGGGAGAAGAGGAGAGGGTTCAGAAGGGAGAAGAGTAGAGGAGAGGGGGAGGAGAGGAGAGGGAGAGAAGAGGAGAGGGGGAGAAGAGACGGAGAGAAGAGGAGAGGGGGAGAAGAGAGGGGGTGAAGAAGGGGAGAAGAGAGGGGGAGAAAAGGAGTGGAGAGGGGGAGAAGAGGAGAGGGGGAGAAGAGGAGAGGGGGAGAAGGGAGAAGAGAGGGTGAGAAGAGGAGAGGGGGAGAAGAGGAGAATAGAGTGGGAGAAGAGGAGAAGAGAGGCGGAGAGGGGGAGAAGAGGGGAGGGGGAGAAGGGGAGAAGAGTAGAGGAGAGGGGGAGAAGAAGGTTGGGAGAAGAGAGGGGTAGAAGAGGGGGAGAAGAGGAGAGGAGAGGGGGAAAAGAGGAGAGGGGGAGAAGGGGAGAAGAGAGGGGGAGAAGAGGAGAGGAGAGGGGGAGAACAGGAGAGGGGCAGAAGGGGAGAAGAGTAGAGGAGAGGGGGAGGAGAGGAGAGTGAGAGAAGAGGAGAGGGGGAGAAGAGACGGAGAGAAGAAGCGGAGAAGAGAGTGGGAGAAGAGGAGAGGGGGAGGAGATGAGAGGGGGAGAAGAAAGGGGAGAAGTGGAGAGGGGGAGAAGAGAGGGGAAAAAGAGAAGAGGAGAGGGGAAGAAAAGGAGAGGGGGAGAAGAGGAGAGGGGGAGAAGAGAGGGAGAAGAAAGGGAGAAGAGGGGGAAGAAGAGGAGGGAGAGAAGAGGAGAGGGTGAGAAGAGGAGAAATTGAGAAGAGAGGGGGAGAAGATGATAGGGGGAGAAGAGGAGAGGTGGAGAGGAGGAAAGGGGAGAAGGGGAGAAGAGAGGGGGAGAAGAGGAGAGGAGAGGGGGAGAATGGGAGAGGGGGAGAATGGGAGAAGAGGAGAGGGGGAGAAGGGTAGATGAGAGGGGGAGAAGAGGAGACGGGGAGAAGGGGAGAAGAGGAGAGTAGAGGGGGAGGAAAGGAGAGGGGGAGAAAGGAGAGGGGGAGAAGATGAGAGGGGGAGAAAGGGAGAAGAGAGGGGGAGAAGGGGAGAAGAGAGGGGGAGAAGAGGAGAGGGGGAGAAGGGGAGAAGAGGAGAGTAGAGGGGGAGAAGAGGAGAGGGGGAGAAGGGGAGAAGAGGAGAGTAGAGGGGGAGAAGAGGAGAGGGGGAGAATGGGAGAGGGGGAGAAGAGGAGAGGGGAGGGGGAGAAAAGGAGAGGAAAGGGCAGAAGAGGAGAAGAGTTGAGGAGTGGGGGAGGAGAGGAGAGGTGGAGAAGAAGTTTGGGAGAGGAGAAGGGGAGAAGAGTGTGAGAAGAGGAGAGCAGAGGGGGAGAGAGAGGAGAAGAGAGGGGGAGAAGAGGAGAGGGGGAGAAGGGGAGAAGAGAGGGGGCGAAGAGGGGGAGAAGAGGAGTGGAGAGGGGGAGAACAGGAGAGGGGCAGAAGGGGAGAAGAGGAGAGGAGAGAGGGGAGAAGAGGCGGAGAAAGAGGAGAGGGGTAGAAGAGAGGGGGAGAAGAGGGGTGAGAGAAGAGAGGGGGAGAAGAGAGGGGGAGGAGAGGAGAGTGGGAGAAGAGGACAAGAGAGGGGGAAGAGGAGAGGAGAGGGTGAAAAGAGAGGGGGAGAAGAGGAAAAGAGAGCGGGGGAAGAGAAGAGGAGAGGGGGAGAAGAGGAGAGGGGGAGAAGAGAGGGTGAGAATAGAATGAGAGGGGGAGATGAGGAGAAGAGGGGGAGAAGAGAGAAGAGAAGATGAGAGGGGGAGAAGAGAGGGGAGAAGAGGAAAAGAGAGGGAGAGAATAAGAGAGGGGGAGAAGAGGAGAAGATAGGGGAGAAGAGGAGAGGGGAGGAGAGAGGGGGAGAAGAAGCAGAGAAGAGAGGGGGAGAAGAGGAGAGGAGAGGGGGAGAAGAGAGGGGAGAAGAGGAGAGGGGGAGAAGAGAGGGGAGAAGAGGAGAGGGGGAGAAGAGAGGGGAGAAGAGGAGAGGGGGAGAAGAGGAGAGGGGAAGAAGGGGAGAAGAGGAGAATAGAGGGGGAGAAGAGGAGAAGAGAGGCGGAGAAGGGGAGAAGAGGGGAGGGGGAGAAGAAGGTTGGGAGAAGAGAGGGGAGAAGAGGAGAGGGGGAGAAGAGGAGAGGTAGAGAAGAGGAGAGGGTGAGAAGTGGAGAAGAGAGGGGAGAAGAGGAGAGGGTGAGAAGAGGAGAATTGGAGAAGAGAGGGGGAGAAGAGGAGAGGGAGAGAAGTGGGAGTAGAGGGGGAGAAGAGGAGAGGGGGAGAAGAGAGGGGGAGAAGAGGAGAGGGGGAGAAGAGAAGGGGAGAAGAGGAGATGGGGAGTAAGGGAGAAAAGTGGGGAGAAGAGGAGAGGGGGAGAAGAGAGGGGAGAAGAGAAGAGGAGAGGGGGAGAAGAGGAGAGGAGAAGAAGGGGAGAAGAGGAGAATAGAGGGGGAGAAGAGGAGAAGAGAGGCGGAGAGGGGGAGGGGAGAAGAAGGTTGGGAGAAGAGAGGGGGAGAAGTGGGGAGAAGAGGAGAGGGGAGAAGAGGAGAGGTAGAGAAGAGGAGAGGGTGAGAAGAGAAGGGGAGAAGAGGAGTAAGGGAGAAGAGAGGGGGAGAAGAGAGGGGGAGAAGAGAGAAGAGAAGATGAGAGGGGGAGAAGAGAGGGGAGAAGAGGAGAAGAGAGGAAGGGAAGAGGAGAGGGGAGAAGAAGGGGGAAAAGAGGAGAAGAGAGGAAGGGAAGAGGAGAGGGAGAGAAGAAGGGGGAGAAGAGAGGAGAGGGGGAGAAGAGGAGAGGGGGAGAAGGGGAGAAGAGAGGGTGAGGAGAGGAGAAGGGGGGAAGAGAGGGGGAAAGAGGAGAAGAGAGGGGGAAGAGGAGAGGAGAGGGGGAGAAGAGGAGAGGGGGAGAAGAGGGGTGGGAGAAGAGAGGGGGAGAAGAGGAGAGGTAGAGAAGAGGAGAGGGTGAGAAGTGGAGAAGAGAGGGGAGAAGAGGAGAGGGTGAGAAGAGGAGAATTGGAGAAGAGAGGGGGAGAAGAGGAGAGGGAGAGAAGTGGGAGTAGAGGGGGAGAAGAGGAGAGGGGGAGAAGAGAGGGGGAGAAGAGGAGAGGGGGAGAAGAGAAGGGGAGAAGAGGAGATGGGGAGTAAGGGAGAAAAGTGGGGGAGAAGAGGAGAGGGGGAGAAGAGAGGGGAGAAGAGAAGAGGAGAGGGGGAGAAGAGGAGAAGAGAAGAAGGGGAGAAGAGGAGAATAGAGGGGGAGAAGAGGAGAAGAGAGGCGGAGAGGGGGAGGGGAGAAGAAGGTTGGGAGAAGAGAGGGGAGAAGTGGGGAGAAGAGGAGAGGGGGAGAAGAGGAGAGGTAGAGAAGAGGAGAGGGTGAGAAGAGAAGGGGAGAAGAGGAGTAAGGGAGAAGAGAGGGGGAGAAGAGAGGGGGAGAAGAGAGAAGAGAAGATGAGAGGGGGAGAAGAGAGGGGTGAAGAGGAGAAGAGAGGAAGGGAAGAGGAGAGGGGAGAAGAAGGGGAAAGAGGAGAAGAGAGGAAGGGAAGAGGAGAGGGAGAGAAGAAGGGGGAGAAGAGAGGAGAGGGGGAGAAGAGGAGAGGGGGAGAAGGGGAGAAGAGAGGGTGAGGAGAGGAGAAGGGGGAAGAGAGGGGGAAAGAGGAGAAGAGAGGGGGAAGAGGAGAGGAGAGGGGGAGAAGAGGAGAGGGGGAGAAGAGGGGTGGGAGAAGAGAGGGGGAGAAGAGAGGAGGAGAAGAGGAGAAGAGAGGGGGAGAAGAGGAGAAGAGAGGGGGAGGAGATGGGGAGAAGAGGAGAAGAGTAGAGGAGAGGGGGAGGAGAGGAGAGGGGGAGAAGAGGGGGAGAAGAGGAGAGGGGCAGAAGGGGAGAAGAGTAGAGGAGGTGGGAGGAGAGGGAGAGAAGAGTGTGACAATAGGAGAGGAGAGGGGGAGAAGAGGAGAAGAGAGGGGGAGAAGAAGGGGAAAGAGAGGGGGAGAAGAGGAGAGGAGAGGGGGAGAAGAGAAAAAGAGAGGGGGAGAAGAGGAGTAGAGAGGGGGAGAGGAGGATAGGGGGAGAAGAGGAGAAGAGTAGAAGAGAGGGCGAGGAGAGGAGAGGGGGAGCAGGGGAGAAGAGAGGGGGAGAAGAGGAGAGGAGAGGGGTAGAACAGGAGAGGGGCAGAAGGGGAGAAGAGTAGAGGAGAGGGGGAGGAGAGGAGAGGAGAGGGAGTGAAGGGGAGAGAAGAGAGGGGGAGAAGAAGCAGAGAAGAGAGGGGAGAAGAGGAGAGGAGAGGGGGAGAAGAGAGGGGAGAAGAGGAGAGGGGGAGAAGAGAGTGGGAGAGGGGAGCAGGGGAGAAGAGAGGGAGAGAAGAGTGGGAGAAGAGGAGAGGAGAGGGGTAGAACAGGAGAGGGGCAGAAGGGGAGAAGAGAAGAGGAGAGGGGAGGAGAGGAGAGGGAGAGAAGGGGAGAGGGGGAGAAGAGAGGGAGAAGAAGGAGAGAGAGAGGGGGAGAAGAGGAGAGGAGAGGGGGAGAAGAGAGGGAGAAGAGGAGAGGGGGAGAAGGGGAGAAGAGAGGGGGAGAAGAGGAGAGGGGAAGAAGGGGAGAAGAGGAGAATAGAGGGGGAGAAGAGGAGAAGAGAGGCGGAGAGGGGGAGAAGAGGGGAGGGGGAGAAGAAGGTTGGGAGAAGAGGGGGAGAAGTGGGGGAGAAGAGGAGAGGGGAGAAGAGGAGAGGTGGGGAGAAGAGGAGAGGGGGATAAGAGTAGAAGAGGGGTAGAAGAGGAGAGGGGGAGGAGAGGAGAGGGAGAGAAGAGGAGAGGGGGAGAAGAGAAGGAGAGGGGGGAGTAGAGGAGAGGAAAGGGGGAGAAGAGAAGGAGAGGGGGAGAGGGGGAGTAGAGGAGAGGAGAGGGAGAGAAGAGGATAGGGGGAGGAGAGGAGAAGAGAGGGGGAGAAGCGGAGAAGAGAGGGTGGGAAGAGAAGAGGAGAGGGGGAGAAGCGAGGGAGAAGAGAAGGGAGAAGAGGAGAGGGAGAGAAGAGGAGAGGGGGAGAAGAAGGGTGGGAGAAGAAAGGGGGAGAAGAAGGGGAGAAGAGAGGGGGAGAAGAGAGGGGGAGAAGGGGAGAAGAGGAGAGTAAAGGGGGAGAAGAGGAGAGGAGAGGGGGAGAAGAGGAGAGGGGGAGAAGAGGAGAGGAGAGGGAGGAGAAGAGAGGGGGAGAAGAGGAGAAGAGAGGGAGAGGGGGAGAAGAGGAGAAGAGAGGGGGAGAAGAGGAGAAGAGAGGGGGAGAAAAGAAGAGGAGAGGGGGAGAAGAGGAGAGGGGGAGAAGAGAGGGAGAGGAGAGGTAGAGAAGAGGAGAGGGGGAGAAGAGAAGGGGAGGAGGAGGAGAGGAGAGGAGAGGGGGAGAAGAGGAGAGGGAGGGGAGAAGAGAGGGAGAGGAGAGGTAGAGAAGAGGAGAGGGGGAGAAGAGAAGGGGAGGGGGTGAGGAGGAGAGGAGAGAGGGGGAGAAGAGGAGAAGAGAGGGGGAGAAGAGGAGAAGAGAGGGGAGAAGAGGAGAAGAGAGGGGAGAAGAGGAGAAGAGAGGGGAGAAGAGGAGAAGAGAGGGGGAGAAGAGAGGGGGAGAAGAGGAGAAGAGAGGGGGAGAAGAGAGGGGGAGAAGAGGAGAAGAGAGGGGGAGAAGAGGAGAAGAGAGGGGGAGAAGAGGAGAAGAGAGGGGGAGAAGAGAAGAGGAGAGGAGAAGAAGGGGGGTGGGAGAAGAGGAGTGGGGAGAAGAGGAGTGGGGAGAAGAGGAGAGGGGGAGAAGAGGAGAGGGGGATAAGAGTAGAAGAGGGGTAGAAGAGGAGAGGGGGAGGAGAGGAGAGGGAGAGAAGAGGAGAGGGGGAGAAGAGAAGGAGAGGGGGAGTAGAGGAGAGGAAAGGGGGAGAAGAGAAGGAGAGGGGGAGAGGGGGAGTAGAGGAGAGGAGAGGGAGAGAAGAGGATAGGGGGAGGAGAGGAGAAGAGAGGGGGAGAAGCGGAGAAGAGAGGGTGGGAAGAGAAGAGGAGAGGGGGAGAAGCGAGGGAGAAGAGAAGGGAGAAGAGGAGAGGGAGAGAAGAGGAGAGGGGGAGAAGAAGGGTGGGAGAAGAAAGGGGGAGAAGAAGGGGAGAAGAGAGGGGGAGAAGAGAGGGGGAGAAGGGGAGAAGAGGAGAGTAAAGGGGGAGAAGAGGAGAGGAGAGGGGGAGAAGAGGAGAGGGGGAGAAGAGGAGAGGAGAGGGAGGAGAAGAGAGGGGGAGAAGAGGAGAAGAGAGGGAGAGGGGGAGAAGAGGAGAAGAGAGGGGGAGAAGAGGAGAAGAGAGGGGGAGAAAAGAAGAGGAGAGGGGGAGAAGAGGAGAGGGGGAGAAGAGAGGGAGAGGAGAGGTAGAGAAGAGGAGAGGGGGAGAAGAGAAGGGGAGGAGGAGGAGAGGAGAGGAGAGGGGGAGAAGAGGAGAGGGAGGGGAGAAGAGAGGGAGAGGAGAGGTAGAGAAGAGGAGAGGGGGAGAAGAGAAGGGGAGGGGGTGAGGAGGAGAGGAGAGGGGGAGAAGAGGAGAGGGAGGGGAGAAGAGAGCGGGGGTAGAGGAGAGGGGGAGAAGAGGAGAAGAGAGGGGGAGAAGAGGAGAGGGAGAGAAGAGGAGAGGGGGAGGAGAGGAGAGGGGGAGGAGAGGGGGATAAGAGGAGAGGAGAGGGAGAGGAGAAGAGGAGAGGAGAGGGAGAGGAGAAGAGGAGAGGGAGAGGAGAAGATTGGGGGAGGAGAGGAGAGGGGGAGAAAAGGAGAAGAGGGGGAGAGGAGAGGAGAAGAGAGGGGAGAAGGGGGAGAAGAGGGAGAGAAGAGGAGAGGGGGTGAAGAGGAGAGGAGGGGAGAAGAGAGTGGGAGAAGGGGGAGGAGAGGGGAGGAGAGGGGGAGAAGAGTAGAAGAGAGGGGGAGAAGAGTAGAAGAGAGGGGGAGAAGAGTAGAAGAGAGGGGGAGAAGAGGAGAAGAGAGGGGGAGAACAGGAGAAGAGAGGGGGAGAAGAGAAGAGGAGAGGAGAAGAAGGGGGGTGGGAGAAGAGGAGTGGGGAGAAGAGGAGTGGGGAGAAGAGGAGAGGGGGAGAAGAGGAGAGGGGGATAAGAGTAGAAGAGGGGTAGAAGAGGAGAGGGGGAGGAGAGGAGAGGGAGAGAAGAGGAGAGGGGGAGAAGAGAAGGAGAGGGGGAGTAGAGGAGAGGAAAGGGGGAGAAGAGAAGGAGAGGGGGAGAGGGGGAGTAGAGGAGAGGAGAGGGAGAGAAGAGGAGAGGGGGAGGAGAGGAGAAGAGAGGGGGAGAAGATGAGAAGAGGAGAGGAGAAGAGAGGGGGAGAAGATGAGAGGAGAGGGGGAGAAGAGGAGAGGAGAAGAGAGGGGGAGAAGCGGAGAAGAGAGGGTGGGAAGAGAAGAGGAGAGGGGGAGAAGCGAGGGAGAAGAGAGGGGAGAAGAGGAGAGGGAGAGAAGAGGAGAGGGGGAGAAGAAGGGTGGGAGAAGAAAGGGTGAGAAGAGGAGAGGAGAAGAGAGTGGGAGAAGAAGGGGAGAAGAGAGGGGGAGAAGAGAGGGGGAGAAGGGGAGAAGAGGAGAGTAAAGGGGGAGAAGAGGAGAGGAGAGGGGGAGAAGATGAGAGGAGAGGGAGGATGGGAGGGGAAGAAGAGGAGAGGGGGAGAAGAGGAGAGGGGGAGAAGAGGAGAGGGGGAGAAGGGGAAGAGAGGGGGAGAAGGGGAGAAGAGAGGGGGAGAAGAGGAGAGGGGCAGAAGGGGAGAAGAGGAGAGGAGAGGGGGAGGAGAGGAGGGGGAGAGAAGAAGGTGAGAAGAGAGATTGGGAGAAGAGAGGGGGAGAAGAGGAGAAGAGAGGGGGGAGAGGTGGAGAGGAGAAGAAGGGGGGAGAATGCGGGAGGGGGGAGAAGAGGAGAGGGAGAGAAGAGGAGAGGGGGAGAAGGGGGGAGAGAGGAGAGGGGAGGAAAGTGGAGGAGAGGGGAGAGGAGAGAGGGAGAAGGGGAGAAGAGAGGGGGCAGAGAGGAGAGGGGAAGAAGCATAGAGGGTGAGATGTGTAGAGGGGGAGAAGAGGAGAGGAGGGGGAGAAGAGGAGGGGGGGAGAAGAGGACAGGAGAGGAGAGGGGGAGAAGAGGAGAGGAGAGGGAGAGAAGAAGAGAGGGGGAGAGGGGGAGAAGAGGAGAGGTGAGGGAGAGAAGAGGAGAATAGAGAGAGAGAGGAGAGTGGTTAGAAGAGAAGAGTAGAGGAGTGGAGGGAGGAGAGGGGAGGATAGTGGATAAGATTGGTTGAGAAGGGGGGAGAAGAGGGAGAGGAAGGGACTTGAGAGGAGAAGAGAGGGGGAGAAGGGGGGAGAAGAGGAGAGGAGAGGAGAGGGGGAGAAGGGGGGAGAAGAGGAGAGGAGAGGGGGAGAAGAGGAGAGAGGGGATGGGAGGGGAAGAAGAGGAGAGGTGGAGAAGAGAGGGGGAGAAGAGGAGAGGGGGAGAAGAGGAGAGTGGGAGGAGAGGAGAAGAGAGGGGGGATGGGAGGGGAAGAAGAGGAGAGGGGGAAGGGGAGGGGAAGAAGAGTAGAGGGGGAGAAGAGGAGCGGGGGAGGAGAGGGGGAGAAGAGGAGAGGAGAGGGGAGGGGGAGAAGAGGAGAGGGGGAGAAGAGGAGAAGAGAGGGTGAGAAGAGAAGAAGAGGGGGAGAAGAGGAGAAGCGAGGGGGAGAAGAGAGGGGAGAAGAGAAGAAGAGAGAGGTAGAAGTGGAGAGGGGCAGAAGAGAGCGGAGAAGAAAAGAGGAGAGAGTGAGAAGAGGAGAGGAGAGGTGGAGAAGAGGAGAGGAGAGGGGGAGAAGAGGAGAGGAAAGGGGGAGAAGAGGAGAGGGGGAGAAGAGAGGGAGAGAGTTGAGGGTAGAGGGGGAGAAGAGTAGAGGGGGAGGGGAAGAAAAGGAGACGAGAGGGTTAGAAGACGAGTGGGGAGAAGATTACAAGACAGTGGTAGAAGAGAGGGGGCAAAGTGAGAGGAGAGGAGAGGAGAGGAGAGGAGAGGAGAGGAGAGAGGGGCAGAAGGGGAGAAGAGGAGAAATGGAGAAGAGGAGGGAGAAGGGAAGAGGAGAGGGGGAGAAGAGAGGGGAAAGTCACTGAGCTCTTCATTAAGGCCATTCTACTGCCAATGTTTGTCTATGGAGATTGCATGGCTGAGTGCTTGATTTATACATCTGTCAGGAAGGGGTGTGGCGGAAATAGAATCCACTAATTTGAAGGGGTGTCCACATACTTTTGTATATATAGTGTATGTACACATGGGTGTTGTTGCACCATACCAACGATAAGCCTGTCTTCCCCATCACATCATGAAAGGTCATGTTGATGTTCATTTAACCTCTGTCTCTCTCTTCCTCTGACTCCTCCCTTTCTCCTTTGTTTCTCTCTATCTCTCTGTCTCTTTCTCTCTCTTTCTCCTCTGTCTCTCTCTTTCTCCTCAGATCTCCAGGCTCAAAGCGTCAGTCCACCAGGTAGGTAGAGTATAAATCTACAGTGATTATAGCAGTTCAATATTAGTCAACTTTATTATCCCACATGGAGAAATTCATGTGTCCATACAAACCATTCTAAACCCCAATAACAAGTAGTGTTTTATGGAACTACTAATACTTGTCAACCACAAAGCACTACTGCTGTTAGAATAACAGAATCACTGTCATCATCTGTCCTCACCACTGTGTTTTCCTCTCTGCTGTTTACAGCTGAATACTCAGTCAGACTGGTGGATGGGACCACTTCCTGTTCTGGGACAGTGGAAGTCTTCTCCAGAGGAGAGTGGTTGGGTCTATGTCCTGGGTGGTGGAGCATGATGAGAGATGTTAAGGTTGTGTGTAGAGAGCTGGACTGTGGGAATCCTGTAGCTGCATCTAGAGGACCTCTGTTTGAAGATGGAAGAAGAGGAGTCAGAATATTTAGTATTTGTAGTGGAGATGAGTCTTCTATTAGACAGTGTGGCATCATAGATGGACCTGGTTTCTGTAATGGTGGATATTATCATCATGTGACCTGTTCAGGTAAGAGACTGGTCATATTGAGAGATTTATTTATACATTATACAATATTACCATGTATCATGTTTTATGTGTTTTTATTTCATTTAAATAGAGGGAGATGTCAGATGTATTTAAACATTATATTTGTGTTTGTCATATTGGTTTATGGGAGATGTTCATGGGCAGATCATTGTAGTTCAGATGGTACTGAAGTGAAGCTGCCTGATGGATGTCCAGCTGTTTATTTTCTATAAAGTGAAGTGAACTTATTCCTGTCTCCTGCCTGCATTATTCCCAACCCTATCCTGAGTGACTAAGAACCCATTTCTACCTCTTACAGTATCAAACATAGCAAACTACAATCTTTTATCCAACATATTTGTGTTTAGTCCTTGACAGTGTCATCAACAAAACTGATTGAATGTTCAACCAAGTCTTTTTCTCCAGAGTCTGTGCGGCTTGTGGATGGAGCTGGTCTCTGCTCTGGGAGAGTGGAGGTGAAGTCCAATCAGTCCTGGGCCTCAGTGTGTGAAGCTGACTTTGACCGGCAGGATGCAGAGGTAGTCTGTGGGGAGCTTGGCTGTGGGGCTCCTGCAGCTCTACAGGGGGGGCTCTATGGAGAAGGTGAGGGTCAGACCTGGGATAAAGAGTTCCAGTGTAAAGGCAAAGAGTCCCTTCTCCTGGACTGTGACACCTCAGACAGAGAAAACAACACCTGTGTACCTGGTAATGCTGTTGGACTCACCTGCTCAGGTAAGAAACAGTTTGTCACTCAATCAACATTGTTTCTCACCTGGAGTGAAGAATATGAGAGACAATATAGGTGTGTTTTAGTGAGAAAATAGTAAGATTACTGTCTCTCTCTTTTCTTTTCTCAGAGCCTGATGATGTGAGGCTGGTGGGAGGAGGCAGTCGCTGTGCTGGTGGAGTGGAGCGGTACGACCAGGGAGAGTGGAGGACTGTGGGATCTGACTGGGACCAGGAGGGTGTAGCTGCAGTAGTGTGTAGACAGCTGGGTTGTGGCTCCACTGTTCCAGTTCTACCTGGAAACACCACTAGAGGGTTTGGAGTTATCTGTAATGGGGATGAGCCTGTACTGAGGGAGTGTGGGAGAAGTTATTATCTCCTTCCTGGACTCACAGTGATCTGCTCAGGTAATAACAAGATAGACTATATGGCCAAAAGTATGTGGACATCAGTGGATTTGGCTCTTTCAGCACACCTGTTGCTGACAGGTGTATAAAATCAAGCACACTGCCATGCAATCTCCATAGACAAACACAGTCAGTAAAATGTCCTTACTGAAGATCTCAGTGGCAAGTCTAGGAGCAACAACGGCTCAGCCGTGAAGTGGTAGACAACACAAGCTCCCAGAACGGACCGCTGAGGGCTGAACCACGTAGAGCATAAAAATAATCCTCTGTTGTAAAACTCACTGCTGAGTTCCACATACTTTAGTCCATGTATTATATCTCCTTCCTGGACTCACAGTGATCTGCTCAGGAAATATCAACATATTATAATTATATTCAACTGATTTCCTTCATTCATACAACTTCCTCTGCACCTCTCATGATGACTGTTTAGCTTGTCAGTCTGCTTTACTAAATAGATCACTTAGTCAAGTAGGAATCAAATACAACTTAAATATCCCAGAATGCTTTGTATTTGAGTGTTATCTCAGTGAACGTCTCTACTCACTACCACTGTCACATGTCATGTTATTGTCATATCTAAATGAGGAAAGTAGTTGAGGAGCTACGTTTTCTTTTTCTCTCCTCTTGTTCCAGATGTCCTGCTGAAGCCTGATATCAACATATGTTGTCTCAGTGACTGTAGGCCCACTATTCATGTTGCCCTGTGAGGGAGGGTGGCTAGCACTGTTACATGCTGATGTTATTGTCATATCTATAGGAAACTAGTTGAAGAGGTTTCTCTTGTTCTCTGTTATTGTTACAGATCTCCTGGTCCAGCCTGATATCTCCCTGACTGACTCAATGGGAGGGGTCTCCAGGGGACACCAGGGGCCCGAGATGTTCAGGGGCTACAGCTTCACCATCACCTGCTCCACTCAGCCACAGTACCCAGGAGGCTCCTTCCTCCTCACGTTCACCGGCTCCAACAGAACCCAGACCCAGCCAGCTGTCAATCACTCCGCTGCCTTCCTCTTCCCTGCTGCAGATGACTCCCACCAAGGGACCTACAGATGTGTTTATGACAATTATGTTTTCTCTCATAACTTCTCCTCTGAGAGTGAGCTCCTCTCCCTCACCATCACAGGTAACTGAACATGAACCAGACTTATAACTTTGTCATTGACAGATTTCCCACAGATCTATGTGATGATGATCAGTCCCCTCATCAAAGGTGTTTCTGTTTGCAGCCTCTCCTCTGCCAGCCTTCATCATCAGACATGTTGTAGTGCTGCTGATCCTACTAACAGCCATCACCACCTCCTACCTGTACTACAAGGTAAAGACATTTACTCAGACGTTACAAGTCATTTAAACTAGAGGGAGAGGGTGAGGGGGAGAGGGAGGGAGGGAGAGAGAATGGAGATACTAGAGAGTAAATGTCTGACTGTTGGTGCTGTGTCTCCCTAGCCCACCAGGAGGCAGAAGAGAGTGAACAGGGTGAGCAGCATGGATCTTTATGTCAATGCCATGGAGATGGTCTCTCTGAGCTCCAGAGCTGAAGCTGGACCGGGAGAGGAGAGAGCAGCCCAGGGGACGGAGTAGGAGTAGAATGAAGCTGACCCTACATGCTGATCTTAGGTCAGTTTTGTGTTTTAAATGGATGGTCAGCAGTGGACTGGTGTTTAAAATGTGGTGACAAACCTGAAGTGGTTCTAATTTTAATAACAAGTTCAGAATTAGTTTCTCTTTCTAGGACCTTGGAACAAATCTAAAAGGAGTGACTGCAACCACCATTATTCCTTTTAGTTTGGTTTTTACCACCAGAGAAACATGGGGTTCTGGGTAACATGGGGTTCTGGGTAACATGGGGTTCTGGGTAACATGGGGTTTTGGGTAACATTGGGTTTGGGTAACATGGGGTTCTGGGTAACATGGGGTTCTGGGTAACATGGGGTTCTGGGTTACATGGGGTTTGGGTAACATGGGGTTCTCGGTAACATGCGGTTCTGGGTAACATGGGGTTCTGGGTAACATGGGGTTCTGGGTAACATTGGGTTCTGGGTAACATGGGGTTATGGGTAACATGGGGTTATGGGTAACATGGGGTTCTGGGTAACATGGGGTTCTGGGTAACATGGGGTTCTCGGTAACATGGGGTTCTGGGTAACATGGGGTTCTGGGTAACATGGGGTTCTGGGTAACATGGGGTTCTGGGTAACATGGCGTTTTGGGTAACATGGGGTTTTGGGTAACATGGGGTTCTGGGTAACATGGGGTTCTGGGTAACATGGGGTTTGGATTATTTTAAGAGAGTAGCTCAATTACGTCTGTTTTGTGTTCCAGAATAAATTGAAGTTTTGAATATATTGCTTTTTGCTTTTGTCTTAGATTCTTATTTAGTGTCTTAGATTCTTTATCTTATTTAGTGTCTCTTAGATTCTTTATCTTATTTAGTGTCTCTTAGATTCTTTATCTTATTTAGTGTCTCTTAGATTCTTTATCTTATTTAGTGTCTCTTAGATTCTTTATCTTATTTAGTGTCTCTTAGATTCTTTATCTTATTTAGTGTCTCTTAGATTCTTTATCTTATTTAGTGTCTCTTAGATTCTTTATCTTATTTAGTGTCTCTTAGATTCTTTATCTTATTTAGTGTCTTAGATTCTTTATCTTATTTAGTCTCTTAGATTCTTTATCTTATTTAGTGTCTCTTAGATTCTTTATCTTATTTAGTGTCTCTTAGATTCTTTATCTTATTTAGTGTCTCTTAGATTCTTTATCTTATTTAGTGTCTCTTAGATTCTTTATCTTATTTAGTGTCTCTTAGATTCTTTATCTTATTTAGTGTCTCTTAGATTCTTTATCTTATTTAGTGTCTCTTAGATTCTTTATCTTATTTAGTGTCTCTTAGATTCTTTATCTTATTTAGTGTCTCTTAGATTCTTTATCTTATTTAGTGTCTCTTAGATTCTTTATCTTATTTAGTGTCTCTTAGATTCTTTATCTTATTTAGTGTCTCTTAGATTCTTTATCTTATTTAGTGTCTCTTAGATTCTTTATCTTATTTAGTGTCTCTTAGATTCTTTATCTTATTTAGTGTCTCTTAGATTCTTTATCTTATTTAGTGTCTCTTAGATTCTTTATCTTATTTAGTGTCTCTTAGATTCTTTATCTTGAAGTGTTTCCATTATTAGTCCATGTATTATTATAATCATCTGTTCATTCTTTGTATTTTGAAACATTTTTTAATAAAGGGGTTTGTTGTTGTTTACCTCTCATGATGTTATTGATTATAAATGTTATAATATTGATTATGATGTAGATTATTGTTATGATGTTGTTAGTAGTATATAGATAATAATTTAATTGATTATAAATGTTATGATATTGATTATGATGTAGATTATTGTTATGATGTTGTTAGTAGTCTAGAGATAATAATTTAATTGATTATAAATGTTATGATATTGATTATGATGTAGATTATTGTTATGATGTTGTTAGTAGTATATAGATAATGATGTTATTGATTATAAATGTAATGATATTGATTATTGATTATGATGTAGATTATTGTTATGATGTTGCTCTCTAAACTGCCATGTAATCAACTGAATGCTTTTAATAAAATGACAGGCTGTCAGTCTTGTGTGATTCCCCTCTTGGACAGACTACAACATACAGTATGAATTAACTGAGATCAGTCTTGTGTGATTCCCCTCTTGGACAGACTACAACATACAGTATGAATTAACTGAGATCAGTCTTGTGTGATTCTCCTCTTGGACAGACTACAACATACAGTATGAATTAACTGAGGTCAGTCTTGTGTGATTCCCCTCTTGGACAGACTACAACATACAGTATGAATTAACTGAGATCAGTCTTGTGTGATTCCCCTCTTGGACAGACTACAACATACAGTATGAATTAACTGAGATCAGTCTTGTGTGATTCCCCTCTTGGACAGACTACAACATACAGTATGAATTAACTGGTCATACATTTGTCAGGAGGTTAGGAAGTGCATCTCAGTTTACCCCTCAGTTTGTGGGCTGTGTGCACATAGCCTGTCTTCTCTTGAGAGCCAGGTACCACCTGTATATAGTCTTGCTATTGTTATTTTTCTGCTGCTCTTTAATTACTTGTTACTTTCATTTCTTATTCTTATTCATATTTTTTTAAACTGCATTGTTGATTGTGGCTCGTAAGTAATAATATTTGATTTGATTTGAGGTCTGCCTATGGCGGCCTTTCTCAATAGCAAGGCTATGCTCACTGAGTCTGTAGATAGTCAAAGCTTTCCTTAAGTTTGGGTCAGACAAAGTTGTCAGGTATTCTGCCACTGTGTTCTCTCTGTTCAGGGCTAAATAACATTCTAGTTTGCTCTTTTATTCTTTGTTAATTCTTTCCAATGTGTCAAGTAATTATCTTTTTGTTTATTCATGATTTGGTTGTGTCACGTCCTGATCCTTGTAAGAGGGCATTTTCCATAGTAGAGTGGTCAGGGCGTGACAGGTGGTTGTTTTGGGTGGTTTTGGTTTTCTGTTTCTATGTGGGGTTTTCTAGATTTCTATTTCTATGTTTCTGTTCTCTATGTTTTGGCCAGGTATGGTTTCCAATCAGAGGCAGCTGTCTATCGTTGTCTCTGATTGGAAGCCATACTTAGGCAGCCTGTTTTTCATGTGTGGGTAGTCGTTTTCCGTTTAGTCGAGTGCACACTACAGAACGGTTGTCGGTCGCTTGTTGTTTTGTTGAAGTGTTTTTTCATTAAAGAAAAGAGTGAGCACTATACACGACCCACGTTACAGGTTGGGTCTAATATGTTTGCTGTCCTGGGGCTCTGTGGGGTCTGGTTGTGTTTGTGAACAAAGCCCCAGTTCCAGCTATCTTAGGGGACTCTTCTGTCTCTCTCTCTCTCTCTCTCTCTGTCTCTCGCTCTTTTTGTCTGTCTTTCTGTCTCTCTCTCGCTCACACACACAGATGAGGGGCTAATAATAACACCTGCTAATTCAAACAGTGAGAAACTACAAACAAACAGAAAGAGAGAAGGGAAGACATCAATGTAGTTATTTATCCTCCATAGACTATGATGTATTGTTGTCCTGGTGTGTAGTTATTTATCCTCCATAGACTATGATGTATTGTTGTCCTGGTGTGTAGTTATTTTTCCTCCATAGACTATGATGTATTGTTGTCCTGGTGTGTAGTTATTTATCCTCCATAGACTATGATGTATTGTTGTCCTGGTGTGTAGTTATTTATCCTCCATAGATTATGATGTATTGTTGTCCTGGTGTGTAGTTATTTATCCTCCATAGACTATGATGTAATGTTGTCCTGGTGTGTAGTTATTTATCCTCCATAGACTATGATGTATTGTTGTCCTGGTGTGTAGTTATTTATCCTCCATAGACTATGATGTATTGTTGTCCTGGTGTGTAGTTATTTATCCTCCATAGACTATGATGTATTGTTGTCCTGGTGTGTAGTTATTTATCCTCCATAGACTATGATGTATTGTTGTCCTGGTGTGTAGTTATTTATCCTCCATAGACTATGATGTATTGTTGTCCTGGTGTGTAGTTATTTATCCTCCATAGACTATGATGTATTGTTGTCCTGGTGTGTAGTTATTTATCCTCCATAGACTATGATGTATTGTTGTCCTGGTGTGTAGTTATTTATCCTCCATAGACTATGATGTATTGTTGTCCTGGTGTGTAGTTATTTATCCTCCATAGACTATGATGTATTGTTGTCCTGGTGTGTAGTTATTTATCCTCCATAGACTATGATGTATTGTTGTCCTGGTGTGTAGTTATTTATCCTCCACATAGACTATGATGTATTGTTGTCCTGGTGTGTAGTTATTTATTCTCCATAGACTATGATGTATTGTTGTCCATGTGTGTAGTTATTTATCCTCCATAGATTATGATGTATTGTTGTCCTGGTGTGTAGTTATTTATCCTCCACAGACTATGATGTATTGTTGTCCTGGTGTGTAGTTATTTATCCTCCATAGACTATGATGTATTGTTGTCCTGGTGTGTAGTTATTTATCCTCCATATAGACTATGATGTATTGTTGTCCTGGTGTGTAGTTATTTATCCTCCACATAGACTATGATGTATTGTTGTCCTGGTGTGTAGTTATTTATCCTCCATAGACTATGATGTAATGTTGTCCTGGTGTGTAGTTATTTATCCTCCATAGACTATGATGTATTGTTGTCCTGGTGTGTAGTTATTTATCCTCCACATAGACTATGATGTATTGTTGTCCTGGTGTGTAGTTATTTATCCTCCACATAGACTATGATGTATTGTTGTCCTGGTGTGTAGTTATTTATCCTCCATGGACTATGATGTATTGTTGTCCTGGTGTGTCGTTATTTATCCTCCATAGACTATGATGTATTGTTGTCCTGGTGTGTAGTTACTTATCCTCCATAGACTATGATGTATTGTTGTGTGTGTGTGTGTGTGTGTGTGTGTGTGTGTGTGTGTGTGTGTGTGTGTGTGTGTGTGTGTGTGTGTGTGTGTGTGTGTGTGTGTGTGTGTGTGTGTGTGTGTGTGTGTGTGTGTGTGTGTGTGGTGATTGATGGGTGTGCAGTGAGTGAAAATGCAGAGCTGATTGATTGGTATGTGTTGAAGTGGTACTGGGCTGGGGAAACGTCTGCATACCTGGGCTGTTCCCCAATAATCTCTCCTTCCTCCCAAAGTGTGCACTTGTTCTCTTCCCTTCAAGGACAGGATTTGACAGGAATTGATTAGAATGGAAACTCATGCTATAACCTATGCCTTCACCAATCCAATGCTTTTACACTTTATGGGGAGTAGTGAAGGAGTGTACACTTCAGGAAGCAGTAAATACTTTTGGGATGCAGGCCTGGCCCAGGCTGGAGGATCTCCACATTGACCACTTGGCAAAGGGTGCCTATAAATTCTGTGGTGCTCTATTCTGGAATATTACCTGGCGTTTGTCGCCCCCTTGTGGAAATAACCTCTTATTGATCTGGCTTAATATAGAGATCTCTGCAGTTTGTACATCGCAGCACACAGTACAAATATTCGAGGTTAAAAGCCTATATTACCATTCTGCTAGCAGCAGGATAATATGCTGTCAATACAACATCAGATTATTTACTTCTAAATAAGAGTCCCCCTGTAAAGACGAGCTCAATTTGGAGAATATCGATTATTTTAACACTGTAGTGCAGTACAACTGTTTTTCACAGAAGTGCAACCACTTTAGAAACAAATAAATTGATAATTTGATGTATTTTAATATTGTATTATTTATACCAGCATTTCTTTAGAAAGTTTCCAAACTAAATACTGGTATGTTGAAAGCTGTTGTGTAGGCCAGTGGTGTAGTGGTGCCTGGAGAAGTGGGTATACAGTACTCTAATTTAGCAAAACATTTTCCAAACGGCCCAGTGAAGGAAAGGCCCCCAGTGTGAAAAATTATATGAGAAACAGTGATATACACTCTGAATGACCTAAAATGATGAATCCCATATTGGTCTTTCACAGTCAGACCAACCCAAGCTGTACTGTTCAGTAGGATAATAGTAGACCAACCCAAGCTGTACTGTTCAGTAGGATAATAGTAGACCAACCCAAGCTGTACTGTTCAGTAGGATAATAGTAGACCAACCCAAGCTGTACTGTTCAGTAGGATAATAGTAGACCAACCTAAGCTGTACTGTTCAGTAGGATAATAGTAGACCAACCCAAGCTGTACTGTTCAGTAGGATAATAGTAGACCAACCCAAGCTGTACTGTTCAGTAGGATAATAGTAGACCAACCCAAGCTGTACTGTTCAGTAGGATAATAGTAGACCAACCCAAGCTGTACTGTTCAGTAGGATAATAGTAGACCAACCCAAGCTGTACTGTTCAGTAGGATAATAGTAGACCAACCCAAGCTGTACTGGTCAGTAGGATAATAGTAGACCAACCCAAGCTGTACTGTTCAGTAGGATAATAGTAGACCAACCCAAGCTGTACTGTTCAGTAGGATAATAGTAGACCAACCCAAGCTGTACTGTTCAGTAGGATAATAGTAGACCAACCCAAGCTGTACTGTTCAGTAAGATAATAGTAGGCCAACCCAAGCTGTACTGTTTAGTAGGATAATAGTAGACCAACCCAAGCTGTACTGTTCAGTAGGATAATAGTAGACCAACCCAAGCTGTACTGTTCAGTAGGATAATAGTAGACCAACCCAAGCTGTACTATTCAGTAGGATAATAGTAGACCAACCCAAGCTGTACTGTTCAATAGGATAATAGTAGACCAACCCAAGCTGTACTGTTCAGTAGGATAATAGTAGGCCAACCCAAGCTGTACTGTTTAGTAGGATAATAGTAGACCAACCCAAGCTGTACTGTTCAGTAGGATAATAGTAGACCAACCCAAGCTGTACTGTTCAGTAGGATAATAGTAGACCAACCCAAGCTGTACTGGTCAGTAGGATAATAGTAGACCAACCCAAGCTGTACTATTCAGTAGGATAATAGTAGACCAACCCAAGCTGTACTGTTCAGTAGGATAATAGAATAACTATTATTGAAACAGAGAAACTGAGTCAGAAATTCACAGGTTTCAAAATTTCTTTCATTTTTTTTCTGGTTTTTGTTCTCAAAGTCTGACTTTTTTTAAACAGAAAAACAATACAATTGTATGTTCTAAGTACATAACAATGCTTAAACCACATCAGGAGACCACGTTTGAGGTTTGGGAAAAATGCTAAATGTTGATTTTTGCGAGTAGTTCCCCTTGAATTAAAGGTTAGTACAGGCACCTAGCACTATTGTTGGATTAGCAGTGTTTATATAGTACAGGCACCTAGCACTATTGTTGGATTAGCAGTGTTTATATAGTACAGGCACCTAGCACTATTGTTGGATTAGCAGTGTTTCTGTAGTACAGGCACCTAGCACTATTGTTGGATTAGCAGTGTTTCTGTAGTACAGGCACCTAGCACTATTGTTGGATTAGCAGTGTTTATATAGTACAGGCACCTAGCACTATTGTTGGATTAGCAGTGTTTCTGTAGTACAGGCACCTAGCACTATTGTTGGATTAACAGTGTTTCTGTAGTACAGGCACCTAGCACTATTGTTGGATTAGCAGTGTTTCTGTAGTACAGGCTCCTAGCACTATTGTTGGATTAGCAGTGTTTATATAGTACAGGCACCAGCACTATTGTTGGATTAGCAGTGTTTATATAGTACAGGCACCTGGTGTAACCAACTTCACACAGCCCCCCAGAAGAAAGGCACACGGACACCCACACTTCAGGTTGACTCAGTTTTTATCTGCAGTAAAAGATATCAAACAGTGATGACAGGCATTGACAGGACAGTCATATGTTCACTGCTCTCAGACTGAATCGACAAAGTGATTGTATAATAGACATGCGTTGAGTTTAGAAAATAACCAAAAAATACAGAAAAGCAGTAAAATAAAACAGTGATGACAGGCACTGACAGGACGGTCACAGCCACACGTTCACTGGTTAGGTAGGACACAAGATATAATTTAGATAGGAACAACAGTAGTGATACATGGTTAGGTAGGACACAAGATATCATTTAGATAGGAACAACAGTAGTGATACATGGTTAGGTAGGACACAATATATCATTTAGATAGGAACAACAGTAGTGATACATGGTTAGGTAGGAAACAAGATATCATTTAGATAGGAACAACAGTAGTGATACATGCCCTCAACGTGAAGTGATATTAATCCATCAATACAGAGCACAAGTGCAACCCTTTTTATATAAATATTTGAAGGTAGTAAGAAAATAAACATGAAGTTAATATTTCAATAAGTCACCTGCTAGTAAATCACCTGCTGGTAATAGCTGCGTGACACATTGTAGTGCAGTGACCAACGGTGCTAGTTAGCTCGTCATTAACACGGCTAGCTAAACAAGCAGAAACCTGGTTAACTTGCTGAAATAGGTCTTCAATTTATGAACGGCAAAATAAATATATACATAGCCACATTCGCCATTGACTTTAGGATATATGAACCAGTTTTCCAAAACCACTATTGTGTTATAGAGTTTTAAACAGTTTTTATATACAGAGGAAGAGGACTGGAACCTGCTGTCAGAATATCTCTCTCAGCCTGAGGAGCAGGCAGACCAACTTCCCAAATAGGGGAGAACCACTCAAACCCCACTAGTTGTTCTTTCAAAGAAAATAATACAAAAATGGTAAGTCCGAAGAACTCTCGTATTACCAACCTTACTACAATGGCAGCAAATATTTTTATCAATTCAGTAACACATAATGAAAGGAAACGTTAATTATATCACCCCTTTTCCTGAAGTGAATGGTTTCACCCACTACTCTCCCGGAACTGAGGCGTTGAGATCGACGTTGCGCGCGAGGTTGATGGAAACTCTACATTTTCACTTTGTTACACCTTTGGTGAGCAAAACAGCTAATAACTTAGCTAAATACTGACATTATCCTCAATCGAGATATCTGTCCGTCGTTTCAGCTCCAACTGAAGTTAAAGGTGCATTTCAGACACACATGTTCGTGTCTATTCAGGATGTAGTGTACTCAGACTGTCTAGCTCTAGCTAATAATACAGCATAGTAGGCTATTGGTTGACAGACAGCCGCTGATCACATCACCACCAGGCAGGGACATCACTAGACATTAATGGATGGGGGGGCTAAGCCTCTTTTAGGGGGGTCTGGCATACTCCCTCCGGTCCGTTTATTGTTAGCTAGCAGTCTCAAGCCACAGAAGTAGCTAACGTGAACTTAAACGTTGCATGTACACTAGATAGTGGTAAACTGCTGAGGCCGCCCATTGTGACTCGCTTGTGGACGTGCTGGCAGCAAATGGCAGCATGTTTGATTGTGCGTCAAGAATTCAGCACAGCAAGTTTGTATGAAGATCTGGTTATTAAAGGGGTACATAGTTCAATAGTAATATCCTCTAAAACGCTCTGGTGACTAACAAACTGCTGCCCTGTTTCCAATTATCCACATGGCTGGCAGAACCTATTCAACTAAGTAAATACATTACAAAAATGTTTTAATAAAACGATGTATTATTAGCTAACTAGCTACAGTGCAGGCTAACACAAATGAGCTGCTAAATTAACTAGCTAGTTAGCTATCTTGCCAACGTTATATAGTGTATAGATAGCTAGCCAAGTGAATTAAATATCACCAGCTTCCTAACATATTAGCTCGGTATCTTGATGTATTTATCACTGTAAAAAACAAACTCCAAATGCATTTGTAGGTAGCTAGCTAACAGCCTTGGAGGGTGAAATGATAGCAGCCCCAACTGTCAAAGTGAGAGAGAAGACTATTCTGGATAGGGAAGGTACTTTTATGTAGTTCCTGTCCCTAGAAGTGAGGATGGAGATAATAGTAACATTATATTCAGTACGGTATAATTTGACTATAATGAAGTCTGTTTCTTGTGAGGTTTTCGGTCCTCAGATACAGAGAGCTGTGAAAGCCAGTCTACATATGAAGAGGTCCCAATGAAGAGCAGTGGTTCTCGCTTTAACTACCTTATTTTCTCAATAACAGTCTCTCTCCTTCACTTCATCCCTCTCTCCCCTTCTCCCTAAATCCTCTAGGTTATATCAGCTGTGTCGGTGAACCCCTCCTGCATCTGAACTGGCTACATAGAGGGCACAGCATGATCAGATTTGAGAGGTCACTTGGTCAGGCCAACAGGAAGTATTATTAAAGAGATGCTTTACATTGAAATACAGATAGGTCAGTTTTGCATTTCACCTCCTGATTGATGTTAGATTAAAAAATAAAAACAAGGCTTAGATATGCTCTCTCTCTCATCAGTCTCTCGTCTGCAGATATGTTTTGATGTGAGAGGATGCCAACCCCCAGTCCCATCATCGCCACCTCACCTGCTTTTAAGAACCTTTGGGCCGACGAGAGACACTATTGTTTAATTGTGATGAACTGAGAGAATATTTAGGTAGCACTGTGATTCATTAATCATGTGCTGCCTTCCCTGCTCCTATGTGCTTACCTCTTTCCCTTTCTGTCTTTTACACCTCTTTCTTCCTCTGTTTTTATAATGCACAACACATGTGCATTGAAGTACAGATTGAACTTGTATTTATAACACTTGGATAAATGAGCTTTTCAATAAAGCATTTCACATTCTCTACTGGTTGAAATGAAGTCTCATTTTTTTGCCCAGAGTCATGTATTCATATCTAAATACATGGCTCTGCTTTGGTCTATTCCATTGATATTGTCAAACTGAACATTACATTGAACATGTGAGTCATTTAGCAGACGCTCTTATCCAGACAGACTTACAGTAGTGAGTGGATACATTTTCATACGTTGCATTGGCAGGACAATTCCATTAGTAGTAGGGAGGAGAGCAGAAACAGCCTAACACCTACGCTGATACTGTGTAACCTGTCTGCAGTCAACTAGCCATCCCGACTGAAGTGAAGGCCTTATTACAGAATGACAACACCTTCTCTTTCGTCGGCATGGCAACCTGTAAACATGTCAGTGGTGTCACAATGTTGCACAACAGCAGCAGAACATTCCATGGAGGGTCATTGTATCATTACACAGTGTCACTGTCAATTCTACTGTATTGGTACATGTGGTATTACAATACATTAGAAGATCTGTAGACGGCAGCATTGAAACAATTTCCAACACATAGTCAACTAGCAACCTGCTTTGTTTCAGTGCTGTTTAAAGATCCCAATTATTTTATTCTGCTGTTAGAGGCCATCAGTAGAGACAGTCAGGAAAATAGTATTTTTTCTGTCAAACCATGGGAAGTGTGTCTATATAGGTAAGTACATATACAATTAGGATTTTACTTTAAGGTTAAATGTACTGTAACTGTCTAGTTGTGAAGAGAATCTAAATATGTTGTTTATTGATCTCCTCTCCATTCTAGCACCATACGTTCTGTTGTTTACTGATCTCCTCTCCATTCTAGCACCATACGTTCTGTTGTTTACTGATCTCCTCTCATTCTAACACCATACGTTCTGTTGTTTACTGATCTCCTCTCCATTCTAGCACCATACGTTCTGTTGTTTACTGATCTCCTCTCCATTCTAGCACCATACGTTCTGTTGTTTACTGATCTCCTCTCCATTCTAGCACCATACGTTCTGTTGTTTACTGATCTCCTCTCCATTCTAGCACCATATGTTCTTCAGAAGCTGGACAGCATATGAATAGAATCCATCTTCTCTCACCCTCTCCCCACAAGACCTACATCACACAAGATGCTTCAGAATAACAACAACAAGCTGGTGAAGTTGCTACCCAACAGGAACAACCATGACAACAACAACAAGCTGGTGAAGTTGCTACCCAACAGGAACAACCATGACAACAACAACAAGCTGGTGAAGTTGCTACCCAACAGGAACAACCATGACAACAACAACAACAACAAGCTGGTGAAGTTACTACCCAACAGGAACAACCATGACAACAACAACAAGCTGGTGAAGTTGCTACCCAACAGGAACAACCATGACGACAACAACAAGCTGGTGAAGTTGCTACCCAACAGGAACAACCATGACAACAACAACAAGCTGGTGAAGTTGCTACCCAACAGGAACAACCATGACAACAACAACAAGCTGGTGAAGTTGCTACCCAACAGGAACAACCATGACGACAACAACAAGCTGGTGAAGTTGCTACCCAACAGGAACAACCATGACGACAACAACAAGCTGGTGAAGTTACTACCCAACAGGAACAACCATGACAACAACAACAAGCTGGTGAAGTTGCTACCCAACAGGAACAACCATGACAACAACAACAAGCTGGTGAAGTTACTACCCAACAGGAACAGCCATGACAACAACAACAACAACAAGCTGGTGAAGTTACTACCCAACAGGAACAACCATGACAACAACAACAACAAGCTGGTGAAGTTACTACCCAACAGGAACAACCATGACAACAACAACAAGCTGGTGAAGTTACTACCCAACAGGAACAGCCATGACAACAACAACAAGCTGGTAGATGCTTCTAGAAAAAACAATCAATTTGGAAACATTATGAAAAAGTTAATGTCACCACCATGGATGTTTAAGTTATATAGTCTACCAAGTGTTAATGTCTCCACCATGGATGTTTAAGTTATATAGTCTACCAAGTGTTAATGTCTCCACCATGGATGTTTAAGTTATATAGTCTACCAAGTGTTAATGTCACCACCATGGATGTTTAAGTTATATAGTCTACCAAGTGTTAATGTCACCACCATGGATGTTTAAGTTATATAGTCTACCAAGTGTTACCCTTTTTTGGATAGGGGGCAGTATTTTCACGGCTGGATAAAAAATGTACCCGATTTAATCTGATTATTACTCCTGCCCAGAAACTAGAATATGCATATAATTATTAGCTTTGGATAGAAAACACTCCAAAGTTTCTAAAGCTGTTTGAATGGTGTCTGTGAGTATAACAGAACTCATTTGGCAGGCCAAAACCTGAGAAGATTCTGTACAGGAAGTCCCCTGTCTGACCATTTCTTGGCCTTCTTGATCATCTCTATCCAAAACAGGGGATCTCTGCTGTAACGTGACACTTCCTACGGCTCCCATAGGCTCTCAGAAGGCGGCAAAAAGCTGAATGGTGGCTTTGCAGGCCCTGGCTGAAAAACATTAGCGCATTTGGATAGTGGTCGATCAGAGAACAGAGACTGGAGGCGCGTGCACGAGGCGACACCATGTTTTTATTCTTTCGTCTTTGAACGAAAACAACGACTCCCGGTCGGAATATTATCGCTTTTTTATGAGAAAAATAGCATAAAAATGTATTTTAAACAGCGGTTGACATGCTTCGAAGTACAGTAATGGAATATTTATAATTTTTTTGTCACGAAACGCGTCGGGCGCGTAACCCTTCGTCACCCTTGGATAGTGTCTTGAACGCACGAACAAAACGCCGCTATTTGGATAAAACTATGGATTATTTGGAACCAAACCAAGATTTGTTATTGAAGTAGAAGTCCTGGGAGTGCATTCTGACGAAGAACAGGAAAGGTAATCCAATTTTTCTTATAGTAAATCTGAGTTTGGTGAGGGTCAAACTTGGTGGGTGTCAAAATAGCTAGCCTGTGATGGCGAGCTATCTACTCAGAATATTGCAAAATGTGCTTTCACCGAAAAGCTATTTTAAAATCGGACACCTCGATTGCATAAAGGAGTTCTGTATCTATAATTCTTAAAATAATTGTTATGTTTTTTGTGAACGTTTATCGTGAGTAATTTAGTAAATTCACCGGAAGTGTTCGGTGGGAATGCTAGTTCTGAACGTCACATGTTCTGTCCTTTTGTTATTCTACTTGAATAAACTCAAGTCTTGAATGTAGTTTGAATTAATTTATTTCCATGTAAGGTTGTTGTTTACAGACACAGCTGTAAACTGACCTGACCCCAACCCTGACATACAACATCAGGTCTGTCGAAGAGGAGGGAGAAGGGTGGAAGTGAGCAACTGGGGGAGACAGGACATGAGGGAGAGAGAGGACTAACTGACAGACTGGTTTGGTAGAAGGAGACAGGACAGGAGGGAGAGATAGGACTAACTGACAGACTGGGTTGGTAGAAGGAGACAGGGGAGGAGGGAGAGAGAGATGAGAGAGAGATAGGACTTATTGACAGACTGGGTTGGTAGAAGGAGACGAGAGGAGGGAGAGAGAGGGTGAGGAACATAGTGTGTAAAAGGTGACTAACTTGTCTCTGCAGATGAAGATAGCTGACGTTGACAGCACCAGGGCTCAGCCGTCTAGTTACCACAGCTCACACTATTCTCTGATCCGTTCTGCATGTTTCCACATAACTGAGTTCCTGCAGATTGTGAAAAACAGGATGTGTCACACACTGCGGTCACACCAAAACAGCTCTTGGCTGTACGCCCAGACTTATCAATAAGTCACACAAGACAAGTTTGTATCAGTGAAAAAACACTAGCATTTAACAACATAAAATTATCTAAGTAACAAAAACAGCATAGCATGTCTAATTTGTAATTTACCACCACACCTGTTTTGTTGACTTGGGTAACAGTCCTCTAGCTTCTACACCACAGAAAGTTAGAGGTGACTTTCCCAAGTCAAGCACTGACAATTAGGTAAGATATTATAGGACACACTATGTGTAACAGCTGCTCTGTCAGCAGTTTCCTGTGGAGTTTTTCTAATGTCAATGTTTCCTGTAGGTAGGTGGGTTTAACCTCTCTAGGCTAGGCGGGACGAATTCGTCCCACCTACGTAACAGCCACGGCTATCCTGTGGTGCGATTTTCAAAACCTTAAAAATCCTATTACTTCAATTTCTCAAACATATGACTATTTTACAGCCTTTAAAGATAAGACTCTCGTTAATCTAACCACACTGTCCGATTTCAAAAAGGCTTTACAACGAAAGCAAAACATTAGATTATGTCAGCAGAGTACCAAGCCAGAAATAATCAGACACCCATTTTTCAAGCCAGCATATAATGTCACCAAAACCCAGAACACAGCTAAATGCAGCACTCACCTTTGATGATCTTCATCAGATGACAACCCTAGGACATTATGTTATACAATACATGCATGTTTTGTTCAATCAAGTTCATATTTATATCAAAAACCAGCTTTTTACATTAGCATGTGACGTTCAGAACTAGCATACCCCCCGCAAACTTCCGGGGAATTCGCTAACATTTTACTAAATTACTCACGATAAACGTTCACAAAAAGCATAACAATTATTTTAAGAATTATAGATACAGACCTCCTCTATGCACTCGATATGTCCGATTTTAAAATAGCTTTTTGGTGAAAGCACATTTTGCAATATTCTAAGTACATAGCCCAGGCATCACGGGCTCGCTATTTAGACACCCGGCAAGTTTAGCACTCACCATAATCATATTTACTATTATAAAAATTTCATTACCTTTTGTTGTCTTCGTCAGAATACACACCCAGGACAGCTACTTCAATAACAAATGTTGGTTTGGTCCAAAATAATCCATCGTTATATCCGAATAGCGGCGTTTTGTTCGTGCGTTCCAGACACTATCCGAAATAGTAAAGTGTCACGCGCTTGGCGCAATTCGTGACAATAAAATTCTAAGTATTCCATTACCGTACTTCGAAGCATGTCAACCGCTGTTTAAAATCTATTTTTACGACATTTTTCTCGTAGAAAAGCGATAATATTCCGACAGGGAATCTCCTTTTCGGCAAACAGAGGAAAAAATCCCAAAGGCGGGGGCGGTCGGGGTCACGCGCATAAGCTAGTGTCTCTTGATCGGCCACTTGAGAAAGGCGATAATGTGTTTCAGCCTGGGGCTGGAATGACGACATTCTGTTTTTTCCCGGGCTCTGAGCGCCTATGGACGACGTGGGAAGTGTCACGTTAGAGCAGAGATCCTTAGTAAATGATAGAGATGGAAAAGAAGTTCAACAAATGGTCAGACAGGCCACTTCCTGTAAAGGAATCTCTCAGGTTTTGACCTGCCATTTGAGTTCTGTTATACTCACAGACACCATTCAAACAGTTTTAGAAAATTTAGGGTGTTTTCTATCCATATGTAATAAGTATATGCAGATTCTAGTTACTGAGTAGGAGTGGTAACCAGATTAAATCGGGTATGTTTTTTATCCAGCCGTGTCAATGCTGCCCCCTAGCCCTAACAGGTTAACTGATCTGATTTGCTTAAAAGTTTGTCACATCATAGAAGTCAGGAAGTATTGAGATAGAAGTAATATAGCCGAGCAGTATTTCTCACTCTCAGTCCACTCACTCATGACAGTACACTTGTTTCGTCAGTGGAGCCCCAGTTAGAGGCAGATATGATACCTGCAGTGATATTGACGATCCTGTTCTGGTGTACAGGTAAGATGCTGTTATACTGATATACACTTGTGACAGTTACTGAGAAATGTTTTGATATTGTAAGATATATTATCATTTGCAGGGTTAGTAAAGAACATGCAACTGGAAGCAGACAGTAAAAATCTGTCTTAAAGCAGGACAATGATGTGATGACCTGTAAATGTACTTTACTGTAGCCTAACTGTCCATCTGGGGACAGGCACTAATGTCAGTTAACTTGTTATGGATAGGGGGCAGTATTTTCACGGCCGGATAAAAAACGTACCCGATTTAATCTGATTATTACTCCTGCCCAGAAACTAGAATATGCATATAATGATTAGCTTTGGATAGAAAACACTCCAAAGTTTCTAAAACTGTTTGAATGGTGTCTGTGAGTATAACAGAACTCATTTGGCAGGCCAAAACCTGAGAAGATTCCTTACATGAAGTCCCCTCTCTGGCCATTTCTTGGCCTTCTACACTTCTTTATTGAAAACTGAGGATCTCTGCTGTAACGTGACACTTCCTACGGCTCCCATAGGCTCTCAGAAGGCGGCAGAATGTTGAATGATGACTTTGCAGGCCATGGCTGAACGAAAACAACGACTCCCGGTCGGAATATTATCGCTTTTTTACGAGAAAAATCGCATAAAAATTGATTTTAAACAGCGTTTGACATGCTTCGAAGTACGGTAATGGAATATTTTGAAATATTTTGTCACGAAACGCGCCGGGCGCGTCACCATTCGGATAGTGTCTTGAATGCACAACAAAACGCCGCTATTTGGATATAACTATGGATTATTTGGAACCAAACCAACATTTGTTATTGAAGTAGAAGTCCTGGGAGTGCATTCTGACGAAGAACAGCAAAGGTAATCCAATTTTTCTTATAGTAAATCTGAGTTTGGTGAGGGCCAAACTTGGTGGGTGTCAAAATAGCTAGCCTGTGATGGCGAGCTATCTACTCAGAATATTGCAAAATGTGCTTTCACCGAAAAGCTAGCGGAACGTCTAGATGTAAGAGGTTGGTGTGATGGTCAGTGTTATTAGAACCAAGGTAAGACCCAAATGCAGACAACAGGAGCAGGCAAAGACAGGTCAAGGCAGGCAGGGGTCGATAGTCCAGAGTAAGGGGACAAAGGTACAGGATGGCAGGCATGCTCAGGGTAGGCAGAGGTCGGTAATCCAGAAGAGGGCAGAGGTACAGATCAGCAAGCAGGCTCAGGCAGAGTGGTCAGGCAGACGGGCTCAGAGTCAGGACAAGCAGAGTGGTCAGGCAGGTGGGCTCAGAGTCAGGGCAGGCAAGGGTCAAAACCAGGAGGACAAGAAAACAGAGACTGGGGAAAAAGCAGGCGCAGACACAAACCACTGGTAGACTCGAACAAATACACAGGGGATAATGGGGAAGATGGGCTACACCTGGAAGGGGGTGGAGATAATCACAAAGACAGGTGAAACAGATCAGTGTGAGACACAATGTTCCCTCTAAATTGCAGATAAATCAGCCAACAGTGAGAAGCACGAGATTGAACTTCACTAAATGTTCTAGAACAGTGGTCACCAACCGGTTGATCTCCATGGCATTCCTAGTGGATCGCCAAACATTGCTGTAAAAACCCACGATAAAGCCTTGTGTTCCTATTAATGGGGGGGTCTCGGGCTGTTGGCAGTAGGTGCACCTGATTCAGTTGCCCTGCACGCCGGGTAGGCAAACTGTTGCCATATTGAACCATTTGATGTGTCTGAATGTACAAACTGCCTTTCTGGCTGGCCCAGAGAGCAAATCAAGTGCACTATAGGGCTACCGCTGGCCAATCGGATGTAGCCAGGAGTGGTATGGTGTTGATATCGTGTAGTCATAGTAACCAGGAGTGGTATGGTGTTGATATGGTGTAGACATAGTAACCAGGAGTGGTATGGTGTTGATATTGTGTAGTCATAGTAACCAGGAGTGGTCTGGTGTTGATATTGTGTTGTCATAGTAACCAGGACTTGTATGGTGTTGATATGGTGTAGTCATAGTAACCAGGAGTGCTATGGTGTTGATATGGTGTAGTCATAGTAACCAGGAGTGGTATGGTGTTGATATGGTGTAGTCATAGTAACCAGGAGTGGTATGGTGTTGATATTGTGCAGTCATAGTAACCAGGAGTGGTATGGTGTTGACATGGTGTAGTCATAGTAACCAGGAGTGGTATGGTGTTGATATGGTGTAGTCATAGTAACCAGGAGTGGTATGGTGTTGATATGGTGTAGTCATAGTAACCAGGAGTGGTATGGTGTTGATATTGTGCAGTCATAGTAACCAGGAGTGGTATGGTGTTGATATTGTGCAGTCATAGTAACCAGGAGTGGTATGGTGTTGATATGGTGTAGTCATAGTAACCAGGAGTGGTATGATGTTGATATGGTGTAGTCATAGTAACCAGGAGTGGTATGGTGTTGATATTGTGTAGTCATAGTAACCAGGAGTGGTATGGTGTTGATATGGTGTAGTCATAGTAACCAGGAGTGGTATGGTGTTGATATGGTGTAGTCATAGTAACCAGGAGTGGTATGGTGTTGATATTGTGTTGTCATAGTAACCAGGAATGGTATGGTGTTGATATGGTGTAGTCATAGTAACCAGGAGTGGTATGGTGTTGATATGGTGTAGTCATAGTAACCAGGAGTGGTATGGTGTTGATATTGTGTTGTCATAGTAACCAGGAATGGTATGGTGTTGATATGGTGTAGTCATAGTAACCAGGAGTGGTATGGTGTTGATATGGTGTAGTCATAGTAACTAGGAGTGGTATGGTGTTGATATTGTGTAGTCATAGTAACCAGGAGTGGTATGGTGTTGATATTGTGTAGTTATAGTAACCAGGAGTGGTATGGTATTGATATTGTGTAGTTATAGTAACCAGGAGTGGTATGGTGTTGATATGGTGTAGTTATAGTAACCAGGAGTGGTATGGTGTTGATATGGTGTAGTCATAGTAACCAGGAGTGGGATGGTGTTGATATCTCTGGCGTACCGTTGGACACTGCTGTTTATCTGTATTATTGCCCTGTCTGGAGAATGTAGCTGGGATCATATTTCTGAATTCCCAGAATGCCCTGTTAGGGTGAAAGAAGTTGAGGAGTCAAGGATCAGGGCTGTACAGCAAGTCTCCTATGTGGAGGTGGTGAAGAGAGTTGAAGGGAAAAGAGGCCACAGTTCTGAAGAAGATATGGAGGTGGATGTACCACAACCAGTTGCAAATGTTATACGTCAATCAAGTGATCTGGATACACTTATTGTGGAAAAGGTGGATTTTGTAGCATTTACAGCCACAGTTATTCATTGTACTGTACATTATTATAACTGCAGCCGAGAAGTTTTTGGGCCTCCAAGACTTACGGCAGAAGCACTTCAAGGACTACTGTCACCAGGAAATGTCCCTCCATCACAGGATCCCTCTGAGCCTGTGTAGGGACCTGATTAAAATAGAAAAGCAGGCTGATTTAGGGAGATAGGGAGGAGAAAAGAGAGGAGAGGAGAGGGGGAGGAGAAGCGGAGAGGGGAATAAGAGAAGCGGGGGGAGAAGCAGAGATGGGAATAAGAGAAGCGGGGGGAGAAGCGGAGAGGGGGATAAGAGGAGCGGGGGAGGAGAAAGGGAGGAGAGGAGAGGGGGAGGAGAGGAGAGGAGAAGAGAGGAGAGGGGGTAGGGGAGTAGAGGACATGAGAGGGGCTGAAGAGAGAGACGAGGAGGGGGGGAGAATAAGAGGGGGAGGGGAGAAGAGGAGAGGGGGAAAGAGGAGAGGGAGAGTAGAGGGGAGAAGAGGAGAGGGGGTGAGCGAGAGAAGAAGAGAAGGAGAGAATAGTAGAGGGGGAGAAGAGTAGAAGAGGAGAGGGGGGAGAAGCGGAGAGGGGGAAAGAGGAGGGGTGGTGGAGAGGGGGAGGAGAGGAGAGAGGGAAGAGAGGAGAGGGTGAGAAGGGGAGAGGAGGAGAATAGGAAAAGAGTAGATGAGAGGTGGAGAAAAGAAGAGGAGAAGAGAGGGGGAGAAGAGGAGACTGGGAGAAGTGAAAATGGAGAGAAGAGGAGAAGAGAGGGGTAGACTAAGAGGAGGAGGAGAAGAGAGGGGGAGGAGAAGAGGCGAGTGGGAGAACAGGAGAGGGGGAGAAGAGGAGAGGCGAGGGGGAGAAGAGAAGAAGAGGAGATGAGAGAGGGGAGAAGAGGAGAAGAGGCGAACAGAGTAGAGGAGAAGAGGAGAAGAGAGGGGGAGGAGAAGGGGGGAGAAGGGGGAGAAGAGGAGAAGAGAGGGGGAGGAGAAGAGGGGGGAAGAGGAGAAGAGTGGGGGAGGAGAAGAGAGGGGGGAGAAGAGGAGAAGAGAGGGGGAGGAGAAGAGAGGGGGAGGAGAAGAGAGGGTGAGGAGAAGAGAGGGGGAGAAGAGGAGAGAAGGGGGAGAAGAGGAGAAGGGAGGGGGAGGAGAAGAGGGGGAGAAGAAGAGAGGGGGAGGTGAAGAGGAGGGTGGGAGAAGAGGAGAGGGGGGTTAGAGATTGGAGAGGGGGAGAAGAGTAGAGGCGAGGGGGAGAAGAGTAGAGGCGAGGGGGAGGAGGAATGGGAGAGAAGAGGAAGAGGAGAGAAGAGGAGAAGAGAGGTGGAGAAGAGGAGGATAGAGGGGGAGAAGATCAGAAGAGAGAGGAGGAGAGGGGGAGAAGAGAAGAGGATATGAGGAGAAGGGGGGAGAGGAGAAGGGGAGGAAAGGAGTGGGGGGACTACCACCTAGTGGCCATAAGTGGAACTGTCCTGTCAGTGTGTTTTTACTGCTGGCTCAAAACAACACATGACCTGCATACATGATATGATTCATGTGTGAGTACTAAAAACATATGAATATAGTATTTTATAGTATATTTATTATATATGTGGGTCTGATAAGTAAACACTCTTAATGTTTAATGTTTTAGCACATTGTTTGCTGTAGCGTTAACAATCATTTAAAACATCCCCAAACCCTTTTTCCTCCTCCACCAAACTTTACAGTTGACACTACGCATTGGGGCAGGTAGCGTTCTCCTGGCATCCGCCAAACCCAGATTTGTACGTCGAATTGCCAGATGGTGAAGCGTGATTCATCACTCCAGAGAACACGTTTTTACTGCTCCAGAGTCCGATGTAGGCGATCTTTACACCTTTCCAGCCGACCCTTGGCATTTCCCATGGTGATCTTAGGCTTGTGTGCGGCTGCTCACCATGGAAACCCATTTCATGAAGCTCCCAACAAACAGTTATTGTGCTGACGTTGCTTCCAGAGGCAGTTTGGAACTCGTTAGTGAGTGTTGCAACCGAGGTCAGCCGCCGTTGTTCCTAGATGTTTCCACTTCACAATAACAGCACTTACAGTTGACCGGGGCAGCTCTAGCAGGGCAGAAATTTGACCATCTGAAAGTTGGCATCCTATGATGGTGCCATGTTGAAAGTCACTGAGCTCTTCATTAAGGCCATTCTACTGCCAATGTTTGTCTATGGAGATTGCATGGCTTGATTTTATACATCTGTCAGGAAGGGGTGTGGCTGAAATAGAATCCACTAATTTGAAGGGGTGTCCACATACTTTTGTATATATAGTGTATGTACACATGGGTGTTGTTGCACCATACCAACGATAAGCCTGTCTTCCCCATCACATCATGAAAGGTCATGTTGATGTTCATTTAACCTCTGTCTCTCTCTTCCTCTGTCTCATCCCTTTCTCATTTATTTCTCTCTCTCTCTGTCTCTTTCTCTCTTTCTCCTCTGTCTCTCTCTTTCTCCTCAGATCTCCAGGCTCAAAGCGTCAGTCCACCAGGTAGGTAGAGTATAAATCTACAGTGATTATAGCAGTTCAATATTAGTCAACTTTATTATCCCACATGGAGAAATTCATGTGTCCATACAAACCATTCTAAACCCCAATAACAAGTAGTGTTTTATGGAACTACTAATACTTGTCAACCACAAAGCACTACTGCTGTTAGAATAACAGAATCACTGTCATCATCTGTCCTCACCACTGTGTTTTCCTCTCTGCTGTTTACAGCTGAACTCTCAGTCAGACTGGTGGATGGGACCACTTCCTGTTCTGGGACAGTGGACGTCTTCTACAGAGGAGAGTGGTTGGGTCTATGTTCTAGGTGGTGGGGCATGAAAGAGACCAAGATTTTGTGTAGAGACCTGGGATGTGGGAATGTTGTAGCTAAATCTAGAGGACCACCGTTTGAAGATGGAAGAAGAGGAATCAGCATATGGCTTTGTAGTGGAGATGAGTCTTCTATTACAGAGTGTAAAAAAATAGAAGGAGGAGCTGGTGTCTGTAATGCTACATATGAGTATCATCTTCATGTGACCTGTTCAGGTAAGAGACTGGTCATATTGAGAGATTTATTTATACATTATACAATATTACCATGTATCATGTTTTATGTGTTTTTATTTCATTTAAATAGAGGGAGAGATGTCAGATGTATTTAAACATTATATTTGTGTTTGTCATATTGGTTTATGGGAGATGTTCATGGGCAGATCATTGTAGTTCAGATGGTACTGAAGTGAAGCTGCCTGATGGATGTCCAGCTGTTTATTTTCTATAAAGTGAAGTGAACTTATTCCTGTCTCCTGCCTGCATTATTCCCAACCCTATCCTGAGTGACTAAGAACCCATTTCTACCTGTTACAGTATCAAACATAGCAAACTACAATCTTTTATCCAACATATTTGTGTTTAGTCCTTGACAGTGTCATCAACAAAACTGATTGAATGTTCAACCAAGTCTTTTTCTCCAGAGTCTGTGCGGCTTGTGGATGGAGCTGGTCTCTGCTCTGGGAGAGTGGAGGTGAAGTCCAATCAGTCCTGGGCCTCAGTGTGTGAAGCTGACTTTGACCGGCAGGATGCAGAGGTAGTCTGTGGGGAGCTTGGCTGTGGGGCTCCTGCAGCTCTACAGGGGGGGCTCTATGGAGAAGGTGAGGGTCAGACCTGGGATAAAGAGTTCCAGTGTAAAGGCAAAGAGTCCCTTCTCCTGGACTGTGACACCTCAGACAGAGAAAACAACACCTGTCTACCTGGTAATGTTGTTGGACTCACCTGCTCAGGTAAGAAACAGTTTGTCACTCAATCAACATTGTTTCTCACCTGGAGTGAAGAATATGAGAGACAATATAGGTGTGTTTTAGTGAGAAAATAGTAAGATTACTGTCTCTCTCTTTTCTTTTCTCAGAGCCTGATGATGTGAGGCTGGTGGGAGGAGGCAGTCGCTGTGCTGGTGGAGTGGAGTGGTACGACCAGGGAGAGTGGAGGACTGTGGGATCTGACTGGGACCAGGAGGATGTAGCTGCAGTAGTGTGTAGACAGCTGGGTTGTGGCTCCACTGTTCCAGTTCTACCTGGAAACACCACTAGAGGGTTTGGAGTTGACTGTGATGGGGATGAGCCTTCACTGAGGAAGTGTTGGAGAAATTATTATCTCCTTCCTGGACTCACAGTGATCTGCTCAGGTAATAACAAGATAGACTATATGGCCAAAAGTATGTGGACATCAGTGGATTTGGCTCTTTCAGCACACCTGTTGCTGACAGGTGTATAAAATCAAGCACACTGCCATGCAATCTCCATAGACAAACACAGTCAGTAAAATGTCCTTACTGAAGATCTCAGTGGCAAGTCTAGGAGCAACAACGGCTCAGCCGTGAAGTGGTAGACAACACAAGCTCCCAGAACGGACCGCTGAGGGCTGAACCACGTAGAGCATAAAAATAATCCTCTGTTGTAAAACTCACTGCTGAGTTCCACATACTTTAGTCCATGTATTATATCTCCTTCCTGGACTCACAGTGATCTGCTCAGGAAATATCAACATATTATAATTATATTCAACTGATTTCCTTCATTCATACAACTTCCTCTGCACCTCTCATGATGACTGTTTAGCTTGTCAGTCTGCTTTACTAAATAGATCACTCAGTCAAGTAGGAATCAAATACAACTTAAATATCCCAGAATACTTTTGTATTTGAGTGTTATCTCAGTGAACGTCTCTACTCACTACCACTGTCACATGTCATGTTATTGTCATATCTAAATGAGGAAAGTAGTTGAGGAGCTACGTTTTCTTTTTCTCTCCTCTTGTTCCAGATGTCCTGCTTAAGCCTGATATCAACATATGTTGTCTCAGTGACTGTAGGCCCACTACTCATGTTGCCCTGTGAGGGAGGGTGGCTAGCACTGTTACATGCTGATGTTATTGTCATATCTATAGGAAACTAGTTGAAGAGGTTTTTCTTGTTCTCTTTTATTGTTACAGATCTCCTGGTCCAGCCTGATATCTCCCTGACTGACTCATTGGGAGGGGTCTCCAGGGGCCACCAGGGGCCCGAGATGTTCAGGGGCTACAGCTTCACCATCACCTGCTCCAATCAGCCACAGTACCCAGGAGGCTCCTTCCTCCTCACGTTCACCGGCTCCAACAGAACCCAGACCCAGCCAGCTGTCAATCACTCTGCTGCCTTCCTCTTCCCTGCTGCAGATGACTCCCACCAAGGGAACTACAGATGTGTTTATGACAATTATGTTTTCTCTCATGACTTCTCCTCTGAGAGTGAGCTCCTCTCCCTCACCATCACAGGTAACTGAACATGAACCAGACTTATAACTTTGTCATTGACAGATTTCCCACAGATCTATGTGATGATGATCAGTCCCCTCATCAAAGGTGTTTCTGTTTGCAGCCTCTCCTCTGCCAGCCTTCATCATCATCATTGTTGTAGTGCTGCTGATCCTACTGACAGCCATCACCACCTTATACCTGTACTACAAGGTAAAGACATTTACTCAGACGTTACAAGTCATTTAAACTAGAGGGAGAGGGTGAGAGGAGAGGGAGGGAGAGAGAATGGAGATACTAGAGAGTAAATGTCTGACTGTTGGTGCTGTGTCTCCCTAGCCCACCAGGAGGCAGAAGAGAGTGAACAGGGTGAGCAGCATGGATCTTTATGTCAATGCCATGGAGATGGTCTCTCTGAGCTCCAGAGCTGAAGCTGGACCGGGAGAGGAGAGAGCAGCCCAGGGGACGGAGTAGGAGTAGAATGAAGCTGACCCTACATGCTGATCTTAGGTCAGTTTTGTGTTTTAAATGGATGGTCAGCAGTGGACTGGTGTTTAAAATGTGGTGACAAACCTGAAGTGGTTCTAATTTTAATAACAAGTTCAGAATTAGTTTATCTTTCTAGAACCTTGGAAGAAATCTAAAAGGAGTGACTGCAACCACCATTATTCCTTTTAGTTTGGTTTTTACCACCAGAGAAACATGGGGTTCTGGGTAACATGGGGTTCTGGGTAACATGGGGTTTTGGGTACATTTATTTTCTCTTTAATTAGTGTCTCTTAGATTCTTTATCTTATTTAGTGTCTCTTAGATTCTTTATCTTATTTAGTGTCTCTTAGATTCTTTATCTTATTTAGTGTCTCTTAGATTCTTTATCTTATTTAGTGTCTCTTAGATTCTTTATCTTATTTAGTGTCTCTTAGATTCTTTATCTTATTTAGTGTCTCTTAGATTCTTTATCTTATTTAGTGTCTCTTAGATTCTTTATCTTATTTAGTGTCTCTTAGATTCTTTATCTTATTTAGTGTCTCTTAGATTCTTTATCTTATTTAGTGTCTCTTAGATTCTTTATCTTATTTAGTGTCTCTTAGATTCTTTATCTTATTTAGTGTCTCTTAGATTCTTTATCTTATTTAGTGTCTCTTAGATTCTTTATCTTATTTAGTGTCTCTTAGATTCTTTATCTTATTTAGTGTCTCCATTATTAGTCCATGTATTATTATAATCATCTGTTCATTCTTTGTATTTTGAAACATTTCTCAACTCTCATGATGTTATTGATTATAAATGTTATAATATTGATTATTGATTATGATGTAGATTATTGTTATGATGTTGCTCTCTAAACTGCCATGTAATCAACTGAATGCTTTTAATAAAATTACAGGCTGTCAGTCTTGTGTGATTCCCCTCTTGGACAGACTACAACATACAGTATGAATTAACTGAGATCAGTATTGTGTGATTCCCCTCTTGGACAGACTACAACATATAGTATGAATTAACTGAGATCAGTCTTGTGTGATTCCCCTCTTGGACAGACTACAACATACAGTATGAATTAACTGAGATCAGTATTGTGTGATTCCCCTCTTGGACAGACTACAACATATAGTATGAATTAACTGAGATCAGTCTTGTGTGATTCCCGTCTTGGACAGACTACAACAAATAGTATGAATTACAGTTTTTTACAATCGCTAGGACCCATTTCTCAATACTTAGGTCACTTTTTCAAAACTCTTCACAGTTCTCCTAACCAACTTTCAGCTTGGCACAGCAGTTCATTTCACATCCAAAATGCACTAAAACTACCAAATCACTTCATACATGTCTCAAATCAACTCGTTCTTCCATAACAGTAGCAAAGGTTGTCACCCAACAAGCACACTGTCACTCATAAAACAACGACCTAAACATCACTAACAACAGGCAGCATTACACAATGTTTTCTATACATAACAATAATGACACCTCTACTGTTTAGAATTCACTGCAGTATATGTTACAATAATGACACCTCTCTACTGTTTATAATTCACTGCAGTATATGTTACAGGAATGACACCTCTCTACTGTTTACAATTCACTGCAGTATATGTTACAGGAATGAATCAGACATTGAGATTGAGGAATGGAGAGTCAGGTGGGAGGAACATAATTCCTCTGTGGGGTTGAGGAGTGGAGAGTAAGGTGGGAGGAACATAATTCCTCTGTGGGGTTGAGGAGTGGAGAGTAAGGTGGGAGGAACATAATTCCTCTGTGGGGTTGAGGAGTGGAGAGTCAGGTGGGAGGAACATAATTCCTCTGTGGGGTTGAGGAGTGGAGAGTAAGCTGGGAGGAACATAATTCCTCTGTGGGGTTGAGGAGTGGAGAGTCAGGTGAGAGGAACATAATTCCTCTGTGGGGTTGAGGAGTGGAGAGTAATGTGGGAGGAACATAATTCCTCAGTGGGGTTGAGGAGTGGAGAGTCAGGTGGGAGGAACATAATTCCTCTGTGGGGTTGAGGAGTGGAGAGTAAGGTGAGAGGAACATAACCAGTAACCTTTTCCACTCTTGGTCCGGCTCAGCTTGACCCTGACCTCTGAAATGAATGATTTAAAAAACTGACAAAAGCAAATTAATTAAATTAGATTTAATCTCATCTGCAAAGAGAGTTACACATTTGCATGGAAGGGGAATGTACACTACATGACCAATAAGTATGTGGACACCTGCTCATCTAACATCTCATTCCAAAATCATGGGTCTTAATATGGAGTTGGTCCCCCCTTTGCTGCTATAACAGCCTCCACTCTTCTGGGAAGGCTTTCCACTAGATGTTGGAACATTGTTGTGGGGACTTGCTTCCATTCAGCCACAACAGCATTAGTGAGGTTGGGCGATTCGGCCTGGCTCGCAGTCGGCGTTTGAATTCATCCCTAAAGGTATTCAATGGGTTTTAGGTCAGGGCTCTGTGCAGGCCAGTAAAGTTCTACCACATCGATCTCAACAAACTATTTCTGTATGGACCTCGCTTTGTGTACAGGGGGCATTGTCATGCTGAAACAGGACAGGGCCTTCCCCAAACTGTTGCCACAATGTTGGAACCACAGAATAGTCTAGAATGTCATTGTATGGTGTAGCGATTAGATTTCCCTTCAATGGAACTAAGGGGCCTAGCCTGAACCATGAAAAACAACCCCAGATCATTATTCATCCTCCACCAAACTTTACAGTTGGCACTCTGCATTGGGGCAGGTAGCATTCTCCTGGCATCTGCCAAACCCAGGCTTGTGGTTCGGACTGCCAGATGGTGAAACGTGATTCATCACTCCAGAGAACGCGTTTCCACTCCAGCCTACGCGTGGCATTGCGCATGGTGATCTTAGGCTTGTGTGCTGCTGCTCTGCTATAGAAACCCATTTCATGAAGCTCCAGACAAACAGTTCTTGTGCTGAAGTTTCTTCCAGAGGAAGTGTGGAACTCGGTAGTGAGTGTTGCAACCGAGGACAGTTGATTTTTACCCGCGATGCACTTCAGCACTCGCGGTCCCATTCTGTGAGCTTGTGTGAGCTACCACTTCCTGGCTAAGCCACTGCTGCTCCTAGACATATCCACTTCACAATAACAGCCCTTACAGTTGACCGGGGCAGCTAAAGCAGGGTACAAATGACGAACTGACTTGTTGGAAAGGTAACATACTATGATGGTGCCATGTTGATTGTCACTGAGTTCTTCAGTAAGGCCATTCTACAGCCAATGTTTGTCTATGGAGATTGCATGGCGGTGTGCTCAATTTTATTCACAGGTCAGGAACAGGTGTGGCTAAAATAGCCAAATCCACTCATTTGAATGGGTGTCCACATACTTTTGTACATACTGTAAGGTGTAGCTGGGTCGGCCCGTCCTCCACCAACCCAACACATCCCACTCAGCTTTAGGATCTTAGTGAAACATTCATTATTGGTTTCAGGTGTGTTAGGTCAAGGCCAGAGTGACAACCCACAGGACAGCAGACCACCAGGGCAGGACTGAACAACCCAGCAGTTATTGTAAACATGAAGTGGTCATCTTTTAATACAGACTCCTTTTGTCGTACAGTATTCCATATAAGGCATCCTGACCTCATGAAAGTTGACCAGTAAATCAAATACAGTGATACATAACGAGACATTTCTGCCATCCATTGTGACATTGTTGGAGGATAACCAACCTTCTAATTCATTATAATGCATTTCTGAGCCTCTATAAATGGTTGGTTACACAGTTTCTTCTGTTAACAGTCTCTGGTATCAACATTTCCAAGCCAACAAATACAGGGAGAATCTGTAGACATGCTGAGATAAGACCATAACATACGCAACTATGCAAATATGTGGGGGGGGGGGTCTCTTTTAATCAACCACAAGGCTACCTTGGGGGAAGGGAGGGAGTAATGGTAAGAACCAGAGAGAGGGGAGGGAAGGGGGAGGACAAGATGGAGGAGGGGGGAGAGAGAAAATATCATTGTACCACTGACTTCTCACCAGTGATGTCATCATAACCAGTAACCTTTTCCTCTCTTGGCCCAGTCCAGCCTGACCCTGACATATAGCATCAGACCTGTTGAATTGACTTGGGTAACAGACCTCTAGCTTCTACACCACATCCCCCCTTCTCCTGCTCTAACATGAGAACTCATCAGTACTCATTTTGGGTGCTGGTACTGTTTATATTTAGGTGCTGGAACATTAAGCCAATATTCTATAAGAGGTGAACTCAAGCAGTAGAAAGTTAGAGGTGATATTATAGGACACTATGTGAAACGTTGCTGCTCTGCCAGCAGTTTCCTGTGGAGTTTTTTTTTAACAGATCAGTTTGCTGTAGTGTGTTCAACCACTGATCCTAGATAAGTTGCTAAGAGAGATAAGGGGAGGTAGAGAGGAGTGTAGAGGAGAGAGGAGGACAGAGGAGTGAGGAGTGTTGGGGAGAGAGGAGTGTAGAGGAGAGAGGAGTGTAGAGGAGAGAGGAGTGTTGGGGAGAGAGGAGTGTTGGGGAGAGAGGAGTGTAGAGGAGAGAGGAGTGTAGAGGAGAGAGGAGGGTGGAGGAGAGAGGAGGGCAGTGGAGAGAGGAGGGTAGTGGAGAGAGGAGGGTAGTGGAGAGAGGAGGGTAAAGGAGGCTCCACTAGGGCCCTCTCAGCCAGCTGTCTCCTCTAGGGCCCTCTTAGCCAGCTGGCTCCTCTAGGGCCCTCTCAGCCAGATGGTTCCACTAGGGCCCTCTCAGTCAGCTGGTGTGTGTAGGAGAGTGTGAGCTGTGTGAACAAAAAGTAGAAGTATAAATATCAAGGGAAATGAACTAAAGTGATAAATCTAGTCCTAGGTTTTATTTACTGTGGTGTTTGTTCTCCACTGGTTAACCTGTTCTCATCACAACAGGTCACACATTCTGCTGCCATGATTGCACACGGCGGTATTTTACCTGTCAGATACAGGAGCTTGTCAATATTATATTTGTTTTCAAATGATTTTTAGGTCTTTGTATTCTGAGGGAAATATCTGTCTCTTATATTGTTGTACATTTGTCAGGAGGTTAGAAGGTACAGCTCAGTTTCCACCTCATTTTATGGGCCGTAGCCTGTCTTCTCTCTGCCTGTTCCAATCCTTTCTCAATAGCAAGGCTATGCTCTCTTCATTTGTACATTGTACATTTTTTCCTCAGTTTTCTAGCAGATTGTCTGTCACGATGTAATGTCTGTTTATGGCCAAATTGTCTTGGGGTTTTTATATTTTGTGGTTTTTTGGGGGGGGCATCTGAGAGATGTAAGAAAGTCCAGGAAACTCATAATATAATTTTATTTACCTATATTTAACCCTTTATTTTGGGAACTAAACTATCTCCATATCTACTTCCATAAATGTGTTAACTGGTACCAGGAGACCTTCAGACGAGTCTTGTAAAGCTTGTGGACGTTCTAGATCATAACAACCTGTACGTGTTCCTGTGAGACTCACCTTTCCATAGTGGGGTCATGTTAGTGTGTCCTAGATCATAACAACCTGTACGTGTTCCTGAGAGACTCACCTTTCCATAGTGGGGTCATGTTAGTGTGTCCTAGATCATAGCAACCTGTACGTGTTCCTGAGAGACTCACCTTTCCATAGTGGGGTCATGTTAGTGTGTCCTAGATCATAACAACCTGTACGTGTTCCTGAGAGACTCACCTTTCCATAGTGGGGTCATGTTAGTGTGTCCTAGATCATAACAACCTGTACGTGTTCCTGAGAGACTCACCTTTCCATAGTGGGGTCATGTTAGTGTGTCCTAGATCATAACAACCTGTACGTGTTCCTGTGAGACTCATCTTTCCATTGTGGGGTCATGTTAGTGTGTTGTCCAAACGGTTCTGACACTACAGACAGAAGTTGGCAGATGGACTGTATGACTTCAGACGATGCTTATGGGGTCGTAGAGCAAAACAGAGAACATCATCGTGTTCCTGAGTCTCATCTTTCCATAGTTTACAGGCCAAACTGATCGGACGTTACAGACATTTTCGTGAGGACACCCATTTTCTGAATGTTTTAAGGTCTGACAAACACAGCTCTGTGACCTTTCACCTCAGATGAGGAATGGAGATATTAGTGGATGTGTTGGATTGAGATGCAAAACATATCTCTAGTTTAAACAGTTGGATTTTAATGGGGATTGTTTTTTAATGTTAATTACATTTCCGCAGGACCATAGAAATTGCATTCTAAGGGTTAAATTGTAAATGAAAAGAGCATCAAACATGGATTGTGTGTTGAAGGGTACAGAGATGTGGTAGTCATATAATAATCATGCTGTGGTCTACATTTTGTTCATCATCAAGCAGACCAGATCATTAGAGATGGTGGGAGAGCCTGTTAGGCTGTTTAAAATGGAACAATATCATTTATATACCGTAGCATGAGACTAATACCTCTATATACATTTTAACAGGATTTGAGTGACGTTTTCTAAATTGTTTTCATAATTAAAATATAAATATATAATACATTTTTCACTGAGACATCATGGTGTGTACATCAATTTAAATCCCAACTTGTAAGGAAAGTATGAATAATAAAAAATCAACAATGTATTGGACAGGCCTATGAGGTCTAAAGGTCTGTCTTTCCAAGACATTCTGTTGATCTGCAAGCAGACCTGGTGATTCTAGATGGTGGGAGAGCCTGTTATTTAAAATGGAAGAATATAACTTACTGTAGCCTATATAATGTAACAATGACAATAATCCCTTCATATATACTGTAATTGAAGGTTATTTTAGTGTCATAAAAAGTGTTCATTAAAACAAATCAGGATGCTTGGTGGATGGATTCAGTGTAGATGTTCTGCTGTGTGTCCAGGTGTTTATATGAAAGTGGTAGATTTGTAATTCTTTACCAGAGAAAGTTGTGGATTACTTTTCTGTGGGTGACCTAAGGCTTCGGTCTTTGACAATTCAGCTACTTTGTTAACAGTTCTACAACTGTCACCTTATGTAACAACTGATTTACTTTACAAAAGGCACATCTCAATATGTGGTCCAGGTGCCTTAGTGTTCCTATAAAAACCTGTGTCCAAACTCAGCATTAAATAGTATCTAATCAGAATAGTGTACAGAGATAAGTTATTGCACCTATTGAAATGTTATGTGTTTTTACTGTTTATTCTGTTGCATTAAAAAAGTCACTGTTGCCAATTAGATCAATATCAGTGTGAACACGTCTGATTGGACTAGATCCATGTTGAGGTGAGACACGTCTGATTGGACTAGATCCATGTTGAGGTGAGACACGTCTGATTGGACTAGATCCATGTTGAGGTGAGACCCGTCTGATTGGACTAGATCCATGTTGAGGTGAGACACGTCTGATTGGACTAGATCCATGTTGAGGTGAGACACGTCTGATTGGACTAGATCCATGTTGAGGTGAGACACGTCTGATTGGACTAGATCCATGTTGAGGTGAGACACGTCTGATTGGACTAGATCCATGTTGAGGTGATACACGTCTGATTGGACTAGATCCATGTTGAGGTGAGACCCGTCTGATTGGACTAGATCCATGTTGAGGTGAGACACGTCTGATTGGACTAGATCCATGTTGAGGTGAGACCCGTCTGATTGGACTAGATCCATGTTGAGGTGAGACACGTCTGATTGGACTAGATCCATGTTGAGGTGAGACACGTCTGATTGGACTAGATCCATGTTGAGGTGAGACCCGTCTGATTGGACTAGATCCATGATGAGGTGAGACACGTCTGATTGGACTAGATCCATGTTGAGGTGAGACACGTCTGATTGGACTAGATCCATGTTGAGGTGAGACACGTCTGATTGGACTAGATCCATGTTGAGGTGAGACCTGTCTGATTGGACTAGATCCATGTTGAGGTGACACACGTCTGATTGGACTAGATCCATGTTGAGGTGACACACGTCTGATTGGACTAGATCCATGTTGAGGTGAGACACGTCTGATTGGACTAGATCCATGTTGAGGTGAGGCCATTCCATAGGTCTATATTGCAGTAGTGGGTCTGTGGTTTTCTGTAAAACAAAATGGTTCTTTGGTTCTGGTCAGTTAAGATAATCAGAAATACTATGAAACATCCCCACTTTTAGAACCGACTAAAAAGACATGCTCACATGCAAACAAAAGACAATAATTCAATTGACCAAACTATTTTAAAAAATGACAAAATCATAAATGTTATGAGATAAAACAACTTGTTGATCAAGTTTAGCAATTTGAATTAAAATGACCATAAATCAACATTGTAGATGATAAAAGATTTGTGTAAAGTTTAAGATTTACTGGTTGTGATACAGTGCATTGAGAAAGTATTCAGACCACTTGACTTTTAACACATTTTGATATGTTACAGGCTTATTCCAAAATTGAATAAATAGTTTTTTCCCCCCACAATCTACACACTATACAACATAATGACAAAACAAAAACAGGGTTTTAGAAATGTTTGCAAATTTATGAAAAATAAACACCTGAAATAAACTCAGCAAAAAAAGAAACGTCCCTTTTTCAGGACCCTGTCTTTCAAAAATAATTAGTAAAAATCCAAGTAACTTCATTGTAAAGGGTTTAAACACTGTTTCCCATGCTTGTTCAATGAACCATAAACAATTAATGAACATGCACCTGTGGAACGGTCGTTAAGACACTAACAGCTTACAGATGGTAGGCAATTAAGGTCACAGTTATGAAAACGTAGGACACTAAAGAGGCCTTTCTACTGACTCTAAAAACACCAAATGAAAGATGCCCAGGGTCCCTGCTCATCTTCGTGAACGTGCCTTAGGCATGCTGCAAGGAGGCATGAGTACGGCAGATGTGGCCAGGGCAATAAATTGCAATGTCCGTACTGTGAGACTCCTAAGACAGCGCTACAGGGAGACATGACGGACAGCTGATCGTCCTCGCAGTGGCAGACCACGTGTAGCAACACCTGCACAGGATCGCTACATCCGAACATCACACCTGGGGGACAGGTACAGGATGGCAACAACAACTGCCCGAGTTACACCAGGAACGCACAATCCCTCCATCAGTGCTCAGACTGTCCGCAATAGACTGAGAGAGGCTGGACTGAGGGCTTGTAGGCCTGTTGTAATGCAGGTCCTCAACAGACATCACTGACAACAACGTTGCCTATGGGCTCAAACCTTCCGTCGCTGGACCAGACAGGTGTCGTGTCTTTGGCATCATTAAAAGTGAAGACTTATTTAATCCAATCAATTCTCTGTTATTATTATTACATGATTAAACTTTTCATGTAAATGTAATTAACTAGGAAGTCGGGGCACCAAGGAAAATCATCAGATTACAATGTTATAATTTTCCTAATTTAACTCTTCAGATATTTTTTCATCTGATCAATTAGTGTTCTAATTAATGAATTATTCTTTACCTCACGTTAGTCTTTTTCCAAACGTTGTAAACAGTTGTTTATCTGCACGAACCCAGCCTTTACTATGAATCATCCATACGCCAATTGGCTGAATCATTTATTTACTAACTAACTAAATAATCACAGAAATGCATCAATGGATACTTCAGAGTACCAATCAGAAATGTTCTTATAGAATAGATGTTTTGGCGGTTGTCGGTCTTCTCATCCCAGGTTGACATAATTTCTAGCTGCGGACTACTAATTAGTATCTAAGATTTGCTCTTATTCTGTCGGATCGATAGTTTCAGAGTTGAACCATTTCCCGTTGTGTAGCCAATGCTCCACGGGGTACAGTTAGGAATTCAACAACCATTGTAACCTTGTGGTCTAAAGAGCATTTCCTCAGGAGGGGTTTTTATTCATAACAACAGGAAAGGGCGGATCCATGACGACAGATCATGTCTCCGCTCACGGAGGCAGGCCAATGACTTAGTTAAACTTTAAAGGGAATACAATTCTCTCACATTTAAGGTTTAACATCACATTACATGTTTCACAAATTGTTTCATCTTTACTCATTCATTTTATACTAGTATTAGATGCAAACCTCATAATTGAGAAATTTTCGCATTCAGAGATATAGTTATGTGTGTTTCCTGTCCTCTCTGAGGTCACCAAATGAAACACACTCGTCATACCCGTCCCGTAAGTGTCCACGGACCATTCCCACCTTCTCACAAGTGGACATTATGTTTCAAATTCCCATGTTGGGGATTTAGGAGTTCATGTGAAATCCTTTGTTCTCTCTGTGTCTCTCTCTCTCTGCATGACCAGGGGGAGAGTCTCTGCCAGGAATTTATGGCCTGAGATAACAGAACCTGGGTGTAGGAGAGAGTGAGTGAGAGAGAGGGGATGCCACGATCTATACCCAGAAAGGGCCACATCATGACACCTACTAAAGAATGTATAAATAAAACTGGTTAACCTCTATGGCAGGGGTGTCAAACTGAAATACCCAGTGGGCCAAAATGTAATACCTGAACAAAGTTGCGGGCCAACATTGAACAAATGAACCTTTTAATATGGACCCAAACAAGTTTTGCTTTAACATTGAATATGGAACAAGCATCGCTTATTACCATACAATATATCATTTAATAGTGGAGACATGCAAAATCGAATTTCAAATTAAAAAAACACATCAATGGCATTCCTTTATTAAATAAATACAATTTAAATAAAAATCGTATGCCTCTTTTCTATTTGCGGCCTTCTGATTTAAATACCAAAATAAACTTTTTCCACTGGCTAATAATTTTACAAATAAAATGATAATACTCCACGGATGAAGACTGACAGCTGAGCAGTATCAGATGCGTCGCAGCTCTCATCCACAGCGAGGGAGAACGCAACAAAATCTTTTCCCTTTTCCATCAGCTGGTCATACAGATTGGTGGCAAGATCACATGTGCGATCAGCTACTGTGTTCCTGCTCAGGCTCACGTTTGAAAATGCTTGCTTTTTCTCTGGGCATACGAGGTCACAAACTTTCATCATGCACTTTTTCACTAACTCTCCCTCATTAAAGGGCCGGGCTGATTTTGCGATCTCTGCTGCCACTATATAACTAGCCTTTACAGCAGCCTCACTTTGCAATGTGGCTTTTTTGAACATATTCTGTTGTGAAACCAAACTTCTTTTCATCTCCTCTACTTTCTGGCTCCTTTGAGTCATGTCCAGGTCCTTGTATTTGTCATGGTGTTTCGTTTCATAGTGTCGTCTAATGTTGTACTCCTTACTTACAGCCACGTTGACTCCACAAACAAGACAAACAGGTTTGTCTTTTACATATGTAAACAGATATTCTGCCTCCCACTTGTCCAGAAAGCTCCTGTTTTCTGCCTTTCTTTTCGCCATTTTTGGGAAGGGATAGCGCGCTGACAGTTGTAGCGTCTATGTTGCTATGACTACTGTCACAGAAGAGAGGGCGTTTCTGGGTCCTGTCCTGATTGGCGCGCGAAAACAACAGCAGAGCATTATGGGATTCGTAGTATTAGCGGTGAATGCGCTGTATAATACCGGCGGGCCAGCTCTAGTAGTAATTTGGTATTGTCTCACGGGCCAAATATAATTACCAGAGTTTGACACCCATGCTCTATGGGCTAGGTGGGACCTACTCAACAGCCAGTTGAATCCTGTGGCGCGTTATTCAAATACCTTAGAAATGCTATTACTTACATTTTTCTAAAATATGACTATTTTACACCATTTTAAAGATAAGACTCTCGTTAATCTAACCACACTGTCCGATTTCAAAAAGGCTTTACAACGAAAGCAAAACATTAGATTATGTCAGCAGAGTACCCAGCCAGAAATAATTAGACACCCATTTTTCAAGCTAGCATATAATGTCACATAAACCCAAACCACAGCTAAATGCAGCACTAACCTTTGATGATCTTCATCAGATGACAACCCTAGGACATTATGTTATACAATACATGCATGTTTTGTTCAATCAAGTTCATATTTATATCAAAAACCAGCTTTTTACATTAGCATGTGACTAGCATGTGACTAGCATTCCCACCGAACACTGCCGGTGAATTTACTAAATTACTCACGGTAAACGTTCACAAAAAGCATAACAATTATTTTAAGAATTATAGATACAGAACTCCTCTATGCACTCGATATGTCCGATTTTAAAATAGCTTTTCGGTGAAAGCACATTTTGCAATATTCTCAGTAGATAGCCCGGCATCACAGGGCTAGCTATTTAGACACCCAGCAAGTTTAGCACTCATCAAAGTCAGATTTACTATAAGAAAAATGTTATTACCTTTGCTGTCTTCGTCAGAATGCACTCCCAGGACTTCTACTTCAATAACAAATGTTGGTTTGGTCCAAAATAATCCATCGTTATATCCAAACAGCGGCGTTTTGTTCGTGCGTTCAAGACACTATCCGAAAGGGTAAATAAGGTTGGCGAGCATGGCGCAATTCGTGACAAAAAAAATTCGAATTATTCCATTACCGTACTTCGAAGCATGTCAACCGCTGTTTAAAATCTATTTTTATGCCATTTTTCTCATAAAAAAGCGATAATATTCCGACCGGGAATCTGCGTTTAGGTAAACAGACAAAAGAAAAGAAAGCATTCGGTCGACGCGGGCACGCGCCTAAGCCCATAGTACTCTGAGTGGCCATTTGCCAAAAGCGATAAAGTCTTTCAGCCAGAGCCTGCCTCGATATCGTTCAGCTTTTTCCCGGGCTCTGAGAGCCTATGGGAGCCGTAGGAAGTGTCACGTTATTGCACAGATCCTCAGTCTTCAATAAAAAGTGCCAAGATGAAACACTTGTCAGACAGGCCACTTCCTGCATGAAATCTTCTCAGGTTTTGGCCTGCCATATGAGTTCTGTTATACTCACAGACACCATTCAAACAGTTTTAGAAACTTTAGGGTGTTTTCTATCCAAAGCCAATAATTATATGCATATTCTAGTTACTGGGCAGGAGTAGTAACCAGATTAAATCGGGTACGTTTTTTATCCGGCTGTGTCAATACTGCCCCCTAGCCCTAACAGGTTAAATAGATTTAACTTCATCCTAATCTTCTACCGGGGTAACCAGTTGACCTGAGCAGCCCGATGAAAACTCACACTGTCAAAAATTAGAACATACATTAGGTTCTCAGGATAACCTGACCCTCTCTGCTCTGGCTGGTAAAGACTGTCATGTAAGGTGTTGAGGAAATAAAGGAGATGGGCAGTGTGGTCTGGTCCAAGGGTGGCATGGTGGTGGAGGACCCTATTGTGGCTCATAGCTGCACATAATATTATGGTGACATTTCCCCCGCGCTGGACAGGTACCTCAATGATGATACATTGTGCAATGATGTTCCTTCCTCTCGTCTTCTTCTTCGCTAAATTGATTCCAGCCTCATCTATGAATATGAGTTCCTGGAGGATGGGACTTGCATCCAACTCCATGATTTTCTGAAATGACAGTAAATACTGTAATTGCTGAATAGTAAAGTTCACTGGCAACATCAATGAGTCTCTAATGTTACTACAGAGTAATACTAGTATATTACTGGTAACATCAATGAGTCACTAATGTTACTAGAGAGTAATACTAGTATATTACTGGTAACATCAATGATACTCTAATGTTTCTAGAGAGTAATACTAGTATATTACTGGTAACATCAATGATACTAAGATGTTACTAGAGAGTAATACTAGTATATTATTGGTAACATCAATGATACTCTGATGTTACTAGAGAGTAATACGAGTATATTACTTACTGCAGATATTTGTAGTGTTTATCTTTCACTCTTTGGGGATTCCTTTCAAATGGGACTGTAGATGTGCTTCATCCAGAGATGGTGTTTATTAAGGATGTGGGTTATGGTTGATAAACTCACTCTGATGTTACGGAAGATGACAGGGTTTTCAATCATCTGTTGATGGCTTTCCTGCAGTCTTATGGCATTATGTTCAACTACCATTTACACAATGGCAGCCTCCTGTTCTCCTGTAAATAGACGTGTTGTACCACGTGGTGGTCGTCTTTCAGTTCTACAACAACAACATAGCATCCAGTACAGTAAACACTACAGTAATACAGTATACAAGATAAACATGTTACACAGTAGTATAGCTCCCAGTTTCCTCCATACAGTACAGTAAACACTACAGTAATACAGTATACAAGATAAACATGTTACACAGTAGTATAGCTCCCAGTTTCCTCCATACAGTACAGTAAACACTACAGTAATACAGTATACAAGATAAACATGTTACAGAGTAGTATAGCTCCCAGTTTCCTCCATCCAGTACAGTAAATACTACAATAATACAGTATACAAGATAAACATGTTACACAGTAGTATAGCTCCCAGTTTCCTCCATACAGTACAGTAAACACTACAGTAATACAGTATACAAGATAAACATGTTACAGAGTAGTATAGCTCCCAGTTTCCTCCATACAGTACAGTAAACACTACAGTAATACAGTATACAAGATAAACATGTTACAGAGTAGTATAGCTCCCAGTTTCCTCCATACAGTACAGTAAACACTACAGTATTACAGTATACAAGATAAATATGTTACAGAGTAGTATAGCTCCCAGTTTCCTCCATCCAGTACAGTAAATACTACAATAATACAGTATACAAGATAAACATGTTACAGAGTAGTATAGCTCCCAGTTTCCTCCATACAGTACAGTAAATACTACAGTAATACAGTATACAAGATAAACATGTTACAGAGTAGTATAGCCCCCAGTTTCCTCCATCCAGTACAGTAAACACTACAGTATTACAGTATACAAGATAAACATGTTACAGAGTAGTATAGCTCCCAGTTTCCTCCATACAGTACAGTAAACAGTACAGTAATACAGTATGTGTATTGGAATCTCCAGTCTTTACTGTGCTTTATGTTGTACTTCTGTCAAGTAGTAAAAGTAGTAGAGAGGTCCAATGTCTGCAGTACAAACCTCTTCTCATTGTGGAACGTCTGGATGATGGATGCTATGGTGAAGTGGCTCAGATTGGGGTGTATTCTCTGTCCAGCCTCTATCAAGGTCAAACCATGGTTGACCACATGGTCTGTCCAGCCTCTATCAAGGTCAAACCATGGTTGACCACATGGTCTGTCTAGCCTCTATCAAGGTCAAACCATGGTTGACCACATGGTCTGTCTAGCCTCTATCAAGGTCAAACCATGGTTGACCACATGGTCTGTCTAGCCTCTATCAAGGTCAAACCATGGTTGACCACATGTTCTGTCCAGCCTCTATCAAGGTCAAACCATGGTTGACCACATGGTCCACCACAGTCGCTCAAATTTCATCACAGATTACTCTCCTTGTTCTTGGTCTTCCTCCTCTTCCTCCTCCTCTACCTCTCTCTGCCAGTTTGCTTCCATTGTTCTCCAAATACAGGAGGACTCATCTGTGGTCTTTTTATCCATACCAAAGGTCTGATTGTGAAGTGAACATTTACGCAACTGGTGTTACCACTTGTGCAGAGTGAAAGTGATCAATTGGTAATTGATCTCAGCTTGTTGAACAGTGCTGCTTTTCATTTACACACAAGAGATTTTACTTGTGAAGGTTGTGCGAAAGGTAGAGAATTGTGTGTTGTGTTTTGCCAAATGTTTGTTGTACAATTGAAATCTGAGTGTAAAGCTAAACATGGACCAGTAGTATTGTAGATGTGGTGTCTGGTTCTGATAAATGAGTTACAGGTTTGGGTCATTGGTCCTCATGGGCCAGTAGTATTGTAGATGTGGTGTCTGGTTCTGATAAATTAGTTACAGGTTTGGGTCATTGGGCCTCATGGGCCAGTAGTATTGTAGATGTGGTGTCTGGTTCTGATAAATTAGTTACAGGTTTGGGTCATTGGTCCTCATGGGCCAGTAGTATTGTAGATGTGGTGTCTGGTTCTGATAAATGAGTTACAGGTTTGGGTCATTGGTCCTCATGTTCCAGTAGTATTGTAGATGTGGTGTCTGGTTCTGATAAATTAGTTACAGGTTTGGGTCATTGGTCCTCATGTTCCAGTAGTATTGTAGATGTGGTGTCTGGTTCTGATAAATGAGTTACAGGTTTGGGTCATTGGTCCTCATGGGCCAGTAGTATTGTAGATGTGGTGTCTGGTTCTGATAAATCAGTTACAGGTTTGGGTCATTGGTCCTCATGTTCCAGTAGTATTGTAGATGTGGTGTCTGGTTCTGATAAATGAGTTACAGGTTTGGGTCATTGGTCCTCATGGGCCAGTAGTATTGTAGATGTGGTGTCTGGTTCTGATAAATTAGTTACAGGTTTGGGTCATTGGGCCTCATGGGCCAGTAGTATTGTAGATGTGGTGTCTGGTTCTGATAAATTAGTTACAGGTTTGGGTCATTGGTCCTCATGGGCCAGTAGTATTGTAGATGTGGTGTCTGGTTCTGATAAATGAGTTACAGGTTTGGGTCATTGGTCCTCATGGGCCAGTAGTATTGTAGATGTGGTGTCTGGTTCTGATAAATGAGTTACAGGTTTGGGTCATTGGGCCTCATGGGCCAGTAGTATTGTAGATGTGGTGTCTGGTTCTGATAAATGAGTTACAGGTTTGGGTCATTGGTCCTCATGGGCCAGTAGTATTGTAGATGTGGTGTCTGGTTCTGATAAATGAGTTACAGGTTTGGGTCATTGTGTCTCATGTTCCAGTAGTATTGTAGATGTGGTGTCTGGTTCTGATAAATGAGTTACAGGTTTGGGTCATTGGGCCTCATGTTCCAGTAGTATTGTAGATGTGGTGTCTGGTTCTGATAAATGAGTTACAGGTTTGGGTCATTGGTCCTCATGGGACAGTTTTAGTGTGTAAACAATTAGGAAAAACTGTAAGGTCAGTTGTATTAAGTGATGGTCAAATGTATTTAAACAAATGAGAAGAGAATCATATGAAAGTCTTGTGAGCATTGTATTGTGAAAGGATATTACTTTATATGAAATGTATTTCTAAATGAATCACTGATTAGGTTTGGTGGAAAAGTTACTGTGTGATTTGGTGTGTTGAACTTGAATTGAAAATGTGCTGAAAGTTTAGAAAAAACAGCCTTGTTGATGATCTGTTGTGAGTTTTGTTCTAATAGTTGTGAAATGTTACCACATACTGGTGAAAATATCAAATAGTAGAAAAGAGATGAAACAACAAGTGATACAAATAAAATACAAGTCAAATAAAGAACAGAGCAGCAGATGATGAGGGTCAAGTGTGTGTGTGTGTGTGTGTGTGTGTGTGTGTGTGTGTGTGTGTGTGTGTGTGTGTGTGTGTGTGTGTGTGTGTTGTGTCGGTATGCATATCTCTGTCTGTGTTGTGTTGGTGTGGGATTTGTGTGTCAATGTAGTGTGTGATTGAGTGTGTATATAGTATGAATATATAGTATTGTATATATAGTGTGTATCTAGTGTGAATATATAGTATTGTATATATAGTGTGTATATAGTGTGAATATATAGTATTGTATATATAGTGTGAATATATAGTATTGTATGTATAGTGTGTGTATAGTTTGAATATATAGCATTGTGTATATAGTTTGAATATATAGTATTGTATATATTTTGTGAATATATAGTATTGTATATATAGTGTGTATATAGTGTGAATATATAGTATTGTATACATAGTGTGTATATTGTGTGAATATATAGTATTGTATATATAGTGTGTATATAGTGTGAATATATAGTATTATGAGTGAGTGTGTATATATAGTATTGTGAGTGTATGTAGGGTCAGTGCAGATAGTCCAGGTAAACATGAATTAACTATTTATCAGTCTTATGACTATTTAGCAGGGTTAGAGTTAGGGTTACCAGAGTTCATAGTGGAAACTTCACTATGTTAACAACTATTAACCATGCTGGCACTCCAGGCACTGCCCCCTAGGGGTGGGATGTGGGTACTGGAAATGGACTGTCTTACTGTGGCCTAAGCTTCAGGGTTTTTCCTAGGTAAAGACCAGGATCAGCTTCCCCAACCCCAAGGTCATGGCAAGAAGGGATCCTGCTATTGTCAAATTCACATCAAAAGGTGATATTTTTAGCATTTTAGCTAATCCTAACCTTAACCTAATTCTCCTAACCTGCTATGAAAAGGGAAATATGACGTTTATCTGACAAAAGATGGATCCATTTTAGCCATGACACAACCCCAAACCTATCCTTAACCACTTGTTGAGGAAAAGCAAAACTGACCCAAGATCAGCATCTAGGTGCAACTTCCCCCAACTCCTTTAAGGTGGCCTAACCACTTACCTCCCTCTAAACTATACCTAACAACAGAGTATATTATTATTATAGATAGATAACCACTTACCTCCCTCTATTCTGTACCTAACAACATAGTATATTATTATTATAGATAGATAACCACTTACCTCCCTCTATTCTGTACCTAACAACATAGTATATTATTATTATAGATAGATAACCACTTACCTCCCTCTATTCTGTACCTAACAACATAGTATATTACTATCAACACATTACGGACAGACAGACAGACAGACAGATAGACAGACAGACAGACAGACAGACAGACAGACAGACAGACAGACAGACAGACAGACAGACAGACAGACAGACAGACAGACAGACAGACAGACAGACAGACAGACAGACAGACAGACAGACAGACAGACAGACAGACAGACAGACCTACTAGTCACCCCTCCACTCTCTCCCTGAGTCCAGGCCCCAGACAGACAGAACAGCAACACCATCAGAACTATAGTAGTCTTCATTCTGAAATGACTCTGGTCTTCTTCAGAAGTAGTGCAGTAGTCTACAGGGTTCAGAACTCACCTTTTTAAACACTTCTTATCACTCACATCATGAGGTTTCACATGTGTTTGGTTACATAGTGCCCAATGTTCTGCTTAGTGATAAAACAGCAAACATTAAGAGTGTTTACTTGTCAGACCCACATATATAATAAATATACTATAATATACTATATTCATATGGTTTTAGTACTCACACATGAATCAGATCATGTATGCAGGTCATGTGTTGTTTTGAGCCAGCAGTAAAAACACACTGACAGGACAGTTCCTCTTATGGCCACTAGGTGGTAATCTGGTGTCACAGACGCAGGACTGTAGACTAGAAAGAAGCATTGCACCAATTATCTCTCCTTTCTCCTAAAGTGTGCACTTTTTCCCTTCCCTTCCCAATGACTGGTAAACTAAATATGGTGGAAAAACCCACTTGATAACAGAAGGTAGAGTCCTCTGAGTGGAACGGTGGGAGACAAACAGTTTCCTCCTCTCCCCTTCTCCCATCCTCCTCTTCTCTCTCTCCTCTTTTCTCCCCCTCTCCTCTTCTCCCCCTCTCCTCTTCTCCCCCTCTACCCTTCTCCCCCATCTCCTGATCTCATTCTCCCTCCCATTTATATAATATGCATTAGAAGAGGGGAGGGAGGGAGACGAGAGTAATGATCAGAACCAGACCGAGGGGAGGGAAGGGGGAGGACCAGATGGAGGAAGGGGGAGAGTGAAAATATCATTTTATCACTGACTTCTCACCAGTGATGTCATCATAAGCAGTAACCTTTTCCTCTCTTGTCCCAGTCCAGCCTGACCCTGACATATAGCATCAGACCTGTTGAGTTGACTTGGGTAACAGACCTCTAGCTTCTACACCACATCCCCCCTTCTCCTGCTCTAACATGAGACCTCATCAGTACTCATTTTGGGTGCTGGTACTGTTTATATTTAGGTTCTGGAACATTAAGCCAATATTCTATAAGAGGTGAACTCAAGCAGTAGACAGTTAGAGGTGATATTATAGAACACTATGTGAAACGTTGCTGCTCTGTCAGCAGTTTCCTGTGGAGTTTTTTTAACAGATCAGTTTGCTGTAGTGTGTTCAACCACTGATCCAAGATAAGTTGCTAAGAAGTTTATCTCACATCAAAGACGTACTGAACTAATGAGAGAGAAGTCATATAGCCGAGCAGTATGTTCCACTCTTCAGTCCAAACTTTATGACAGTGACTTGTATATGTCAGTGGAGCCCCAGTTAGAGACAGACATGATATCTACAGGGATATTGATGATCATTTTCTGGGCCACAGGTAAGATGCTGTTATATTAATATACACTTGTGACAGTTACTGAGATATGTTTTGATATTGTAAGATATGTTACCATTTGCAGGGATAGTAAAATAACATGCAACTGGAAGCAGACAGTAAAAATGTGTCTCAAAGCAGGACAATGATGTGATCACCTGTAAATGTACTTTACTGTAGCCTAACTGTCCATCTGGGGACAGGCACTAATGTCAGTTAAGTTGTGATGGTGTCATGCATCTGACTATTGTATATTCAGTGTGTCAATGATTGATTGTATCTGTCTCTATGTAAATGAGAGTATATATTATATATTATATTGGTGTTATGTTAGAGTAGGAGAAGGGAGGGCTGTAGATGCTAGAGGTCTATGAGCTGAGTCAAGATAAACAAGTCCAACACTATATGTCAGGAAGAGTGAGAGAGCGAGAGAGAGATGGAAGAGAGAGGAGGGGTGGGGAGAGAGATTTGAGGAGGAGGAGAGAGAGAGGAGGGTAGGGAGAGAGGAGGGTTGGGGAGAGAGAAAGGGAGGGGAGATGGGAGGGGAGGGGAGGGGAGATGGGAGGGGAGGGGAGGGCATAGAGCACGATAGGTGAGAGAGAAGGAGAGGGGAGAAAGGAAGGTAGGAGAGGGGAGAGAGAAGGGTGAGGGGAGAGAGAAGGGTGAGGGGAGAGAGAAGGGTGAGGGGAGAGAGAAGGGTATAGGAGGGTATAGGGTATAGGAGGAGGGTAAGTGAGAGAGGAGAAGGGGGAGGGGAGGGGAGATGGGAGGGTAGGGGAGAGGAGGGCAGGGGAGAGAGAGGAGGGTGGAGGAGACTGGAGGGTTGGGGATATAGGGTAGGGGAGAGAAGAGGGGAAAGGAGGGTCGGGAGGAGAGTAGAGGAGAGAGGAGGGTTGGGGAGAGAGAGGAAGGTAGAGGAGAGAGGAGGGTAGTGGAGAGAGAAGAGGAGGGTAGTGGAGAGAGAATGGGAGGTGAGAAAGGAGGGTAGGGGAGAGAGATTTGAGAAGGAGAAAGGAGGGTAGGGTAGACGAGGGTAGAGGAGAGAGGGAAGGGTAGAGGAGAGAGGAGGGTAGGGACGAGAGGAGGGTAGAGGAGAGAGGAGGGTAGGGGAGAGAGGAGGGTAGGGGAGAGAGAGATGTGTGGAAGTGAGAGGAGGGTAGGGGAGAGAGGAGGAATGTGTGTACACATGGGTGTTGTTGCACCATACCAATGATAAGCCTGTCTTCCCCATCACATCATGAAAGGTCATGTTGATGTTCATTTAACCTCTGTCTCTCTCTTCCTCTGACTCCTCCCTTTCTCCTTTGTTTCTCTCTATCTCTGTCTCTTTCTCTCTCTGTCTCTTTCGCTCTCTCTTTCTCCTCAGATCTCCAGGCTCAAAGCGTCAGTCCACCAGGTAGGTAGAGTATAAATCTACAGTGATTATAGCAGTTCAATATTAATCAACTTTATTATCCCACATGGAGAAAGTCATGTGTCCATACAAACCATTCTAAACCCCAATAACAAGTAGTGTTTTATGGAACTACTAATACTTGTCATATTATATATTATATTGGTGTCATGTTAGAGTAAGAGAAGGGTGGGGGTGTAGATGATAGAGGTTTGTTGCCCAAGTCAACAGGTCTGATGCTGTCTGTCAGGAAGAGAGGGAGAGGAGTAGAGAGAGAGGAAGGAGAGAGACGAGGGGACAGAGGACGGGAGGGGAGATAGAGTGGAGGGGAGGAGAGAGAAGGAGATGTCAACAAGATGGGGCTGACAGACTAACATGCAGTCAACTGAATAACTTTTCATTACTGACTTCTCACCAGTGATGTCATCATAACCAGTAACCTTTTCCACTCTTGGTCCGGCTCAGCTTGACCCTGACCTCTGAAATTAATGATTTAAAAAACTGACAAAAGCAAATGTATTAAATTAGATTTAATCTCATCTGCAAAGAGAGTCACACATTTGCATGGAAGGGGAATGTACACTACATGACCAATAAGTATGTGGACACCTGCTCATCTAACATCTCATTCCAAAATCATGGTTATTAATTTGGAGTTGGTCTCCCTTTGCTGCTATAACAGCCTCCACTCTTCTGGGAAGGCTTTCCACTAGATGTTGGAACATTGCTGCCAGGACTTGCTTCCATTCAGCCACAACAGCATTAGTGAGGTTGGGCGATTCGGCCTGGCTCGCAGTCGGCGTTTGAATTCATCCCTAAAGGTATTCAATGGGGTTTAGGTCAGGGCTCTGTGCATGCCAGTAAAGTTCTTCCACATCGATCTCAACAAACTATTTCTGTATGGACCTCGCTTTGTGTACAGGGGGCATTGTCATGCTGAAACAGGACAGGGCCTTCCCCAAACTGTTGCCACAAAGTTGGAACCACAGAATAGTCTAGAATGTCATTGTATGCTGTAGCGATTAGATTTCCCTTCAATGGAACTAAGGGGCCTAACCCGATCCATTAAAAACAACCCCAGACCATTATTCATCCTCCACCAAACTTTACAGTTGGCACTATGCTTTGGGGCAGGTAGCGTCCTCCTGGCATCTGCCAACCCCAGGTTTGTGGTTCGGACTGCCAGATGGTGAAACGTGATTCATCACTCCAGAGAACGCATTTCAACTCCAGCCGAAGCTTGGCATTGAGCATGGTGATCTGAGGCTTGTGTGCCGCTGCTCTGCCATAGAAACCCATTTCATGAAACTCCAGACGAACAGTTCTTGTGCTGAAGTTGCTTCCAGAGGAAGTGTGGAACTCGGTAGTGAGTGTTGCAACCGAGGACAACTGATTTTTACGCGCGATGCACTTCATCACTCGCGGTCCCGTTCTGTGAGCTTGTGTGAGCTACCACTTCCTGGCTAAGCCACTGCTGCCAGACATTTCCACTTCACAATAACAGCCCTTACAGTTGACCGGGGCAGCTGAAGCAGGGTACAAATGATGAACTGACTTGTTGGAAAGGTAACATACTATGATGGTGCCATGTTGATTGTCACTGAGTTCTTCAGTAAGGCCATTCTACAGACAATGTTTGTCTATGGAGATTGCATGGCGGTGTGCTCAATTTTATTCACAGGTCAGGAACAGGTGTGGCTAAAATAGCCAAATCCACTCATTTGAAGGGGTGTCCACATGCTTTTGTATATACTGTAAGGTGTAGCTGGGTCGGCCCGTCCTTCACCAACCCAACACATCCCACTCAGCTTTAGGATCTTAGTGAAACATTCATTATTGGTTTCAGGAGTGTTAGGTCAAGGCCAGAGTGACAACCCACAGGACAGCAGACCACCAGGACAGGACTGAACAACCCAACAGCTATTGAAAACAGGAAGTGGTCGTGTTTTTTATACAGACTCCTTTTGTCGTACAGTATTCCATATAGGGCATCCTGACCTCATGAAAGTTGACCAGTAAATAAAATCTGATACATAATGAGACATTTCTGCCATCCATTGTGACATTGTTGGAGGATAACCAATACCTCCAATTAATGATAATGCATTTCTCAGCCTCTATAAATGGTTGGTTACACAGTTTCTTCTGATAACAGTCTCTGGTATCAACATTTCCAAGCCAACAAATACAGGGAGAATCTGTAGACATGTTGAGATAAAAGAACATCCTCTTTACCAGAATTCAGCCAGAATTCACAAGACCATAACATCTGCAAATATGTCCCCTTTTGTGGATGGGGGGTTAATCAACCACAAGGCTACCTTGGTCCTAACTGTCACAGGTTACATTGGTCCTAACTGTCTCATATGTCCTTCTCCCCCTCTCCTCTTCTCCACACTCTCCTCTTCTTCACACTCTCCTCTTCTCCACACTCTCCTCTTCTCCACACTCTCCTCTTCTTCACACTCTCCTCTTCTCCACACTCCTCTTCTCCACACTCCTCTTCTCCACACTCTCCTCTTCTCCACACTCTCCTCTTCTCCACACTCTCCTCTTCTCCACACTCTCCTCTTCTCCACACTCTCCTCTTCTCCACACTCTCCTCTTCTCCACACTCTCCTCTTCTCCTCTATCTCCTCTTCTCCCCCATCTCCTTTATATAATATGCATTAGAAGAGTGGCGGGAGGGAGGGAGGGAGGGAGAAAAGAGTAATGATCAGAACCAGAGAGAGGGGAGGGAAGGGGGAGGACCAGATGGAGGAAGGGGGAGAGTGAAAATATCATTTTATCACTGACTTCTCACCAGTGATGTCATCATAACCAGTAACCTTTTCCTCTCTTGTCCCAGTCCAGCCTGACCCTGACATATAGCATCAGGCCTGTTGAGTTGACTTGGGTAACAGACCTCTAGCTTCTACACCACATCCCCCCTTCTCCTGCTCTAACATGAGACCTCATCAGTACTCATTTTGGGTGCTGGTACTGTTTATATTTAGGTTCTGGAACATTAAGCCAATATTCTATAAGAGGTGAACTCAAGCAGTAGACAGTTAGAGGTGATATTATAGAACACTATGTGAAACGTTGCTGCTCTGCCAGCAGTTTCCTGTGGAGTTTTTTTAACCTCTATGGGCTAGGCGGGACGTAATCGTCCCACCTACTTAACAGCCAGTGTAATCCAGTGGCGCGATTTTCAAATACCTTAAAAATCCTATTACTTCAATTTCTCAAACATATGACTATTTTACAGCTATTTAAAGACAAGACTCTCGTTAATCTAACCACACTGTCCGATTTCAAAAAGGCTTTACAACGAAAGCAAAACATTAGATTTGTCAGCAGAGTACCAAGCCAGAAATAATCAGACACCCATTTTTCAAGCTAGCATATAATGTCACAAAAACCCAGAAGACAGCTAAATGCAGCACTAACCTTTGATGATCTTCATCAGATGACAACCCTAGGACATTATGTTATACAATACATGCATGTTTTGTTCAATCAAGTTCATATTTATATCAAAAAACAGCTTTTTACATTAGCATGTGACGTTCAGAACTAGCATACTAGCAAACTTCCGGGGAATTTACTAACAATTTACTAAATTACTCACGATAAACGTTCACAAAAAGCATAACAATTATTTTAAGAATTATAGATACAGAACTCCTCTATGCACTCGATATGTCCGATTTTAAAATAGCTTTTTGGTGAAAGCACATTTTGCAATATTCTAAGTACATAGCCCAGCCATCACGGGCTAGCTATTTAGACACCCGGCAAGTTTAGCCTTCACCAAAATCAGATTTACTATTACAAAAGTTTGATTACCTTTTGTTGTCTTCGTCAGAATGCACTCCCAGGACTGCTACTTCAATAACAAATGTTGGTTTGGTCCAAAATAATCCATCGTTATATCCGAATAGCGGCGTTTGTTCGTGCGTTCCAGAAATAAAAAGAAATCTAAATATTCCATTACCGTACTTCGAAGCATGTCAACCGCTGTTTAAATTCCATTTTTATGCCATTTTTCTCATGAAAAAGTGATAATATTCCGACTGGGAATCTGCGTTTAGGTAAACAGACGAAAGAAAATAAAGCGTTCGGTCGACTTGGGCACGCGCCTAAGCCCATAGTACTCTGATCGGCCACTTGCCAAAAGCGATAATGTGTTTCAGCCAGAGGCTGCCTCGATATCGTTCAGCTTTTTCCCGGGCTCTGAGAGCCTATGCGAGCCGTAGGAAGTGTCACGTTAGAGCAAAGATGCTCAGTCTTCAATAAAAAGAGCCAAGATGAAACACAACTTCTCAGACAGGCCACTTCCTGCATGGAATCTTCTCAGGTTTTGGCCTGCCATTTGAGTTCTGTTATACTCACAGACACCATTTAAACAGTTTTAGAAACTTTAGGGTGTTTTCTATCCAAAGCCAATAATTATATGCATATTCTAGTTACTGGGCAGGAGTAGTAACCAGATTAAATCGGGTACGTTTTTTATCCGGCTGTGTCAATACTGCCCCCTAGCCCTAACAGGTTAACTTTTATTGTGAACACGACTAATAAACAAAACAATAAACGAACGAACAGTCTTGTAGGCTCACACAGCAGTACAAAGAACAACCTCCCACAAAGGGACAGGTAAAAACATGGCTACCTAAGTATGACTCTCAATCAGCAACAACGATGAACAGCTGTTCCTGAATGAGAGCCATACCAGGCCAACAAAGAAATACACAACATAGATACATCATAGAAATACACAACATAGAACAATGACAAAACCCCTGGAATACATAAACCACACACCCCTCTACAAACACACACACCCCGAACCATATAAAACACGTCCTGACCAAACTATAATAACAAATAACCCCTTTACTGGTCAGGACGTGACAATTGTAAAGGGTTTAAACTCTGTTTCCCATGCTTGTTCAATGAACCATAAACAATTAATGAACATGCACCTGTTTAATAAGACACTAACAGCTTACAGATGGTAGGCAATTAAGGTCACAGTTATGAAAACTTAGGACACTAAAGAGGCCATTCTTCCGACTCTAAAAAACACCAAATGAAAGATGCCCAGGGTCCCTGCTCATCATCGTGAACGTGCCTTAGGCATGCTGCAAGGAGGCATGAGGACTGCAGATGTGCCCGGGGCAATAAATTGCGATGTCCGTATTGTGAGATGCCTAAGACAGCGCTACAGGGAGACAGGACGGACAGCTGATCGTCCTCGCAGTGGTAGAACTCGTGTAACAACACCTACACAGGATCGGTACATCCGAACATCACACCTGGGGGACAGGTACAGGATGGCAACAACAACTGTCCGAGTTACAACAGGAAAGCACAATCCTTCCATCAGTGCTCGGACTGTCCGCAATAGGCTGAGGGAGGCTGGACTGAGGGCTTGTAGGCCTGTTGTATGACAGGTCCTCAACAGACATCACTGACAACAACGTTGCCTATGGGCACAAACCTTCCGTCGCTGGACCAGACAGGTGTCGTGTCTTTGGCATCATTAAAAGTGAAGACTTATTTAATCCAATCAATTCTCTGTTATTATTATTATGTGATTAAACTTTTCATGTAAATGTAATTAACCAGGAAGTCGGGGCACCAAGGAAAATCATCAGATTACAATGTTATAATTTTCCTAATATAACTCTTCAAATATTTTAAAATCTGATCAATTAGTATTCTAATTAATTAAGGATTGTTTACCTCACGTTAGTCTTATTCCAAACGTTGTAAACAGTTGTTTATCTGCACGAACCCAGCCTTTACTATGAATCATCCATACGCCAATTGGCTTAATCATTTATTTACTAACTAAATAATCACAGAAATGCATCAATGGATACTTCAGAGTACCAATCAGAAATGTTCTCATAGAATAGATGTTTCGGTGGTTGTCGGTCTTCTCATCCCAGGTTGACATAATTTCTAGCTGCGGACTACTAATTAGTATCTAAGATTTTCTCTTATTCTGTCGGATCGATAGTCTCAGAGTTGAACCATTTCCCGTCGTGTAGCCAATGCTCCACGGGGTACAGTTAGGAATTCAACAACCATTACAACCTTAGAGTACACTGAGGTTTTTATGGTCTAAAGAGGATTTCCTCAGGAGGGGTTTTTATTCATAACAACAGGAAAGGGCGGATCCATGACGACAGATCATGTCTCCGCTCACGGAGGCGGGCCAATGACTTAGTTAAACTTTAAAGGGAATACTATTCTCTCACATTAAAGGTTTAACATCACATTACATGTTTCACAAATTGTTTCATCTTTACTCATTCATTTTATACTAGTATTAGATGCAAACCTCATAATTGAGAAATGACATCTACTAAAGAATTTCTAAATAAAACTGGTTAAATGGATTTAACTACATCCTAATCTTCTACCGGGGTAACCAGTTGACTTGAGCAGCCCGATGAAAACTCACGCTGTCCCAAATTAGAACATACATTAGCTTCTCAGGATCACCTGACCCTCTCTGCTCTGGCTGGTAAAGACTGTCATGTAAGGTGTTGAGGAAATGAAGGAGATGGGCAGTCTGGTCCAAGGGTGGCATGTTGGTGGAGGACCCTATTGTGGCTCATAGCTGCACATAATGTTATGGTGACATTTCCCCCGTGCTGGACAGGTACCTCAATGATGATGCATTGGCCAAGGATGTTCCTTCCTCTCCTCCTCTTCTTCGCTAAATTGAATCCAGCCTCATCTATGAATATGAGTTCCTGGGAGATGGGACTTGAATCCAACTCCATGATTTGCTGAAATGACAGAAAATACTATAATTGCTGTATAGTAAAGTTCACTGGTAACATCAATGAGTATCTGATGTTTCTACAGAGTAATACTAGTATATTACTTACTGCAGATATTTGTAGTGTTTATCCTTCACTCTTTGGGAATTCCTTTCAAATGGGACTGTAGATGTGCTTCATCCAGAGATGGTGTTTATTAAGGATGTGGGTTATGGTTGATAAACTCACTCTGATGTTATGGAAGATGGCAGGGTTTTCAATCATCTGTTGATGGCTTTCCTGCAGTCTTATGGCATTATGTTCAACTACCATTTACACAATGGCAGCATCCTGTTCTCCTGTAAATAGACGTGTTGTACCACATGGTGGTCGTCTTTCAGTTTTACAACAACAACATAGCATCCAGTACAGTAAACACTACAGTAATGCAGTATACAAGATAAACATGTTACACAGTAGTATAGCCCCCAGTTTCCTCCATACAGTACAGTAAACACTACAGTAATACAGTATACAAGATAAACATGTTACAGAGTAGTATAGCTCCCAGTTTCCTCCATACAGTACAGTAAATACTACAGTAATACAGTATACAAGATAAACATGTTACAGAGTAGTATAGCTCCCAGTTTCCTCCATCCAGTACAGTAAACACTACAGTAATACAGTATACAAGATAAACATGTTACAGAGTAGTATAGCTCCCAGTTTCCTCCATACAGTAATACATGAAACATGTACTTTGTTTCCCCTTCCAGTATGTATTGGAATCTACAGTCTTTACTGTGCTTTATGTTGTACTTCTGTCAAGTAGTAAAAGTAGTAGAGAGGTCCAATGTCTGCAGTACAAACCTCTTCTCATTGTGGAACGTCTGGATGATGGATGATATGGTGAAGTGGCTCAGATTGGGGTGAACTCTCTGCCCAGCCTCTGTCAAGGTCAAACCATGGTTGACCACATGGTCCACCACAGTCGCTCAAATTTCATCACAGATTACTCTCCTTGTTCTTGGTCTTCCTCCTCCTCCTCTATCTCTCTCTGCCAGTTTGCTTCCATTGTTCTCCAAACACAGGAGGACTCATCTGGTGTGTTTTTATCCATACCAAAGGTCTGATTGTGAAGTGAACGTTTACAGAACTGGTGCTACCACTTGTGCAGAGTGAAAGTTATCAATTGGTAATTGAGCTCAGCTTGAGAGATTTTAGTTGTGAAGGTTGTGCCAAAGGTAGAGAATTGTGTGTTGTGTTTTGCCAAATGTTTGTTGTAGAATTGAAATCTGAGTGTAAAGCTAAACATGGACCAGTAGTATTGTAGATGTGGTGTCTGGTTCTGATAAATGAGTTACAGGTTTGGGTCATTGAGTCTCATGTTCCAGTAGTATTGTAGATGTGGTGTCTGGTTCTGATAAATTAGTTACAGGTTTGGGTCATTGGTCCTCATGTTCCAGTAGCATTGTAGATGTGGTGTCTGGTTCTGATAAATGAGTTACAGGTTTGGGTCATTGGGCCTCATGGGCCAGTAGTATTGTAGATGTGGTGTCTGGTTCTGATAAATGAGTTACAGGTTTGGGTCATTGTGTCTCATGTTCCAGTAGCATTGTAGATGTGGTGTCTGGTTCTGATAAATTAGTTACAGGTTTGGGTCATTGGTCCTCATGGGCCAGTTTTAGTGTGGAAACAATTAGGAAAAACTGTAAGGTTGTTGTATTAAGTGATGGTCAAATGTACTTAAACAAATGAGAAGAGAATCATATGAAAGTATTGTGAGCATTGCATTGTGAAAGGAAATTACTTCATATGAAGTGTATTTCTAAATGAATCACTGATTAGGTTTGGTGGAAAAGTTACTGTGTGATTTGGTTATTACTACTGGTTATTACTACTGCCCAGAAACTAGAATATGCATATAATTATTGGCTTTGGATAGAAAACACCCTAAAGTTTCTAAAACTGTTTGAAGGTGTCTGTGAGTATAACAGAACTCATATGGCAGGCAAAAACCTGAGAAGATTCTGTACAGGAAGTGCCCTCTCTGACCATTCCTTGGGCTTCTTGACTCTGAAACCTTAGGATCTTTGCTGTAACGTGACACTTCCTACGGCTCCCATAGGCTCTCAGAAGGCGGGAAAAAGCTGAATCGTGTCTTTGCAGCCCCTGGCTGAAAAACATTACCGCCTTTGGTAAGTGGTCTATCAGAGTACAATGAGACTGAGGCGCGTGCACGAGGCGACCCCATGTTTTTATTTTCTCTCTTTTTGAACTAAAACACGGTTTCCCGGTCGGAATATTATCGCTTTTTTACGAGAAAAATTGCATAAAAATTGATTTTAAACAGCGGTTGACATGCTTCGAAGTACGGTAATGGAATATTTAGAATTTTTTTGTCACGAAACGCGTCGGGCGCGTCACCCTTATTTACCCTTCGGATAGTGTCTTGAACGCACGAACAAAACGCCGCTATTTGGATATAACTATGGATTATTTGGGACCGAACCAACATTTGTTATTGAAGTAGAAGTCCTGGGAGTGCATTCTGACAAAGAACAGCAAAGTTAATAACATTTTTCTTATAGTAAATCTGACTTTGGTGAGGGCTAAACTTGGTGGGTGTCTAAATAGCTAGCCCTGTGATGCCAGGCTATCTACTTAGAATATTGCAAAATGTGCTTTCACCGAAAAGCTATTTTAAAATCGGACATAGCGAGTGCATAGAGGAGTTCTGTATCTATAATTCTCAAAATAATTGTTATGTTTTTTGTGAACGTTTATCGTGAGTAATTTAGTAAATTCACCGGAAGTTTGCGGGGGGTATGCTAGTTCTGAACGTCACATGCTAATGTAAAAAGCTGGTTTTGATATAAATATGAACTTGATTGAACAAAACATGCATGTATTGTATAACATAATGTCCTAAGATTGTCATCTGATGAAGATCATCAAAGGGTAGTGCTGCATTTAGCTGTGGTTTGGGTTTATGTGACATTATATGCTAGCTTGAAAAATGGGTGTCTGATTATTTCTGGCTGACATAATCTAATGTTTTGCTTTCGTTGTAAAGCCTTTTTGAAATCGGACAGTGTGGTTAGATTAACGAGAGTCTTGTCTTTAAAATGGTGTAAGATAGTCATATGTTTGAGAAATTGAAGTAATAGCATTTCTAAGGTATTTGAATAACGCGCCACGGGATTCCACTGGCTGTTACGTAGGTGGGACTATTTCGTCCCACCGACCCTAGAAAGGTTAAACAAATGAGAAGAGAATCATATGAAAGTAAACTGAAAATGTGCTGAAAGTTTAGAAAAAACAGCCTTTTTAATGAGAGCAGAGCTGCAGCAGATGATGAGGGTCAAGTGTGTGTGTGTGTGTGTGTGTGTGTGTGTGTGTGTGTGTGTGTCTTTGTGTTGGTTTGGGATTTGTGTGTCAATGTAGTGTGTGATTGAGTGTGTATATAGTGTGAATATATAGTATTGTATATAGAGTGTGAATATATAGTATTGTATATAGAGTGTGGATATAGTATTGTATATATAGTGTGTATATAGTGTGAATGTATAGTATTGTATATATAGTGTGAATATATAGTATTGTATATATAGTGTGAATATATAGTATTGTGTGTGTATATATTATTGTATATATAGTGTGTGAATAAATAGTATTGTATATATAGTGTGTATATAGTGTGAATATATAGTATTGTATATATAGTGTGTATATAGTGTGAATATATACTATTGTATATATAGTGTGTATATAGTGTGAATATATAGTATTGTATATATAGTGTGTATATAGTGTAAATATATAGTATTATGAGTGAGTGTGTATACATAGTATTGTGAGTGTATGTAGGGTCAGTGCAGGTAAACATGAATTAACTATTTATCAGTCTTATGACTCTTTATCAGGGTTAGAGTTACCAGAGTTCATAGGGGAAACTTCACTATGTTAACAACTATTAACCATGCTGGTAGTCCAGGCACTGCCCCCTAGGGGTGGGATGTGGGTACTGGAAATGGACTGTCTGACTGTGGCCTAAGCTTCAGGGTTTTCCCTCAGTAAAGACCAGGATCAGCTACCCCAACCCCAAGGTCATGGCAAGAAGGGATCCAGCTATTGTCAAATTCACATCAAAAGGTGATCTTTTTTTACATTTTAGCTAATCCTAACCCTTTTCCTAACCTTAACCTAATTCTCCTAACCTGCTATGAAAAGTGAAATATGACGTTTATCTGACAAAAGATGGATCCCTTTTAGGCATGACCGAACCCCAAACCTATCCTTAACCACTTGTTGAGAAAAAGCAAAACTGACCCAAGATCAGCATCGAGGTGCAACTTCCCCCAACTCCCTTGGGTGGCCTAACCACTTACCTCCCTCTATTCTGTACCTAACAACAGAGTATATTACTATCAACACATTACGAGCAGACAGACAGAACTACTTCTCACCCCTCCACTCTCTCCCTGAGTCCAGGCCCCAGACAGACAGACAGACAGACAGACAGACAGACAGACAGACAGACAGACAGACAGACAGACAGAACTACTTCTCACCCCTCCACTCTCTCCCTGAGTCCAGGCCCCAGACAGACAGAACAGCAACACCATCAGAACTATAGTAGTCTTCATTCTGAAATGACTCTGGTCTTCTTCAGAAGTAGTGCAGTAGTCTACAGGGTTCAGAACTCACCTTTTTAAACACTTCTTATCACTCACATCATGAGGTTTCACATGTGTTTGGTTACATAGTGCCCAATGTTCTGCTTAGTGATAAAACAGCAAACATTAAGAGTGTTTACTTGTCAGACCCACATATATAATAAATATACTATAATATACTATATTCATATGCTTTTAGTACTCACACATGAATCAGATCATGTATGCAGGTCATGTGTTGTTTTGAGCCAGCAGTAAAAACACACTGACAGGACAGTTCCTCTTATGGCCACTAGGTGGTAATCTGGTGTCACAGACGCAGGACTGTAGACTAGAAAGAGGCATTGTCCCAATTATCTCTCCTTTCTCCTAAAGTGTGCACTTGTTCCCTTCACTGAAATGACTGGTACACTAACTATGGTGGAAAAACCCACTTGATAACAGAAGGAATAGTCCTGTGGGAAACAAACAGTACCTCCTCTCCCATTCTCCCATCCTCCTCTCCTCTCTCTCCTCCTCTCCCCTCTACCTTTCTCCCCCCTCAGATCTTCTCCCTCCTCTCCTCTCCTTTTCTCCCCCCTCTCCTCTCCTATTCTCCCCCTCTCTTCTTCTCCCTCTCTCTTCTCCCTTCTCTTCTCCCCCCATGGCTCCCCTCTTCTCCCCCTTTCCCCTTCTTCTACCTCCCCTGACTTTATATAATATAAATTAAAGGATGGGAGGGAGACAGAGAGGGGGGAGGGGAAGGGGAGTAGAGTAGAGAGGGAGGAGGGGGGAGATGGGAGAGAAAAAATATATTTTTATAACTGACTTATCAACAGTGATGTCATCATAACCAGTAACCTGTTCCTCTCTTGTCCCAGCCCAGCCTGACCCTGACATATAGCATCAGACCTGTTGAGTTGACTTGGGTAACAGACCTCTAGCTTCTACACCACATCCCCCCTTCTCCTGCTCTAACATGAGACCTCATCAGTACTCATTTTGGGTGCTGGTACTGTTTATATTTAGGTGCTGGAACATTAAGCCAATATTCTATAAGAGGTGAACTCAAGCAGTAGAAAGTTAGAGGTGATATTATAGGACACTATGTGAAACGTTGCTGTTCTGGCAGCAGTTTCCTGTGGAGTTTTTCTAATGTCAGTGTTTCCTGTAGCTAGGTGGGTTTAACCACTGATCTTGTCTGCTTAAAAGTGTGTCACGTCATATAAGTAAGGAAGTAATGAGATAGAAGTCATATAGCCTAGTAGTATTTCTCACTCTTCAGTCCTCTCTTCATGACAGTAGACATTATAGCTCAGTAGAGCCCCAGTTGGAGACAGATATGATATCTGCAGTGATTTTGATGATCATTTTCTGGAGCACAGGTAAGATGCTGTTATATTAATATACACTTGTAACACTTACTGAGATATGTTTTGATATTGTAAGATATGTAACCATTTACAGGGTTAGTAAAAGAACATGCAACTGGAAGCAGACAGTAAAAATGTGTCTCAAAGCAGGACAATGATGTGATCACCTGTAAATGTACTTTACTGTAGTCTAACTGTCCATCTGGGGACAGGCACTAATGTCAGTTAAGTTGTGATGGTGTCATGCATCTGACTGTTGTATATTCAGTGTGTCAATGATTGATTGTATCTGTCTCTAATTTAATGAGAGTATATTTTATATATTATATTGGTGTTATGTTAGAGTAGGAGAAGGGAGGGCTGTAGATGCTAGAGGTCTATGAGCTGAGTCAACATCAACAGGTCCAACACTATATGTCACGAAGAGTGAGAGAGCGAGAGAGAGATGGAAGAGAGAGGAGGGGTGGGGAGAGAGATTTGAGGAGGAGGAGAGAGAGAGGAGGGTAGGGAGAGAGGAGGGTTGGGGAGAGAGAAAGGGAGGGGAGATGGGAGGGGAGGGCATAGAGCACGATAGGTGAGAGAGAAGGGGAGGGGAGAAAGGAAGGTAGGAGAGAGGAGGTGAGGGGAGAGAGGAGGGTGAGCCGAGAGAGAAGGGTATAGGAGGGTATAGGGAATAGGAGGAGGGTAAGGGAGAGAGGAGAAGGGGGTTAGCGAAAGAGGTAGAGGAGAGAGGACTGTAGGGGAGAGAGGGTAGGGGCGAGAGAAGGGGAGGAGAGAAGGGGGAGGGGATAGAGGCTAAGGTAGAGAGAACGGGAAGGTAGGGGAGAGAGAAGGGTAGATGAGGGGAGAGAGGAGGGTAGAGGAGAGAGAGGATGGGAGGGGAGGGAGAAGGAGGGGAGAGGAGAGTAGAGGAAAGAGGAGGGGAGAGAGGATGGGAGGGGATAGTGGAGGGTAGGAGAGAGATATTTGTGAAGGAGAAATGAGGGTAGGGGAGAGGATGGTAGGAGAGAGAGAAGGGTAAATGAGAGATATATTTGTGAAGGAGATAGGAGGGTAGGGGAGAGGAGGGTGGAGGAGACTGGAGGGTTGGGGATAGAGGGTAGGGGAGAGAGAGGAAGGTAGAGGAGAGAGGAGATTAGTGGAGAGAGAAGAGGAGGGTAGTGGATAGAGAATGGGAGGTGAGAAAGGAGGGTAGGGGAGAGAGATTTGAGAAGGAGAAAGGAGGGTAGGGTAGACGAGGGTAGGAGAGAGGGAAGGGTAGAGGAGAGAGGAGGGTAGGGACGAGAGGAGGGTAGAGGAGAGAGGAGGGTAGGGGAGAGAGGAGGGTAGGGGAGACGAGGGTAGAGGAGAGAGGGAAGGGTAGAGGAGAGAGGAGGGTAGGGAATAGAGAGATTTGTGGAGGAGAGAGGAGGGTAGGGGAGCGAGTTGGGTAGAGGATAGGGGAGGGGAGAGAGAGATGTGTGGAAGTGAGAGGAGGGTAGGGGAGAGAGGAGGGTGGAGAAGAGAGAGGGGTGGAAGAGAGAGGATGGTAGGGGATACACCATACCAACGATAAGCCTGTCTTCCCCATCACATCATGAAAGGTCATGTTGATGTTCATTTAACCTCTGTCTCTCTCTTCCTCTGACTCCTCCCTTTCTCCTTTGTTTCTCTCTATCTCTCTGTCTCTTTCTCTCTCTTTCTCCTCTGTCTCTCTCTTTCTCCTCAGATCTCCAGGCTCAAAGCGTCAGTCCACCAGGTAGGTAGAGTATAAATCTACAGTGATTTTTGCAGTTCAATATTAGTCAACTTTATTATCCCACATGGAGAAAGTCATGTGTCCATACAAACCATTCTAAACCCCAATAACAAGTAGTGTTTTATGGAACTATTAATACTTGTCATATTATATATTATATTGGTCTCATATTAGAGTAGGAGAAGGGGGGTGTAGAGGATAGAGGTCTGTTACCCAAGTCAACAGGTCTGATGCTGTCTGTCAGGAAGAGAGGGAGAGGAGCAGAGAGAGAGGAAGGAGAGAGACGAGGGGACAGAGGACGGGAGGGGAGATAGAGTGGAGGGGAGGAGAGAGAGGGAGATGTCAACAAGATGGGGCTGACAGACTAACATGCAGTCAACTGAATATCTTTTCATTACTGACTTCTCACCAGTGATGTCATCATAACCAGTAACCTTTTCCACTCTTGGTCCGGCTCAGCTTGACCCTGACCTCTGAAATGAATGATTTAAAAAACTGACAAAAGCAAATGTATTAAATTAGATTTAATCACATCTGCAAAGAGAGTTACACATTTGCATGGAAGGGGAATGTACACCACATGACCAAAAGTATGTGGACACCTGCTCATCTAACATCTCATTCCAAAATCATGGGCCACACAATGGAGTTTGTCCCCCCTTTGCTGCTATAACTGCCTCCACTCTTCTGGGAAGGCTTTCCACTAGATGTTGGAACATTGCTGTGGGGACTTGCTTCCATTCAGCCACAACAGCATTAGTGAGGTTGGGTGATTAGACCTGGCTCACAGTCGGTGTTTCAATTCATCCCTAAAGGTATTCAATGGGGTTTAGGTCAGGGCTCTGTGCAGGCCAGTAAAGTTCTTCCACATCGATCTCAACAAACTATTTCTGTATGGACCTCGCTTTGTGTACAGGGGGCATTGTCATGCTGAAACAGGAAAGGGCCTTCCCCAAACTGTTGCCACAAAGTTGGAACCACAGAATAGTCTAGAATGTCATTGTATGCTGTAGCGATTAGTTTTCCCTTCAATGGAACTAAGGGGCCTAACCGGAACCATGAAAAACAACCCCAGACCATTATTCCTCCTCCACCAAACTTTACAGTCAGCACTATGCATTGGGGCAGGTAGCGTCCTCCTGGCATCTGCCAAACCCAGGTTTGTGGTTCGGACTGCCAGATGGTGAAACGTGATTCATCACTCCAGAGAACGTGTTTCCACCACAGCCGAAGCTTGGCATTGCGCATGGTGATCTGAGGCTTGTGTGCTGCTGCTCGGCCATAGAAACCCATTTCATGAAACTCCAGACGAACAGTTCTTGTGCTGAAGTTGCTTCCAGTGGAAGTGTGGAACTCGGTAGTGAGTGTTGCAACCGAGGACAGATGATTTTTACGCGCGATGCACTTCATCACTCGCGGTCCCGTTCTGTGAGCTTGTGTGAGCTACCACTTCCTGGCTAAGCCACTGCTGCCAGACATTTCCACTTCACAATAACAGCCCTTACAGTTGACCGGGGCAGCTAAAGCAGGGTACAAATGATGAACTGACTTGTTGGAAAGGTAACATACTATGATGGTGCCATGTTGATTGTCACTGAGTTCTTCAGTAAGGCCATTCTACAGTCAATGTTTGTCTATGGAGATTGCATGGCGGTGTGCTCAATTTTATTCACAGGTCAGGAACAGGTGTGGCTAAAATAGCCAAATCCACTCATTTGAATGGTTGTCTACATGCTTTTGTATATACTGTAAGGTGTAGCTGGGTCGGCCCGTCCTCCACCACCCCAACCCAACACATCCCACTCAGCTTTAGGATCTTAGTGAAACATTCATTATTGGTTTCAGGAGTGTTAGGTCAAGGCCAGAGTGACAACCCACAGGACAGCAGACCACCAGGACAGGACTGAACAACCCAACAGCTATTGAAACATGAAGTGATCATGTTTTTAATACAGACTCCTTTTGTCGTACAGTATTCCATATAAGGCATCCTGACCTCATGAAAGTTGACCAGTAAATCAAATCCAGTGATACATAATGAGACATTTCTGCCATCCATTGTGACATTGTTGGAGGATAACCAACCTTCTAATTAATGATAATGCATTTCTGAGTGGCTATAAATGCTTGGTTACACAGTTTCTTCTGATAACAGTCTCTGGTATCAACATTTCCAAGCCAACAAATACAGGGAGAATCTGTAGACATGTTGAGATAAAAGAGCATCCTCTTGACCAGAATTCAGCCAGAATTCACAAGACCATAACATCTGCAAATATGTCCCCTTTTGTGGATGGGGGGTTAATCAACCACAAGGCTACCTTGGTCCTAACTGTCACAGGTTACATTGGTCCTAACTGTCACAGGTTACATTGGTCCTAACTGTCTCATATGTCCTTCTCCCCCTCTCCTCTTCTCCCCTCTCCTCTCCTCTTCTCTCCCTCTCCTCTTCTCCCCCTCTCCTCTCCTCTTCTCCCCCTCTCCTCTCCTCTTCTCCCCCTCTCCTCTTCTCCACACTCTCCTCTTCACCACACTCTCCCCTTCTCTCCCTCTCCTCTTCTCCCCCTCTCCTCTTCTCCACACTCTCCTCTTCTCCCCCCTCTCCTCTTCTCCCCCTCTACCCTTCTCCCCCATCTCCTGATCTCATTCTCCCTCCCATTTATATAATATGCATTAGAAGAGGGGAGGGAGGGAGAAGAGAGTAATGATCAGAACCAGACTGAGGGGAGGGAAGGGGGAGGACCAGATGGAGGAAGGGGGAGAGTGAAAATATCATTTTATCACTGAGTTCTCACCAGTGATGTCATCATAACCAGTAACCTTTTCCTCTCTTGTCCCAGCCCAGCCTGACCCTGACATATAGCATCAGACCTGTTGAGTTGACTTGGGTAACAGACCTCTAGCTTCTACACCACATCCCCCCTTCTCCTGCTCTAACATGAGACCTCATCAGTACTCTTTTTGGGTGCTGGTACTGTTTATATTTAGGTGCTGGAACATTAATCCAATATTCTATAAGAGGTGAACTCAAGCAGTAGACAGTTAGAGGTGATATTATAGGACACTATGTGAAACGTTGCTGCTCTGCCAGCAGTTTCCTGTGGAGTTTTTTTAACATATCAGTTTGCTGTAGTGTGTTCAACCACTGATCCAAGATAAGTTGCTAAGAAGTTTATCTCACATCATTGAGCTGAGTCAAGATCAACAAGTCCAACACTATATGCCAGGAAGAGAGAGAGAACTAGAGAGAGAGATGAGCAGAGAGAGAGAGAGGGAGGAGAGAGAAGGGGTGGGGAGAGCAGAGGACAGGAGGGGAGAGAGGAGGGTAGGGGAGGGAGGTGGGTAAGGGAGAGAAAAGGAGAGGGGAGAGGGAGATTTGTGGGGGAAAGAGAAAGAGAGAGAAGCGGAGGTTAGAGAGAAGGTGAGGGGAGAGAGATAATTGTGGAGGAGTGAGAAAGAGAGAGAAGGGGAGTAGAGAGAGAAGGGGAGTGGAGAGAGATTTGTGGATGAGAGAGAAAGAGTAAGGGAAGTGTTCCACTAGGGTCCTCTCAGCCAGATGGCTCCACTAGGGCCCTCTCAGCCAGCTGGCTCCACTAGGGCCCTCTCAGCCAGCTGGCTCCACTAGGGCCCTCTCAGTCATCTGGCTCCACTAGGGCCCTCTCAGTCAGCTGGCTCCACTAGGGCCCTCTCAGCCAGCTGGCTCCACTAGGGCCCTCTCAGTCAGCTGGCTCCACTAGGGCCCTCTCAGCCAGCTGGCTCCACTAGGGCCCTCTCAGTCAGATGGCTCCAGTAGGGCCCTCTCAGTCAGCTGGCTCCACTAGGGCCCTCTCAGTCAGCTGGCTCCACAAGGGCCCTCTCAGTCAGCTGGCTCCACTAAGGCCCTCTCAGTCATCTGGCTCCACTAGGGCCCTCTCAGTCAGCTGGCTCCACTAGGGCCCTCTCAGTCAGATGGCTCCACTAGGGCCCTCTCAGTCATCTGGCTCCACTAGGGCCCTCTCAGTCATCTGGCTCCACTAGGGCCCTCTCAGTCAGCTGGCTCCACTAGGGCCCTCTCAGTCAGATGGCTCCACTAGGGCCCTCTCAGCCAGCTGGCTCCACTAGGGCCCTCTCAGCCAGCTGCCTCCACTAGGGCCCTCTCAGCCATCTGGCTCCACTAGGGCCCTCTCAGTCAGCTGGTGTCTGTAGGAGAGTGTGAGCTGTGTGAACAAAAAGTAGAAGTACAAATGTCAAGGGAAATGAACTAAAGTGATAAATCTAGTCCTAGGTTTTATTTACTGTGGTGTTTGTTCTCCACTGGTTAACCTGTTCTCATCACAACAGGTCACACATTCTGCTGCCATGATTGCACACTGTGGTATTTCACCTAACAGATAAAGGAGCTTGTCAATATTATATTTGTTTTCAAATTATTTTGGGGTCCTTGTAATCTGAGAGAAATATGTGTCTGTTATATCGTCTTACATTTGACAGGAGGTTAGGAAGTGCAGTTCGTTTCCACCTCATTTTGTGAGCAGTGGGCACATAGCCTGTCTTCTCTCTGCCTATGGCGACCTCTCTCAATAGCAAGGCTATGTTCACTGAATCTGTAAATAGTCACTTTTTTTCTCAGTTTTCTATCAGTCATGGTGGGCAGCTAGTTTGCCATCATTTATGTATGTTTGGTTATAATTTGTTTGGGCCAGACTGTCTGAGTGCTGTGCTGAGGATTTGTTGGGTTAGTAGTGGTTTGTGAACTTAGCTTCAGGACCAGCTGGATGAAGGGACTTTTCTCTATGTTCATCTCTTGGCATTTCAGTGGTGGTCTCTTGTTTTGAGGTGGTTTAGAAATTGATGTCTTGTTTCTGGATATTAATTAGTGATGGCTATTAATTAGTGATGGATATTAATTAGTGATGATATTTATTAGTGATGATATTAATTAGTGATGGATATTAATTAGTGATGGATATTAATTAGTGATGGATATTAATTAGTGATGGACATTAATTAGTGATGGACATTAATTAGTGATGGACATTAATTAGTGATGGATATTAATTAGTGATGGATATTAATTAGTGATGGATATTATTTAGTGATGGATATTAATTAGTGATGGATATTAATTAGTGTTGATATTAATTAGTGATGGATATTAATTAGTGATGATATTAATTATTGATGGATATTGGTGTAATTCTGTCCTACATGCATTATTTGGGCCTTTTTCTCTGTACTCTAAGAATGTTATTGCAGAATTTCTTCATGCAGTATTTAAATGCAGTATTTAAAATCTTGATTGGTTAGTGGACCCAACAGTTTACCTCCATATAGGGCAATTGGTTCAATTGTAGATTTACCCATGATAAATGTTTTATTAAGTAATAGCCAATCAGCGTTGAGCTAAACTGAGTGATCTCAGCTGTGAATGGTCCTGGCGCACAAAAGAAAAGTGTAAAAGGTGTCGTGGACGAATCAGAATTAGTTGGCTAACATAGATAATTAAGATGTTTTATTAGTATAATATGCTTATTTGAGGTACTTGTCATTAGAAAGTGTCCATTGGACTCTGGTGTCTTTTCAGTTGCACGTCTACCTTAGCTGGGGCTCAGACACTTGGGGCCCAGAGAGGGGAGAGGTCAGATTTGTCATCATGAGAATGTGTCTTTACCTATTCTTAAACCATTTGAAGTGATGGCGTGATTAATGGGGAACCAATGACTTGTCTCCACAATGTCTGTGAGCAAGTCACTCCCTCCTTTTCTTTATTGTGGGGAGGATTATGGCAGTGTCTGGACCCTTGTATGTCCTCTGTTAGATCTCGCACTTATCCTGGGATATTATATGGCCTAGAGGCTCACTCCCTCCAGTGAGCCTGTCCAGGAGTAGGGTCAAGAGGGGGTTTGCTTGAGATGGGAGTATCGAGAGATGACAATTGATATATGCCATTGGATGAAATAGTTCTGTTCAATACCATACCAGGGAGGGATGGTTCTAAGGAGACCAGATACTGGGCTATACCATTAATCCTGTTGATACAGCAGTTACTGTCTGCTGTGTTTTATTGATATCTGTCATACAAAACGTAACCTTTGTGAACTGTTACTAAGTATCTGTGGTTTGTCAATGTACGTTGAAGGGGGTGTATCGTTGCTATAAAAGATCCCTGTAGCCATTGACTAATCACCTTCCTGGTTCATTCGAGAGAGTGCATTAATGAAGGTCAAGAACCTTTGCAAAAGTATCTTAATTAAGTATTAAAGATGTAGTTTAACTCGGACTGGTGTGTTTGTAACTCCTCATTTGGTAATGCAGAAATTAGCCACAACAAAGGATGCCAGTTTGGCTTTGGCATCAAACCAATTATATCACAAGCCAAACGGCATAATTTGAGAAAAGAAATGTACTAGAAAAAATGAACTAGACCCCCACCTGTCTAGAACATAGAACAAGTCTCTCCTCTACCCCCACTAGTCTAGTACATCACTCAACTCTCTCCCCGACCCCCACCAGTCTAGAACATAACTCAACTCTCTCCCTGACCCCCACCAGTCTAGTACATAACTCAACTCTCTCCCCGACCCCCACCAGTCTAGAACATAACTCAACTCTCTCTCTGACACCCACCAGTCTAGTACATAACTCTCTCCCTGACCCCCACCAGTCTAGAACATAACTCAACTCTCTCTCTGACACCCACCAGTCTAGTACATAACTCTCTCCCGGACCCCCACCAGTCTAGTACATAACTCAACTCTTTCCCTGACCCCCACCAGTCTAGTACACAACTCTCTCCCTGACCCCCACCAGTGTAGTACATATCTCTCTCCCTGACCCCCACCCATCTAGTACAAAACTCACCTCTCTCCCTGACCCCCACCAGTCTAGAACATAACTCAACTCTCTCCCTGACCCCCATCAGTCTAGAACATAACTCAACTCTCTCCCTGACCACCACCAGTCTAAAACATAACGCTACTCTCTCCCTGACCCCCAGCAATCTAGTACATAACTCAACTCTCTCCCTGACCCCCACCAGTCTAGTACATAACTCAACTCTCGCCCTGACCCCCACCAGTCTAGTACATAACTCTACTCTCTCCCTGACCCCCACCAGTCTAGAACATAACTCAACTCTCTCCCTGACCCCCACCAGTCTAGTACAATACTCTACTCTCTCCCTGACCCCCACCATTCTAGTACATAACTCACCTCTCTACCTGACCCCCACCAGTCTAGTACATAACTCAACTCTCTCCCTGACCCCAACCAGTATAGTACATAACTCACCTCTCTCCCTGACCCCCACCAGTCTAGAACATAACTCAACTCTCTCCCTGACCCCCACCAGTCTAGTACATAACTCTCTCCCTGACCCCCACCAGTCTAGAACATAACTCAACTCTCTCCCTGACCCCCACCAGTCTAGTACATAACTCTCTCCCTGACCCCCACCAGTCTAGAACATAACTCAACTCTCTCCCTGACCACCACCAGTCTAAAACATAACGCTACTCTCTCCCTGACCCCCACAAGTCTAGAACATAACTCAACTCTCTCCCTGACCCCCAGCAATCTAGTACATAACTCAACTCTCTCCCTGACCCCCACCAGTCTAGTACATAACTCTCTCCCTGACCCCAACCAGTCTAGTACATAACTCAACTCTCGCCCTGACCCCCACCAGTCTAGTACATAAATCAACTCTCTCCCTGACCCGTACCAGTCTAGTACATAACTCTCTCCCTGACCCCCACCAGTCTAGAACATAACTCAACTCTCTCCCTGACCCCCACCATTCTAGTACATAACTCAACTCTCTCCCCGACCACCACCGGTCTAGTACATAACTCAACTCTCTCCCTGACCCCCACCAGTCTAGTACATAACTCAACTCTCTCCCTGACCCCCACCAGTCTAGTATATAACTCAACTCTCTCCCTGACCCCCACCAGTCTAGTACATAACTCAACTCTCTCCCTTACCCCCACCAGTCTAGTACATAACTCTCTCCCTGACCCCCACCAGTCTAGAACATAACTCAACTCTCTCCCTGACCCCCACCAGTCTAGTACATAACTCAACTCTCTCCCTGACCCCCACCAGTCTAGTACATAATTCTCTCCCTGACCCTCACCAGTCTAGAACATAACTCAACTCTCTCCCTGACCCCCACCAGTCTAGAACATAACTCTCTCCCTGACCCCCACCAGTCTAGTACATAACTCACCTCTCTCGCTGACCCCCACCAGTCTAGAACATAACTCAACTCTCTCCCTGACCCCCACCAGTCTAGTACATAACTCTCTCCCTGACCCCCACCAGTCTAGTACATAACTCACCTCTCTCGCTGACCGCCACCAGTCTAGAACATAACTCAACTCTCTCCCTGACCCCACCAGTCTAGAACATAACTCAACTCTCTCCCTGACCCCCACCAGTCTAGTACATAACTCAACTCTCTCCCTGACCCCCACCAGTCTAGTACATAATTCTCTCACTGACCCCCACCAGTCTAGAACATAACTCAACTCTCTCCCTGACCCCCACCAGTCTAGAACATAACTCAACTCTCTCCCTGACCCCCACCAGTCTAGTACATAACTCAACTCTCTCCCTGACCCCCACCAGTCTAGTACATAACTCAACTCTCTCCCTGACCCCCACCAGTCTAGTACATAATTCTCTCACTGACCCCCACCAGTCTAGTACATAACTCACCTCTCTCGCTGACCCCCACCAGTCTAGAACATAACTCAACTCTCTCCCTGACCCCCACCAGTCTAGTACATAACTCTCTCCCTGACCCCCACGAGTCTAGTACATGACTCACCTCTCTCGCTGACCCCCACCAGTCTAGAACATAACTCAACTCTCTCCCTGACCCCACCAGTCTAGAACATAACTCAATTCTCTCCCTGACCCCCACCAGTCTAGTATAAAACTCAAATCTCTCCCTGACCCCCACCAGTCTAGTACATAACTCAACTCTCTCCCTGACCGACACCAGTCTAGTACATAACTCAACTCTCTCCCTGACCCCAACCAGTCTAGTAGATAACTCACCTCTCTCCCTGACCCCCACCAGTCTAGAACATAACTCAATTCTCTCCCTGACCCCCACCAGTCTAGTATATAACTCAACTCTCTCCCTGACCCCCACCAGTCTAGTACATAACTCAACTCTCTCCCTGACCCACACCAGTCTAGTACATAACTAAACTCTCTCCCTGTCCCCCACCAGTCTAGAACATAACTCAACTCTCTCCCTGACCCCCACCAGTCTAGAACATAATTCAACTCTCTCCCTGACCCCCACCAGTCTAGTACATAACTCTCTCCCTGACCCCCACCAGTCTAGAACATAACTCAACTCTCTCCCTGACCCCCACCAGTCTAGTACATAACTCAACTCTCTCCCTGACCCCCACCAGTCTAGTACATAACTCAACTCTCTCCATGACCCCCACCAGTCTAGTATATAACTCAACTCTCTCCCTGACCCACACCAGTCTAGTACATAACTCAACTCTCTCCCTGACCCACACCAGTCTAGTACATAACTCAACTCTCTCCCTGACCCCCACCAGTCTAGAACATAACTCTCTCCCTGACCCCCACCAGTCTAGTACATAACTCACCTCTCTCGCTGACCCCCACCAGTCTAGAACATAACTCAACTCTCTCCCTGACCCCCACCAGTCTAGTACATAACTCTCTCCCTGACCCCCACCAGTCTAGTACATAACTCAACTCTCTCCCTGACCCCCACCAGTCTAGAAAATAACTCAACTCTCTCCCCGACCACCACCGGTCTAGTACATAACTCAACTCTCTCCCTGACCCCAACCAGTCTAGTACATAACTCAACTCTCTCCCTGACCCCCACCAGTCTAGTACATAACTCTCTCCCTGACCCCAACCAGTCTAGTACATAACTCGCCTCTCTCCCTGACCCCCACCAGTCTAGAACATAACTCTCTCCCTGACCCCCACCAGTCTAGTACATAACTCAACTCTCTCCCTGACCCCCACCAGTCTAGTATATAACTTAACTCTCTCCCTGACCCCCACCAGTCTAGTACATAACTCAACTCTCTCCCTGACCCACACCAGTCTAGTACATAACTCAACTCAACTCTCTCCCTGACCCCCACCAGTCTAGTACATAACTCAACTCTCTCCCTGACCCCCACCAGTCTAGTATATAACTTAACTCTCTCCCTGACCCCCACCAGTCTAGTATATAACTTAACTCTCTCCCTGACCCCAACCAGTCTAGTACATAACTCAACTCTCTCCCTGACCCCCACCAGTCTAGTATATAACTCAACTCTCTCCCTGACCCCCACCAGTCTAGTACATAACTCAACTCTCTCCCTGACCCCAACCAGTCTAGTATATAACTCACCTCTCTACCTGACCCCAACCAGTCTAGTACATAATTCAACTCTTTCCAAAAGAATGTCCTTCCTACCTTTTGTTTATGTTTTTATCAAAAGGGAAAGGTTTGGAAACACCCAAACATACATTAACACAGAAAAAGCATGATTCATCTCATATGACCTAATAGTACTGTAGAGCTCTTTTTACTTCCATACAATATAGCTGGTCTCCCTGTTCTGTCTCTATGTGTCCACTGCCCTGCAGAGCCCCAACACAACACATCCCACTCAGCTTTAGGGTCTTAGGGAAACATTCATTACTGGTTTCAGGTGTGTTAGGTCAAGGCCAGAGTGACAACACACAGGATGACAGACAACCAGGACAGGACTGAGCAACCCAGCAGCTATTGAAAACATGAAGTGGTCATCTTTTAATACAGACTGCTTTTGTTGTACTGGTTTCAATATAAGACATCCAGACCTTATTCAAGTTGTCCAGTATTCCCGTATAAGAGGTGAACTCAAGCAGTAGAAAGTTAGAGGTGATATTATAGCAGACACTACGAAACGTTGCTGCCATGTGAGCAGTTTCCTGTGGGGGTTTTCAAAACAGATGAGTTTTCTGTACGTAGCTAGGTTCAACCACTGATCAAAGATAAGTTGCTAAGAAGTTTATCTCACATCATTGACGTAAGGAACAAATGAGATAAAAGTCATAAAGCCTAGCAGTATGTTCCACTGTTCAGTCCTCTCTCCCTGACCCCCACCAGTCTAGTACATAACTCAACTCTCTCTCTGACCCCCACCAGTCTAGTATATAACTCAACTCTCTCCCTGACCCCCACCTGTCTAGTACATAACTCAACTCTCTCCCTGACCCCCACCAGTCTAGTATATAACTTAACTCTCTCCCTGACCCCCACCAGTCTAGTACATAACTCTACTCTCTCCCTGACCCCCACCAGTCTAGTACATAACTCTACTCTCTCCCTGACCCCCACATGTATTTCTACACACCCCATTTAGCCATACCCCTAGTTTAGCTGTATTTCTACACACCCCATTTAGCCATACCCTAGGTTTAGCTGTATTTCTAAGATTTGGTATGGGTACTCAGATCCTCAAAAGGTTCTACAGCTGCACCATCGAGAGCATCCTGACGGGTTGCAACACTCCCTGGTATGGCAACTGCTTGGCCTCTAACCACAAGGCACGACAGAGGGTAGTGCCTACGGCCCAGTACATCACTGGGGCCAAGCTTCCTGCCATCCAGGACTTCTGATTCCAGGCGGTGTCAGAAGAGGGCCTTAAAAATTGTCAGCGACTCCAGCCACCCTAGTCAGACTGTTCTCTCTGCTACCGCACGGCAAGTGGTACCGGTGCCCCAAGTCTAGGTTCAAGAGGCTTCTAAACAGCTTCTACCCCCAAGACATAAGACTCCTGAAAATTGTATCAAATGGCTTTACAGACTATTTGCATTGTCTCTCCCCCCCTCTTCTATGCTGCTGCTACTCTGTTATTATCTATGCATAGTCACTTTAACAACTCCACCTACATGTACATATTACTTATATAGCCTCCACATTGACTCTGTACATTGACTCTGTACCGGTACCCCCTGTATATAGCCTCCACATTGACTCTGTACCAGTACCCCTGTATATAGCCTCCACATTGACTCTGTACTGGTACCTCCTGTATATAGCCTCCACATTGACTCTGTACTGGTACCCCCTGTATATAGCCTCCACATTGACTCTGTACAGGTACCCCTGTATAAAACCTCACTATTGTTATTTTACTGCTGCTATTTAATTACTTGTTACTTTTATCTCCTTTTTTAGGTATTTTCTTAAAACTGCATTGTTGGTTAAGGGCTTGTAAGTAAGCATTTCACTGTTGTATTCGGCGCATGTGACAAATAAAATATGATTTGATATAAACTAATCTGCAGAGGTTCACTTTTCCATGGAAGGGGAATGTGTGTTCACATGGGTGTTGTTGCACCATACCAACGATAAGCCTGTCTCCTCCATCACATCATGAAAGGTCATGTTGATGTTCATTTGTCGTCCTCCCCTCTCCCACTCTCTCAATTCAATTCAATTCAAAGGGGCTTTATTGGCATTGGAAACAGATGTTAACATTGCCAAGCAAGTGAATAAACAATCACAAACTGTTAACATTAAACACACAATTGTTTCAAAAGAGAAAGACATTTGAAATGTTACGTTATTAACTATGTAAAAAAACAAACACAATAAAACGAGTGTATCAGTCCTGACCTGTACAGGCCGTCGCTCAATACACTGTAAATGAAATATAAAACAGTCTCTAAATGAATATAAAGTAACTCACAGACTAATTCAACTACTTACACTTACTTACACAACCAGCTGGCTCCACTAGGGCCCTCTCAGCCAGCCGGCTCCACTAGGGCCCTCTCAGCCAGCTGGCTCCACTAGGGCCCTCTCAGCCAGCTGGCTCCACTAGGGCCCTCTCAGCTAGCTGAATCCACTAGGGCCCTCTCAGCTAGCTGGCTCCACTAGGGCCCTCTCAGCCAGCCGGCTCCACTAGGGCCCTCTCAGCCAGCTGGCTCCACTAGGGCCCTCTCAGTCAGCTGGTGTGTGTAGGAGAGTGTGACCTGTGTGAACAAAAAGTAGAAGTATAAATGTCAAGGGAAATGAACTAAAGTGATAAATGTAGTCCTAGGTTTTATTTACTGTGGTGTTTGTTCTCCACTGGTTACCCTGTTCTCATCACAACAGGTCACACATTCTGCTGCCATGATTGCACACTGTGGTATTTCACCTAACAGATACAGGAGATTGTCAATATTATATTTGTTTTCAAATTATTTTGGGGTCCTTGTAATCTGAGGGAAATATGTGTACCTTATATCGTTGTACATTTGGCAGGAGGTTAGGAAGTGCAGCTCAGTTTACATTTCATTTTGTGGGCAGTGGGAAAATAGCCTGTCATCTGTCTGCCTGTTTCAATCCTTTCTCAATAGCAAGGCTAAGCTCACTTCATTTGTACATTGTACATTTTCTACTCAGTTTTCTATGATGTAGTCTGCCACCGTGTAATGTCTGTTTAGGGCCAAATAGTATTGGGATTTTTATATTTTTTGGTAAAATACGTTTTTTTATCCGAGAGATATGAGAAAGATCAGGAAACAATTTTTTTTCTACATTTATTTAACCCCTTATTTGTGGAACTAAACTATCTCCATATATACTTCCATAAATGTGTTAAACTGGTACCAGGAGACCTTCAGGCGAGTCTTGTATAGCTTGTGGACGTTCTAGATCATAACAACCTGTACGTGTTCCTGAGAGACTCACCTTTCCATAGTGGGGTCATGTTAGTGTGTCCTAGATCATAACAACCTGTACGTGTTCCTGTGAGACTCATCTTTCCATAGTGGGGTCATGTTAGTGTGTCCTAGATCATAACAACCTGTACGTGTTCCTGAGAGACTCACCTTTCCATAGTGGGGTCATGTTAGTGTGTCCTAGATCATAACAACCTGTACGTGTTCCTGAGAGACTCACCTTTCCATAGTGGGGTCATGTTAGTGTGTCCTAGATCATAACAACCTGTACGTGTTCCTGAGAGACTCACCTTTCCATAGTGGGGTCATGTTAGTGTGTCCTAGATCATAACAACCTGTACGTGTTCCTGAGAGACTCACCTTTCCATAGTGGGGTCATGTTAGTGTGTTGTCCAAACGGTTCTGACACTACAGACAGAAGTTGGCAGATGGACTGTATGACTTCAGACGATGCTTATGGGGTCGTAGAGCAAAACGGAGAACATCATCGTGTTCCTGAGTCTCATCTTTCCATAGTTTACAGGCCAAACTGATCGGATGTTACAGACATTTTTGTGAGGACACCCATTTTCTGATAGTTTCAAGGTCTGACAAACACAGCTCTAGCTCTGTGAACTTTCACCTCAGATGAGGAAAGGAGATATTGGTGGATGTGCTGGATTGAGATGCAAAACATTTCTCTAGTTTAAACAGATTGATTTTGATGGGGATTGTTCTTTAATGTTAATTAGATTTCTACAGGTTCACTGAAATGGTATTCTAAGGGTTAAATGGTATTCTAAGGGTTCAATTGTAAATGAAAAGAGCATCTACCAAACATGGATTGTGTGTGGAGGGGGTACAGAGATGTGGTAGTCATATAATAATCATGCTGTGGTCTACATTTTGTTCATCATCAAGCAGACCAGATCATTAGAGATGGTGGGAGAGCCTGTTAGGCTGTTTAAAATGGAAGAATATAATTTATATACTGTAGCATGAGACTAATACCTCTATATACATTTTAACAGGATTTGAGTGACGTTTTCTAAATAGTTTTCATAATTAAAATAAATATATATAATTCATTTTTCACTGAGACATCATGGCGTGTCCATCAATTTAAATCTTAACTTGTAACGAAAGTATAAATATGAAAAAATCAACAATGTATTGGACAGGCCTATGAGGTGTAAAGGTCTGTCTTTCCAAGACATTCTGTTCATCTGCAAGCAGACCTGGTGATTCTAGATGGTGGGAGAGCCTGTTATTTAAAATGGAAGAATATAACTTACTGTAGCCTATATAATGTAACAATGACAAGAATCCCTTCATATATACTGTAGTTTAAGGTTATTTTAGTGTCATAAAAAGTGTTCATTAAAACAAATCAGGATGTTTGGTGGATGGATTCAATGTAGATGTTCTGCTGTGTATCGAGGTGTTTATATGAAAGTTGTAGATTTGTAATTCTTTACAAGAGAAAGTTGTGGATTACTTTTCTTTGGGTGACCTCAGGCTTTGACAATTCAGCTAAGTGTTTAATAGGGATAGCCCCCTTTTTTCCTTTAACTGCCTGTAGCTCAGGCCCTGAAGCAAGGATATGCATATTCTTGGTACCATTTGAAAGGATGTAGGAGAATATATCACAATAGACCTGGTAGAAGAAAATACAATGAAAAAACCAACCAATCTTTTTTTTACCACCATCTTTGAAATACAAGAGAAATGTCATAGTTCTAGCCATCACTCTGGTTGTAATTCTGATAGTGTACACAAGATGGCAGCAATGTATGTGCAAAGTTTCTGATGGATAACTTGAAGTATGACTGAACTACACGACTTTTAGTGTGAATTCTCCAGGTACATTTGGGCAAATCGTGAAGGAGACATTCACATTCATATAACATTTTTCTGCAAGAATATTGTCAAATCTGTATACTTGGACTTTGATTTAGCTTTTCCAGTATTAGTAGCCATATTATAAGTTCAACATTTGCGAACAACCAGTTTTCATAACTCTGAATATCCTTCTAATTTTTGTCAAAAAGAAAAAGGCATGCTGTCACAAAAGGTTAGCGCCTACATTTTGAGCCCAGCTCATTGGCTTTCTGGCTATCTTTGTTTGACCCCGATTGGTGCATATTTGACAAAGATACAGTTCTTCAAGTGATGGCAGCCCGCGTCATCGGCGTGCCATGAAGGCGTCGCTCACTAACCAAATATGGTGTCCTATAGCATATACTACAGCCCTAATGAAATAGTGAAGTCTTGTTACCTTCTAGGATCTCTGAGGAATAGATATGAACATAATTTGACCCGTTGAAACAACGTTTAGGGTGAGATTCCTTCCTTTGCAAATTGAACAAGTCGAAATACAAAATCGATCGTGCATGCTATATGGACCTTTTTAGGTTAAGAAAAATGATTATATCTAACAAAACGACACTTCATGTTTTCTCTGGGACCCTTTGGATGATAAATCAGAGCAAGATTTCAGAATGTAAGTACACATTTCACCTTCAGTGGTGAATTTATCAAACCTATCGTTCTGAAAAAGTGTTTTGCTGTTAGGAGCTCTCCTCAAACAATAGCATGGTCTTTTTTCGCCATAACAGCTACTGTAAATTGGACAGTGCAGTTATATTAACAAGAAGTTAAGCTTTCAGCCAATATAAGACACTTATATGTACCGACATTTGTTGTTTCTCTAAAATCTGCGATCGTGACACAAAATGCAGCATAATTTACAAGCTGCCTAAGCTACTTAGTCCTACAACTGTCACCTTATGTAACAGCTGATTTACTTAACAAAATATGTGGTCCAGGTGCCTTAGTGTTCCTATAAAAACCTGTGTCCAAACTCAGCATTAAATAGTATCTAATCAGAATAGTGTACAGAGATAAGTTATTGCACCTATTGAAATGTAATGTGTTTTTTTTTACTGTTTATTCTGTTGCATTAAAAAAGTCACTGTTGCCTATTAGATCAATATCAGTGTGAACACGTCTGATTGGACTAGATCCATGTTGAGGTGAGACACGTCTGATTGGACTAGATCCATGTTGAGGTGAGACACGTCTGATTGGACTAGATCCATGTTGAGGTGAGACCCGTCTGATTGGACTAGATCCATGTTGAGGTGAGACACGTCTGATTGGACTAGATCCATGATGAGGTGAGACACGTCTGATTGGACTAGATCCATGTTGAGGTGAGACCCGTCTGATTGGACTAGATCCATGTTGAGGTGAGACCCGTCTGATTGGACTAGATCCATGTTGAGGTGAGGCCATTCCATAGGCCTATATTGCAGTAGTGGGTCTGTGGTTTTCTGTAAAACAAAATGGTTCTTTGGTTCTGGTCAGTTAAGATAATCAGAAATACTATGTAACATCCCCACTTTTAGAACCGACTAAAATTGACATGCTCACATGCAAACAAAAGACAATAATTCAATTGACCAAACAATAAAATTTTTGGACAAAATCATAAATGTTTTGAAATAAAACCAAACTTGTTGATCAAGTGTAGCAATTTGAATTGAAATGACCGTAAATCAACATTGCAGATGATAAAAGGCTTGAATTAAAGTTAAACATTTACTGGTTGTGATACAGTGCATCCAGAAAGTATTCAGACCACTTGACTTTTAACACATTTTGATATGTTACAGCCTTATTCCAAAATTGAATAAATAGTTTCCCCCCCCACAATCTACACACTATACACCATAATGACAAAGCAAAAACAGGGTTTTAGAAATGTTTGCCAATTTATGAAAAATAAACACCTGAAATAAACTCAGCAATAAAAGAAACGTCCCTTTTTCAGGACCCTGTCTTTAAATTATATATTTTTTTAATCCAAATAACTTCATTGTTGTCACGGTCATCGTATGAAAGGGACCAAGGCGCAGCGGGTTGAGTGCTCATCTTAACTTTTATTGTGAACACGACTAATAAACAAAACAATAAACGAACGAACAGTCTTGTAGGCTCACACAGCAGTACAAAGAACAACCTCCCACAAAGGGACAGGTAAAAACATGGCTACCTAAGTATGACTCTCAATCAGCAACAACGATGTACAGCTGTTCCTGATTGAGAGCCATACCAGGCCAACAAAGAAATACATAGATACATCATAGAAATACACAACATAGAACAATGACAAAAACCCCGGAATACATAAACCAAACACCCATCTACAAACACACACACCCCAACCATATAAAACAAATACCCCCTGCCACATCCTGACCAAACTATAATAACAAATAACCCCTTTACTGGTCAGGACGTGACAGTACTCCCCCCCCAAAGGTGCAGACCCCGGATGCACCTGACAAAAAAAAATAACTACAAAAATAAACCCCTTAAACTAAAGGGAGGGAAGGGAGGGTGGCTCGGCCAGTCCCACCGACCGGCCCCCCTCGCCGTGGCCTGAGCAGCCGGCCCGGCGCCTGGGCCCGGCGAGGGCGACGGGACCGGCGTGGGCGCCTGGGACTCTGGACGTGGGCGACTCGGGCCTGGACGTGGGCGACCTGGGACCGGACTGTAGGGCGCTCTGGATCCGGCTGTGGGCGACCTGGGACCGGACTGTGGGCGCCGGGACTCCGGCGTAGGGCGCCTGGGACCTGGACTGTAGGGCGACTCTGGCCTGGACTGTAGGGCGACTCTGGGATCTCTGGACTGTAGGGCGATTCTGGGATCTCTGGACTGTAGGGCGACTCTGGGATCTCCGGACTGTAGGGCGACTCTGGGATCTCCGGACTGTAGGGCGACTCTGGGATCTCTGGACTGTAGGGCGACTCTGGGATCTCTGGACTGTAGGGCGACTCTGGGATCTCCGGACTGTAGGGCGACTCTGGGCCCGGCGGGGCGCCGGTCTCCGGACTGTAGGGCGACTCTGGGCCGGCGGGGCGCCGGTCTCCGGACTGTAGGGCGACTCTGGGAGCTCCAGACTGTAGGGCGCCGGGCCTGGCGTGGCGACCGGCTGCGCCGGTTCCGGACTGTAGGCCGACTCGGACTCGCCGTTCCGGACTGTAGGCCGACCTGGCAGCTCCGGTTCCGGACTGTAGGCCGTCTCTGGCAGCTCCGGTTCCGGACTGTAGGCCGTCTCTCTCGGCTCCGGACTGTAGGCCGTCTCACTCGGTTCCGGACTGTAGGCCGTCTCACTCGGTTCCGGACTGTAGGCCGACTCACTCGGTTCCGGACTGTAGGCCGACTCACTCGGTTCCGGACTGTAGGCCGTCTCACTCGGTTCCGGACTGTAGGCCGTCTCTCTCGGTTCCGGACAGTGGGCCGTCTCACTCGGTTCCGGACAGTAGGCCGTCTCTCTTGGTTCCGGACAGTGGGCCATCTCTCTTGGTTCCGGACAGTTGGCCATCTCTCTTGGTTCCGGACAGTGGGCCGTCTCTCTTGGTTCCGGACAGTGGGCCGTCTCTCTTGGTTCCGGACAGTGGGCCGTCTCTATACGGGGCACTGTCGCCGGAAGCTCTGGACGAGGCACTGTTGCCGAACACTCTGGACGAGGCACTGTTGCCGGAAGTTCTGGACGAGGCACTCTTGCCGGAAGTTCTGGACGAGGCACTGTTGCCGGAAGTTCTGGACGAGGCACTGTTGCCGGACACTCTGGACGAGGTACTGTCGTCGGAAGCTCGGGACTGGGCTTACGCACTGGAAGCCTGGTGCGTGGTGCTGGTACTGGCGGTAACAGATTGGAGACACGCACCTCCGGGCTAGTGCGAGGAGCGGGAAAACGATACACTGGGCCGTGAAGCATTACTGGCGGTCTGGAGCATACAACCCCTACGGCCTGAGTGCTCACTCGAGCATGACACTTGCGAGGGGCTGGAATCATTTTCATCGGACTGTTCGTGCGCATAGGCGAGATTGTGCGCACTTCCGCATAGTACGGTGCTCCTCTGATCCTCTGTTCCCCATAATAATCACGGATAGTTGGCTCAGGTCTATTGCCTGGCCTAGCCAAACTACCCGTGTGACCCCCCAATTTTTTTGGGGGGGGCTGCCTCTCCGGCTTCCTTGCCAGCCGAGTTCCCATATAATAATCCCGGTCTTCACTCCACCTTCACTGTTCCACCCTTGCTATTTCCACCTGTCTCCATGGGAGGCGATCCCTTCCAGCCTGGATTTCCTCCCATGTGTAGGATCCTTTACCCTCCAAGATGTCTTCCCAAGTCCAGTACTCCTTATAGTCCACCTGCTGCTCCTTTCTTCGCTGCTTGGTCCGTTGGTGGTAGGAGGTTCTGTCATGGTCGTCGTATGAAAGGGACCAAGGCACAGCGGGTTGAGTGCTCATCTTAACCTGTTAGGGCTAGGGGGCAGTATTGACACGGCTGGATAAAAAACGTACCCGATTTAATCTGGTTACTACTCCTGCCCAGTAACTAGAATATGCATATAATTATTGGCTTTGGATAGAAAACACCCTAGAGTTTCTAAAACTGTTTGAATGGTGTCTGTGAGTATAACATAACTCATATGGCAGGCAAAAACCTGAGAAGATTTCATGCAGGAAGTGGCCTGTCTGACAAGGTGTCATTCTTCTTGTCTCTGTTTATTGAAGAGTGAGGATCTTAGCTGTACCGTGACACTTCCTACGGCTGTCATAGGCTCTCAGAAGGCGGCAAAATGCTGAATCGTGGCTTTGCAGGCTCTGGCTGAAACAAAGTAGCGTGTTTGGGTAGTGGCTGGTTACAGTACTGTGAGACACAGGCTCGTGCCCGCGTCGACCGAAAGCTTTGTTTTCTTTCCTCTGTTTAGCTAAATGGAGATTCCCGGTCGGAATATTATCGCTTTTTTACGAGAAAAATGGCATAAAAATGGATTTTAAACAGCGGTTGACATGCTTCGAAGTACAGTAATGGAATATTTCGATTTTTTTTGTAACGAATTGCGCCATGCGCACGACCCTTATTTACCCTTTCAGATAGTGTCTGGAACGCACGAACAAAACGCCGCAATTTGGATATAACGATGGATTATTTTGGACCAAACCAACATTTGTTATTGAAGTAGCATTCCTGGGAGTGCATTCTGACGAAGACAACAAAAGGTAATCAAACTTTTATAATAGTAAAGCTGATATTGGTGAGTGCTAAACTTGCCGGGTGTCTAAATAGCTAGCCCATGATGCCTGGGCTATGTACTTAGAATATTGCAAAATGTGCTTTCACCAAAAGCTATTTTAAAATCGGACATATCGAGTGCATAGAGGAGTTCTGTATCTATAATTCTTAAAATAATTGTTATGCTTTTTGTGAACGTTTATCGTGAGTAATTTAGTAAATTGTTAGTAAATTCCCCGGAAGTTTGCGGGGGGTATGCTAGTTCTGAACGTCACATGCCAATGTAAAAAGCTGGTTTTTGATATAAATATGAACTTGATTGAACAAAACATGCATGTATTGTATAACATAATGTCCTAGGTGTGTCATCTGATGAAGATCATCAAAGGTTAGTGCTGCATTTAGCTGTCTTCTGGGTTTTTGTGACATTATATGCTAGCTTGAAAAATGGGTGTCTGATTATTTCTGGCTGGGTACTCTGCTGACATAATCTAATGTTTTGCTTTCGTTGTAAAGCCTTTTTGAAATCGGACAGTGTGGTTAGATTAACGAGAGTCTTGTCTTTAAATAGCTGTAAAATAGTCATATGTTTGAGAAATTGAAGTAATAGCATTTCTAAGGTATTTGAAAATCGCGCCACTGGATTAGACTGGCTGTTGCGTAGGTGGGACGAATTCGTCCCGCCTGCCCTAGAGAGGTTAACTTTTATTTTGAACACGACTAATAAACAAAACAATAAACGAACGAACAGTCTTGTAGGCTCACACAGCAGTAGAAAGAACAACCTCCCACAAAGGGACAGGTGTAAACATGGCTACCTAAGTATGACTCTCAATCAGCAACAACGATGTACAGCTGTTCCTGATTGAGAGCCATACCAGGCCAACAAAGAAATACACAACATAGATACATCATAGAAATACACAACATAGAAAAATGACAAAACCCCTGGAATACATAAACCACACACCCCTCTACAAACACACACACACCCCGAACCATATAAAACACGTCCTGACCAAACTATAATAACAAATTACCCCTTTACTGGTCAGGACGTGACAATTGTAAAGGGTTTAAACTCTGTTTCCCATGCTTGTTCAATGAACCATAAACAATTAACCTGTTATGGCTAGGGGGCAGTATTTTCACGGCTGGATAAAAAACATACCCGATTTAATCTGGTTACCACTCCTACCCAGTAACTAGAATATGCATATACTTATTACATATGGATAGAAAACACCCTAAAGTTTCTAAAACTGTTTGAATGGTGTCTGTGAGTATAACAGAACTCAAATGGCAGGTCAAAACCTGAGAGATTCCTTTACAGGAAGTGGCCTGTCTGACCATTTCTTGAACTTCTTTTCCATCTCTATCTTTTACTAAGGATCTCTGCTCTAACGTGACACTTCCTACGTCGTCCATAGGCGCTCAGAGCCCGGGAAAAAACAGAATGTCGTCATCCTAGCCCCAGGCTGAAACACATTATCGCCTTTCTCAAGTGGCCGATCAAGGGACTCTGGGCTTAGGCGCGTGACCCGACTGCCCCCGCCTTTGTGATTTTTTCCTCTGTTTGCCGAAAAGGAGATTCCCTGTCGGAATATTATCACTTTTCTACGAGACAAATGGCGTAAAAATTGATTTTAAACAGCGGTTGACATGCTTCGAAGTACGGTAATGGAATATTTAGAATTTTTTTGTCACGAATTGCGCCATGCGCACGACCCTTCTTTACCATTTTGGATAGTGTCTGGGACGCACGAACAAAACGCCGCTATTCGGATATAACGATGGATTATTTTGGACCAAACCAACATTTGTTATTGAAGTAGCAGTCCTGGGAGTGCATTCTGACGAAGACAACAAAAGGTAATGAAACTTTTATAATAGTAAAGCTGATATTGGTGAGTGCTAAACTTGCCGGGTGTCTAAATAGCTAGCCCGTGATGCCTGGGCTATGTACTTAGAATATTGCAAAATGTGCTTTCACCAAAAAGCTATTTTCCAATTTGTAAGTCGCTCTGGATAAGAGCGTCTGCTAAATGACTTAAATGTAAATGTAATGTAAAATCGGACATATCGAGTGCATAGAGGAGGTCTGTATCTATAATTCTTAAAATAATTGTTATGCTTTTTGTGAACGTTTATCGTGAGTAATTTAGTAAAATGTTAGCGAATTCCCCGGAAGTTTGCGGGGGGTATGCTACTTCTGAACGTCACATGCTAATGTAAAAAGCTGGTTTTTGATATAAATATGAACTTGATTGAACAAAACATGCATGTATTGTATAACATAATGTCCTAGGATTGTCATCTGATGAAGATCATCAAAGGTTAGTGCTGCATTTAGCTGTGGTTTGGGTTTATGTGACATTATATGCTAGCTTGAAAAATGGGTGTCCGATTATTTCTGGCTGGGTACTCTGCTGACATAATCTAATGTTTTGCTTTCGTTGTAAAGCTTTTTTGAAATCGGACAGTGTGGTTAGATTAACGAGAGTCTTGTCTTTAAAATGGTGTAAAATAGTCATATGTTTGAGAAATTGAAGTAATAGCATTTCTAAGGTATTTGAATAACGCGCCACGGGATTCCACTGGCTATTACGTAGGTGGGACTATTTCGTCCCACCGACCCTAGAAAGGTTAAACAAATGAGCAGAGAATCATATGAAAGTAAACTGAAAATGTGCTGAAAGTTTAGAAAAAACAGCCTTTTTGATGAGAGCAGAGCAGCAGCAGATGATGAGGGTCAAGTGTGTGTGTGTGTGTGTGTGTGTGTGTGTGTGTGTGTGTGTGTGTGTGTGTGTGTGTGTGTGTGTGTGTGTGTGTGTGTGTGTGTCTTTGTTGTGTTGGTTTGGGATTTGTGTGTCAATGTAGTGTGTGATTGAGTGTGTATATAGTGTGAATATATAGTATTGTATATATAGTGTGAATATATAGTATTGTATATATAGTGTGGATGTAGTATTGTATATAGAGTGTGGATATAGTATTGTATATATAGTGTGTATATAGTGTGAATGTATAGTATTGTGTATATAGTGTGAATATATAGTACTGTATATATAGTGTGAATATATAGTATTGTATGTATAGTGTGTATATAGTTTGAATATATAGTATTGTATATATAGTGTGTATATAGTGTGAATATATATTATTGTATATAGTGTGTATATAGTGTGAATAAATAGTATTGTATATATAGTGTGTATATAGTGTGAATATATAGTATTGTATGTATAGTGTGTATATAGTGTAAATATATAGTATTGTATATATAGTGTGTATGTAGTGTGAATATATAGTATTGTATATATAGTGTGTATATAGTGTGAATATATAGTATTGTATATATAGAGTGTATATATATTATTATGAGTGAGTGTGTATATATAGTATTGTGAGTGTATGTAGGGTCAGTGCAGATAGTCCAGGTAAACATTAATTAATGTTATATTAATGTTATATTAGTTAATCTTATGACTATTTAGCAGGGTTAGAGTTAGGGTTACCAGAGTTCATAGGGGAAACTTCACTATGTTAACAACTATTAACCATGCTGGTAGTCCAGGCACTGCCCCCTAGGGGTGGGATGTGGGTACTGGAAATGGACTGTCTGACTGTGGCCTAAGCTTCAGGGTTTTACCTCGGTAAAGACCAGGATCAGCTACCCCAACCCCAAGGTCATGGCAAGAAGGGATCCAGCTATTGTCAAATTAACATCAAAAGGTGATCTTTTTAGCATTTTAGCTAATCCTAACCCTTTTCCTAAGCTTAACCTAATTCTCCTAACCTGCTATGAAAAGTGAAATATGACGTTTATCTGACAAAAGATGGATCCCTTTTAGCCATGACCGAACCCCAAACCTATCCTTAACCACTTGTTGAGAAAAAGCAAAACTGACCCAAGATCAGCATCGAGGTGCAACTTCCCCCAACTCCCTTGGGTGGCCTAACCACTTACCTCCCTCTATTCTGTACCTAACAACAGAGTATATTATTATTATAGATAGATAACCACTTACCTCCCTCTATTCGGTACCTAACAACAGAGTATATTACTATCAACACATTACGAGCAGACAGACAGAACTACTTCTCACCCCTCCACTCTCTCCCTGAGTCCAGGCCCCAGACAGACAGACAGACAGACAGACAGACAGACAGACAGACAGACAGACAGACAGACAGACCTACTAGTCACCCCTCCACTCTCTCCCTGAGTCCAGGTCCCAGACAGACAGAACAGCAACACCATCAGAACTATAGCAGTCTTCATTCTGAAATGACTCTGGTCTTCTTCAGAAGTAGTGCAGTAGTCTACAGGGTTCAGAACTCACCTTTTTAAACACTTCTTATCAATCACATCATGAGGTTTCACATGTGTTTGGTTACATAGTGCCCAATGTTCTGCTTAGTGATAAAACAGCAAACATTAAGAGTGTTTACTTGTCAGACCCACATATATAATAAATATACTATAATATACTATATTCATATGCTTTTAGTACTCACACATGAATCAGATCATGTATGCAGGTCATGTGTTGTTTTGAGCCAGCAGTAAAAACACACTGACAGGACAGTTCCTCTTATGGCCACTAGGTGGTAATCTGGTGTCACAGACGCAGGACTGTAGACTAGAAAGAAGCATTGTCCCAATTATCTCTCCTTTCTCCTAAAGTGTGCACTTGTTCCCTTCACTGAAATGACTGGTACACTAAATATGGTGGAAAAACCCACTTGATAACAGAAGGAATAGTCCTGTGGGAAACAAACAGTACCTCCTCTCCCATTCTCCCATCCTCCTCTCCTCTCTCTCCTCCTCTCCCCTCTCCCTTTCTCCCCCCTCCGATCTTCTCCCTCCTCTCCTCTTCTCTTCTCCCTCTCTCCTCTCCTATTCTCCCCCCTCTCTTCTTCTCTCCTCTCCTTTTCTCCCCCCTCTCCTCCCCCCTCTCCTCTTCTCCCCCCTCTCCTCTTCTCCCCCCATGGCTCCCCTCTTCTCCCCCTTTCCCCTTCTTCTACCTCCCCTGACTTTATATAATATAAATTAAAGGATGGGAGGGAGACAGAGAGGGGGGAGGGGAAGGGGAGTAGAGTAGAGAGGGAGGAGGGGGGAGATGGGAGAGAAAAAATATATTTTTATAACTGACTTATCAACAGTGATGTCATCATAACCAGTAACCTGTTCCTCTCTTGTCCCAGCCCAGCCTGACCCTGACATATAGCATCAGACCTGTTGAGTTGACTTGGGTAACAGACCTCTAGCTTCTACACCACATCCCCCCTTCTCCTGCTCTAACATGAGACCTCATCAGTACTCATTTTGGGTGCTGGTACTGTTTATATTTAGGTGCTGGAACATTAATCCAATATTCTATAAGAGGTGAACTCAAGCAGTAGAAAGTTAGAGGTGATATTATAGAACACTATGTGAAACGTTGCTGTTCTGCCAGCAGTTTCCTGTGGAGTTTTTCTAATGTCAGTGTTTCCTGTAGCTAGGTGGGTTTAAGCACTGATCTTGTCTGCTTAAAAGTGTGTCACGTCATATAAGTAAGGAAGTAATGAGATAGAAGTCATATAGCCCAGCAGTATTTCTCACTCTTCAGTCCTCTCTTCATGACAGTAGACATTATAGCTCAGTAGAGCCCCAGTTTAAGACAGATATGATATCTGCAGTGATTTTGATGATCATTTTTTGGAGCACAGGTAAGATGCTGTTATATTAATATACACTTGTGACAGTTACTGAGATCTGTTTTGATATTGTAAGATATGTTACCATTTGCAGGGTTAGTAAAATAACATGCAACTGGAAGCAGACAGTAAATGTCACGTTCCTCGTATTCTCCCTCATCGGAAGATATGTCGAAATCACTCGATGACCAATACGCAGCAGGTTGACTGTTCCACATCATATTTATTTTAGATGGAAACGACAAAACAAAATAAACACTCAGAGGAGAAAGGTGACAGTTTCACAGGTGAAACGAAACACAGTGCAAAATTACAATTACCCACAAAAATCAAACAAACACACCCCACTATATGGGACTCTCAATCAAAGGCAGATAGACAACACCTGCCTTCAACTGAGAGTCCCAACCCCAATTAACCCAACAGACATACACTCACCAAACTCCACATAGAAATACCTAACCTAGAACCTACCCCAACACTCACAACCCCACTATACCATAACCAAACATAACTGCCACGTCCTGACCAAATATAATACAAAAAAACCTAAGTATATGGTCAGGACGTGACAGTAAAAATGTGTCTCAAAGCAGGACAATGATGTGATCACCTGTAAATGTACTTTACTGTAGTCTAACTGTCCATCTGGGGACAGGCACTAATGTCAGTTAAGTTGTGATGGTGTCATGCATCTGACTGTTGTATATTCAGTGTGTCAATGATTGATTGTATCTGTCTCTATGTAAATGAATGAGACATTATATTTTATATTGATGTTATGTTAGAGTAGGAGAAGGGAGGGCTGTAGATGCTAGAGGTCTATGAGCTGAGTCAACATCAACAGGTCCAACACTATATGTCACGAAGAGAGAGAGAACAAGAGAGAGATGGAAGAGAGAGGAGGGGTGGGGAGAGAGATTTGAGGAGGAGGAGAGAGAGAGGAGGGTAGGGAGAGAGGAGGGTTGGGGAGAGAGAAAGGGAGGGGAGATGGGAGGGGAGGGGAGGGCATAGAGCACGATAGGTGAGAGAGAAGGGGAGGGGAGAAAGGAAGGTAGGAGAGAGGAGGTGAGGGGAGAGAGGAGGGTGAGCCGAGAGAGAAGGGTATAGGAGGGTATAGGGAATAGGAGGAGGGTAAGGGAGAGAGGAGAAGGGGGTTAGCGAAAGAGGTAGAGGAGAGAGGACTGTAGGGGAGAGAGGGGAGGGGCGAGAGAAGGGGAGGAGAGAAGGGGGAGGGGATAGAGGCTAAGGTAGAGAGAACGGGAAGGTAGGGGAGAGAGAAGGGGAGGAGAGGGGAGAGAGGAGGGTAGAGGAGAGAGGATGGGAGGGGAGGGAGAAGGGTAGATGAGGGGAGAGAGGAGGGTAGAGGAGAGAGAGGATGGGAGGGGAGGGAGAAGGAGGGGAGAGGAGAGTAGAGGAAAGAGGAGGGGAGAGAGGATGGGAGGGGATAGTGGAGGGTAGGAGAGAGATATTTGTGAAGGAGAAATGAGGGTAGGGGAGAGGATGGTAGGAGAGAGAGAAGGGTAAATGAGAGATATATTTGTGAAGGAGATAGGAGGGTAGGGGAGAGGAGGGCAGGGGAGAGAGGAGGGTGGAGGAGACTGGAGGGTTGGGGATAGAGGGTAGGGGAGAGAGAGGAAGGTAGAGGAGAGAGGAGATTAGTGGAGAGAGAAGAGGAGGGTAGTGGAGAGAGAATGGGAGGTGAGAAAGGAGGGTAGGGGAGAGAGATTTGAGAAGGAGAAAGGAGGGTAGGGTAGACGAGGGTAGGAGAGAGGGAAGGGTAGAGGAGAGAGGAGGGTAGGGACGAGAGGAGGGTAGAGGAGAGAGGAGGGTAGGGGAGAGAGGAGGGTAGGGGAGACGAGGGTAGAGGAGAGAGGGAAGGGTAGAGGTGAGAGGAGGGTAGGGAATAGAGAGATTTGTGGAGGAGAGAGGAGGGTAGGGGAGCGAGTTGGGTAGAGGATAGGGGAGGGGAGAGAGAGATGTGTGGAAGTGAGAGGAGGGTAGGGGAGAGAGGAGGGTGGAGAAGAGAGAGGGGTGGAAGAGAGAGGATGGTAGGGGATACACCATACCAACGATAAGCCTGTCTTCCCCATCACATCATGAAAGGTCATGTTGATGTTCATTTAACCTCTGTCTCTCTCTTCCTCTGACTCCTCCCTTTCTCCTTTGTTTCTCTCTATCTCTCTGTCTCTTTCTCTCTCTTTCTCCTCTGTCTCTCTCTTTCTCCTCAGATCTCCAGGCTCAAAGCGTCAGTCCACCAGGTAGGTAGAGTATAAATCTACAGTGATTTTTGCAGTTCAATATTAGTCAACTTTATTATCCCACATGGAGAAAGTCATGTGTCCATACAAACCATTCTAAACCCCAATAACAAGTAGTGTTTTATGGAACTATTAATACTTGTCATATTATATATTATATTGGTCTCATATTAGAGTAGGAGAAGGGGGGTGTAGAGGATAGAGGTCTGTTACCCAAGTCAACAGGTCTGATGCTGTCTGTCAGGAAGAGAGGGAGAGGAGCAGAGAGAGAGGAAGGAGAGAGACGAGGGGACAGAGGACGGGAGGGGAGATGGGGGGGGAGAGAGAGGGAGATGTCAACAAGATGGGGCTGACAGACTAACATGCAGTCAACTGAATATCTTTTCATTACTGACTTCTCACCAGTGATGTCATCATAACCAGTAACCTTTTCCACTCTTGGTCCGGCTCAGCTTGACCCTGACCTCTGAAATGAATGATTTAAAAAACTGACAAAAGCAAATGTATTAAATTAGATTTAATCACATCTGCAAAGAGAGTTACACATTTGCATGGAAGGGGAATGTACACCACATACCAAAAGTATGTGGACACCTGCTCATCTAACATCTCATTCCAAAATCATGGGCCACACAATGGAGTTTGTCCCCCCTTTGCTGCTATAACTGCCTCCACTCTTCTGGGAAGGCTTTCCACTAGATGTTGGAACATTGCTGTGGGGACTTGCTTCCATTCAGCCACAACAGCATTAGTGAGGTTGGGTGATTAGACCTGGCTCACAGTCGGTGTTTCAATTCATCCCTAAAGGTATTCAATGACTTGTTGGAAAGGTAACATACTATGATGGTGCCATGTTGATTGTCACTGAGTTCTTCAGTAAGGCCATTCTACAGACAATGTTTGTCTATGGAGATTGCATGGCGGTGTGCTCGATTTTATTCACAGGTCAGGAACAGGTGTGGCTAAAATAGCCAAATCCACTCATTTGAATGGGTGTCTACATGCTTTTGTATATACTGTAAGGTGTAGCTGGGTCGGCCCGTCCTCCACCAACCCAACACATCCCACTCAGCTTTAGGATCTTAGTGAAACATTCATTATTGGTTTCAGGAGTGTTAGGTCAAGGCCAGAGTGACAACCCACAGGACAGCAGACCACCAGGACAGGACTGAACAACCCAGCAGCTATTGAAACATGAAGTGGTCATCTTTTAATACAGACTCCTTTTGTCGTACAGTATTCCATATAAGGCATCCTGACCTCATGAAAGTTGACCAGTAAATCAAATCCAGTGATACATAACGAGACATTTCTGCCATCCATTGTGACATTGTTGGAGGATAACCAACCTTCTAATTAATGATAATGCATTTCTGAGTGGCTATAAATGGTTGGTTACACAGTTTCTTCTGATAACAGTCTCCGGTATCAACATTTCCAAGCCAACAAATACAGGGAGAATCTGTAGACATGTTGAGATAAAAGAGCATCCTCTTGACCAGAATTCAGCCAGAATTCACAAGACCATAACATCTGCAAATATGTCCCCTTTTGTGGATGGGGGGTTAATCAACCACAAGGCTACCTTGGTCCTAACTGTCACAGGTTACGTTGGTCCTAACTGTCTCATATGTCCTTCTCCCCCTCTCCTCTTCTCCCCTCTCCTCTCCTCTTCTCTCCCTCTCCTCTTCTCCCCCTCTCCTCTCCTCTTCTCCCCCTCTCCTCTCCTCTTCTCCCCCTCTCCTCTTCTCCACACTCTCCTCTTCTCCACACTCTCCCCTTCTCTCCCTCTCCTCTTCTCCCCCTCTCCTCTTCTCCACACTCTCCTCTTCTCCCCCCTCTCCTCTTCTCCCCCTCTCCTCTTCTCCCCCTCTACCCTTCTCCCCCATCTCCTGATCTCATTCTCCCTCCCATTTATATAATATGCATTAGAAGAGGGGAGGGAGGGAGAAGAGAGTAATGATCAGAGCCAGAGAGAGGGGAGGGAAGGGGGAGGACCAGATGGAGGAAGGGGGAGAGTGAAAATATCATTTTATCACTGACTTCTCACCAGTGATGTCATCATAACCAGTAACCTTTTCCTCTCTTGTCCCAGTCCAGCCTGACCCTGACATATAGCATCAGACCTGTTGAGTTGACTTGGGTAACAGACCTCTAGCTTCTACACCACATCCCCCCTTCTCCTGCTCTAACATGAGACCTCATCAGTACTCATTTTGGGTGCTGGTACTGTTTATATTTAGGTGCTGGAACATTAATCCAATATTCTATAAGAGGTGAACTCAAGCAGTAGACAGTTAGAGGTGATATTATAGGACACTATGTGAAACGTTGCTGCTCTGCCAGCAGTTTCCTGTGGAGTTTTTTTAACATATCAGTTTGCTGTAGTGTGTTCAACCACTGATCCAAGATAAGTTGCTAAGAAGTTTATCTCACATCATTGAGCTGAGTCAAGATCAACAAGTCCAACACTATATGCCAGGAAGAGAGAGAGAACTAGAGAGAGAGATGAGCAGAGAGAGAGAGAGGGAGGAGAGAGAAGGGGTGGGGAGAGCAGAGGACAGGAGGGGAGAGAGGAGGGTAGGGGAGGGAGGTGGGTAAGGGAGAGAAAAGGAGAGGGGAGAGGGAGATTTGTGGGGGAAAGAGAAAGAGAGAGAAGCGGAGGTTAGAGAGAAGGTGAGGGGAGAGAGATAATTGTGGAGGAGTGAGAAAGAGAGAGAAGGGGAGTGGAGAGAGAAGGGGAGGGGAGCGAGATTTGTGGATGAGAGAGAAAGAGTAAGGGAAGTGTTCCACTAGGGTCCTCTCAGCCAGATGGCTCCACTAGGGCCCTCTCAGCCAGCTGGCTCCACTAGGGCCCTCTCAGTCATCTGGCTCCACTAGGGCCCTCTCAGTCAGCTGGCTCCACTAGGGCCCTCTCAGTCAGCTGGCTCCACTAGGGCCCTCTCAGCCAGCTGGCTCCACTAGGGCCCTCTCAGTCAGCTGGCTCCACTAGGGCCCTCTCAGCCAGCTGGCTCCACTAGGGCCCTCTCAGTCAGATGGCTCCAGTAGGGCCCTCTCAGTCAGCTGGCTCCACTAGGGCCCTCTCAGTCAGCTGGCTCCACAAGGGCCCTCTCAGCCAGCTGGCTCCACTAAGGCCCTCTCAGTCATCTGGCTCCACTAGGGCCCTCTCAGTCAGCTGGTGTCTGTAGGAGAGTGTGAGCTGTGTGAACAAAAAGTAGAAGTACAAATGTCAAGGGAAATGAACTAAAGTGATAAATCTAGTCCTAGGTTTTATTTACTGTGGTGTTTGTTCTCCACTGGTTAACCTGTTCTCATCACAACAGGTCACACATTCTGCTGCCATGATTGCACACTGTGGTATTTCACCTAACAGATAAAGGAGCTTGTCAATATTATATTTGTTTTCAAATTATTTTGGGGTCCTTGTAATCTGAGAGAAATATGTGTCTGTTATATCGTCTTACATTTGACAGGAGGTTAGGAAGTGCAGTTCGTTTCCACCTCATTTTGTGAGCAGTGGGCACATAGCCTGTCTTCTCTCTGCCTATGGCGACCTCTCTCAATAGCAAGGCTATGTTCACTGAATCTGTAAATAGTCACTTTTTTTCTCAGTTTTCTATCAGTCATGGTGGGCAGCTAGTTTGCCATCATTTATGTATGTTTGGTTATAATTTGTTTGGGCCAGACTGTCTGAGTGCTGTGCTGAGGATTTGTTGGGTTAGTAGTGGTTTGTGAACTTAGCTTCAGGACCAGCTGGATGAAGGGACTTTTCTCTATGTTCATCTCTTGGCATTTCAGTGGTGGTCTCTTGTTTTGAGGTGGTTTAGAAATTGATGTCTTGTTTCTGGATATTAATTAGTGATGGCTATTAATTAGTGATGGATATTAATTAGTGATGATATTTATTAGTGATGATATTAATTAGTGATGGATATTAATTAGTGATGGATATTAATTAGTGATGGATATTAATTAGTGATGGATATTAATTAGTGATGGACATTAATTAGTGATGGATATTAATTAGTGATGGATATTAATTAGTGATGGATATTAATTAGTGATGGATATTATTTAGTGATGGATATTAATTAGTGATGGATATTAATTAGTGTTGATATTAATTAGTGATGGATATTAATTAGTGATGATATTAATTATTGATGGATATTGGTGTAATTCTGTCCTACATGCATTATTTGGGCCTTTTTCTCTGTACTCTAAGAATGTTATTGCAGAATTTCTTCATGCAGTATTTAAATGCAGTATTTAAAATCTTGATTGGTTAGTGGACCCAACAGTTTACCTCCATATAGGGCAATTGGTTCAATTGTAGATTTACCCATGATAAATGTTTTATTAAGTAATAGCCAATCAGCGTTGAGCTAAACTGAGTGATCTCAGCTGTGAATGGTCCTGGCGCACAAAAGAAAAGTGTAAAAGGTGTCGTGGACGAATCAGAATTAGTTGGCTAACATAGATAATTAAGATGTTTTATTAGTATAATATGCTTATTTGAGGTACTTGTTATTAGAAAGTGTCCATTGGACTCTGGTGTCTTTTCAGTTGCACGTCTACCTTAGCTGGGGCTCAGACACTTGGGGCCCAGAGAGGGGAGAGGTCAGATTTGTCATCATGAGAATGTGTCTTTACCTATTCTTAAACCATTTGAAGTGATGGCGTGATTAATGGGGAACCAATGACTTGTCTCCACAATGTCTGTGAGCAAGTCACTCCCTCCTTTTCTTTATTGTGGGGAGGATTATGGCAGTGTCTGGACCCTTGTATGTCCTCTGTTAGATCTCACACTTATCCTGGGATATTATATGGCCTAGAGGCTCACTCCCTCCAGTGAGCCTGTCCAGGAGTAGGGTCAAGAGGGGGTTTGCTTGAGATGGGAGTATCGAGAGATGACAATTGATATATGCCATTGGATGAAATAGTTCTGTTCAATACCGTACCAGGGAGGGATGGTTCTAAGGAGACCAGATACTGGGCTATACCATTAATCCTGTTGATACAGCAGTTACTGTCTGCTGTGTTTTATTGATATCTGTCATACAAAACGTAACCTTTGTGAACTGTTACTAAGTATCTGTGGTTTGTCAATGTACGTTGAAGGGGGTGTATCGTTGCTATAAAAGATCCCTGTAGCCATTGACTAATCACCTTCCTGGTTCATTCGAGAGAGTGCATTAATGAAGGTCAAGAACCTTTGCAAAAGTATCTTAATTAAGTATTAAAGATGTAGTTTAACTCGGACTGGTGTGTTTGTAACTCCTCATTTGGTAATGCAGAAATTAGCCACAACAAAGGATGCCAGTTTGGCTTTGGCATCAAACCAATTATATCACAAGCCAAACGGCATAATTTGAGAAAAGAAATGTACTAGAAAAAATGAACTAGACCCCCACCTGTCTAGAACATAGAACAAGTCTCTCCTCTACCCCCACTAGTCTAGTACATAACTCAACTCTCTCCCCGACCCCCACCAGTCTAGAACATAACTCAACTCTCTCCCCGACCCCCACCAGTCTAGTACATAACTCAACTCTTTCCCTGACCCCCACCAGTCTAGTACACAACTCTCTCCCTGACCCCCACCAGTGTAGTACATATCTCTCTCCCTGACCCCCACCCATCTAGTACAAAACTCACCTCTCTCCCTGACCCCCACCAGTCTAGAACATAACTCAACTCTCTCCCTGACCCCCATCAGTCTAGTACATAACTCTCTCCCTGACCCCCACCAGTCTAGTACATAACTCAACTCTCGCCCTGACCCCCACCAGTCTAGTACATAACTCTACTCTCTCCCTGACCCCCACCAGTCTAGAACATAACTCAACTCTCTCCCTGACCCCCACCAGTCTAGTACAATACTCTACTCTCTCCCTGACCCCCACCATTCTAGTACATAACTCACCTCTCTACCTGACCCCCACCAGTCTAGTACATAACTCAACTCTCTCCCTGACCCCAACCAGTCTAGTACATAACTCACCTCTCTCCCTGACCCCCACCAGTCTAGAACATAACTCAACTCTCTCCCTGACCCCCACCAGTCTAGTACATAACTCTCTCCCTGACCCCCACCAGTCTAGAACATAACTCAACTCTCTCCCTGACCCCCACCAGTCTAGTACATAACTCAACTCTCTCCCTGACCCCCACCAGTCTAGTACATAACTCTCTCCCTGACCCCCACCAGTCTAGTACATAACTCAACTCTCTCCCTGACCCCCACCAGTCTAGAACATAACGCTACTCTCTCCCTGACCCCCACCAGTCTAGAACATAACTCAACTCTCTCCCTGACCCCCAGCAATCTAGTACATAACTCAACTCTCTCCCTGACCCCCACCAGTCTAGTACATAACTCTCTCCCTGACCCCCACCAGTCTAGTACATAACTCACCTCTCTCGCTGACCCCCACCAGTCTAGAACATAACTCAACTCTCTCCCTGACCCCCACCAGTCTAGTACATAACTCTCTCCCTGACCCCAACCAGTCTAGTACATAACTCACCTCTCTCGCTGACCCCCACCAGTCTAGAACATAACTCAACTATCTATCCAACCCCCACCAGTCTAGTACATAAATCAACTCTCTCCCTGACCCGTACCAGTCTAGTACATAACTCTCTCCCTGACCCCCACCAGTCTAGAACATAACTCAACTCTCTCCCTGACCCCCACCATTCTAGTACATAACTCAACTCTCTCCCCGACCACCACCGGTCTAGTACATAACTCAACTCTCTCCCTGACCCCCACCAGTCTAGTACATAACTCAACTCTCTCCCTGACCCCCACCAGTCTAGTACATAACTCAACTCTCTCCCTGACCCCCACCAGTCTAGTACATAACTCTCTCCCTGACCCCCACCAGTCTAGTACATAATTCTCTCCCTGACCCTCACCAGTCTAGAACATAACTCAACTCTCTCCCTGACCCCCACCAGTCTAGTACATACTCATCTCTCCCTGACCCCCACCAGTCTAGTACATAACTCAACTCTCTCCCCGACCACCACCGGTCTAGTACATAACTCAACTCTCTCCCTGACCCCCACCAGTCTAGTACATAACTCAACTCTCTCCCTGACCCCCACCAGTCTAGAACATAACTCAACTCTCTCCCTGACCCCCACCAGTCTAGTACATAACTCACTCTCTCCCTGACCCCCACCAGTCTAGAACATAACTCAACTCTCTCCCTGACCCCCACCAGTCTAGTACATAACTCTCTCCCTGACCCCCACCAGTCTAGAACATAACTCAACTCTCTCCCTGACCCCCACCAGTCTAGTACATAACTCAACTCTCTCCCTGACCCCCACCAGTCTAGTACATAACTCTCTCCCTGACCCCCACCAGTCTAGAACATAACTCAACTCTCTCCCTGACCCCCACCAGTCTAAAACATAACGCAACTCTCTCCCTGACCCCCACCAGTCTAGAACATAACTCAACTCTCTCCCTGACCCCCACCAGTCTAGTACATAACTCAACTCTCTCCCTGACCCCCACCAGTCTAGTACATAACTCTCTCCCTGACCCCCACCAGTCTAGAACATAACTCACCTCTCTCGCTGACCCCCACCAGTCTAGAACATAACTCAACTCTCTCCCTGACCCCCACCAGTCTAGTACATAACTCTCTCCCTGACCCCAACCAGTCTAGTACATAACTCACCTCTCTCGCTGACCCCCACCAGTCTAGAACATAACTCAACTCTCTCCCTGACCCCCACCAGTCTAGTACATAACTCAACTCTCTCCCTGACCCCCACCAGTCTAGTACATAACTCTCTCCCTGACCCCCACCAGTCTAGAACATAACTCAACTCTCTCCCTGACCCCCACCAGTCTAGTACATAACTCAACTCTCTCCCTGACCCCCACCAGTCTAGTACATAACTCAACTCTCTCCCTGACCCCCACCAGTCTAGTACATAACTCAACTCTCTCCCTGACCCCCACCAGTCTAGTACATAACTCAACTCTCTCCCTGACCCCCACCAGTCTAGTACATAACTCAACTCTCTCCCTGACCCCCACCAGTCTAGTACATAACTCTCTCCCTGACCCCCACCAGTCTAGTACATAACTCTCTCCCTGACCCCCACCAGTCTAGAACATAACTCAACTCTCTCCCTGACCCCCACCAGTCTAGTACATAACTCAACTCTCTCCCTGACCCCCACCAGTCTAGTACATAACTCTCTCCCTGACCCCCACCAGTCTAGAACATAACTCAACTCTCTCCCTGACCACCACCAGTCTAAAACATAACGCTACTCTTTCCCTGACCCCCACAAGTCTAGAACATAACTCAACTCTCTCCCTGACCCCCAGCAATCTAGTACATAACTCAACTCTCTCCCTGACCCCCACCAGTCTAGTACATAACTCTCTCCCTGACCCCCACCAGTCTAGTACATAACTCACCTCTCTCGCTGACCCCCACCAGTCTAGAACATAACTCAACTCTCTCCCTGACCCCCACCAGTCTAGTACATAACTCTCTCCCTGACCCCAACCAGTCTAGTACATAACTCACCTCTCTCGCTGACCCCCACCAGTCTAGAACATAACTCAACTCTCTCTCCTGACCCCCACCAGTCTAGTACATAAATCAACTCTCTCCCTGACCCGCACCAGTCTAGTACATAACTCTCTCCCTGACCCCCACCAGTCTAGAACATAACTCAACTCTCTCCCTGACCCCCACCAGTCTAGTACATAACTCAACTCTCTCCCCGACCCCCACCGGTCTAGTACATAACTCAACTCTCTCCCTGACCCCCACCAGTCTAGTACATAACTCAACTCTCTCCCTGACCCCCACCAGTCTAGTACATAACTCAACTCTCTCCCTGACCCCCACCAGTCTAGTACATAACTCAACTCTCTCCCTGACCCCCACCAGTCTAGTACATAACTCTCTCCCTGACCCCCACCAGTCTAGTACATAATTCTCTCCCTGACCCTCACCAGTCTAGAACATAACTCAACTCTCTCCCTGACCCCCACCAGTGTAGTACATATCTCTCTCCCTGACCCCCACCCATCTAGTACAAAACTCACCTCTCTCCCTGACCCCCACCAGTCTAGAACATAACTCAACTCTCTCCCTGACCCCCACCAGTCTAGTACATAACTCTCTCCCTGACCCCCACCAGTCTAGTACATAACTCAACTCTCTCCCTGACCCCCACCAGTCTAGTACATACTACTCTCTCCCTGACCCCCACCAGTCTAGAACATAACTCAACTCTCTCCCTGACCCCCACCAGTCTAGTACAATACTCTACTCTCTCCCTGACCCCCACCAGTCTAGTACATAACTCACCTCTCTACCTGACCCCCACCAGTCTAGTACATAACTCAACTCTCTCCCTGACCCCCACCAGTCTAGTACATAACTCACCTCTCTCCCTGACCCCCACCAGTCTAGAACATAACTCAACTCTCTCCACTGACCCCCACCAGTCTAGTACATAACTCTCTCCCTGACCCCCACCAGTCTAGAACATAACTCGACTCTCTCCCTGACCCCCACCAGTCTAGTACATAACTCAACTCTCTCCCTGACCCCCACCAGTCTAGTACATAACTCTCTCCCTGACCCCCACCAGTCTAGTACATAACTCAACTCTCTCCCTGACCACCACCAGTCTAAAACATAACGCTACTCTCTCCCTGACCCCCACAAGTCTAGAACATAACTCAACTCTCTCCCTGACCCCCAGCAATCTAGTACATAACTCAACTCTCTCCCTGACCCCCACCAGTCTAGTACATAACTCTCTCCCTGACCCCCACCAGTCTAGTACATAACTCACCTCTCTCGCTGACCCCCACCAGTCTAGAACATAACTCAACTCTCTCCCTGACCCCCACCAGTCTAGTACATAACTCTCTCCCTGACCCCAACCAGTCTAGTACATAACTCACCTCTCTCGCTGACCCCCACCAGTCTAGAACATAACTCAACTATCTATCCAGACCCCCACCAGTCTAGTACATAAATCAACTCTCTCCCTGACCCGTACCAGTCTAGTACATAACTCTCTCCCTGACCCCCACCAGTCTAGAACATAACTCAACTCTCTCCCTGACCCCCACCAGTCTAGTACATAACTCAACTCTCTCCCTGACCCCCACCGGTCTAGTACATAACTCAACTCTCTCCCTGACCCCCACCAGTCTAGTACATAACTCAACTCTCTCCCTGACCCCCACCAGTCTAGTACATAACTCAACTCTCTCCCTGACCCCCACCAGTCTAGTACATAACTCAACTCTCTCCCTGACCCCCACCAGTCTAGTACATAACTCTCTCCCTGACCCCCACCAGTCTAGTACATAACTTCTCTCCCTGACCCCCACCAGTCTAGAACATAACTCAACTCTCTCCCTGACCCCCACCAGTCTAGTACATAACTCAACTCTCTCCCTGACCCCCACCAGTCTAGTACATAACTCTCTCCCTGACCCCCACCAGTCTAGTACATATCTCTCTCCCTGACCCCCACCAGTCTAGTACATAACTCACCTCTCTCCCTGACCCCCACCAGTCTAGAACATAACTCAACTCTCTCCCTGACCCCCACCAGTCTAGTACATAACTCTCTCCCTGACCCCCACCAGTCTAGTACATAACTCAACTCTCTCCCTGACCCCCACCAGTCTAGTACATAACTCAACTCTCTCCCTGACCCCCACCAGTCTAGAACATAACTCAACTCTCTCCCTGACCCCCACCAGTCTAGTACATACTCTACTCTCTCCCTGACCCCCACCAGTCTAGTACATAACTCACCTCTCTACCTGACCCCCACCAGTCTAGTACATAACTCAACTCTCTCCCTGACCCCCACCAGTCTAGTACATAACTCACCTCTCTCCCTGACCCCCACCAGTCTAGTACATAACTCAACTCTCTCCCTGACCCCCACCAGTCTAGTACATAACTCTCTCCCTGACCCCCACCAGTCTAGAACATAACTCAACTCTCTCCCTGACCCCCACCAGTCTAGAACATAACTCAACTCTCTCCCTGACCCCCACCAGTCTAGAACATAACTCAACTCTCTCCCTGACCCCCAGCAATCTAGTACATAACTCAACTCTCTCCCTGACCCCCACCAGTCTAGTACATAACTCTCTCCCTGACCCCCACCAGTCTAGTACATAACTCACCTCTCTCGCTGACCCCCACCAGTCTAGAACATAACTCAACTCTCTCCCTGACCCCCACCAGTCTAGTACATAACTCTCTCCCTGACCCCCACCAGTCTAGTACATAACTCACCTCTCTCGCTGACCCCCACCAGTCTAGAACATAACTCAACTCTCTCCCGACCCCCACCAGTCTAGTACATAACTCAACTCTCTCCCTGACCCCCACCAGTCTAGTACATAACTCTCTCCCTGACCCCCACCAGTCTAGAACATAACTCAACTCTCTCCCTGACCCCCACCAGTCTAGTACATAACTCAACTCTCTCCCTGACCCCCACCAGTCTAGTACATAACTCAACTCTCTCCCTGACCCCCACCAGTCTAGTACATAACTCAACTCTCTCCCTGACCCCCACCAGTCTAGTACATAACTCAACTCTCTCCCTGACCCCCACCAGTCTAGTACATAACTCAACTCTCTCCCTGACCCCCACCAGTCTAGTACATAACTCTCTCCCTGACCCCCACCAGTCTAGTACATAACTCTCTCCCTGACCCCCACCAGTCTAGAACATAACTCAACTCTCTCCCTGACCCCCACCAGTCTAGTACATAACTCAACTCTCTCCCTGACCCCCACCAGTCTAGTACATAACTCTCTCCCTGACCCCCACCAGTCTAGAACATAACTCAACTCTCTCCCTGACCACCACCAGTCTAAAACATAACGCTACTCTCTCCCTGACCCCCACAAGTCTAGAACATAACTCAACTCTCTCCCTGACCCCCACCAGTCTAGTACATAACTCAACTCTCTCCCTGACCCCCACCAGTCTAGTACATAACTCTCTCCCTGACCCCCACCAGTCTAGTACATAACTCACCTCTCTCGCTGACCCCCACCAGTCTAGAACATAACTCAACTCTCTCCCTGACCCCCACCAGTCTAGTACATAACTCTCTCCCTGACCCCAACCAGTCTAGTACATAACTCACCTCTCTCGCTGACCCCCACCAGTCTAGAACATAACTCAACTCTCTCCCTGACCCCCACCAGTCTAGTACATAAATCAACTCTCTCCCTGACCCGTACCAGTCTAGTACATAACTCTCTCCCTGACCCCCACCAGTCTAGAACATAACTCAACTCTCTCCCTGACCCCCACCAGTCTAGTACATAACTCAACTCTCTCCCCGACCACCACCGGTCTAGTACATAACTCAACTCTCTCCCTGACCCCCACCAGTCTAGTACATAACTCAACTCTCTCCCTGACCCCCACCAGTCTAGTATATAACTCAACTCTCTCCCTGACCCCCACCAGTCTAGTACATAACTCAACTCTCTCCCTTACCCCCACCAGTCTAGTACATAACTCTCTCCCTGACCCCCACCAGTCTAGTACATAATTCTCTCCCTGACCCTCACCAGTCTAGAACATAACTCAACTCTCTCCCTGACCCCCACCAGTGTAGTACATATCTCTCTCCCTGACCCCCACCCATCTAGTACAAAACTCACCTCTCTCCCTGACCCCCACCAGTCTAGAACATAACTCAACTCTCTCCCTGACCCCCACCAGTCTAGTACATAACTCTCTCCCTGACCCCCACCAGTCTAGTACATAACTCAACTCTCGCCCTGACCCCCACCAGTCTAGTACATAACTCTACTCTCTCCCTGACCCCCACCAGTCTAGAACATAACTCAACTCTCTCCCTGACCCCCACCAGTCTAGTACAATACTCTACTCTCTCCCTGACCCCCACCAGTCTAGTACATAACTCACCTCTCTACCTGACCCCCACCAGTCTAGTACATAACTCAACTCTCTCCCTGACCCCAACCAGTCTAGTACATAACTCACCTCTCTCCCTGACCCCCACCAGTCTAGAACATAACTCAACTCTCTCCACGACCCCCACCAGTCTAGTACATAACTCTCTCCCTGACCCCCACCAGTCTAGAACATAACTCGACTCTCTCCCTGACCCCCACCAGTCTAGTACATAACTCAACTCTCTCCCTGACCCCCACCAGTCTAGTACATAACTCTCTCCCTGACCCCCACCAGTCTAGAACATAACTCAACTCTCTCCCTGACCACCACCAGTCTAAAACATAACGCTACTCTCTCCCTGACCCCCACAAGTCTAGAACATAACTCAACTCTCTCCCTGACCCCCAGCAATCTAGTACATAACTCAACTCTCTCCCTGACCCCCACCAGTCTAGTACATAACTCTCTCCCTGACCCCCACCAGTCTATTACATAACTCACCTCTCTCGCTGACCCCCACCAGTCTAGAACATAACTCAACTCTCTCCCTGACCCCCACCAGTCTAGTACATAACTCTCTCCCTGACCCCAACCAGTCTAGTACATAACTCACCTCTCTCGCTGACCCCCACCAGTCTAGAACATAACTCAACTATCTATCCAACCCCCACCAGTCTAGTACATAAATCAACTCTCTCCCTGACCCGTACCAGTCTAGTACATAACTCTCTCCCTGACCCCCACCAGTCTAGAACATAACTCAACTCTCTCCCTGACCCCCACCATTCTAGTACATAACTCAACTCTCTCCCCGACCACCACCGGTCTAGTACATAACTCAACTCTCTCCCTGACCCCCACCAGTCTAGTACATAACTCAACTCTCTCCCTGACCCCCACCAGTCTAGTATATAACTCAACTCTCTCCCTGACCCCCACCAGTCTAGTACATAACTCAACTCTCTCCCTTACCCCCACCAGTCTAGTACATAACTCTCTCCCTGACCCCCACCAGTCTAGTACATAACTCTCTCCCTGACCCCCACCAGTCTAGAACATAACTCAACTCTCTCCCTGACCCCCACCAGTCTAGTACATAACTCAACTCTCTCCCTGACCCCCACCAGTCTAGTACACAACTCTCTCCCTGACCCCCACCAGTGTAGTACATATCTCTCTCCCTGACCCCCACCCATCTAGTACAAAACTCACCTCTCTCCCTGACCCCCACCAGTCTAGAACATAACTCAACTCTCTCCCTGACCCCCATCAGTCTAGTACATAACTCTCTCCCTGACCCCCACCAGTCTAGTACATAACTCAACTCTCGCCCTGACCCCCACCAGTCTAGTACATAACTCTACTCTCTCCCTGACCCCCACCAGTCTAGAACATAACTCAACTCTCTCCCTGACCCCCACCAGTCTAGTACAATACTCTACTCTCTCCCTGACCCCCACCATTCTAGTACATAACTCACCTCTCTACCTGACCCCCACCAGTCTAGTACATAACTCAACTCTCTCCCTGACCCCCACCAGTCTAGAACATAACTCGACTCTCTCCCTGACCCCCACCAGTCTAGTACATAACTCAACTCTCTCCCTGACCCCCACCAGTCTAGTACATAACTCTCTCCCTGACCCCCACCAGTCTAGAACATAACTCAACTCTCTCCCTGACCACCACCAGTCTAAAACATAACGCTACTCTTTCCCTGACCCCCACCAGTCTAGAACATAACTCAACTCTCTCCCTGACCCCCAGCAATCTAGTACATAACTCAACTCTCTCCCTGACCCCCACCAGTCTAGTACATAACTCTCTCCCTGACCCCCACCAGTCTATTACATAACTCACCTCTCTCGCTGACCCCCACCAGTCTAGAACATAACTCAACTCTCTCCCTGACCCCCACCAGTCTAGTACATAACTCTCTCCCTGACCCCAACCAGTCTAGTACATAACTCACCTCTCTCGCTGACCCCCACCAGTCTAGAACATAACTCAACTATCTATCCAACCCCCACCAGTCTAGTACATAAATCAACTCTCTCCCTGACCCGTACCAGTCTAGTACATAACTCTCTCCCTGACCCCCACCAGTCTAGTACATAACTCAACTCTCGCCCTGACCCCCACCAGTCTAGTACATAACTCTACTCTCTCCCTGACCCCCACCAGTCTAGAACATAACTCAACTCTCTCCCTGACCCCCACCAGTCTAGTACAATACTCTACTCTCTCCCTGACCCCCACCATTCTAGTACATAACTCACCTCTCTACCTGACCCCCACCAGTCTAGTACATAACTCAACTCTCTCCCTGACCCCAACCAGTATAGTACATAACTCACCTCTCTCCCTGACCCCCACCAGTCTAGAACATAACTCAACTCTCTCCCTGACCCCCACCAGTCTAGTACATAACTCTCTCCCTGACCCCCACCAGTCTAGAACATAACTCGACTCTCTCCCTGACCCCCACCAGTCTAGTACATAACTCAACTCTCTCCCTGACCCCCACCAGTCTAGTACATAACTCTCTCCCTGACCACCACCAGTCTAAAACATAACGCTACTCTCTCCCTGACCCCCACAAGTCTAGAACATAACTCAACTCTCTCCCTGACCCCCAGCAATCTAGTACATAACTCAACTCTCTCCCTGACCCCCACCAGTCTAGTACATAACTCTCTCCCTGACCCCCACCAGTCTATTACATAACTCACCTCTCTCGCTGACCCCCACCAGTCTAGAACATAACTCAACTCTCTCCCTGACCCCCACCAGTCTAGTACATAACTCTCTCCCTGACCCCCACCAGTCTAGTACATAACTCACCTCTCTCGCTGACCCCCACCAGTCTAGAACATAACTCAACTATCTATCCAACCCCCACCAGTCTAGTACATAAATCAACTCTCTCCCTGACCCGTACCAGTCTAGTACATAACTCTCTCCCTGACCCCCACCAGTCTAGTACATAACTCAACTCTCTGCCTGACCCCCACCAGTCTAGTACATAACTTAACTCTCTCCCTGACCCCCACCAGTCTAGTACATAACTCAACTCTCTCCCTGACCCCCACCAGTCTAGTATATAACTTAACTCTCTCCCTGACCCCCACCAGTCTAGTACATAATTCAACTCTCTCCCTGACCCCAACCAGTCTAGTACATAACTCAACTCTCTCCCTGACCCCCACCAGTCTAGTATATAACTCAACTCTTTCCAAAATAATGTCCTTCCTACCTTTTGTTTATGTTTTTATCAAAAGGGAAAGGTTTGGAAACACCCAAACATACATTAACACAGAAAAAGCATGATTCATCTCATATGACCTAATAGTACTGTAGAGCTCTTTTTACTTCCATACAATATAGCTGGTCTCCCTGTTCTGTCTCAATGTGTCCACTGCCCTGCAGAGCCCCAACACAACACATCCCACTCAGCTTTAGGGTCTTAGGGAAACATTCATTACTGGTTTCAGGTGTGTTAGGTCAAGGCCAGAGTGACAACACACAGGATGACAGACAACCAGGACAGGACTGAGCAACCCAGCAGCTATTGAAAACACGAAGTGGTCATCTTTTAATACAGACTGCTTTTGTTGTACTGGTTTCAATATAAGACATCCAGAGCTTATTCAAGTTGTCCAGTATTCCCGTATAAGAGGTGAACTCAACCAGTAGAAAGTTAGAGGTGATATTATAGCAGACACTACGAAACGTTGCTGCCATGTGAGCAGTTTCCTGTGGGGGTTTTCAAAACAGATGAGTTTTCTGTACGTAGCTAGGTTCAACCACTGATCAAAGATAAGTTGCTAAGAAGTTTATCTCACATCATTGATGTAAGGAACAAATGAGATAAAAGTCATAAAGCCTAGCAGTATGTTCCACTGTTCAGTCCTCTGTCCCTGACACCCACCAGTCTAGTACATAACTCAACTCTCTCCCTGACCCCCACCAGTCTAGTACATAACTCAACTCTCTCCCTGACCCCCACCAGTCTAGTATATAACTCAACTCTCTCCCTGACCCCCACCAGTCTAGTACATAACTCAACTCTCTCCCTGACCCCCACCAGTCTAGTACATAACTCAACTCTCTCCCTGACCCCCACCAGTCTAGTACATAACTCTACTCTCTCCCTGACCCCCACCAGTCTAGTACATAACTCTACTCTCTCCCTGACCCCCACCAGTCTAGTACATAACTCAACTCTCTCCCTGACCCCCACCAGTCTAGTACATAACTCAACTCTCTCCCTGACCCCCACCACTCTAGTACATAACTCAACTCTCTCCCTGACCCCCACCAGTCTAGAACATAACTCAACTCTCTCTCTGACCCCCACCAGTCTAGTACATAACTCTCTCCCTGACCCCCACCAGTCTAGAACATAACTCAACTCTCTCCCTGACCCCCACCAGTCTAGTACATAACTCTCTCCCTGACCCCCAGCAGTCTAGAATATAACTCAACTCTCTCCCTAACCCCCACCAGTCTAGTACATAACTCTCTCCCTGACCCCCACCAGTCTAGTACATAACTCAACTCTCTCCCTGACCCCCACCAGTCTAGTACATAACTCAACTCTCTCCCTGACCCCCACCAGTCTAGAACATAACTCAACTCTCTCCCTGACCCCCACCAGTCTAGTACATAACTCTCTCCCTGACCCCCACCAGTCTAGAACATAACTCAACTCTCTCCCTGACCCCCACCAGTCTAGTACATAACTCTCTCCCTGACCCCCAGCAGTCTAGAACATAACTCAACTCTCTCCCTGACCCCCACCAGTCTAGTACATAACTCTCTCCCTGACCCCCACCAGTCTAGTACATAACTCACCTCTCTCCCTGACCCCCACCAGTCTAGAACATAACTCAACTCTCTCCCTGACCCCCACCAGTCTAGAACATAACTCAACTCTCTCCCTGACCCCCACCAGTCTAGAACATAACTCAACTCTCTCCCTGACCCCCACCAGTCTAGAACATAACTCAACTCTCTCCCTTACCCCCACCAGTCTAGTACATAACTCTCTCCCTGACCCCCACCAGTCTATAACATAACTCAACTCTCTCACTGACCCCCACCAGTCTAGAACATAACTCAACTCTCTCCCTGACCCCCACCAGTCTAGTACATAACTCTCTCCCTGACCCCCACCAGTCTAGTACATAACTCACCTCTCTCGCTGACCCCCACCAGTCTAGAACATAACTCAACTCTCTCCCTGACCCCCACCAGTCTAGTACATAACTCTCTCCCTGACCCCCACCAGTCTAGTACATAACTCACCTCTCTTGCTGACCCCCACCAGTCTAGAACATAACTCAACTCTCCCCCTGACCCCCACCAGTCTAGAACATAACTCAACTCTCTCCCTGACCCCCACCAGTCTAGTACATAACTCAACTCTCTCCCTGAACCCCACCAGTCTAGTACATAACTCAACTCTCTATCCAACCCCCACCAGTCTAGTACATAACTCAACTCTCTCCCCGACCACCACCGGTCTAGTACATAACTCAACTCTCTCCCTGACCCCCACCAGTCTAGTACATAACTCAACTCTCTCCCTGACCCCCACCAGTCTAGTACATAACTCTCTCCCTGACCCCAACCAGTCTAGTACATAACTCGCCTCTCTCCCTGACCCCCACCAGTCTAGAACATAACTCTCTCCCTGACCCCCACCAGTCTAGTACATAACTCAACTCAACTCTCTCCCTGACCCCCACCAGTCTAGTATATAACTCAACTCTCTCCCTGACCCCCACCAGTCTAGTACATAATTCAACTCTCTCCCTGACCCCAACCAGTCTAGTACATAACTCAACTCTCTCCCTGACCCCAACCAGTCTAGTACATAATTCAACTCTTTCCAAAATAATGTCCTTCCTACCTTTTGTTTATGTTTTTATCAAAAGGGAAAGGTTTGGAAACACCCAAACATACATTAACACAGAAAAAGCATGATTCATCTCATATGACCTAGTAGTACTGTAGAGCTCTTTTTACTTCCATACAATATAGCTGGTCTCCCTGTTCTGTCTCTATGTGTCCACTGCCCTGCAGAGCCCCAACACAACACATCCCACTCAGCTTTAGGGTCTTAGGGAAACATTCATTACTGGTTTCAGGTGTGTTAGGTCAAGGCCAGAGTGACAACACACAGGATGACAGACAACCAGGACAGGACTGAGCAACCAAAAGCTATTGAAAACATGAAGTGGTCATCTTTTAATACAGACTGCTTTTGTTGTACTGGTTTCAATATAAGACATCCAGACCTTATTCAAGTGGTCCAGTATTCCCTTATAAGAGGTGAACTCAAGCAGTAGAAAGTTAGAGGTGATATTATAGCAGACACTACGAAACGTTGCTGCCATGTGAGCAGTTTCCTGTGGGGGTTTTCAAAACAGATGAGTTTTCTGTACGTAGCTAGGTTCAACCACTGATCAAAGATAAGTTGCTGAGAAGTTTATCTCACATCATTGACGTAAGGAACAAATGAGATAAAAGTCATAAAGCCTAGCAGTATGTTCCACTGTTCAGTCCTCTCTCCCTGACCCCCACCAGTCTAGTACATAACTCAACTCTCTCCTCTGACCCCCACCAGTCTAGTACATAACTCAACTCTCTCCCTGACCCCCACCAGTCTAGTACATAACTCAACTCTCTCCCTGACCCCCACCAGTCTAGTATATAACTCAACTCTCTCATCTCGACCCACCACCGAGTCTAGTACATAACTCAACTCTCTCCCTGACCCCCACATGTATTTCTACACACCCCATTTAGCCATACCCCTAGTTTAGCTGTATTTCTACACACCCCATTTAGCCATACCCTAGGTTTAGCTGTATTTCTAAGATTTGGTATGGGTACTCAGATCCTCAAAAGGTTCTACAGCTGCACCATCGAGAGCATCCTGACGGGTTGCAACACTCCCTGGTATGGCAACTGCTTGGCCTCTAACCACAAGGCACGACAGAGGGTAGTGCCTACGGCCCAGTACATCACTGGGGCCAAGCTTCCTGCCATCCAGGACTTCTGATTCCAGGCGGTGTCAGAAGAGGGCCCTAAAAATTGTCAGCGACTCCAGCCACCCTAGTCAGACTGTTCTCTCTGCTACCGCACGGCAAGTGGTACCGGTGCCCCAAGTCTAGGTTCAAGAGGCTTCTAAACAGCTTCTACCCCCAAGACATAAGACTCCTGAAAATTGTATCAAATGGCTTTACAGACTATTTGCATTGTCTCTCCCCCCCTCTTCTATGCTGCTGCTACTCTGTTATTATCTATGCATAGTCACTTTAACAACTCCACCTACATGTACATATTACTTATATAGCCTCCACATTGACTCTGTACATTGACTCTGTACCGGTACCCCCTGTATATAGCCTCCACATTGACTCTGTACCAGTACCCCTGTATATAGCCTCCACATTGACTCTGTACCGGTACCACCTGTATATAGCCTCCACATTGACTCTGTACCGGTACCCCTGTATATAGCCTCCACATTGACTCTGTACATTGACTCTGTACCGGTACCCCCTGTATATAGCCTCCACATTGACTCTGTACCAGTACCCCTGTATATAGCCTCCACATTGACTCTGTACTGGTACCTCCTGTATATAGCCTCCACATTGACTCTGTACTGGTACCCCCTGTATATAGCCTCCACATTGACTCTGTACAGGTACCCCTGTATAAAACCTCACTATTGTTATTTTACTGCTGCTATTTAATTACTTGTTACTTTTATCTCCTTTTTTAGGTATTTTCTTAAAACTGCATTGTTGGTTAAGGGCTTGTAAGTAAGCATTTCACTGTTGTATTCGGCGCATGTGACAAATAAAATATGATTTGATATAAACTAATCTGCAGAGGTTCACTTTTCCATGGAAGGGGAATGTGTGTTCACATGGGTGTTGTTGCACCATACCAACGATAAGCCTGTCTCCTCCATCACATCATGAAAGGTCATGTTGATGTTCATTTGTCGTCCTCCCCTCTCCCACTCTCTCAATTCAATTCAATTCAAAGGGGCTTTATTGGCATTGGAAACAGATGTTAACATTGCCAAGCAAGTGAATAAACAATCACAAACTGTTAACATTAAACACACAATTGTTTCAAAAGAGAAAGACATTTGAAATGTTACGTTATTAACTATGTAAAAAAACAAACACAATAAAACGAGTGTATCAGTCCTGACCTGTACAGGCCGTCGCTCAATACACTGTAAATGAAATATAAAACAGTCTCTAAATGAATATAAAGTAACTCACAGACTAATTCAACTACTTACACTTACTTACACAACCAGCTGGCTCCACCAGGGCCCTCTCAGCCAGCTGGCTCCACTAGGGCCCTCTCAGCCAGCTGGCTCCACTAGGGCCCTCTCAGCCAGCTGGCTCCACTAGGGCCCTCTCAGCCAGCTGGCTCCACTAGGGCCCTCTCAGCTAGCTGGCTCCACTAGGGCCCTCTCAGCTAGCTGGCTCCACTAGGGCCCTCTCAGCCAGCCGGCTCCACTAGGGCCCTCTCAGCCAGCTGGCTCCACTAGGGCCCTCTCAGTCAGCTGGTGTGTGTAGGAGAGTGTGACCTGTGTGAACAAAAAGTAGAAGTATAAATGTCAAGGGAAATGAACTAAAGTGATAAATCTAGTCCTAGGTTTTATTTACTGTGGTCTTTGTTCTCCACTGGTTACCCTGTTCTCATCACAACAGGTCACACATTCTGCTGCCATGATTGCACACTGTGGTATTTCACCTAACAGATACGGGAGATTGTCAATATTATATTTGTTTTCAAATTATTTTGGGGTCCTTGTAATCTGAGGGAAATATGTGTATCTTATATCGTTGTACATTTGGCAGGAGGTTAGGAAGTGCAGCTCAGTTTACATTTCATTTTGTGGGCAGTGGGCAAATAGCCTGTCATCTGTCTGCCTGTTTCAATCCTTTCTCAATAGCAAGGCTAAGCTCACTTCATTTGTACATTGTACATTTTCTACTCAGTTTTCTATGATGTAGTCTGCCACCGTGTAATGTCTGTTTAGGGCCAAATAGTATTGGGATTTTTATATTTTTTGGGAAAATACGTTTTTTTATCCGAGAGATATAAGAAAGATCAGGAAACAATTTTTTTTCTACATTTATTTAACCCTTTATTTTGGGAACTAAACTATCTCCATATATACTTCCATAAATGTGTTAACTGGTACCAGGAGACCTTCAGGCGAGTCTTGTAAAGCTTGTGGACGTCCTAGATCATAACAACGTGTACGTGTTCCTGAGAGACTCACCTTTCCATAGTGGGGTCATGTTAGTGTGTCCTAGATCATAACAACCTGTACGTGTTCCTGTGAGACTCATCTTTCCATAGTGGGGTCATGTTAGTGTGTTGTCCAAACGGTTCTGACACTACAGACAGAAGTTGGCAGATGGACTGTATTACTTCAGACAATGCTTATGGGGGTCGTAGAGCAAAACATGATCGTGTTCCTGAGTCTCATCTTTCCATAGTTTACAGGCCAAACTGATCGGACTTAATCTTGAGCATCTGATCCCGTTAGCGGGATCAAAATCCAGCGAAAAATCATATCGCCAATTAGCATTAAAAAATTATCATAATTTTTTACAAAAATAAAAAATATTTTTTTTTTTTTTTTATAGATACACCTCTCCTGAATCGACCCACGTCGTCCGATTTCAAAAAGGTTTTACAGGAAAAGCAAATCATTAGATTATATTAGATGAGTCCATCGTAAAAAGCAGCTTCATAGCCATTTTCCGACCAACCACTTCCATCACATATTATCAATAAACAGCTAAATGTAGCACTAACCTTTTACAAACTTCATCAGATGGCACCCCTAGGACATCATGTTATACAATGCATGCATTCTTTTGTTCAATAAAGGTCATATTTATATATAAAAACAGCATTTTACATCTCTGTCTGACGTTGACTACCTAATTTCCCCTCAAAAGCGTCCCGGTAAACAATGCTACGTTTCAATAAATTGCTATACTATAACGATTTTTTAAATGTATATTGTCAATCTAACATTTATAGATGAATATCTCTTGAGAACACCCGTCATACCAGATTTTAAATTAACTTTACTGGGTAATCACACTTTGCGATAAAAGGAGATGCGATACTCAGAAAATCAGCTAATATACAGTGCTCGGCGCCATCTTGGATGCAACAGTATGAACCATCTCATCTTCAATAATATTGTCAATAATCGCCTACCTTTAGTTGTCTTCATCAGAAAGCATCCCAGGTCCACAACAGATGTATTTTCGGTCAAAAAGTCCATACTTCACGTTCCATTAGCCTGATGTTGGTAGCGCGTCCTATGGCTCTCTCCAAACGCAGCTCTGCACTTCATACTGAAAGCAATCCTCGCGCATGTAGGTTCGTTCAAACATGTCAAACGTTGTATAAAATAAATGTTCAGGGCCTCTAACACCAAGAGAGCCAATAAGATTCGAGGGGGATGATTTCATTGCCTTTAAAACCGTTTCCAAAGGTGGGGGCAGACATGGCCGCCGGCGTCATAATGGTGATGGCCCATCCCCTGTGACCAATTTCAAACTCCTGTCATTCACTGAGTTTTGACTCTATAAGGCTCAAACCACTGTGAAAGGACTGGCGACATCTAGTGGAAGCAATAGGAAGTGCCAAAATATTCCTAAACCCCTGTGTTTTTCAATGGGATAGGTTTAAACTCAATACAACACATCAGGTATCCACTTCCTGTCAGAAAATGTCTCAGGGTTTTGCCTGCCAAATGAGTTCTGTTATACTCACAGACACCATTCAAACAGTTTTAGAAACTTTAGAGTGTTTTCTATCCATATATAATAAGTATATGCATGCCCTATCTTCTGAGTTTGATTAGTAGGCCGTTGAAAATGGGAACGATTTTTTTTCAAAATGCGCTGTGGCGCCCCCTATCCTAGGGTATCTTAACAGACATTTTTGTGAGGACACCCATTTTCTGATAGTTTCAAGGTCTGACAAACACAGCTCTAGCTCTGTGAACTTTCACCTCAGATGAGGAAAGGAGATATTGGTGGATGTGCTGGATTGAGATGCAAAACATTTCTCTAGTTTAAACAGATTGATTTTGATGGGGATTGTTCTTTAATGTTAATTAGATTTCTACAGGTTCACTGAAATGGTTGACTAAGGGTTAAATGATATTCTAAGGGTTAAATGGTATTCTAAGGGTTAAATGGTATTCTAAGGGTTAAATTATAAATGAAAAGAGCATCTACCAAACATGGATTGTGTGTGGAGGGGTACAGAGATGTGGTAGTCATATAATAATCATGCTGTGGTCTACATTTTGTTCATCATCAAGCAGACCAGATCATTAGAGATGGTGGGAGAGCCTGTTAGGCTGTTTAAAATGGAAGAATATAATTTATATACTGTAGCATGAGACTAATACCTCTATATACATTTTAACAGGATTTGAGTGACGTTTTCTAAATAGTTTTCATAATTAAAATAAATATATATAATTCATTTTTCACTGAGACATCATGGCGTGTCCATCAATTTAAATCTTAACTTGTAACGAAAGTATAAATATGAAAAAATCAACAATGTATTGGACAGGCCTATGAGGTGTAAAGGTCTGGCTTTCCAAGACATTCTGTTCATCTGCAAGCAGACCTGGTGATTCTAGATGGTGGGAGAGCCTGTTATTTAAAATGGAAGAATATAACTTACTGTAGCCTATATAATGTAACAATGACAAGAATCCCTTCATATATACTGTAGTTTAAGGTTATTTTAGTGTCATAAAAAGTGTTCATTAAAACAAATCAGGATGTTTGGTGGATGGATTCAATGTAGATGTTCTGCTGTGTATCGAGGTGTTTATATGAAAGTTGTAGATTTGTAATTCTTTACAAGAGAAAGTTGTGGATTACTTTTCTTTGGGTGACCTCAGGCTTTGACAATTCAGCTAAGTGTTTAATAGGGATAGCCCCCTTTTTCCTTTAACTGCCTGTAGCTCAGGCCCTGAAGCAGGGATATGCATATTCTTGATACCATTTGAAAGGATGTAGGAGAATATATCACAATAGACCTGGTAGAAGAAAATACAATGAAAAAACCAACCAATCTTTTTTTTACCACCATCTTTGAAATACAAGAGAAATGTCATAGTTCTAGCCATCACTCTGGTTGTAATTCTGATAGTGTACACAAGATGGCAGCAATGTATGTGCAAAGTTTCTGATGGATAACTTGAAGTATGACTGAACTACATGACTTTTAGTGTGAATTCTCCAGGTACATTTGGGCAAATCGTGAAGGAGACATTCACATTCATATAACATTTTTCTGCAAGAATATTGTCAAATCTGTATACTTGGACTTTGATTTCGCTTTTCCAGTATTAGTAGCCATATTATAAGTTCAACATTTGCGAACAACCAGTTTTCATAACTCTGAATATCCTTCTAATTTTTGTCAAAAAGAAAAAGGCATGCTGTCACAAAAGGTTAGCGCCTACATTTTGAGCCCAGCTCATTGGCTTTCTGGCTATCTTTGTTTGACCCCGATTGGTGCATATTTGACAAAGATACAGTTCTTCAAGTGATGGCAGCCCGCGTCATCGGCGTGCCATGAAGGCGTCGCTCACTAACCAAATATGGTGTCCTATAGCATATACTACAGCCCTAATGAAATAGTGAAGTCTTGTTACCTTCTAGGATCTCTGAGGAATAGATATGAACATAATTTGACCCGTTGAAACAACGTTTAGGGTGAGATTCCTTCCTTTGCAAATTGAACAAGTCGAAATACAAAATCGATCGTGCATGCTATATGGACCTTTTTAGGTTAAGAAAAATGATTATATCTAACAAAACGACACTTCATGTTTTCTCTGGGACCCTTTGGATGATAAATCAGAGCAAGATTTCAGAATATAAGTACACATTTCACCTTCAGTGGTGAATTTATCAAACCTATCGTTCTGAAAAAGTGTTTTGCTGTTAGGAGCTCTCCTCAAACAATAGCATGGTCTTTTTTCGCCATAACAGCTACTGTAAATTGGACAGTGCAGTTATATTAACAAGAAGTTAAGCTTTCAGCCAATATAAGACACTTATATGTACCGACATTTGTTGTTTCTCTAAAATCTGCGATCGTGACACAAAATGCAGCATAATTTACAAGCTGCCTAAGCTACTTAGTCCTACAACTGTCACCTTATGTAACAGCTGATTTACTTAACAAAATATGTGGTCCAGGTGCCTTAGTGTTCCTATAAAAACCTGTGTCCAAACTCAGCATTAAATAGTGTCTAATCATAATAGTGTACAGAGATAAGTTATTGCACCTATTGAAATGTAATGTGTTTTTTTTACTGTTTATTCTGTTGCATTAAAAAAGTCACTGTTGCCTATTAGATCAATATCAGTGTGAACACGTCTGATTGGACTAGATCCATGTTGAGGTGAGACACGTCTGATTGGACTAGATCCATATTGAGGTGAGACACGTCTGATTGGACTAGATCCATGTTGAGGTGAGACACGTCTGATTGGACTAGATCCATGTTGAGGTGAGACCCGTCTGATTGGAATAGATCCATGTTGAGGTGAGGCCATTCCATATGCCTATATTGCAGTAGTGGGTCTGTGGTTTTCTGTAAAACAAAATGGTTCTTTGGTTCTGGTCAGTTAAGATAATCAGAAATACTATGTAACATCCCCACTTTTAGAACCGACTAAAATTGACATGCTCACATGCAAACAAAAGACAATAATTCAATTGACCAAACAATAACATTTTTGGACAAAATCATAAATGTTTTGAAATAAAACCAAACTTGTTGATCAAGTGTAGCAATTTGAATTGAAATGACCGTAAATCAACATTGCAGATGATAAAAGGCTTGAATTAAAGTTAAACATTTACTGGTTGTGATACAGTGCATTCAGAAAGTATTCAGACCACTTGACTTTTAACACATTTTGATATGTTACAGCCTTATTCCAAAATTGAATAAATAGTTTCCCCCCTCACAATCTACACACTATACACCATAATGACAAAGCAAAAACAGGGTTTTAGAAATTTTTGCCAATTTATGAAAAATAAACACCTGAAATAAACTCAGCAATAAAAGAAACGTCCCTTTTTCAGGACCCTGTCTTTAAATTATATATTTTTTTAATCCAAATAACTTCATTGTTGTCACGGTCATCGTATGAAAGGGACCAAGGCGCAGCGGGTTGAGTGCTCATCTTAACTTTTATTGTGAACACGACTAATAAACAAAACAATAAACGAACGAACAGTCTTGTAGGCTCACACAGCAGTACAAAGAACAACCTCCCACAAAGGGACAGGTAAAAACATGGCTACCTAAGTATGACTCTAAATCAGCAACAACGATGTACAGCTGTTCCTGATTGAGAGCCATACCAGGCCAACAAAGAAATACATAGATACATCATAGAAATACACAACATAGAACAATGACAAAAACCCCGGAATACATAAACCAAACACCCATCTACAAACACACACACCCCAACCATATAAAACAAATACCCCCTGCCACATCCTGACCAAACTATAATAACAAATAACCCCTTTACTGGTCAGGACGTGACAGTACTCCCCCCCCAAAGGTGCAGACCCCGGATGCACCTGACAAAAAAAAATAACTACAAAAATAAACCCCTTAAACTAAAGGGAGGGAAGGGAGGGTGGCTGCCGTCACCGACGGCTCCCGTGCTACACCCCCCCTCCCCAAACCTCCTACAGTGGAGGTGGCTCAGGCCTTAGTTCCCCACCTGACCAGTCCACCCCTACTGAATACCTTGGCCTGAAGCATGTCACTGTAGACCCTGGACTGTACTCTGGGAGCTCCGGACTGTAGGGCGACTCTGGGATCTCTGGACTGTAGGGCGACTCTGGGATCTCTGGACTGTAGGGCGATTCTGGGATCTCTGGACTGTAGGGCGACTCTGGGATCTCTGGACTGTAGGGCGACTCTGGGATCTCCGGACTGTAGGCCGACTCACTCGGTTCCGGACAGTAGGCCGTCTCACTCGGTTCCGGACTGTAGGCCGTCTCACTCGGTTCCGGACTGTAGGCCGTCTCACTCGGTTCCGGACTGTAGGCCGTCTCACTCGGTTCCGGACAGTAGGCCGTCTCTCTTGGTTCCGGACAGTGGGCCGTCTCTATACGGGGCACTGTAGTCGGAAGCTCTGGACGAGGCACTGTTGCCGAACACTCTGGACGAGGCACTGTTGCCGGAAGTTCTGGACGAGGCACTCTTGCCGGAAGTTCTGGACGAGGCACTGTTGCCGGAAGTTCTGGACGAGGCACTGTTGCCGGATACTCTGGACGAGGTACTGTCGTCGGAAGCTCGGGACTGGGCTTACGCACTGGAAGCCTGGTGCGTGGTGCTGGTACTGGCGGTACCAGATTGGAGACACGCACCTCCGGGCTAGTGCGAGGAGCGGGAACAGGATACACTGGGCCGTGAAGCATTACTGGGGGTCTGGAGCATACAACCCCTACGGCCTGAGTGCTCACTCGAGCATGACACTTGCGAGGGGCTGGAATCATTTTCACCGGACTGTTCGTGCGCATAGGCGAGATTGTGCGCACTTCCGCATAGTACGGTGCTCCTCTGATCCTCTGTTCCCCATAATAATCACGGATAGTTGGCTCAGGTCTATTGCCTGGCCTAGCCAAACTACCCGTGTGACCCCCCAATTTTTTTTGGGGGGGCTGCCTCTCCGGCTTCCTTGCCAGCCGAGTTCCCATATAATAATCCCGGTCTTCACTCCACCTTCACTGTTCCACCCTTGCTATTTCCACCTGTCTCCATGGGAGGCGATCCCTTCCAGCCTGGATTTCCTCCCATGTGTAGGATCCTTTACCCTCCAAGATGTCTTCCCAAGTCCAGTACTCCTTATAGTCCACCTGCTGCTCCTTTCTTCGCTGCTTGGTCCGTTGGTGGTAGGAGGTTCTGTCATGGTCGTCGTATGAAAGGGACCAAGGCACAGCGGGTTGAGTGCTCATCTTAACTTTTATTTTGAACACGACTAATAAACAAAACAATAAACGAACGAACAGTCTTGTAGGCTCACACAGCAGTAGAAAGAACAACCTCCCACAAAGGGACAGGTGTAAACATGGCTACCTAAGTATGACTCTCAATCAGCAACAACGATGTACAGCTGTTCCTGATTGAGAGCCATACCAGGCCAACAAAGAAATACACAACATAGATACATCATAGAAATACACAACATAGAAAAATGACAAAACCCCTGGAATACATAAACCACACACCCCTCTACAAACACACACACACCCCGAACCATATAAAACACGTCCTGACCAAACTATAATAACAAATAACCCCTTTACTGGTCAGGACGTGACAATTGCAAAGGATTTAAACTCTGTTTCCCATGCTTGTTCAATGAACCATAAACAATTAACCTGTTATGGCTAGGGGGCAGTATTTTCACGGCTGGATAAAAAACATACCCGATTTAATCTGGTTACCACTCCTACCCAGTAACTAGAATATGCATATACTTATTACATATGGATAGAAAACACCCTAAAGTTTCTAAAACTGTTTGAATGGTGTCTGTGAGTATAACAGAACTCAAATGGCAGGTCAAAACCTGAGAGATTCCTTTACAGGAAGTGGCCTGTCTGACCATTTCTTGAACTTCTTTTCCATCTCTATCTTTTACTAAGGATCTCTGCTCTAACGTGACACTTCCTACGTCGTCCATAGGCGCTCAGAGCCCGGGAAAAAACAGAATGTCGTCATCCCAGCCCCAGGCTGAAACACATTATCGCCTTTCTCAAGTGGCCGATCAAGGGACTCTGGGCTTAGGCGCGTGACCCGACTGCCCCCGCCTTTGTGATTTTTTTCCTCTGTTTGCCGAAAAGGAGATTCCCTGTCGGAATATTATCACTTTTCTACGAGAAAAATGGCGTAAAAATTGATTTTAAACAGCGGTTGACATGCTTCGAAGTACGGTAATGGAATATTTAGAATTTTTTTGTCACGAATTGCGCCATGCGCGCGACCCTTCTTTACCATTTCGGATAGTGTCTGGGACGCACGAACAAAACGCCGCTATTCGGATATAACGATGGATTATTTTGGACCAAACCAACATTTGTTATTGAAGTAGCAGTCCTGGGAGTGCATTCTGACGAAGACAACAAAAGGTAATGAAACTTTTATAATAGTAAAGCTGATATTGGTGAGTGCTAAACTTGCCGGGTGTCTAAATAGCTAGCCCGTGATGCCTGGGCTATGTACTTAGAATATTGCAAAATGTGCTTTCACCAAAAAGCTATTTTCCAATTTGTAAGTCGCTCTGGATAAGAGCGTCTGCTAAATGACTTAAATGTAAATGTAATGTAAAATCGGACATATCGAGTGCATAGAGGAGGTCTGTATCTATAATTCTTAAAATAATTGTTGTGCTTTTTGTGAACGTTTATCGTGAGTAATTTAGTAAAATGTTAGCGAATTCCCCTGAAGTTTGCGGGGGGTATGCTAGTTCTGAACGTCACATGCTAATGTAAAAAGCTGGTTTTTGATATAAATATGAACTTGATTGAACAAAACATGCATGTATTGTATAACACAATGTCCTAGGGTTGTCATCTGATGAAGATCATAAAAGGTTAGTGCTGCATTTAGCTGTCTTCTGGGTTTTTGTGACATTATATGCTAGCTTGAAAAATGGGTGTCTGATTATTTCTGGCTTGGTACTCTGCTGACATAATCTAATGTTTTGCTTTCGTTGTAAAGCCTTTTTGAAATCGGACAGTGTGGTTAGATAAAGGAGAGTCTTATCTTTAAAATGCTGTGAAATAGTCATATGTTTGAAAAATTGAAGTTTTTGTATTTTAGAGGAGTTTGTATTTCACGCCACGCCCATCATTGGATATTGGAGCAGGTGTTCCGCTAGCGGAACGTCTAGATGTAAGAGGTTAATGAACATGCACCTGTTTAAGACACTAACAGCTTACAGATGGTAGGCAATTAAGGTCACAGTTATGAAAACTTAGGACACTAAAGAGGCCATTCTACTGACTCTAAAAAACACCAAATGAAAGATGCCCAGGGTCCCTGCTCATCATCGTGAACGTGCCTTAGGCATGCTGCAAGGAGGCATGAGGTCTGCAGATGTGCCCGGGGCAATAAATTGCAATGTCCGAACTGTGAGACTCCTAAGACAGCGCTACAGGGAGACAGAACGGACAGCTGATCGTCCTCGCAGTGGTAGACCTCGTGTAACAACATCTGCACAGGATCGGTACATCCGAACATCACACCTGGGGGACAGGTACAGGATGGCAACAACAACTGCCCGAGTTACAACAGGAAAGCACAATCCTTCCATCAGTGCTCAGACTGTCTGCAATAGACTGAGAGAGGCTGGACTGAGGGCTTGTTGGCCTGTTGTAAGGCAGGTCCTCAACAGACATCACTGACAACAACGTTGCCTATTGGCACAAACCTTCTGTCGCTGGACCAGACAGGTGTCGTGTCTTTGGCATCATTAAAAGTGAAGACTAATTTAATCCAATCAACTCTCTGTAATTATTATTACGTGATTAGACTAATCATGTAAATGTAATTAACTAGGAAGTTGGGGCACCAAGGAAAATCATCAGATTACAATGTTATAATTTTCCTAATATAACTCTTCAAATATTTAAAAATCTGATCAATTAGTATTCTAATTAATTAAACAGCGGTTGACATGCTTCGAAGTACGGTAATGGAATATTTAGAATTTTTTTGTCACGAAATGCACCATGCTCGTCACCCTTATTTACCCTTTCGGATAGTGTCTTGAACGCACTAACAAAACGCCGCTGTTTGGATATAACAATGGATTATTTGGGACCAAACCAACATTTGTTATTGAAGTAGCAGTCCTAGGAGTGCATTCTGACGAAGAACACCAAAGGTAATCAAACTTTTCTAATAGTAAATCGGAGTTTGGTGAAGGCTAAACTTGCTGGGTGTCTAAATAGCCCTGTGATGCCGGGCTATCTACTGAGAATATTGCAAAATGTGCTTTCACCGAAAAGCTATTTTAAAATCGGACGTATCGAGTGCATAGAGGAGTTCTGTATCTATAATTCTTTAAATAATTGTTATGTTTTTTGTGAACGTTTATCGTGAGTAATTTAGTAAATTCACTGGCAGTGTTCGGTGGGAATGCTAGTCACATGCTAGTCACATGCTAATGTAAAAAGCTGTTTTTTGATATAAATATGAACTTGATTGAACAAAACATGCATGTATTGTATAACATAATGTCCTAGGGTTGTCATCTGATGAAGATCATCAAAGGTTAGTGCTGCATTTAGCTGTGGTTTGGGTTTATGTGACATTATATGCTAGCTTGAAAAATGGGTGTCCGATTATTTCTGGCTGGGTACTCTGCTGACATAATCTAATGTTTTGCTTTCGTTGTAAAGCTTTTTTGAAATCGGACAGTGTGGTTAGATTAACGAGAGTCTTTAAAATGGTGTAAAATAGTCATATGTTTGAGAAATTGAAGTAATAGCATTTCTAAGGTATTTGAATAACGTGCCACGGGATTCCACTGGCTGTTACGTAGGTGGGACTATTTCGTCCCACCGACCCTAGAAAGGTTAAACAAATGAGAAGAGAATCATATGAAAGTAAACTGAAAATGTGCTGAAAGTTTAGAAAAAACAGCCTTTTTGATGAGAGCAGAGCAGCAGCAGATGATGAGGGTCAAGTGTGTGTGTGTGTGTGTGTGTGTGTGTGTGTCTTTGTTGTGTTGGTTTGGGATTTGTGTGTCAATGTAGTGTGTGATTGAGTGTGTATATAGTGTGAATATATAGTATTGTATATATAGTATTGTATATATAGTGTGGATATAGTATTGTATATATAGTGTGTATATAGTGTGAATGTATAGTATTGTATATATAGTGTGAATATATAGTATTGTGTGTATATATAGTGTGTATATAGTGTGAATATATAGTATTGTATATATAGTGTGAATATATAGTATTGTATATATAGTGTGTATATAGTGTGAATATATAGTATTGTATATATAGTGTGTATATAGTTTGAATATATAGTATTGTATATATAGTGTGTATATAGTGTGAATATATAGTATTGTATATATAGTGTGTATATAGTGTGAATATATAGTATTATGAGTGAGTGTGTATATATAGTATTGTGAGTGTATGTAGGGTCAGTGCAGATAGTCTAGGTAAACATTAATTAATGTTATATTAATGTTATATTAATTAATCTTATGACTATTTAGCAGGGTTAGAGTTAGGGTTACCAGAGTTCATAGGGGAAACTTCACTATGTTAACAACTGTTAACCATGCTGGTACTCCAGGCACTACCCCCTAGGGGTGGGATGTGGGTACTGGAAATGGACTGTCTGACTGTGGCCTAAGCTTCAGGGTTTTACCTCGGTAAAGACCAGGATCAGCTTCCCCAAACCCAAGGTCATGGCAAGAAGGGATCCAGCTATTGTCAAATTAACATCAAAAGGTGATCTTTTTAGCATTTTAGCTAATCCTAACCCTTTTCCTAACCTTAACCTAATTCTCCTAACCTGCTATGAAAAGTGAAATATGACGTTTATCTGACAAAAGATGGATCCCTTTTAGCCATGACCGAACCCCAAACCTATCCTTAACCACTTGTTGAGAAACAGCAAAACTGACCCAAGATCAGCATCGAGGTGCAACTTCCCCCAACTCCCTTGGGTGGCCTAACCACTTACCTCCCTCTATTCTGTACCTAACAACAGAGTATATTATTATTATAGATAGATAACCACTTACCTCCCTCTATTCTGTACCTAACAACAGAGTATATTACTATCAACACATTACGAGCAGACAGACAGAACTACTTCTCACCCCTCCACTCTCTCCCTGAGTCCAGGCCCCAGACAGACAGACAGACAGACAGACAGACAGACAGACAGACAGACAGACAGACAGACAGACAGACAGACAGACAGACAGACAGACAGACAGACAGACAGACAGACAGACAGACAGACAGACAGACAGACAGACAGACAGACAGACCTACTAGTCACCCCTCCACTCTCTCCCTGAGTCCAGGCCCCAGACAGACAGAACAGCAACACCATCAGAACTATAGCAGTCTTCATTCTGAAATGACTCTGGTCTTCTTCAGAAGTAGTGCAGTAGTCTACAGGGTTCAGAACTCACCTTTTTAAACACTTCTTATCAATCACATCATGAGGTTTCACATGTGTTTGGTTACATAGTGCCCAATGTTCTGCTTAGTGATAAAACAGCAAACATTAAGAGTGTTTACTTGTCAGACCCACATATATAATAAATATACTATAATATACTATATTCATATGCTTTTAGTACTCACACATGAATCAGATCATGTATGCAGGTCATGTGTTGTTTTGAGCCAGCAGTAAAAACACACTGACAGGACAGTTCCTCTTATGGCCACTAGGTGGTAATCTGGTGTCACAGACGCAGGACTGTAGACTAGAAAGAAGCATTGTCCCAATTATCTCTCCTTTCTCCTGAAGTGTGCACTTGTTCCCTTCCCTTCACTGAAATGACTGGTACACTAAATATGGTGGAAAAATCCACTTGATAACAGAAGGAATAGTCCCGTGGGAAACAAACAGTACCTCCTCTCCCATTCTCCCATCCTCCTCTCCTCTCTCTCCTCCTCTCCCCTCTCCCTTTCTCCCCCCTCCGATCTTCTCCCTCCTCTCCTCTTCTCTTCTCCCTCTCTCCTCTCCTATTCTCCCCCCTCTCTTCTTCTCCCTCTCTCCTCTTCTCCCCCTTCCCTCTCCTCTTCTCTCCCTCCCCTCTCCTCTTCTCCCCCTCTCCTCTTCTCCCCACCCTCCTCTCCTGTTCTCCCCTTCTCCACTCTCTCCTCTTCTCTCCCCCTCTCCTCTTCTCCACACTCTCCTTTTCTCTCCCCCCTCTCCATTTCTCCCCCGGTCCTCTCCTATTCTCCCCCTCTCTTCTTCTCCCTCTCTCTTCTCCCTTCTCCCCTCTCCTTTTCTCCCCCCTCTCCTCCCCCCTCTCCTCTTCTCCCCCCTCTCCTCTTCTCCCCCCATGGCTCCCCTCTTCTCCCCCTTTCCCCTTCTTCTACCTCCCCTGACTTTATATAATATAAATTAAAGGATGGGAGGGAGACAGAGAGGGGGGAGGGGAAGGGGAGTAGAGTAGAGAGGGAGGAGGGGGGAGATGGGAGAGAAAGAATATATTTTTATCACTGACTTCTCACCAGTGATGTCATCATAACCAGTAACCTGTTCCTCTCTTGTCCCAGCCAAGCCTGACCCTGACATATAGCATCAGACCTGTTGAGTTGACTTGGGTAACAGACCTCTAGCTTCTACACCACATCCCCCCTTCTCCTGCTCTAACATGAGACCTCATCAGTACTCATTCTGGGTGCTGGTACTGTTTATATTTAGGTGCTGGAACATTAAGCCAATATTCTATAAGAGGTGAACTCAAGCAGTAGAAAGTTAGAGGTGATATTATAGGACACTATGTGAAACGTTGCTGCTCTGTCAGCAGTTTCCTGTGGAGTTTTTTTAACAGATCAGTTTGCTGTAGTGTGTTCAACCACTGATCCAAGATAAGTTGCTAAGAAGTTTATCTCACATCAAAGACGTAATGAACTAATGAGAGAGAAGTCATATAGCCGAGCAGTATGTTCCACTCTTCAGTCCACTCATGACAGTGGACCTGTATAGCTCAGTGGAGACCCAGTTAGAGACTGATATGATACCTGCTGGGCTATTGATGATCCTGTTCTGGGGCACAGGTATGATGCTGTTATACTGATATCCACTTGTGACATATGTTTTAATATTGTTAATATATTATAATTTGCAGGGCTAGTAAAATAAAAATCTGTCTCAAAGCAGGACAATGACGTGATCACCTGTAAATATAATTCTCCACCTGGGGACCTTTTTTCTATTTTGTCCTCTGCTTTGTGAGTGATGATGTCACAGACTCAGGTCTGTTCAAAAGCTGGAGGTCTGTGACCTGAGTCAAGATCAACAAGCCTGATGCTGTATGTCAGAGAGAGAGAGAGAGAGAGAGAGAGAGAGAGGGGGGAGTAGAGAGGAGTAAAGATGAGCAGAGAGAGAAGGAGGAGAGAGGGGGTGGGGATGGCAGAGGAGAGAGTAGTGGAGAGAGAGGAGAGGAGGAGACATAGCATTGCCGGGGGAAGTAGGGGTTTTAATGTAGCAGAGGGTGCTGGGTATTTTTTGAGGGCTGAGGGTGCTGTGTAATTAAGGGTGCTGAGATTGCTGGGTGTAATGGGTGGTGGGTGCTGGGTGGTGGGTGCTGGGTGGTGGGTGCTTGGGTCGTGGTGGTGGGTGCTGGGTGGTTGGTGCTGGGCAGTGGGTGCTGGGTTGTGGGTGCTGGGTGGTGGGTGGTGGGTGCTGGGTAGTGGGTGCTTAGTGTTGGGCAGAAGTGCTGGGTGGTGGGTGCTGGGGTAGTAGAGTGGTGGGTGCTGGGTGGTGGGTGCTGGGGTAGTAGAGTGGTGGGTGCTGAGTGATGGGTGCTGGGTGGTGGGTGCTGGGTGGTGGGTGATGGGTACTGGGTGGTGGGTGCTGGGTGGTGGGTGCTGGGGACTGGGTGGTGGGTGCTGGGTGGTGGGTGCTGGGTACTGGGTGATGGGTGCTGGGTACTGGGTGGTGGGTGTTGGGTGCTGGGGTAGTAGAGTGGTGGGTGCTGAGTGATGGGTGCTGGGTGATGGGTACTGGGTGGTGGGTGCTGGGTGGTGGGTGCTGGGTACTGGGTGCTGGGTGGTGGGTGCTGGGTACTGGGTGATGGGTGCTGGGTACTGGGTGGTGGGTGGTGGGTGTTGGGTGCTGGGTGGTGGGTGTTGGGTGCTGGGTGGTGGGTGCTGGGTGCTGGGTGGTGGGTGGTGGGTGCTGGGTGCTGGGTGGTGGGTGCTGGGTGGTGGGTACTGGGTGGTGGGTACTGGGTGGTGGGTGGTGGGTACTGGGTGGTGGGTGCTGGGTGATGGGTGCTGGGTGGTGGGTGCTGGGTGACGGGTGGTGGGTGATGTGTGTTGGGTGGTGGTGGTGGGTGCTGGGTGGCGGGTGCTGGGTGGTGGGTGCTGGGTGGCGGGTGCTGGGTGGTGGGTGCTGGGTGGCGGGTGCTGGGTGGTGGGTGGCGGGTGCTGGGTGATGGGTGCTGGGTGATGGGTGCTGGGTGGTGGGTGCTGGGTGGTGGGTGCTGGGTGGTGGGTGGTAGGTGACGGGTGGTGGGTGCTGGGTGGTAGGTGCTGGGTGGTGGGTGATGGGTGCTGGGTCTCCCCCCTCCAGTGTATCTGAGTTGATTCCATTGTGACGAGGCACCGTGATAAAGTCACTCTCACTAAACTGGAAATGTACTGGAATACAACTTTTAGATCGCAAAAATGTTTATTATACACATCAGATTTTAATCATTGTGTCATAACTATTGAGGTCTTCTCTCGAACGAGCCATTGATCATATTTTTGAGATATTCCTGCCTCTAGAAATGTGTAATTTAATGGAGAGTCTAGCACGTTTCTCCTATTTGTCTGCCTCTATAGTCCAGGGTGCATTGCATGGTGCCTTTGCCAGAGATATTATAGAAAGGAGATAGGAATCCAATGAATAATGATATGTATAATGGCCCACATAGCAGACTGTCGACCAATCGCGTTCACGTTGTCATGCAGTATCACGTGGTTGCTAAGCTAATCCTCACCAATCCCTTCTCAAATTCATTTTATATGTCAAGAAACGTCCCTATTTTCTTTTTTTCGTTGTGAAATCTGTTGATTTCTGTTGATTTCACATGAGATTTCACAACAATTTTCCATGTTGCTACCAACCTTATTATAACGTTAAAATTAAACATTTGTTAAAAAAAATAATTGTTCTCACATATTAGTCTCACATATCAACTACAAAATCCACAATGCAATGTTTTCTCTATGGGAAGATTTCTACAACGATTTTCCATCTTGCTACCAACCTTATTATAATGCCAAAATGAAACATTTGCTTACAGAAATGATTGTTCTGACATACTAGTGTTATTTAACACTGTAAAGTAAAGGAATGAGTAGTTTTGGGTGGATTTTTACTTTAATGTGCAGATTTTCCTTTTGTATTTCATGATTTTCTTCATTCTTTGGTCGAGTCTATTTGTCGTTACGCGTCCTTGTCGATTGTAGTTCTAAGTAATTCCTTTGATATGTTCCTTTTAGTTCAATACATGTGTAGGATTTATCTGCCATAGTTTACATTCACAGTCAGCTGTTTTATGCTCCGGTTAGTTTCACATTGATGTGGGTATTTGAAGTCAGCCTTTGAAGTTGGTATTAAAGATCTATTTCATTGTACTGATCCACCAGTAGACTAAATTAGTCAATGTAGCCTATATGTGATGAGGTTGAGTAGTACATTGTACACTACATTCCACAGACCTTTACAACTTCTTAGGGATCAAATCCCTTTATGGCAGAGTGCCAAATTCAAATTAAATTACAAAAAATATTTAACTTTCATGAAATCACAAGTGTAATACATAAAAATAAAGCTTAACTTCTTGTTAATCCAGCCACCGTGTCAGATTTCAAAAAGACTTTACGGCGAAAGCAAACTATGTGATTATCTGGACAGCACCCCATCATACAAATGCATGACAAACATTTTTCAACCAGGGAGGTGCGACACGAAAGTCAGAAATAACGATATAATTCATGCCTTACCTTTGAAGATCTTCTTCTGTTGGCACTCCAAAATGTCCCAGAAACATCACAAATGGTCCTTTTGTTCGATTAATTCCTTCTTAATATCCCCAAAAGGTCAATTTTTGCGGCGCGTTTGATTCAGAAATACACCGGTTCCAACTCGCCCAACATGACTACAAATTATCTAATAAGTTACCTGTAAACTTGGTCCAAACATTTCAAACAACTTTCCTAATCCATCCTTAGGTATCCTAAAACATAAATAATCGATAAAATTTAAGATGGAATATACTGTGTTCAATAGCGGATAAAAACAAAGTGTAGCGAGCTCCAGGTCACGTGCAAAATACAATAGAGTCCACTTGGCTTGACACTCACAGAGAACAGCCGTACTTATTCATTTCTCTAAAGAAAAACATCAACTCATTTCTAAAGACTGTTGACATCTAGTGGAAGCCATAGAAACTGCAACCAGGTTCCTGATAAATGTAGTTTCCCATAGAAAATGAATTGAAAACACAGTGACCTCAATTTGTTTTTTTTCCTGGATGGTTTTTCCTCGGGGTTTCGCCTGCCAAATCAGTTCTGTTATACTCACAGACATTATTCAAACTGTTTTAGAAACTTCAGAGTGTTTCTATCCAAATCTACTAATAACATGCATATCCTAGCTTCTGGGCCTGAGTAGCAGGCAGTTTACTTTGGGCATGCTTTTCATCCGGATGTGAAAATACTGCCCCCTAGCCCTAAGAGGATTTAAACTTAATATAAACCTAATATTGCAGTGATAATTAATGTCTGGAGGCATTTTTGCTAGTTTTTGCTGTACTCCAAATAGTATTTTACAGTTTTTAAGTACAGTAAATTATCAGGTGGGGGGATTTCTACAAACCCCATTTAGCCATACCCTAGGTTTAGCTGTATTTATACACACCCCATTTAGCCATACCCTAGGTTTAGCTGTATTTCTACACACCCCATTTAGCCATACCCTAGGTTTAGCTGTATTTCTACACACCCCATTTAGCCATACCCTAGGTTTAGCTGTATTTCTACACACCCCATTTAGCCATACCCTAGGTTTAGCTGTATTTATACACACCCCATTTAGCCATACCCTAGGTTTAGATGTATTTATACACACCCTATTTAGCCATACCCTAGGTTTAGATGTATTTATACACACCCCATTTAGCCATACCCTAGGTTTAGATGTATTTATACACACCCCATTTAGCCATACCCTAGGTTTAGATGTATTTATACACACCCTATTTAGCCATACCCTAGGTTTAGCAGTATTTCTACAGCCCCAAACATCATAATGTGGCTATGGGACAGAAGAGCAGAGGGGAGATGGAGAGAGAGGGAGATGTCAACAGAGATAGGTCTGACAGACTAACATGCAGTTAACTCAATATCTTTTCATTACTGACTTCTCACCAGTGATGTCATCATAACCAGTAACCTTTTCAACTCTTGGTCCGGCTCAGCTTGACCCTGACCTCTGAAATTAATGATTTAAAAAAACAGACGAAAGCAAATGTATTTAATTAGATATAAACTGATCTGCAAAGTGAGTTACACATTTGCATTGAAGGGAATGTACACTACATGACCAAAAGTATGTGGACACCTGCTCATGTAACATCTCATTCCAAAATCATGGTCATTAATATGGAGTTGGTCCCCCTTTGCTGCCATAACAGCCTCCATTCTTCTGGGAAGGATTTCCACTAGATGTTGGAACATTGCTGCCAGGACTTGCTTCCATTCAAACACAAGAGCATTAGTGAGGTTAGGCGATTAGGCCTGGATCGCAGTCGACGTTTCAGTTCATCCTGTGGTGTACAGCAGGTCAGCCACCAGGGGGAGACTCGTCGAGGCCTGGTAACAGATGGAGTATACATCACGAGGCGATGGCTCCATCTGCTGGACGTGCCAGGTCTCGACGGGTTCTCCGGCCAGGACTAATTGGGGCTGTTTGGGGGTTGGTGAGTAATCAAGGGCTGATTGCTCACCAGCTGTGCAAGGCCCATAAAGCTGCCAGAAAGGCAGCACACAGAGACAGTGGGGAGGAAAGGACTGCTGTATATTTGGGGAAGGTTACAGAGGTAACAGGAATGAGTGCAGTTTTGATCCCGAGTGGATACAGCAAAACCCGGAGCCCAGAAGACGGTCTCCCGGAGATCCGTTTCTATCCTTTTCTTTTTTGATTTACTATTGAAATGACCATCCTTGAAACAGAGCTAATCCTTCTCTGTCCGTGTCTGATCCATTTTGACCAAACCCCCAGGTCTGCCACAATCCCTTAAGGCATTCAATGGGTTTTAGGTCAGGGCTCTGTGCAGGCCAGTAAAGTTCTACCACATCGATCTCAACAAACTATTTCTGTATGGACCTCGCTTTGTGTACAGGGGGCATTGTCATGCTGAAACAGGAAAGGGCCTTCCCAAACTGTTGCCACAAAGTTGGAACCACAGAATAGTCTAGAATGTCATTGTATGCTGTAGCGATTAGTTTTCCCTTCAATGGAACTAAGGGACCTAACCGGAACCATGAAAAACAACCCCAGACCATTATTCCTCCTCCACCAAACTTTACAGTCAGCACTATGCATTGGGGCAGGTAGCGTTCTCCTGGCATCTGCCAAACCCAGGTTTGTGGTTCGGACTGCTAGATGGTGAAACGTGATTCATCACTCCAGAGAACGCGTTTCCACTCCAGCCTACGTGTGGCATTGCACATGGTGATCTTAGGCTTGTGTGCTGCTGCTCTGCTATAGAAACCCATTTCATGAAGCTCCAGACAAACAGTTCTTGTACTGAAGTTGCTTCCAGAGGAAGTTTGGAACTCAGTAGTGAGTGTTGCAACCGAGGACTGATGATTTTTATGCGCGATGCACTTCAGCGGTCCTGTTCTGTGAGCTTGTGTGAGCTACCACTTCGCGGCTAAGCCACTGCTGCTACTAGACATATCCACTTCACAATAACAGCCCTTACAGTTGACCGGGGCAGCTAAAGCAGGGTAAAAATGATCAACTGACTTGTTGGAAAGGTAACATACTATGATGGTGCCATGTTGATTGTCACTGAGTTCTTCAGTAAGGCCATTCTACATACAATGTTTGTCTATGGAGATTGCATGGCGGTGTGCTCAATTTTATTCACAGGTCAGGAACAGGTGTGGCTGAAATAGCCAAATCCACTAATTTGAAGGGGTGTCCACATACTTTTGTATATACTGTAAGGTGTAGCTGGGTCGGCCCGTCCTCCACCAACCCAACACATCCCACTCAGCTTTAGGATCTTAGTGAAACATTCATTATTGGTTTCAGGTGTGTTAGGTCAAGGCCAGAGTGACAACCCACAGGACAGCAGACCACCAGGACAGGACTGAACAACCCAACGGCTATTGAAACATGAAGTGGTCATCTTTTAATACAGACTCCTTTTGTCGTACAGTATTCCATATAAGGCATCCTGACCTCATGAAAGTTGACCAGTAAATCAAATCCAGTGATACATAACGAGACATTTCTGCCATCCATTGTGACATTGTTGGAGGATAACCAACCTTCCAATTAATGATAATGCATTTCTCAGCCTCTATAAATGGTTGGTTACACAGTTTCTTCTGATAACAGTCTCTGGTATCAACATTTCCAAGCCAACAAATACAGGGAGAATCTGTAGACATGTTGAGATAAAAGAGCATCCTCTTGACCAGAATTCAGCCAGAATTCACAAGACCATAACATCTGCAAATATGTCCCCTTTTGTGGATGGGGGGTTAATCAACCACAAGGCTACCTTGGTCCTAACTGTCACAGGTTACGTTGGTCCTAACTGTCTCATATGTCCTTCTCCCCCTCTCCTCTTCTCCCCTCTCCTCTCCTCTCCTCTTCTCCCCCTCTCCTCTTCTCCACACTCTCCTCTTCTCCCCCCTCTCCTCTTCTCCCCCTCTCCTCTCCTCTTCTCCCCCTCTCCTCTCCTCTTCTCCCCCTCTCCTCTTCTCCACACTCTCCTCTTCTCCCCCCTCTCCTCTTCTCCCCCTCTCCTCTTCTCCCACTCTACCCTTCTCCCCCATCTCCTGATCTCATTCTCCCTCCCATTTATATAATATGCATTAGAAGAGGGGAGGGAGGGAGAAGAGAGTAATGATCAGAACCAGACTGAGGGGAGGGAAGGGGGAGGACCAGATGGAGGAAGGGGGAGAGTGAAAATATCATTTTATCACTGACTTCTCACCAGTGATGTCATCATAAGCAGTAACCTTTTCCTCTCTTGGCCCAGTCCAGCCTGACCCTGACATATAGCATCAGACCTGTTGAGTTGACTTGGGTAACAGACCTCTAGCTTCTACACCACATCCCCCCTTCTCCTGCTCTAACATGAGACCTCATCAGTACTCATTTTGGGTGCTGGTACTGTTTATATTTAGGTGCTGGAACATTAAGCCAATATTCTATAAGAGGTGAACTCAAGCAGTAGAAAGTTAGAGGTGATATTATAGAACACTATGTGAAACGTTGCTGCTCTGCCAGCAGTTTCCTGTGGAGTTTTTTTAACAGATCAGTTTGCTGTAGTGTGTTCAACCACTGATCCAAGATAAGTTGCTAAGAAGTTTATCTCACATCATTGAGCTGAGTCGAGATCAACAAGTCCAACACTATATGCCAGGAAGAGAGAGAGAACTAGAGAGAGAGATGAGCAGAGAGAGAGAGAGAGGGAGGAGAGAGAAGGGGTGGGGAGAGCAGAGGACAGGAGGGGAGAGAGGAGGGGAGGGGAGAGAGGAGGGTAGGGGAGGGAGGTGGGTAAGGGAGAGAAAAGGAGAGGGGAGAGGGAGATTTGTGGGGGAAAGAGAAAGAGTAAGGGAAGTGTTCCACTAGGGTCCTCTCAGCCAGATGGCTCCACTAGGGCCCTCTCAGTCATCTGGCTCCACTAGGGCCCTCTCAGTCATCTGGCTCCACTAGGGCCCTCTCAGTCAGCTGGCTCCACTAGGGCCCTCTCAGTCAGCTGGCTCCACTAGGGCCCTCTCAGTCAGCTGGCTCCACTAGGGCCCTCTCAACCAGCTGGCTCCACTAGGGCCCTCTCAGTCAGATGGCTCCAGTAGGGCCCTCTCAGTCAGCTGGCTCCACTAGGGCCCTCTCAGTCAGCTGGCTCCACAAGGGCCCTCTCAGCCAGCTGGCTCCACTAGGGCCCTCTCAGCCAGCTGGCTCCACTAGGGCCCTCTCAGTCAGCTGGCTCCACTAGGGCCCTCTCAACCAGCTGGCTCCACTAGGGCCCTCTCAGTCAGATGGCTCCACTAGGGCCCTCTCAGTCAGCTGGCTCCACTAGGGCCCTCTCAGTCAGCTGGCTCCACAAGGGCCCTCTCAGCCAGCTGGCTCCACTAGGGCCCTCTCAGTCAGATGGCTCCACTAAGGCCCTCTCAGTCATCTGGCTCCACTAGGGCCCTCTCAGTCAGATGGCTCCACTAGGGCCCTCTCAGCCAGCTGGCTCCACTAGGGCCCTCTCAGTCAGATGGCTCCACTAGGGCCCTCTCAGTCAGCTGGCTCCACTAGGGCCCTCTGTCAGCTGGCTCCACTAGGGCCCTCTCAGCCAGCTGGCTCCACTAGGGCCCTCTCAGTCAGATGGCTCCACTAGGGCCCTCTCAGCCAGCTGGCTCCACTAGGGCCCTCTCAGCCAGCCGGCTCCACTAGGGCCCTCTCAGCCATCTGGCTCCACTAGGGCCCTCTCAGTCAGCTGGTGTCTGTAGGAGAGTGTGAGCTGTGTGAACAAAAAGTAGAAGTACAAATGTCAAGGGAAATGAACTAAAGTGATAAATCTAGTCCTAGGTTTTATTTACTGTGGTGTTTGTTCTCCACTGGTTACCCTGTTCTCATCACAACAGGTCACACATTCTGCTGCCATGATTGCACACTGTGGTATTTCACCTAACAGATACGGGAGCTTGTCAATATTATATTTGTTTTCAAATTATTTTGGGGTCCTTGTAATCTGAGAGAAATATGTGTCTGTTATATCGTCTTACATTTGACAGGAGGTTAGGAAGTGCAGTTCGTTTCCACCTCATTTTGTGAGCAGTGGGCACATAGCCTGTCTTCTCTCTGCCTATGGCGACCTCTCTCAATAGCAAGGCTATGTTCACTGAATCTGTAAATAGTCACTTTTTTTCTCAGTTTTCTATCAGTCATGGTGGGCAGCTAGTTTGCCATCATTTATGTATGTTTGGTTATAATTTGTTTGGGCCAGACTGTCTGAGTGCTGTGCTGAGGATTTGTTGGGTTAGTAGTGGTTTGTGAACTTAGCTTCAGGACCAGCTGGATGAAGGGACTTTTCTCTATGTTCATCTCTTGGCATTTCAGTGGTGGTCTCTTGTTTTGAGGTGGTTTAGAAATTGATGTCTTGTTTCTGGACATTAATTAGTGATGGCTATTAATTAGTGATGGCTATTAATTAGTGATGGATATTAATTAGTGATGACATTTATTAGTGATGATATTAATTAGTGATGGATATTAATTAGTGATGGATATTAATTAGTGATGGACATTAATTAGTGATGGATATTAATTAGTGATGGATATTAATTAGTGATGGATATTATTTAGTGATGATATTAATTAGTGTTGGATATTAATTAGTGATGGATATTAATTAGTGTTGATATTAATTAGTGATGGATATTAATTAGTGATGATATTAATTATTGATGGATATTGGTGTAATTCTGTCCTACATGCATTATTTGGGCCTTTTTCTCTGTACTCTAAGAATGTTATTGCAGAATTTCTTCATGCAGTATTTAAATGCAGTATTTAAAATCTTGATTGGTTAGTGGACCCAACAGTTTACCTCCATATAGGGCAATTGGTCCAATTGTAGATTTACCCATGATAAATGTTTTATTAAGTAATAGCCAATCAGCGTTGAGCTAAACTGAGTGATCTCAGCTGTGAATGGTCCTGGCGCACAAAAGAAAAGTGTAAAAGGTGTCGTGGACGAATCAGAATTAGTTGGGTAACATAGATAATTAAGATGTTTTATTAGTATAATATGCTTATTTGAGGTACTTGTCATTAGAAAGTGTCCATTGGACTCTGGTGTCTTTTCAGTTGCACGTCTACCTTAGCTGGGGCTCAGACACTTGGGGCCCAGAGAGGGGAGAGGTCAGATTTGTCATCATGAGAATGTGTCTTTACCTATTCTTAAACCATTTGAAGTGATGGTGTGATTAATGGGGAACCAATGACTTGTCTCCACAATGTCTGTGAGCAAGTCACTCCCTCCTTTTCTTTATTGTGGGGAGGATTATGGCAGTGTCTGGACCCTTGTATGTCCTCTGTTAGATCTCACACTTATCCTGGGATATTATATGGCCTAGAGGCTCACTCCCTCCAGTGAGCCTGTCCAGGAGTAGGGTCAAGAGGGGGTTTGCTTGAGATGGGAGTATCGAGAGATGACAATTGATATATGCAATTGGATGAAATAGTTCTGTTCAATACCGTACCAGGGAGGGATGGTTCTAAGGAGACCAGATACTGGGCTATACCATTAATCCTGTTGATACAGCAGTTACTGTCTGCTGTGTTTTATTGATATCTGTCATACAAAACGTAACCTTTGTGAACTGTTACTAAGTATCTGTGGTTTGTCAATGTACGTTGAAGGGGGTGTATCGTTGCTATAAAAGATCCCTGTAGCCATTGACTAATCACCTTCCTGGTTCATTCGAGAGAGTGCGTTAATGAAGGTCAAGAACCTTTGCAAAAGTATCTTAATTAAGTATTAAAGATGTAGTTTAACTCGGACTGGTGTGTTTGTAACTCCTCATTTGGTAATGCAGAAATTAGCCACAACAAAGGATGCCAGTTTGGCTTTGGCATCAAACCAATTATATCACAAGCCAAACGGCATAATTTGAGAAAAGAAATGTACTAGAAAAAATGAACTAGACCCCCACCTGTCTAGAACATAGAACAATTCTCTCCCCGACCCCCACCAGTCTAGAACATAACTCAACTCTCTCCCTGACCCCCACCAGTCTAGTACATAACTCAACTCTTTCCCTGACCCCCACCAGTGTAGTACATATCTCTCTCCCTGACCCCCACCCATCTAGTACAAAACTCACCTCTCTCCCTGACCCCCACCAGTCTAGAACATAACTCAACTCTCTCCCTGACCCCCATCAGTCTAGTACATAACTCTATCCCTGACCCCCACCAGTCTAGAACATAACTCAACTCTCTCCCTGACCCCCACCAGTCTAGTACATAACTCAACTCTCTCCCTGACCCCTACCAGTCAAGTACATAACTCACCTCTCTACCTGACCCCCACCAGTCTAGTACATAACTCAACTCTCTCCCTGACCCCAACCAGTCTAGTACATAACTCACCTCTCTCCCTGACCCCCACCAGTCTAGAACATAACCCCCCTGCCCCCACAGCTGACTCTCACCCCCCTGACCACCACCAGTCTAGTACATAGCTCAACTCTCTCCCTGACCCCCACCAGTCTAGTACATAACTCAACTCTATCCCTGACCCCCACCATTCTAGTACATAACTCACCTCTCTACCTGACCCCCACCAGTCTAGTACATAACTCAACTCTCTCCCTGACCCCAACCAGTCTAGTACATAACTCACCTCTCTCCCTGACCCCCACCAGTCTAGAACATAACTCAACTCTCTCCCTGACCCCCACCAGTCTAGTACATAACTCTCTCCCTGACCCCCACCAGTCTAGAACATAACTCAACTCTCTCCCTGACCCCCACCAGTCTAGTACATAGCTCAACTCTCTCCCTGACCCCCACCAGTCTAGAACATAACTCAACTCTCTCCCTGACCCCCACCAGTCTAGTCATAGCCACCCCCCTGCCCCCACCAGCTGCAACTCCTCTCTCCTGACCCCCAGCAATCTAGTACATAACTCAACTCTCTCCCTGACCCCCACCAGTCTAGTACATAACTCTCTCCCTGACCCCCACCAGTCTAGTACATAACTCACCTCTCTCGCTGACCCCCACCAGTCTAGAACATAACTCAACTCTCTCCCTGACCCCCACCAGTCTAGTACATAACTCTCTCCCTGACCCCAACCAGTCTAGTACATAACTCACCTCTCTCGCTGACCCCCACCAGTCTAGAACATAACTCAACTCTCTCTCTGACCCCCACCAGTCTAGAACATAACTCAACTCTCTCCCTGACGCCCACCAGTCTAGAACATAACTCAACTCTCTCCCTGACCCCCACCAGTCTAGTACATAACTCAACTCTCTCCCTGACCCCCACCAGTCTAGTACATAACTCAACTATCTATCAAACCCCCACCAGTCTAGTACATAAATCAACTCTCTCCCTGACCCGTACCAGTCTAGTACATACCACCTCTCTCCCTGACCCCCACCAGTCTAGAACATAACTCAACTCAGTCCTTTCTCAATAGCAAGGCTATGCTCACTTCATTTGTACATTGCACATTTTCTCCTCAGTTTTCTATCATGTAGTCTGCCACCGTGTAACGTCTGTTTAGGGCCAAATAGTCTTGGGATTTTTATATTTTTTGAGAAAATACTTTTTTTTTATCCGAGAGATATAAGAAAGATCAGGAAACACATTTCTTTCCTACATGTATTTAACCCCTTATTTGTGGAACTAAACTATCTCCATATATACTTGCATAAATGTGTTAACCTGTTATGGCTAGGGGGCAGTATTTTCACGGCTGGATAAAAAACGTACCCGATTTAATCTGGTTACCACTCCTACCCAGTAACTAGAATATGCATATACTTATTACATATGGATAGAAAACACCCTACAGTTTCTAAAACTGTTTGAATGGTGTCTGTGAGTATAACAGAACTCATTTGGCAGGCAAAAAACTGAGAAGGTTTCATGCAGGAAGTGGCCTGTCTGACAAGGTGTCGTTCTTCTTGTCTCTGTTTATTGAAGAGTGAGGATCTTAGCTGTCCCGTGACACTTCCTACGGCTGCCATAGGGTCTCAGAAGGCGGTAAAAAGCTGAATCGTGGCTTTGCAGGCTCTGGCTGAATAAAAGTAGCGCATTTGGGTAGTGGCTGGTTACAGTACTGTGAGACTCAGGCTCGTGCCCGCGTCGACCGAAAGCTTTGTTTACTTTCCTCTGTTTAGCTAAATGGACATTCCCGGTCGGAATATTATCGCTTTTTTACGAGAAAAATGGCATAAAAATGGATTTTAAACAGCGTTTGACATGCTTCGAAGTACGGTAATGGAATATTTAGATTTTTTTTGTCACGAATTGCGCCATGCGCACGACCCTTATTTACCCTTTCAGATAGTGTCTGGAACGCACGAACAAAACGCCGCAATTTGGATATAACGATGGATTATTTTGGACCAAACCAACATTTGTTATTGAAGTAGCAGTCCTGGGAGTGCATTCTGACGAAGACAACAAAAGGTAATCAAACTTTTATAATAGTAAATCTGATATTGGTGAGTGCTAAACTTGCCGTGTGTCTAAATAGCTAGCCCTGTGATGCCGGGCTATGTACTTAGAATATTGCAAAATGTGCTTTCACCAAAAAGCTATTTTAAAATCGGACATATCGAGTGCATAGAGGAGTTCTGTATCTATAATTCTTAAAATAATTGTTATGCTTTTTGTGAACGTTTATCGTGAGTAATTTAGTAAATTGTTAGCAAATTCCTCCGGAAGTTTGCGGGGGGTATGCTAGTTCTGAACGTCACATGCTAATGTAAAAAGCTGTTTTTTGATATAAATATGAACTTGATTGAACAAAACATGCATGTATTGTATAACATAATGTCCTAGGTGTGTCATCTGATGAAGATCATAAAAGGTTAGTGCTGCATTTAGCTGTCTTCTGGGTTTATGTGACATTATATGCTAGCTTGAAAAATGGGTGTCTGATTATTTCTGGCTTTTTGAAATCGGACAGTGTGGTTAGATAAAGGAGAGTCTTGTCTTTGAAATGCTGTGAAATAGTCATATGTTTGAAAAATTGAAGTTTTTGTATTTTTGAGGAATTTGTAATTCGCGCCACGCCTATCATTGGATATTGGAGCAGGTGTTCCGCTAGCGGAACGTCTAGATGTAAGAGGTTAAACTGGTACCAGGAGACCTTCAGACGAGTCTTGTAAAGCTTGTGACGTCCTAGATCATAACAACCTGTACGTGTTCCTGAGAGACTCACCTTTCCATAGTGGGGTCATGTTAGTGTGTCCTAGATCATAACAACCTGTACGTGTTCCTGAGAGACTCACCTTTCCATAGTGGGGTCATGTTAGTGTGTCCTAGATCATAACAACCTGTACGTGTTCCTGAGAGACTCACCTGCTGTGGTCTACATTTTGTTCATCATCAAGCAGACCAGATCATTAGAGATGGTGGGAGAGCCTGTTAGGCTGTTTAAAATGGAAGAATATCATTTATATACTGTAGCATGAGACTAATACCTCTATATACATTTTAACAGGATTTGAGTGACGTTTTCTAAATTGTTTTCATAATTAAAATATAAATATATATATAATACATTTTTCACTGAGACATCATGGTGTGTACATCAATTTAAATCCCAACTTGTAAGGAAAGTATAAATAATAAAAAATCAACAATGTATTGGACAGGCCTATGAGGTCTAAAGGTCTGTCTTTCCAAGAGATTCTGTTAATCTGCAAGCAGACCTGGTGATTCTAGATGGTGGGAGAGCCTGTTATTTATTCTGTTATGTTTTTCCACTGAAAACCTATCGACCATATAAGTGGATAGGACCCAGATTGCAGTTCCTATGGCTTCCACTAGATGTCAACAGTCTTTAGACATTGTTTCAGGCTTGTATTCTGAGAAATGAAGAAGAATGAGAGCCTTTCATGAGGGTCGGTCGAATGAACCAGAGCTTTTTGGCGCGCGACCGGGAGTGTGCCCTCCGTTCTTTTTCCTTTGTATTGAATACTCTATTGTCTGGTTGAAATATTATCGATTATAAAGACAATAGACAATCTGAGGATTAATAAAAAAGATTGTTTGACGTTTCCACGAACTTTACCGGTACTATTAGGATGTATTCTACTGTTGTAACCGCCTTTGAGCCAGTGGATTACTGAACAAAACACGCCAACAAAACTGAGTTTTTTGGACATAAAGAGGGACTTTATCGAACAAAACAAACATTTATTGTGTAACAGGGACTCTTGTGAGTGCAACCAAATGAAGTTCATCAAAGGTAAGTTATTCATTTTATCGCTATTTCTGACTTTCGTTACTCCTCTACTTGGCTTGAAATTGTTTGTATGCTTTTGTAGTCGGGGCGCTGTCCTCAGATAATCGCATGGTATGCTTTCGCCGTAAAGCCTTTTTGAAATCTGATACAGCGGCTGGATTAACAAGAAGTTAATGTCAAACGCTGTTTAAAATCAATTTTTATGCGATTTTCCTCGTAAAATAGCGATAATATTCCAACCGGACAACCTTGTATTCATTCAAACAGGTGAAGAAAAACATGGTGGTCTCTCGTGCCCGTGCATCTCCTGTCTCTGAGCCACTAGGCTGACCACTCACAAACAGAGTTTCTGGACCTTGCCCAGAGACAGCAGAGATCCCATTACACTTTCTGGCGCCTCCAAAGAGCCAATGGAATCCTTAGAAATTGTCACGTAACAGCAGAGATACTGTAATTTCGATAGAGAGGCAACAGAAGGACCAGAAATTGTCAGACAGGCCACTTCCTGTATGGAATCTTCTCAGGTTTTGGCCTGCCATATGAGTTCTGTTATACTCACAGACATCATGCAAACAGTTTTAGAAACTTTAGAGTGTTTTCTATCCAAATATACTAATTGTATGCATATTCTAGTTTCTGGGCAGGAGTAGTAACCAGATTAAATCGGGTACGTTTTTCATCCAGATGTGAAAATACTGCCCCCTACCCAAGAGAGGTTAAAATGACTGTTGACATCTAGTGGAAGCCTTAGGAAGTGCAAGTTGACCCCACAGACACTGTAGTTTCAATAGAACATAATTTGAAATGACTACAACCCTCAGAGTGCCCACTTCCTGACTGGATACCTCTCAGGTTGTTGCCTGCCATATGAGTTCTGTTATACTCACAGACATCATGCAAACAGTTTTAGAAACTTCAGAGTGTTTTCTATCCAAATCTACTAATAATATGCAAATATTTGACTCTGGGCCCGAGTAGTAGGCTGTTTAATTTGGGTACGTTTTTTATCCAAACTACTCAATACTGCCCCCGGTCCCAGAAAGGTTAACAAGAAGTTAATCTTTATTTGATGTATAACACTTGTATCTTCATGAAAGTTTATTGTGACTATTTCTGTAATTTGTATTTCGCGCTCTGCAATTTCGCCGGATGTTGGCCAGATGGGACGCTAAAAGGTTAAATGTTAAAACAAATCAGGATGCTTGGTGGATGGATTCAGTGTAGATGTTCTGCTGTGTATCGAGGGGTTCATATGAAAGTGGTAGATTTGTAATTCTTTACAAGAGAAAGTTCTGGATTACTTTTCTGTGGGTGACCTCAGGCTTCGGTCTTGGACAATTCAGCTACTTTGTTAACAGTCCTACAACTGTCACCTTATGTAACAACTGATTTACTCTGATTGGACTAGATCCATGTTGAGGTGAGACACATCTGATTGGACTAGATCCATGTTGAGGTGAGACATGGAGAGGAGAGGGGGGAGGAGAGTAGAAGAGAGGGAGAGAAGAGGAGAAGAGTGGAGAAGGGTAGAGGGGGAGGGGAGGAGAAGAAGAGGAGAGGGGGAGAAGAGGAGAGGAGAGGAGAGGAGAAGGGGAGATAAGAAGAGAAGAGAGGGGGAGAAGAGGTGTGAGGGGAGGGGAGGGGAAGAAGTGGAGAGGGGGAGAAGAATAGAGGGGGGAGAAGAGGGGAGGAGAGGGTGAGAAGGGGAGAAGAAAGGGGAGAAGAGAGGGGGAGAAGGGAGGGGAGAGGGGGGAGGGGAGGAGAAGAAGAGGAGAGGGGGAGAAGAGGAGAAGGGGAGAAGGGGAGATAAGAGGAGAAGAGAGGGGAGAAGAGGTGTGAGGGGAGGGGAGGGGAAGAAGAGGAGAGGGGGGAGAAGAGGAGAGGAGAAGGGGAGATAAGAGGAGAAGAGAGGGGGAGAAGAGGAGAGGGGGAGAATGGGGAGGAGAGGAGAGGGGGAGAAGAGGAGAGGAGAAGGGGAGAAGAGGAGAGGAGAAGGGGAGAAGAGGAGAGGAGAGGGGGAGAAGAGGAGAGGAGAGGGGGAGAAGAGGAGAAGGGGAGGAGAGGAGAAGAGGGGGAGAATGGGGAGGAAAGGAGGAGAAAAGGTCAGAGGGGAGGGGAGGGGAAGAAGTGGAGAGGGGGAGAAGAGGGGAGGAGAGGGTGAGAAGGGGAGAAGAAAGGGGAGAAGGGAGGGGAGAAGGGAGGGGAGAAGGGGGAGGGGAAGAAGAGGAGAGGGGGAGAAAAGGGAGGGGAGAAGAGGTGAGGGGGAGAAGATGAGATGGGGAGAAGAGATGGAGAGGGGGAGATGAGGAGAAGAGAGTGAGAGAAGAGGGGGGAGATAAGAGGGGGAGAAGAAGAGAAGGGGAGAAGAGGAAGAGAGGGGGAGAAGAGAGACTGGGAGGAGAGGAGAGGGGGAGAAGGGGGGAGAAGAGAAGAGAGACTGGGAGAAGAGGAGAGGAAGGGGGAGTTGAAGAGAGGGGGAGAAGAGTCGAGGGGGAGAAGAGTCGAGGGGGAGAAGAGGAGAATCGCGTGAGAGAAGAGGGGGGAGAAGAGGAGGAAGAGAGGGGGAGAAGAGTCGAGGGGAGAAGAGGAGATTCGCGTGATAGAAGAGGGGGGAGAAGAGGAGGAAGAGAGGTGCAGAAGAAGAGAAGAGATGGGGAGAAGAGGACAGAGGGAGAAGAGCAGAGGGGGAGAAGAGTAGAGGGGGAGAAGAGGGGGGTAGAAGGGGGGAAGAGAGGAAAGGGGGAGGGGAGGGGAAGAAAAGGTGAAGAGAGAGGGAGAAGAGGAGAAGACAGGGAGAGAAGAGGGGGGAGAGAGGGGTGAAAAGAGGAAAGGGGGAGAAGAGGAGAAGAGGAGAGGGGAGAAGGGGAGAAGAGAGGGAGAGGAGAAGAGGAGAGAGGGAGAAGAGAGAGGGAGAAGAGGGGTGGGAGAAGCGAGGGGGAGAAGAGGAGAGGAGAGTGGGAAGGACATGAGAGGGAGGGGAGGGGAAAGGGGAGAAGAGTAGAGGGGGGAGAAGAGGAGAAGAGAGACTGGGAGAAGAGGAGAGGAAGGGGCAGGTGAAGAGAGGGAGAGAAGGTCGAGGGGAGAAGAGGAGAAGAGAGTGAGAGAAGAGGGGGGAGAAGAGGAGAGGGAGAGAAGTGGGGAGTAGAGGGGGAGAAGAGAAGATGGGGAGAAGGGGAGAAGAGAGGGTGAGAAGAGGAGAGGAAGAGAAGGAGAAGAGAGGGGGAGAAGAGGAGTAGAGAGGGGGAGAGGAGGAGAGGGGTAGAAGAGGAGAAGAGTAGAGGAGAGGGGAGGGGGAGAAGAGGAGAAGAGAGGAGTAGAAGAGGAAAGGGGGAGAAGAGGAGGGGCAGAAGGGGAGAAGAGTAGAGGAGAGGGGAGAAGAGACAGAGAGAAGAGGAGAGGGGGAGAAGAGAGGGGGTGAAGAAGGGGAGAAGAGAGGGGGAGAAAAGGAGTGGAGAGGGGGAGAAGAGGAGAGGAGAGGAGAGGGGGAGAAGAGGAGAGGAGAGGGGGAGAAGGGGAGAAGAGAGGGTGAGAAGAGGAGAGGAGAGGGGGAGAAGAGGAGAATAGAGTGGGAGAAGAGGAGAAGAGAGGCGGAGAGGGGGAGAAGAGGGGAGGGGGAGAAGGGGAGAAGAGTAGAGGAGAGGGGGAGAAGAAGGTTGGGAGAAGAGAGGGGTAGAAGAGGGGGAGAAGAGGAGAGGAGAGGGGGAAAAGAGGAGAGGGGGAGAAGGGGAGAAGAGAGGGGTAGAAGAGGGGGAGAAGAGGAGAGGAGAGGGGGAGAACAGGAGAGGGGCAGAAGGGGAGAAGAGTAGAGGAGAGGGAGAGGAGAGGGGGAGAAGAGACGGAGAGAAGAAGCGGAGAAGAGAGTGGGAGAAGAGGAGAGGAGAGGGGGAGGAGATGAGAGGGGGAGAAGAAAGGGGAGAAGTGGAGAGGGGGAGAAGAGAGGGGAAGAAGAGAAAGGGAGAGGGGGAGGAGAGGAGAGGGGGAGAAGAGGAGAGGGGGAGAAGAGGAGAGGGGGAGAAGAGGAGAGGGGGAGAAGGGGAGAAGAGAGGGGAGAAGAGGAGAGGAGAGGGGGAGAAGAGAGGGGGAGAAGAGGAAAATAGAGGGGGGAAGAGAAGACGATAGGGGGAGAAGAGTAGAGGGGGAGAAGAGAAGAGGAGAGGGGGAGAAGAGGAAAAGAGAGGGGGAGAAGACGAAAAGAGAGGGAGAGAAGAAGAGAGGGGGAGAAGAGAAGAGGAGAGGGGGGAAGGGGAGAAGAGGAGAAGAGAGGGAGGGAAGAGGAGAGGGGGAGAAGAGGGGGTAGAAGAGAGGGGTGAAAAGAGGAGAGGAGAGGGGGAGAAGAGAGGGGGAGACGAAGTGGAGAAGAGAGGGGGAGAAGAGGAGAGGAAAGGGGGAGGAGAGGAGAGAAGAGGAGAGGGGGAGAAAAGAGGGGAGAAGAGGAGAGGGAGAGAAGAGAGGGGGAGAAGAGAAGAGGGTGAGAAGAGAAGAGGAGAGGGGGAGAAGGGGAGAAGAGAGTTGGAGAAGAGGAGAGGAAGGATGGGATGGGGAGAAGGGGAGAAGAGAGTTGGAGAAGAGGAGAGGAAGGATGGGAGGGGGAGAAGATGAGAGGGGGATAACAGAGGGGAGAAGTGGAGAGGGGGAGAAGAGAGGGGAAGAAGAGAAGAGGAGAGGGGGAGGAGAGGAGAGGGGGAGAAGAGGAGAGGGGGAGAAGAGGAGAGGGGGAGAAGAGAGGGGGAGAAGAGGAGAGGGGGAGAAGGGGAGAAGAGAGGGGGAGAAGAGGAGAGGAGAGGGGGAGAAGGGAGGGGGAGAAGAGGAAAATAGAGGGGGGAAGAGAAGACGATAGGGGGAGAAGAGTAGAGGGGGAGAAGAGAAGAGGAGAGGGGGAGAAGAGGAAAAGAGAGGGAGAGAAGAGAAGAGGAGAGGGGGGAAGAGGAGAAGAGAGGGAGGGAAGAGGAGAGGGGGAGAAGAGGGGGTAGAAGAGAGGGGTGAAAAGAGGAGAGGAGAGGGGGAGAAGAGAGGGGGAGACGAAGTGGAGAAGAGAGGGGGAGAAGAGGAGAGGAAGGGGAGGGAGAGGAGAGGGAGGGGAGAAGAGGGGAGAAGAGGAGAGGGAGAGAAGAGAGGGGGAGAAGAGAAGAGGGTGAGAAGAGAAGAGGAGAGGGGGAGAAGGGGAGAAGAGAGTTGGAGAAGAGGAGAGGAAGGATGGGAGGGGGAGAAGGGGAGAAGAGAGTTGGAGAAGAGGAGAGGAAGGATGGGAGGGGGAGAAGATGAGAGGGGGATAAGAGAGGGGAGTAGAAAGATAGAAGAGGAGTGGAGAGGGGGGAGAAGAGATTGAGAGAAAAGGAGAGGGGGAGAAGAGGGGGGGAGAAGAGGGGTGGGAGAAGAGAGGGGGAGAAGAGGAAAAGAGGGGGGAAGAGAAGAGGAGAGGGGGAGAAGGAGAGAAGAGAGGGTGAGAAGATGAAAAGAGGGAGAGAAGAAGAGAGGGGGAGAAGAGGGATAGGAGAAGAAAAGGGGAGAAGAGGAGAAGAGAGGGGGAGGAGAGGAGAGGGGGAGAAGAGGGGGGAGAAGAGGAGAAGAGAGGGGGAGGAGAGGAGAGAGGGGAGAAGAAGGGTGGGAGAGGAGAGGGGGAGAAGATGGTGAGAAGAGGAGAGGAGAGGGGGAGAAGAGGAGAAGAGAGGGGTAGAAGAGGAAAGGGGGAGAAGAGGAGAGGGGCAGAAGGGGAGAAGAGTAGAGGAGAGGGGGAAAAGAGGGGGAGAAGGGGAGAAGAGAGGGGGAGAAGAGGGGGGGAAGAGGAGTGGAGAGGGGGAGAACAGGAGAGGAGAGGGAGAGAAGAGAATAGAGAGGGAGAAGAGGGGGAGAGGGAGAGAAGAGGGGAGGGGTAGAAGGGGAGAAGAGTAGAGGAGAAGGGTAGGAGAGGAGAGGGAGAGAAGAGGAGATGGGTAGAAGAGAGGGGGAGAAGAGGAGAGGGGTAGAAGAGAGGGAGAGGAGAGGAGAGGAGAGGGGGAGAAGAGAGGGGAGAAGAGGAGAGGAGAGGAAGGATGGGAGGGGAAGAAAAGGAGAGGGGGAGAAGAGGAGGGGAGGGGGGAGAAGAGGGGGAGAAGAGGGGGGAGAAGAGAAGAGGAGAGGGGGAGAAGGGGAGAAGAGAGTTGGAGAAGAGGAGAGGAAGGATGGGAGGGGAAGAAGAGGGGGAGAAGAGGAGAGGGGGATAAGAGAGGGGAGTAGAAAGATAGAAGAGAGGGGGAGAAGAGGAGAGGGGGAGAAGAGGGGGAGAAGAGGAGTGGAGAGGGGGGAGAAGAGATTGAGAGAAAATGAGAGGGGGAGAAGAGAGGGGAAAAAGAGAGGGGGAGAAGAGGAAAAGAGGGGGGAAGAGAAGAGGAGAGGGGGAGAAGGAGAGAAGAGAGGGTGAGAATAGAAGGAGAGGGGGAGATGAGGAGAAGAGAGGGAGAGAAGAGAGAGGAGAAGAGAAGATGAGAGGGGAGAATAGAAGAGGAGAGGGGGAGAATAGAAGAGGAGAGGGGGAGAAGAGGGATAGGAGAAGAAAAGGGGAGAAGAAAAGAGGAGAGGTGGGAAGGGGAGAAGAGGAGAAGAGAGGGAGGGAAGAGGAGAGGGGGAGAAGAAGGGGTTGAAGAGAGGGGTGAAAAGAGGAGAGTGGGAGAAGGGGAGAAGAGGAGAGGGGGGGAAGATGAGAAGAGAGGGGGAGAAGAGGAGAGGGGCAGAAGGGGAGAAGAGAGGGGGAGAGGAGAAGAGGGGGAGAGGTGGAGAAGAGAGGGGGAGAAAAGTAGGGGAGAGGGGGAGAAGAGGAGAGTGGCAGAAGGGGAGAAGAGTAGAGGAGAGGGAGAGAAGCGGAGAGGAGGAGAAGAGGGTTGGGAGAAGAGAGGGGGAGAAGAGGAGAGGGGGAGAAGAGGAGAGGGAGAGAAGAGGAAAAGAGGGAGAGAAGAAGAGAGGGGGAGAAGAGGGATAGGAGAAGAAAAGGGGAGAAGAAAAGAGGAGAGGGGGGAAGGGGAGAAGTGGAGAAGAGAGGGAGGGAAGAGGAGAGGGGGAGAAGAGAGGGGGAGAAGAGGAGAGGGGAGAAGAGGGGTGGGAGAAGAGAGGGGGAGAAGAGGAGAGGGAGAGAAGAGGAGAAGAGAGGGAGAGAAGAGGAGAGGGGTAGAAGAGAGGGGGAGAAGAAGTGGAGAAGAGAGGGGGAGGAGAGGAGAGGAGAGGGGGAGAAGAGAGGGGAGAAGAGGAGAGGAAGGATGGGAGGGGAAGAAAAGGAGAGGGGGAGAAGAGAGGGGGAGTAGAAAGATAGAAGAGAGGGGGAGAAGTGGAGAAGAGAAGGGGAGAAGAGAGGGGGAGAAGAGGAGAGGAGAGGGGGAGAAGAGGAAAATAGAGGGGGGAAGAGAAGCGGATAGGGGGAGAAGAGTAGAGGGGGAGAAGGAGAGAAGAGAGGGTGAGAATAGAAGGAGAGGGGGGGAGATGAGGAGAAGAGAGGGGGAGAAGAGAGAGGAGAAGAGAATATGAGAGGGGGAGAAGAGAGGGGAGAAGAGAAGAGGAGAGGGGGAGAAGAGGAAAAGAGAGGGGGAGAAGATGAAAAGAGGGAGAGAAGAAGAGAGGGGGAGAAGAGGGGTAGGAGAAGAAAGGGGGAGAAGAGGAGAGGGAAGAAGGGGAGAGGAGAGGGAGAGAAGAAGAGAGGGGGAGAGGGGAGAAGAGGAGAGGAGAGGGGGAGAAGAGTAGAGGGGGAGAAGGGGAGAAGAGAGGGGGAGAAGAGGGGGGGAAGAGGAGTGGAGAGGGGGAGAACAGGAGAGGGGCGAGAAGGGGAGAAGAGTAGAGGAGAGGGGGGAGAAGAGATTGAGAGAAGGTGGAGAGGGGGAGAAGCAAGTGGTAGAAGAGGAGAGGGGGAGAAGAGAGGGGGAGAAGAAGGGGAGAGGAGAGGAGAGGAGAGGGGGAGAAGAGGAGAGGAGAGGGAGAGAAGAAGAGAGGGGGAGAAGAAGAGGAGAGGAGAAGGGGAGAAGAGAAGAGGAGAAGGGTAGGAGAGGAGAGGGAGAGAAGAGGAGAGGGGGAGAAGAAAGGGGGAAGTAGAGAGGGGGAGAAGAGGGTTAGAAGTGGAGAGGAGAGGTGGAGAAGATGAGAAGAGAGGGGGAGAAGAGGAGAGGGGCAGAAGTGGAGAAGAGTAGAGGGGAGGGGGAGAAGAAGTGTGGGAGAAGAGAGGGGGAGAAGAGGGGGGGAAGAGGAGTGTAGAGGGGGAGAACAGGAGAGGGGCGGAAGGGGAGAAGAGTAGAGGAGAGGGGGGAGAAGATATTGAGAGAAGAGGAGTGGGGGAGAAGAGAGGGGAGAAGAAGGGGAGAGAGAGGGGGAGGAGGAGAGGAGAGAGTAGAGGGGGAGAAGAGGGGGAGAGGGAGAGAAGAGGGGAGGGGGAGAAGAAGGGTGGGAGTAGAGACGGGGGAGAAGAGGGTGAGAAGAGGAGAGGAGAGGGGGAGAATGCGGAGAAGAAAGGGGGAGAACAGGAGGGGGGCAGAAGGGGAGAAGAGTAGAGGAGAGGGAGAGAAGAGGAGAGGGGGAGAAGAAGGGTGGGAGAAGAGAGGGGGAGAAGAGGACAGGAGAGGGGGGGAAGAGGAGAGGAGAGGGGAGAAGAGGAGAGGAGAGGGAGAGAAGAAGAGAGGGGGAGAGGGGGAGAAGAGGAGAGGAGAGGGAGAGAAGAGGAGAATAGAGAGGGCGAAGAGGGGGAGAGGGAGAGAAGAGGGGAGGGGTAGAAGGGGAGAAGAGTAGAGGAGAAGGGTAGGAGAGGAGAGGGAGAGAAGAGGACAGGGGGAGAAGAAGGGTGGGAGTAGAGAGGGGGAGGAGAGGAGAGGGGGAGAAGAGGAGAAGAGAGGGGGAGAAGAGGAGAGGGGGAGCAGGGGAGAAGAGAGGGGGAGAAGAGGGGAGAAGAGAGGGGGAGAAGAGCAGAGGAGAGGGGCAGAAGGGTAGAAGAGTAGAGGAGAGGGGGAGGAGAGGAGAGGGAGAGATGAGGAGAGGAGAGGAGAGACGAGGAGAGGGGGAGAAGGGGAGAAGACAGGGTGAGAAGAGGAGAGGAGAGGGAGAGAAGAGGAGTAGAGAGGGGAGAGGAGGAGAGGAGGAGAGGGGGAGAAAAGGAGAAGAGTAGAGGAGAGGGGGAGGAGAGGAGAGGGGGAGAAGAAGGGTGGGAGAGGAGAGGGGGAGAAGAGGGTGAGAAGAGGAGAGGAGAGGGGGAGAAGAGTAGAGGAGAGGGGTAGAAGAGGAAAGGGGGAGAAGAAGAGAGGGAAGAAGGGGAGAAGAGTAGAGGAGAGGGGGAGAAGAGGAGAAGAGAGGGGAGAAGAGGAGAGGGGGAGAAGGGGAGAAGAGGGGGGGAGAAGAGGGGGGGAAGAGGAGTGGAGAGGGGGAGAACAGGAGAGGGCGGAAGGGGAGAAGGGTAGATGAGAGGGGGGAGAAGAGATTGAGAGAAGAGGAGAGGGGGAGAAGAGGAGAGGAGAGGGAGAGAAGAAGAGAGGGGGAGAAGAGAAGAGGAGAGGGGGAGAAGAAGGGTGGAAGTAGAGAGGGGGAGAAGAGGGTTAGAAGAGGAGAGGAGAGGTGGAGAAGAGGAGAAGAGAGGGAGAGGAGAGGAGAGGGAGAGAAGAAGAGAGGGGGAGAGGGGGAGAAGAGGGGAGGGGGAGAAGAAGGGTGGGAGTAGAGACGGGGGAGAAGAGGGTGAGAAGAGGAGAGGAGAGGGGGAGAATGCGGAGAAGAAAGGGGGAGAACAGGAGGGGGGCAGAAGGGGAGAAGAGTAGAGGAGAGGGAGAGAAGAGGAGAGGGGGAGAAGAAGGGTGGGAGAAGAGAGGGGGAGAAGAGGACAGGAGAGGGGGGGAAGAGGAGAGGAGAGGGGAGAAGAGGAGAGGAGAGGGAGAGAAGAAGAGAGGGGGAGAGGGGGAGAAGAGGAGAGGAGAGGGAGAGAAGAGGAGAATAGAGAGGGCGAAGAGGGGGAGAGGGAGAGAAGAGGGGAGGGGTAGAAGGGGAGAAGAGTAGAGGAGAAGGGTAGGAGAGGAGAGGGAGAGAAGAGGACAGGGGGAGAAGAAGGGTGGGAGTAGAGAGGGGGAGGAGAGGAGAGGGGGAGAAGAGGAGAAGAGAGGGGGAGAAGAGGAGAGGGGGAGCAGGGGAGAAGAGAGGGGGAGAAGAGGGGGAGAAGAGAGGGGGTGAAGAGCAGAGGAGAGGGGCAGAAGGGTAGAAGAGTAGAGGAGAGGGGGAGGAGAGGAGAGGGAGAGATGAGGAGAGGAGAGGAGAGACGAGGAGAGGGGGAGAAGGGGAGAAGACAGGGTGAGAAGAGGAGAGGAGAGGGAGAGAAGAGGAGTAGAGAGGGGAGAGGAGGAGAGGAGGAGAGGGGGAGAAAAGGAGAAGAGTAGAGGAGAGGGGGAGGAGAGGAGAGGGGGAGAAGAAGGGTGGGAGAGGAGAGGGGGAGAAGAGGGTGAGAAGAGGAGAGGAGAGGGGAGAAGAGTAGAGGAGAGGGGTAGAAGAGGAAAGGGGGAGAAGAAGAGAGGGAAGAAGGGGAGAAGAGTAGAGGAGAGGGGGAGAAGAGGAGAAGAGAGGGGAGAAGAGGAGAGGGGGAGAAGGGGAGAAGAGGGGGGGAGAAGAGGGGGGGAAGAGGAGTGGAGAGGGGGAGAACAGGAGAGGGGCGGAAGGGGAGAAGGGTAGATGAGAGGGGGGAGAAGAGATTGAGAGAAGAGGAGAGGGGGAGAAGAGGAGAGGAGAGGGAGAGAAGAAGAGAGGGGAGAAGAGAAGAGGAGAGGGGGAGAAGAAGGGTGGAAGTAGAGAGGGGGAGAAGAGGGTTAGAAGAGGAGAGGAGAGGTGGAGAAGAAGAGAAGAGAGGGAGAGGAGAGGAGAGGGAGAGAAGAAGAGAGGGGGAGAGGGGGAGAGGGGAAGAAGAGGGGAGGGGGAGAAGGGGAGAAGAGTAGAGGAGAAGGGTAGGAGAGGAGAGGGAGAGAAGAGGACAGGGGGAGAAGAAGGGTGGGAGTAGAGAGGGGGAGGAGAGGAGAGGGGGAGAAGAGGAGAAGAGAGGGGGAGAAGAGGAGAGGGGGAGCAGGGGAGAAGAGAGGGGGAGAAGAGAGGGGGTGAAGAGCAGAGGAGAGGGGCAGAAGGGTAGAAGAGTAGAGGAGAGGGGGAGGAGAGGAGAGGGAGAGATGAGGAGAGGAGAGGAGAGACGAGGAGAGGGGGAGAAGGGGAGAAGACAGGGTGAGAAGAGGAGAGGAGAGGGAGAGAAGAGGAGTAGAGAGGGGAGAGGAGGAGAGGAGGAGAGGGGGAGAAAAGGAGAAGAGTAGAGGAGAGGGGGAGGAGAGGAGAGGGGGAGAAGAAGGGTGGAGAGGAGAGGGGGAGAAGAGGGTGAGAAGAGGAGAGGAGAGGGGGAGAAGAGTAGAGGAGAGGGGTAGAAGAGGAAAGGGGGAGAAGAAGAGAGGGAAGAAGGGGAGAAGAGTAGAGGAGAGGGGGAGAAGAGGAGAAGAGAGGGGAGAAGAGGAGAGGGGGAGAAGGGGAGAAGAGGGGGGGAGAAGAGGGGGGGAAGAGGAGTGGAGAGGGGGAGAACAGGAGAGGGGCGGAAGGGGAGAAGGGTAGATGAGAGGGGGGAGAAGAGATTGAGAGAAGAGGAGAGGGGGAGAAGAGGAGAGGAGAGGGAGAGAAGAAGAGAGGGGGAGAAGAGAAGAGGAGAGGGGGAGAAGAAGGGTGGAAGTAGAGAGGGGGAGAAGAGGGTTAGAAGAGGAGAGGAGAGGTGGAGAAGAGGAGAAGAGAGGGAGAGGAGAGGAGAGGGAGAGAAGAAGAGAGGGGGAGAGGGGGAGAGGGGAAGAAGAGGGGAGGGGGAGAAGGGGAGAAGAGTAGAGGAGAAGGGTAGGAGAGGAGAGGGAGAGAAGAGGAGAGGGGGAGAAGATGGGTGGGAGTAGAGAGGGGGAGAAGAGGGTGAGAAGAGGAGAGGGGGAGAAGAGGAGAAGAGAGGGGGAGAAGAGGAGAAGAGTAGAGGAGAGGGGGAGGAGAGGAGAGGGGGAGAAGAAGGGTGGGAGAGGAGAGGGGGAGAAGAGGGTGAGAAGAGGAGAGGAGAGGGGGAGAAGAGTAGAGGAGAGAGGGGGAGAAGAGGAGAGGGGAGAAGGGGAGAAGAGAGGGGGAGAAGACGGGGGGAAGAGGAGTGGAGAGGGAGAGAACAGGAGAGGGGCGGAAGGGGAGAAGAGTAGAGGAGAGGGGGGTGAAGAGATTGAGAGAAGAGGAGAGGGGGAGAAGAGAGGGGGAGAAGAAGGGGAGAAGAGAGGGGGAGAAGAGGAGAGGAGAGGGGGAGAAGAGAAGAGGAGAGGGAGAGAAGAAGAGAGGGGGAGGAGGGGAGAAGAGAGGGTGAGAAGAGGAGAGGAGAAGAGAAGAGGAGAGGAGAGGGTGAGAGGGGGCGAAGACGGGAGGGGGAGAAGGGGAGAAGAGTAGAGGAGAAGGGTAGAAGAAGTGTTTGAGAAGAGAGGGGGAGAAGAGGGTGAGAAGAGTGGAGGAGAGGGGGAGAAGAGTAGAGGAGAGGGGTAGAAGTGGAAAGGGGAGAAGAGGAGAGGGAAGAAGGGGAGAAGAGGAGAGGGAAGAAGGGGAGAAGATTAGAGGAGAGGGGGAGAAGAGGAGAAGAGAGGGGGAGAAGAGGAGAGGGGGAGAAGGGGAGAAGAGAGGGGGAGAAGAGGGGGGGAGGAGGAGTGGAGAGGGGGAGAACAGGAGAGGGGCGGAAGGGGAGAAGGGTAGAGGAGAAGGGTAGGAGAGGAGAGGGAGAGAAGAGGAGAGGGGGAGAATAAGGGTGGGAGTAGAGACGGGGGAGAAGAGGGTGAGAAGAGGAGAGGAGAGGGGGAGAAGAGGAGAAGAGAGGGGGAGAACAGGAGGGGGGCAGAATAGGAGAAGAGTAGAGGAGAGGGGGAGAAGAGGAGAGGGAGAGAAGAGGAGAGGGGGAGAAGAAGGGGAGAAGAGGAGAGGGGGAGAAGAGGAGAGGAGAGGGGGAGAAGAGGAGAGGAGAGGGGAGAAGAGGAGAGGAGAGGGGAGAAGAGGAGAGGAGAGGGAGAGAAGAAGAGAGGGGGAGAAGAGGAGAGGAGAGGGAGAGAAGAGGAGAATAGAGAGGGAGAAGAGGGGGAGAGGGAGAGAAGAGGGGAGGGGTAGAAGGGGAGAAGAGTAGAGGAGAAGGGTAGGAGAGGAGAGGGAGAGAAGAGGAGAGGGGGAGAAGAAGGGTGGGAGTAGAGAGGGGGAGAAGAGGAGAAGAGAGGGGGAGAAGAGGAGAAGAGAGGGGGAGAAGAGGAGTAGAGGGGGGAGAAGAGGAGAAGAGTAGAGGAGAGGAGAAGAGAGGGGGAGAAGAGGAGAGGGGGAGAAGGGGAGAAGGGAGGGGGAGAAGAGGGGAGAAGAGGAGTGGAGAGGGGGAGAACAGGAGAGGGGCAGAAGGGGAGAAGAGTAGAGGAGAGGGGGGAGAAGAGATTGAGAGAAGAGGAGAGGGGGAGAAGCGAGTGGTAGAAGAGGAGAGGGGGAGAAGAGAGGGGGAGAAGAAGGGGAGAGGAGAGGAGAGGAGAGGAGAGGGGGAGGAGAGGAGAGGGAGAGAAGAAGAAAGGGGGAGAAGAAGGGGGGAAGTAGAGAGGGGGAGAAGAGGGTTAGAAGTGGAGAGGAGAGGTGGAGAAGAGGAGAAGAGAGGGGGAGAAGAGGAGAGGGGCAGAAGTGGAGAAGAGTAGAGGGGAGGGGAAGGAGAGGAGAGGGAGAGAAGAGGACAGGAGAGGGGGGAAGAGGAGAGGAGAGGAGAGGGGAGAAGAGGAGAGGAGAGGGAGAGAAGAAGAGAGGGGGAGAGGGGGAGAAGAGGAGAGGAGAGGGATAGAAGAGGAGAATAGAGAGGGAGAAGAGGAGAGGAGAGGGATAGAAGAGGAGAATAGAGAGGGAGAAGAGGGGGAGAGGGAGAGAAGAGGGGAGGGGTAGAAGGGGAGAAGAGTAGAGGAGAAGGGTAGGAGAGGAGAGGGAGAGAAGAGGAGAGGGGGAGAAGAAGGGTGGGAGTAGAGAGGGGGAGGAGAGGGTGAGAAGAGGAGAGGAGAGGGGGAGAAGATGAGAAGAGAGGGGGAGAAGAGGAGAGGTGGAGCAGGGGAGAAGAGAGGGGGAGAAGAGGGGGAGAAGAGCAGAGGAGAGGGGGAGAACAGGAGAGGGGCAGAAGGGTAGAAGAGGAGAGGAGAGGGGGAGGAGAGGAGAGGGAGAGATGAGGAGAGGAGAGGAGAGACGAGGAGAGGGGGAGAAGGGGAGAAGACAGGGTGAGAAGAGGAGAGGGAGAGAAGAGGAGTAGAGAGGGGAGAGGAGGATAGGAGGAGAGGGGGAGAAGAGGAGAAGAGTAGAGGAGAGGGGGAGGAGAGGAGAGGGGGAGAAGAGGGGGAGAAGAGGAGTGGAGAGGGGGGAGAAGAGATTGAGAGAAAAGGAGAGGGGGAGAAGAGAGTGGTAGAAGATGGGTGGGAGAAGAGAGGGGGAGAAGAGAGGAGGAGAAGAGGAGAGGAGAGTGGGAGAAGAGGAAAAGAGAGGGGGAAGAGAAGAGGAGAGGAGAGGGGGAGAAGAGAGGGGGAGAAGAGGAAAAGAGAGGGGGGAAGAGAAGGGGAGAGGGGGAGAAGAGGAGAGGGGAGAAATAGAGAAGAGAGGGTGAGAATAGAAGGAGAGGGGGAGATGAGGAGAAGAGAGGGGGAGAAAAGAGAGAAGATGAGAGGGGGAGAAGAGAGGAGAGAAGAGAAGAGGAGAGGGGGAGAAGAGGAAAAGAGAGGGGGAGAAGAGGGAGAGAATACGAGAGGGGGAGTAGAAGAGAGGGGGAGAAGAGGAGAGGAGAGGGGGGAAGGGGAGAAGAGGAGAAGAGAGGGAGGGAAGAGGAGAGGGGGAGAAGAGGGGTTGGAAGAGAGGGGTGAAAAGAAGAGAGGAGAGGGGGAGAAGAGAGGGGGAGAAGAAGTGGAGAAGAGAGGGGGAGAAGAGAAGAGGAGAAGGGGAAAAGAGAGTTGGAGAAGAGGAGAGGAAGGATGGGAGGGGAAGAATAGGAGAGGGGGAGAATAGGAGAGGGGGATAAGAGAGGGGAGCAGAAAGATAGAAGAGAGGGGGAGAAGAGGAGAGGGTGAGAGGGGGAGAAGAGGGGGAGAAGAGGAGTGGAGAGGGGGGAGAAGAGATTGAGAGAAAATGAGAGGGGGAGAAGAGAGGGGGAGAAGAGGGGTGGGAGAAGAGAGGGAGAGAAGAGGAAAAGAGGGGGGGAAGAGAAGAGGAGAGGGGGAGAAGGAGAGAAGAGAGGGTGAGAATAGAAGGAGAGGGGGAGATGAGGAGAAGAGAGGGAGAGAAGAGAGAGGAGAAGAGAAGATGAGAGGGGAGAATAGAAGAGGAGTGGGGGAGAAGAGGGATAGGAGAAGAAAAGGGGAGAAGAAAAGAGGAGAGGTGGGAAGGGGAGAAGAGGAGAAGAGAGGGAGGGAAGAGGAGAGGGGGAGAAGAAGGGGTTGAAGAGAGGGGTGAAAAGAGGAGAGTGGGAGAAGGGGAGAAGAGGAGAGGGGGAGAAGATGAGAAGAGAGGGGGAGAAGGGGAGAAGAGAGGGGGAGAGGAGAAGAGAGGGGGGAAGAGGAGAGGGGGAGAAGAGGAGAGGGGGAGAAGAGGAGAAGAGAGGGGGAGAAGAGGAGAGGGGGAGAGGTGGAGAAGAGAGGGGGAGAAAAGTAGGGGAGAGGGGGAGAAGAGGAGAGTGGCAGAAGGGGAGAAGAGTAGAGGAGATGGGGAGGAGAGGAGAGGGAGAGAAGCGGAGAGGAGGAGAAGAGGGTTGGGAGAAGAGGAGAGGGGGAGATGAGGAGAGGGGGAGAAGAGGAGAGGGAGAGAAGAGGAAAAGAGGGAGAGAAGAAGAGAGGGGGAGAAGAGGGATAGGAGAAGAAAAGGGGAGAAGAAAAGAGGAGAGGGGGGAAGGGGAGAAGAGGAGAAGAGAGGGAGGGAAGAGGAGAGGGGGAGAAGAGAGGGGGAGAAGAGGAGAGGGGAGAAGAGGGGTGGGAGAAGAGAGGGGGAGAAGAGAGGGGGAGAAGAGGAGAGGGGAGAAGCGGAGAGGGAGAGAAGAGGAGAAGAGAGGGGGAGAAGAGGAGAGGGGAGAAGAGGGGTGGGAGAAGAGAGGGGGAGAAGAGAGGGGGAGAAGAGGAGAGGGGAGAAGCGGAGAGGGAGAGAAGAGGAGAAGAGAGGGAGAGAAGAGGAGAGGGGGAGAAGAGAGGGGGAGAAGAAGTGGAGAAGGGAGGGGGAGGAGAGGAGAGGAGAGGAAGGATGGGAGGGGAAGAAAAGGAGAGGGGGAGAAGAGAGGGGGAGTAGAAAGATAGAAGAGAGGGGGAGAAGTGGAGAAGAGAGGGGGAGAAGAGGAGAGGGGGAGAAGGGGAGAAGAGGGGGAGAAGAGGAGAGGAGAGGGGGAGAAGAGGAAAATAGAGGGGGGAAGAGAAGCGGATAGGGGGAGAAGAGGAGAGTGGCAGAAGGGGAGAAGAGGGGGTGAGAATAGAAGGAGAGGGGGAGATGAGGAGAAGAGAGGGGGAGAAGAGAGAGGACAAGAGAATATGAGAGGGGGAGAAGAGAGGGGAGAAGAGGAGAGGGGGAGAAGAGGAAAAGAGAGGGGGAGAAGACGAAAAGAGAGGGAGAGAAGAAGAGAGGGGGAGAAGAGGGGTAGGAGAAGAAAGGGGGAGAAGAGAAGAGGAGAGGGGGGAAGGGGAGAAGAGGAGAAGAGAGGGAGGTAAGAGGTTAGGGAGAGAAGAAGGAAGAGGGGGAGAAGAGGAGAGTGGCAGAAGGGGAGGAGAGGAGAGGGAGAGAAGAGGAGAGGGGGAGAAGAGAGGCTGAGAAGAGGAGAGGAGAGGGAGAGAAGAGGAGAAGAGAGAGAGGGAGGGAGAGAAGTGGAGAGGAGGAGAAGGGGAGAAGAGAGGGTGAAAAGAGGAGAGGGGGAGAGGAGGAGAAGAGAGGTGGAGAAGAGGAGGGGAGAGGGGGAGAAGAGGAGAGTAGCAGAAGGGGAGAAGAGTAGACAGGGGGAGGAGAGGAGAGGGGGAGAAGAGTAGACAGGGGGAGGAGAGGAGAGGGAGAGAAGGGGGGAAGAGGAGTGTAGAGGGGGAGAACAGGAGAGGGGCGGAAGGGGAGAAGAGTAGAGGAGAGGGGGGAGAAGAGATTGAGAGAAGAGGAGAGGGGGAGAAGAGAGGGGAGAAGAAGGGGAGAAGAGAGGGGGAGAAGAGGAGAGGAGAGGGGGAGAAGAGGAGAAGAGAGGGGGAGAAGAGGAGAGGGGGAGAGGGGGAGAAGAGGAGAGGAGAGGGAGAGAAGAGGAGAATAGAGGGGGAGAAGAGGGGGAGAGGGAGAGAAGAGGGGAGGGGGAGAAGAAGGGTGAGAAGAGGAGAGGAGAGGGGGAGAAGAGTAGAGGAGAGGGGTAGAAGAGGAAAGGGGGAGAAGAAGAGAGGGAAGAAGGGGAGAAGAGTAGAGGAGAGGGGGAGAAGAGGAGAAGAGAGGGGGAGAAGAGGAGAGGGGGAGAAGGGGAGAAGAGGGGGGGAGAAGGGGGGGAAGAGGAGTGGAGAGGGGGAGAACAGGAGATGGGCGGAAGGGGAGAAGGGTAGAGGAGAGGGGGGAGAAGAGATTGAGAGAAGAGGAGAGGGGGAGAAGAGAGGGCAGAAGAAGGGGAGAAGAGAGGGGAGAAGAGGAGAGGAGAGGGGGAGAAGAGGAGAGGAGAGGAGAGGGGGAGAAGAGGAGAGGAGAGGGAGAGAAGAAGAGAGGGGAAGAAGGGGAGAAGAGAGGGGAGAAGAGGAGAGGAGAGGGAGAGGAGAGGAGAAGGGGAGAAGAGAAGAGGAGAGGGAGAGGAGAGGGGGAGAAGAAGGGTGGAAGTAGAGAGGGGGAGAAGAGGGTGAGAAGAGGAGAGGAGAGGAGAGGAGGAGAGGAGAGGTGGAGAAGAGGAGAAGAGAGGGGGAGAAGAGGAGAGGAGCAGAAGTGGAGAAGAGTAGAGGGGAGGGGGAGGAGAGGAGAGGGAGAGAAGAGGAGAGGGGGAGAATGGGAGAAGAGAGGGGGAGAAGAGGGGGAGAACAGTAGAGGGGCAGAAGGGGAGAAGAGTAGAGGAGAGGGGGAGGAGAGGAGAGGGAGAGAAGAGGACAGGAGAGGAGAGGGGGAGAAGAGGAGAGGAGAGGGAGAGAAGAAGAGAGGGGGAGAGGGGGAGAAGAGGAGAGGTGAGGGAGAGAAGAGGAGAATAGAGGGGGAGATGAGGGGGAGAGGGGAAGAAGAGGGGAGGGGGAGAAGGGGAGAAGAGTAGAGGAGAAGGGTAGGAGAGGAGAGGGAGAGAAGAGGAGAGGGGGAGAAGATGGGTGGGAGTAGAGAGGGGGAGAAGAGGGTGAGAAGAGGAGAGGAGAGGAGAGGAGGAGAAGAGGAGAAGAGAGGTGGAGAAGAGGAGAGGAGAGGGGGAGAAGAGTAGAGGAGAGAGGGGGAGAAGAGGAGAGGGGAGAAGGGGAGAAGAGAGGGGGAGAAGACGGGGGGAAGAGGAGTGGAGAGGGGGAGAACAGGAGAGGGGCGGAAAGGGAGAAGAGTAGAGGAGAGGGGGGTGAAGAGATTGAGAGAAGAGGAGAGGGGGAGAAGAGAGGGGGAGAAGAAGGGGAGAAGAGAGGGGGAGAAGAGGAGAGGAGAGGGGGAGAAGAGAAGAGGAGAGGGAGAGAAGAAGAGAGGGGGAGGAGGGGAGAAGAGAGGGTGAGAAGAGGAGAGGAGAGGGTGAGAGGGGGCGAAGACGGGAGGGGGAGAAGGGGAGAAGAGTAGAGGAGAAGGGTAGAAGAAGTGTTTGAGAAGAGAGGGGGAGAAGAGGGTGAGAAGAGGGGAGGAGAGGGGGAGAAGAGTAGAGGAGAGGGGTAGAAGTGGAAAGGGGGAGAAGAGGAGAGGGAAGAAGGGGAGAAGAGTAGAGGAGAGGGGGAGAAGAGGAGAAGAGAGGGGGAGAAGAGGAGAGGGGGAGATGGGGAGAAGAGAGGGGGAGAAGAGGGGGGGAGGAGGAGTGGAGAGGGGGAGAACAGGAGAGGGGCAGAAGGGGAGAAGGGTAGAGGAGAGGAGGGAGAAGAGATTGAGAGAAGAGGAGAGGGGGAGAAAAGAGGGGAGAAGAAGGGGAGAAGAGGAGAGGAGAGGGGGAGAAGAGGAGAGGAGAGGAGAGGGGGAGAAGAGGAGAGGAGAGGGAGAGAAGAAGAGAGGGGGAGAAGGGGAGAAGAGAGGGTGAGGAGAGGAGAGGAGAAGGGGAGAAGAGAAGAGGAGAAGGGTAGGAGAGGAGAGGGAGAGAAGAGGAGAGGGGGAGAAGAAGTGTGGGAGAAGAGAGGGGGAGAAGAGGGTGAGAAGAGGAGAGGAGAGGTGGAGAAGAGGAGAAGAGAGGGGGAGAAGAGGAGAGGGGCAGATGTGGAGAAGAGTAGAGGGGAGGGGGAGGAGAGGAGAGTGAGAGAAGAGGAGAGGGGGAGAAGAAGTGTGGGAGAAGAGAGGGGGAGAAGAGGGTGAGAAGAGGAGAGGAGAGGGGGAGAAGAGGAGAAGAGAGGGGGAGAAGAGGAGAGGAGGGGGAGAAGGGAGGGGGAGAAGAGGAGAGGAGAGGGGGAGAAGAGGAGAGGGGGAGAAGGGGAGAAGAGTGGGTGAGAAGTGAAGAGGAGAAGAGAGGGGGAGAAGAGGAGAGGGGGAGCAGGAGAGAAGCGAGGGGGAGAAGAGGGGGATAAGAGGAGAGGGGGAGAACAGGAGAGGGGCAGAAGGGGAGAAGAGTAGAGGAGAGGGGAAGGAGAGGAGAGGGAGGATGGGAGGGGGAGAAGGGAGGGGGAGAAGAAAGGGAGAAGAGAGGGGGAGAAGAGGAGAGGAGAGGAGAGGGGGAGAAGAGGAGAGGAGAGGGAGAGAAGAGGAGAGGGGGAGAAGGGGAGAAGAGTGGGTGAGAAGTGGAGAGGAGAGGGGGAGAAGAGGAGAAGAGAGGGGGAGAAGAGGAGAGGGGGAGCAGGAGAGAAGCGAGGGGGAGAAGAGGGGGATAAGAGGAGAGGGGGAGAACAGGAGAGGGGCAGAAGGGGAGAAGAGTAGAGGAGAGGTAGAGAATAGAGAGGTAGAAACTAGAAGAGAGGGGGAGAGGGGGAGGAGAGGAGAGGGAGAGAAGAGAGGGGGGGATGAGAGGGGGAGAAGAGAGGGGAGAAGAGGAGAGGGGGAGAAGAGAGGGGGAGAAGAGAAGAGGAGAGGGGGAGAAGAGGAGAGGGGGAGAAGGGGAGATGAGAGGGGGAGAAGAGGAGAGGAGAGGAGAGGAAGGGGGAGAAGAGGAGAAGGGGAGAAGAGGAGAAATGGAGAAGAGGAGAGGAGAGGGGGAGAAGAGGGGAGAAGAGGAGAGGGGGAGAATAGGAGATGGGGAGAATAGGAGAGGGGGAGAAGAGGAGAGGTGGAGAAGAGGAGAAGGGGAGAAGAGGAGAGGGGGAGAAGAGGAAAGGGGGAGAAGGGGAAGAGAGGGGGAGATGGGGAGAAGAGAGGGGGAGAAGAGGAGAGGAGAGGGGGAGAAGAGGAGAGGAAAGGGGAGAAGACGAGAGTAGAGCGGGGAGAGAAGAGGAGAAGAGAGGGGGAGAAGAGAGGGGAGAAGAGGATAGGGGGTGAAGGGGAGAGAAGAGGAGAGGGGGAGAAGAGAAGAGGAGATGGGAGGAGAGGAGAGTGAAAGAACATGAGAGGAGAGGAGAGGGGAAAGGGGAGAAGAGTAGAGGGGGGAGAAGAGGAGAGGTAGAGAAGAGGAGAGGAGAGGGTGAGAAGAGGAGAAATGGAGAAGAGGAGAGGAGAGGGGGAGAGGAGAGGGACAGAAGAGGAGAGGGAGAGAAGTGGGGAGTAGAGGGGGAGAAGAGGAGAGGGGGAGAATGGGAGAGGGGGAGAAGAGGAGAGGAGAGGGGGAGAAGAAGAGAGGGGGAGAAGGGGAGAAGAGAGGGTGAGGAGAGGAGAGGAGAAGGGGAGAAGAGAAGAGGAGAAGGGTAGGAGAGGAGAGGGAGAGAAGAGGAGAGGGGGAGAAGAAGTGTGGGAGAAGAGAGGGGGAGAAGAGGGTGAGAAGAGGAGAGGAGAGGTGGAGAAGAGGAGAAGAGAGGGGGAGAAGAGGAGAGGGGCAGATGTGGAGAAGAGTAGAGGGGAGGGGGAGGAGAGGAGAGTGAGAGAAGAGGAGAGGGGGAGAAGAAGTGTGGGAGAAGAGAGGGGGAGAAGAGGGTGAGAAGAGGAGAGGAGAGGGGGAGAAGAGGAGAAGATAGGGGGAGAAGAGGAGAGGAGGGGGAGAAGGGAGGGGGAGAAGAAAGGGAGAAGAGAGGGGGAGAAGAGGAGAGGAGAGGGGGAGAAGAGGAGAGGGGGAGAAGGGGAGAAGAGTGGGTGAGAAGTGAAGAGGAGAAGAGAGGGGGAGAAGAGGAGAGGGGGAGCAGGAGAGAAGCGAGGGGGAGAAGAGGGGGATAAGAGGAGAGGGGGAGAACAGGAGAGGGGCAGAAGGGGAGAAGAGTAGAGGAGAGGGGAAGGAGAGGAGAGGGAGGATGGGAGGGGGAGAAGGGAGGGGGAGAAGAAAGGGAGAAGAGAGGGGGAGAAGAGGAGAGGAGAGGAGAGGGGGAGAAGAGGAGAGGAGAGGGAGAGAAGAGGAGAGGGGGAGAAGGGGAGAAGAGTGGGTGAGAAGTGGAGAGGAGAGGGGGAGAAGAGGAGAAGAGAGGGGGAGAAGAGGAGAGGGGGAGCAGGAGAGAAGCGAGGGGGAGAAGAGGGGGATAAGAGGAGAGGGGGAGAACAGGAGAGGGGCAGAAGGGGAGAAGAGTAGAGGAGAGGTAGAGAATAGAGAGGTAGAAACTAGAAGAGAGGGGGAGGAGAGGAGAGGGAGAGAAGAGAGGGGGGGATGAGAGGGGGAGAAGAGAGGGGAGAAGAGGAGAGGGGGAGAAGAGAGGGGGAGAAGAGAAGAGGAGAGGGGGAGAAGAGGAGAGGGGGAGAAGGGGAGATGAGAGGGGGAGAAGAGGAGAGGGGGAGAATAGGAGAAACGGAGAAGAGGAGAGGAGAGGGGGAGAAGAGGATAGGGGGAGAAGAGGAAAGGGGGAGAAGGGGAAGAGAGGGGGAGATGGGGAGAAGAGAGGGGGAGAAGAGGAGAGGAGAGGGGGGGAAGAGGAGAGGAAAGGGGAGAAGACGAGAGTAGAGCGGGGAGAGAAGAGGAGAAGAGAGGGGGAGAAGAGAGGGGAGAAGAGGATAGGGGGTGAAGGGGAGAGAAGAGGAGAGGGGGAGAAGAGAAGAGGAGATGGGAGGAGAGGAGAGTGAAAGAACATGAGAGGAGAGGAGAGGGGAAAGGGGAGAAGAGTAGAGGGGGGAGAAGAGGAGAGGTAGAGAAGAGGAGAGGAGAGGGTGAGAAGAGGAGAAATGGAGAAGAGGAGAGGAGAGGGGGAGAGGAGAGGGACAGAAGAGGAGAGGGAGAGAAGTGGGGAGTAGAGGGGGAGAAGAGGAGAGGGGGAGAATGGGAGAGGGGGAGAAGAGGAGAGGAGAGGGGGAGAAGAGGAGAGGTTGAGAAGAGGAGAAGAGATGGGGAGAAGAGGAGAGGAGAGGGGGAGAAGAGAAGAGAGGGGGAGAAGAGGAGAGGGTGAGAAGAGGAGAGGGGGAGGAGGGGGAGAAGAGGAGAAGAGAGGGGGAGAAGAGGAGAGGAGAGGGAGGATGGGAGGGGAAGAAGAAGAGAGGGGGAGAAGGGAGGGGGAGAAGAAAGGGAGAAGAGAGGGGGAGAAGAGGAGAGGAGTGGGGGAGAAGAGGAGAGGGGGAGAAGGGGAGAAGAGTGGGTGAGAAGTGAAGAGGAGAAGAGAGGGGGAGAAGAGGAGAGGGGGAGCAGGAGAGAAGCGAGGGGGAGAAGAGGGGGATAAGAGGAGAGGGGGAGAACAGGAGAGGGGCAGAAGGGGAGAAGAGTAGAGGAGAGGGGAAGGAGAGGAGAGGGAGGATGGGAGGGGGAGAAGAAAGGGAGAAGAGGAGAGGAGAGGAGAGGAGAGGAGAGGAGAGGAGAGGAGAGGGGGAGAAGAGGAGAGGGAGAGAAGAGGAGAGGGGGAGAAGGGGAGAAGAGTGGGTGAGAAGTGGAGAGGAGAGTGGGAGAAGAGGAGAAGAGAGGGGGAGAAGAGGAGAGGGGGAGCAGGAGAGAAGCGAGGGGGAGAAGAGGGGGATAAGAGGAGAGGGGGAGAACAGGAGAGGGGCAGAAGGGGAGAAGAGTAGAGGAGAGGGGAAGGAGAGGAGAGGGAGGATGGGAGGGGAAGAAAAGGAGAGGGGGAGAAGAGGAGAAGGGGAGAACAGGAGAGGGGCAGAAGGGGAGAAGAGTAGAGGAGAGGTAGAGAATAGAGAGGTAGAAACTAGAAGAGAGGGGGAGAGGGGGAGGAGAGGGAGAGAAGAGAGGGGGGGATGAGAGGGGGAGAAGAGAGGGGAGAAGAGGAGAGGGGGAGAAGAGGAGAGGGGGAGAAGGGGAGAGGAGAGGGGGAGAAGAGGAGAGGAGAGGGGGAGAAGAGGAGAGGGGGAGAAGAGGACATGAGAGGGGGAGAAGAGGAGAGGAGAGGGAGGATGGGAGGGGAAGAAAAGGAGAGGGGGAGAAGAGGAGAGGGGGAGAAGGGGAGAGGCGGAGAAGAGGAGAAGGGGAGAAGAGGAGAGGGGGAGAAGAGGAGAGGAGAGGGAGGATGGGAGGGGAAGAAAAGGAGAGGGGGAGAAGAGGAGAGGGGGAGAAGGGGAAGAGAGGGGGAGATGGGGAGAAGAGAGGGGGAGAAGAGGAGAGGAGAGGGGGAGAAGAGGAGAGGGGGAAGAGAGGGGGAGATGGGGAGAATAGAGGGGGAGAAGAGGAGAGGAGAGGGGGAGAAGAGGAGAGGAAAGGAGAGGAGGAGAAGAGGAGAGGAGAGGAGAGGGGGTGAAGAGGAGAGGAGAGGAGAGGAGGAGAAGAGGAGAGGGGGAAGAGAGGGGGAGATGGGGAGAAGAGAGGGGGAGAAGAGGAGAGGAGAGGGGGAGAAGAGGAGAAGAGAGGGGAGGAGAGGAGAGGAGAAGGGGGAGAGGGGGAGAAGGGAGGGGGAGAAGAAAGGGAGAAGAGAGGGGGAGAAGAGGAGAGGAGAGGAGAGGGGGAGAAGAGGAGAGGAGAGGGAGAGAAGAGGAGAGGGGGAGAAGGGGAGAAGAGTGGGTGAGAAGTGGAGAGGAGAGGGGGAGAAGAGGAGAAGAGAGGGGGAGAAGAGGAGAGGGGGAGCAGGAGAGAAGCGAGGGGGAGAAGAGGGGGATAAGAGGAGAGGGGGAGAACAGGAGAGGGGCAGAAGGGGAGAAGAGTAGAGGAGAGGTAGAGAATAGAGAGGTAGAAACTAGAAGAGAGGGGGAGGAGAGGAGAGGGAGAGAAGAGAGGGGGGGATGAGAGGGGGAGAAGAGAGGGGAGAAGAGGAGAGGGGGAGAAGAGAGGGGGAGAAGAGAAGAGGAGAGGGGGAGAAGAGGAGAGGGGGAGAAGGGGAGATGAGAGGGGGAGAAGAGGAGAGGGGGAGAATAGGAGAAACGGAGAAGAGGAGAGGAGAGGGGGAGAAGAGGATAGGGGGAGAAGAGGAAAGGGGGAGAAGGGGAAGAGAGGGGGAGATGGGGAGAAGAGAGGGGGAGAAGAGGAGAGGAGAGGGGGGGAAGAGGAGAGGAAAGGGGAGAAGACGAGAGTAGAGCGGGGAGAGAAGAGGAGAAGAGAGGGGGAGAAGAGAGGGGAGAAGAGGATAGGGGGTGAAGGGGAGAGAAGAGGAGAGGGGGAGAAGAGAAGAGGAGATGGGAGGAGAGGAGAGTGAAAGAACATGAGAGGAGAGGAGAGGGGAAAGGGGAGAAGAGTAGAGGGGGGAGAAGAGGAGAGGTAGAGAAGAGGAGAGGAGAGGGTGAGAAGAGGAGAAATGGAGAAGAGGAGAGGAGAGGGGGAGAGGAGAGGGACAGAAGAGGAGAGGGAGAGAAGTGGGGAGTAGAGGGGGAGAAGAGGAGAGGGGGAGAATGGGAGAGGGGGAGAAGAGGAGAGGAGAGGGGGAGAAGAGGAGAGGTTGAGAAGAGGAGAAGAGATGGGGAGAAGAGGAGAGGAGAGGGGGAGAAGAGAAGAGAGGGGGAGAAGAGGAGAGGGTGAGAAGAGGAGAGGGGGAGGAGGGGGAGAAGAGGAGAAGAGAGGGGGAGAAGAGGAGAGGAGAGGGAGGATGGGAGGGGAAGAAGAAGAGAGGGGGAGAAGGGAGGGGGAGAAGAAAGGGAGAAGAGAGGGGGAGAAGAGGAGAGGAGTGGGGGAGAAGAGGAGAGGGGGAGAAGGGGAGAAGAGTGGGTGAGAAGTGAAGAGGAGAAGAGAGGGGGAGAAGAGGAGAGGGGGAGCAGGAGAGAAGCGAGGGGGAGAAGAGGGGGATAAGAGGAGAGGGGGAGAACAGGAGAGGGGCAGAAGGGGAGAAGAGTAGAGGAGAGGGGAAGGAGAGGAGAGGGAGGATGGGAGGGGGAGAAGAAAGGGAGAAGAGGAGAGGAGAGGAGAGGAGAGGAGAGGAGAGGAGAGGGGGAGAAGAGGAGAGGGAGAGAAGAGGAGAGGGGGAGAAGGGGAGAAGAGTGGGTGAGAAGTGGAGAGGAGAGTGGGAGAAGAGGAGAAGAGAGGGGGAGAAGAGGAGAGGGGGAGCAGGAGAGAAGCGAGGGGGAGAAGAGGGGGATAAGAGGAGAGGGGGAGAACAGGAGAGGGGCAGAAGGGGAGAAGAGTAGAGGAGAGGGGAAGGAGAGGAGAGGGAGGATGGGAGGGGAAGAAAAGGAGAGGGGGAGAAGAGGAGAAGGGGAGAACAGGAGAGGGGCAGAAGGGGAGAAGAGTAGAGGAGAGGTAGAGAATAGAGAGGTAGAAACTAGAAGAGAGGGGGAGAGGGGGAGGAGAGGGAGAGAAGAGAGGGGGGGATGAGAGGGGGAGAAGAGAGGGGAGAAGAGGAGAGGGGGAGAAGAGGAGAGGGGGAGAAGGGGAGAGGAGAGGGGGAGAAGAGGAGAGGAGAGGGGGAGAAGAGGAGAGGGGGAGAAGAGGACATGAGAGGGGGAGAAGAGGAGAGGAGAGGGAGGATGGGAGGGGAAGAAAAGGAGAGGGGGAGAAGAGGAGAGGGGGAGAAGGGGAGAGGCGGAGAAGAGGAGAAGGGGAGAAGAGGAGAGGGGGAGAAGAGGAGAGGAGAGGGAGGATGGGAGGGGAAGAAAAGGAGAGGGGGAGAAGAGGAGAGGGGGAGAAGGGGAAGAGAGGGGGAGATGGGGAGAAGAGAGGGGGAGAAGAGGAGAGGAGAGGGGGAGAAGAGGAGAGGGGGAAGAGAGGGGGAGATGGGGAGAATAGAGGGGGAGAAGAGGAGAGGAGAGGGGGAGAAGAGGAGAGGAAAGGAGAGGAGGAGAAGAGGAGAGGAGAGGAGAGGGGGTGAAGAGGAGAGGAGAGGAGAGGAGGAGAAGAGGAGAGGGGGAAGAGAGGGGGAGATGGGGAGAAGAGAGGGGGAGAAGAGGAGAGGAGAGGGGGAGAAGAGGAGAGGAAAGGGGAGAAGACGAGAGTAGAGCGGGGAGAGAAGAGGAGAAGAGAGGGGGAGAAGAGAGGGGAGAAGAGGATAGGGGGTGAAGGGGAGAGAAGAGGAGAGGGGGAGAAGAGAAGAGGAGATGGGAGGAGAGGAGAGTGAAAGAACATGAGAGGGGAGGGGAAAGGGGAGAAGAGTAGAGGGGGGAGAAGAGGAGAGGTAGAGAAGAGGAGAGGAGAGGGTGAGAAGAGGAGAAATGGAGAAGAGGAGAGGAGAGGGGGAGAGGAGAGGGACAGAAGAGGAGAGGGAGAGAAGTGGGGAGTAGAGGGGGAGAAGAGGAGAGGGGGAGAATGGGAGAGGGGGAGAAGAGGAGAGGAGAGGGGGAGAAGAGGAGAGGTTGAGAAGAGGAGAAGAGATGGGGAGAAGAGGAGAGGAGAGGGGGAGAAGAGAAGAGAGGGGGAGAAGAGGAGAGGGTGAGAAGAGGAGAGGGGGAGGAGGGGGAGAAGAGGAGAAGAGAGGGGAGGAGAGGAGAGGAGAAGGGGGAGAGGGGGAGAAGGGAGGGGGAGAAGAAAGGGAGAAGAGAGGGGGAGAAGAGGAGAGGAGAGGGGGAGAAGAGGAGAGGGGGAGAAGGGGAGAAGAGTGGGTGAGAAGTGAAGAGGAGAAGAGAGGGGGAGAAGAGGAGAGGGGGAGCAGGAGAGAAGCGAGGGGGAAAAGAGGGGGATAAGAGGAGAGGGGGAGAACAGGAGAGGGGCAGAAGGGGAGAAGAGTAGAGGAGAGGGGAAGGAGAGGAGAGGGAGGATGGGAGGGGGAGAAGGGAGGGGGAGAAGAAAGGGAGAAGAGAGGGGGAGAAGAGGAGAGGAGAGGAGAGGGGGAGAAGAGGAGAGGGAGAGAAGAGGAGAGGGGGAGAAGGGGAGAAGAGTGGGTGAGAAGTGGAGAGGAGAGGGGGAGAAGAGGAGAGGAGAGGGGGAGAAGAGAAGCGAGGGGGAGAAGAGGGGGATAAGAGGAGAGGGGGAGAACAGGAGAGGGGCAGAAGGGGAGAAGAGTAGAGGAGAGGGGAAGGAGAGGAGAGGGAGGATGGGAGGGGGAGAAGGGAGGGGGAGAAGAAAGGGAGAAGAGAGGGGGAGAAGAGGAGAGGAGAGGGGGAGAAGAGGAGAGGGAGAGAAGAGGAGAGGGGGAGAAGGGGAGAAGAGTGGGTGAGAAGTGGAGAGGAGAGGGGGAGAAGAGGAGAGGAGAGGGGGAGAAGAGAAGAGAGGGGGAGAAGAGGAGAGGGTGAGAAGAGGAGAGGGGGAGGAGGGGGAGAAGAGGAGAAGAGAGGGGAGGAGAGGAGAGGAGAAGGGGGGAGAGGGAGAGAAGAGGAGAGGGGGAGAAGGGGAGAGTGGAGAAGGGGAGAAGACGAGAGTAGAGGGGGGAGAGAAGAGGAGAAGAGAGGGGGAGAAGAGAGGGGGTGAAGCGGAGAAGAGAGGGGGAGAAGAGAGGGGAGAAGAGAAGAGGAGATGGGAGGAGAGGAGAGTGAAAGGACATGAGAGGGGAGGGGAAAGGGGAGAAGAGTAGAAGGGGGAGAAGAGGAGAGGAGAGGGAGGATGGGAGGGGAAGAAGAGGAGAGGGGGAGAAGAGGAGAGGGGGAGGAGAGGGGGAGAAGGGGAAGAGAGGGGGAGAAGGGGAGAAGAGAGGGGGAGAAGAGGAGAGCGGCAGAAGGGGAGAAGAGGAGAGGAGAGGGGGAGGAGAGGAGGGGGAGAGAAGATGAGTTTGGGGAGAAGAAGGGTGGGAGAAGAAAGGGTGAGAAGAGGAGAGGAGAAGAGAGGGGGAGAAGAAGGGGAGAAGGGGAGAAGAGGAGAGTAAAGGGGGAGAGGGGGAGAAGAGGAGAGGGGGAGAGGGGGAGAAGAGGAGAGGGGAGGGGGAGAAGAGGAGAGGGGAGGGGGAGAAGAGGAGAGGAGAGGGGGAGAAGAGGAGAGGGGGAGAAGAGGAGAGGAGAGGGAGGATGGGAGGTGAAGAAGAGGAGAGGGGGAGAAGGGAGGGGGAGAAGAAAGGGAGAAGAGAGGGGGAGAAGAGGAGAGGAGAGGAGAGGGGGAGAAGAGGAGAGGGGGAGAAGAGGAGAGGAGAGGGGGAGAAGAGGAGAGGTTGAGAAGAGGAGAAGAGATGGGGAGAAGAGGAGAGGAGAGGGGGAGAAGAGAAGAGAGGGTGAGAAGAGGAGAGGGGGAGGAGGGGGAGAAGAGGAGAAGAGAGGGGAGGAGAGGAGAGGAGAAGGGGGGGGAGGGAGAATAGAGGAGAGGGGGAGAAGGGGAGAGTGGAGAAGGGGAGAAGACGAGAGTAGAGGGGGGAGAGAAGAGGAGAAGAGAGGGGGAGAAGAGAGGGGGTGAAGCGGAGAAGAGAGGGGGAGAAGAGAGGGGAGAAGAGAAGAGGAGATGGGAGGAGAGGAGAGTGAAAGGACATGAGAGGGGGAGAAGAGGAGAGGGGGAGAAGAGGAGAAGGGGAGAAGAGAGGGGGAGAAGAGGAGAGCGGCAGAAGGGGAGAAGAGGAGAGGAGAGGGGGGGGAGAGAAGAGGAGAGGGGGAGAAGAAGGGTGGGAGAAGAAAGGGTGAGAAGAGGAGAGGAGAAGAGAGGGGGAGAAGAAGGGAAGAAGAGAGGGGGAGAAGAGGAGAAGCGAGGGGGTAAGAGAAGAGGATAGGGGGAGAAGAGGAGAGGGGGACAAGGGGAGAGGAGAGGATAGGGGGAGAAGAGAAGAAGAGAGGAGAGGGGGAAAAGAGGGGTGGTAGAAGAGATGGGAGAAGGGGAAGAGAGGGGGAGAAGGAGAGAAGAGAGGGGGAGAAGAGGAGAGGGGCAGAAGGGGAGAAGAGGAGAGGAGAGGGGGAGGAGAGGAGGGGGAGAGAAGAGGAGAGGGGGAGAAGAAGGTGAGAAGAGAGGGGGAGAAGAGAGGGGGAGAAGATGAGAAGAGAGGGGGGAGAGGTGGAGAGGAGAAGAAGGGGGGAGAATGCGGGAGGGGGGAGAAGAGGAGAGGGAGAGAAGAGGAGAGGGGGAGAAGGGGGGAGAGAGGAGAGGGGAGAAAAGTGGAGGAGAGGGGAGAGGAGAGGGGGAGGAGAGGAGAAGAGAGGGGAGAAGAGGAGAGGAGAGGGGGAGAAGGGGAGAAGAGAGGGGGCAGAGAGGAGAGGGGAGAAGAGGGGAGGGGAGAAGAGGAGAGGAGAGGGGGAGAAGAGGAGAGGGGGAGAAGAGGAGAGGGGGAGAAGAGGAGAAGGGGAAGAGAGGGAGAAGGGGAAGAGAGGGAGAGAAGAGGAGAGGGGCAGAAGGGGAGAAGAGGAGAGGAGAGGGGGAGGAGAGGAGGGGGGGAGAAGAGGAGAGGAAAGGGAGGATGGGAGGGTAAGAAGAAGAGAGGGGGAGAAGAGGAGAAGCGAGGGGGTAAGAGAAGAGGATAGGGGGAGAAGAGGAGAGGGGGACAAGGGGAGAGGAGAGGATAGGGGGAGAAGAGAAGAAGAGAGGAGAGGGGGAAAAGAGGGGTGGTAGAAGAGATGGGAGAAGAGGAGAGGGGGAGAAGGAGAAGAGAGGGGGAGAAGGAGAGAAGAGAGGGGGAGAAGAGGAGAGGGGCAGAAGGGGAGAAGAGGAGAGGAGAGGGGGAGGAGAGGAGGGGGAGAGAAGAGGAGAGGGGGAGAAGAAGGTGAGAAGAGAGGGGGAGAAGAGAGGGGGAGAAGATGAGAAGAGAGGGGGGAGAGGTGGAGAGGAGAAGAAGGGGGGAGAATGCGGGAGGGGGGAGAAGAGGAGAGGGAGAGAAGAGGAGAGGGGGAGAAGGGGGGAGAGAGGAGAGGGGAGAAAAGTGGAGGAGAGGGGAGAGGAGAGGGGGAGGAGAGGAGAAGAGAGGGGAGAAGAGGAGAGGAGAGGGGGAGAAGGGGAGAAGAGAGGGGGCAGAGAGGAGAGGGGAGAAGAGAGGGGAAAGTCACTGAGCTCTTCATTAAGGCCATTCTACTGCCAATGTTTGTCTATGGAGATTGCATGGCTGAGTACTTGATTTATCCATCTGTCAGGAAGGGGAGTGGCTGAAATAGAATCCACTAATTTGAAGGGGTGTCCACATACTTTTGTATATATAGTGTATGTACACATGGGTGTTGTTGCACCATACCAACGATAAGCCTGTCTTCCCCATCACATCATGAAAGGTCATGTTGATGTTCATTTAACCTCTGTCTCTCTCTTCCTCTGACTCCTCCCTTTCTCCTTTGTTTCTCTCTATCTCTCTGTCTCTTTCTCTCTCTTTCTCCTCTGTCTCTCTCTTTCTCCTCAGATCTCCAGGCTCAAAGCGTCAGTCCACCAGGTAGGTAGAGTATAAATCTACAGTGATTATAGCAGTTCAATATTAGTCAACTTTATTATCCCACATGGAGAAATTCATGTGTCCATACAAACCATTGTAAACCCCAATAACAAGTAGTGTTTTATGGAACTACTAATACTTGTCAACCACAAAGCACTACTGCTGTTAGAATAACAGAATCACTGTCATCATCTGTCCTCACCACTGTGTTTTCCTCTCTGCTGTTTACAGCTGAACTCTCAGTCAGACTGGTGGATGGGACCACTTCCTGTTCTGGGACAGTGGAAGTCTTCTACAGAGGAGAGTGGTTAGGTCTATGTTCTAGGTGGTGGGGCATGAAAGAGATCAAGATTTTGTGTAGAGAGCTGGGATGTGGGAATGTTGTAGCTAAATCTAGAGGACCACCGTTTGAAGATGGAAGAAGAGGAATCAGCATATGGCTTTGTAGTGGAGATGAGTCTTCTATTACAGAGTGTAAAAAAATAGAAGGAGGAGCTGGTGTCTGTAATGCTACATATGAGTATCATCTTCATGTGACCTGTTCAGGTAAGAGACTGGTCATATTGAGAGATTTATTTATACATTATACAATATTACCATGTATCATGTTTTATGTGTTTTTATTTCATTTAAATAGAGGGAGAGATGTCAGATGTATTTAAACATTATATTTGTGTTTGTCATATTGGTTTATGGGAGATGTTCATGGGCAGATCATTGTAGTTCAGATGGTACTGAAGTGAAGCTGCCTGATGGATGTCCAGCTGTTTATTTTCTATAAAGTGAAGTGAACTTATTCCTGTCTCCTGCCTGCATTATTCCCAACCCTATCCTGAGTGACTAAGAACCCATTTCTACCTCTTACAGTATCAAACATAGCAAACTACAATCTTTTATCCAACATATTTGTGTTTAGTCCTTGACAGTGTCATCAACAAAACTGATTGAATGTTCAACCAAGTCTTCTTCTCCAGAGTCTGTGCGGCTTGTGGATGGAGCTGGTCTCTGCTCTGGGAGAGTGGAGGTGAAGTCCAATCAGTCCTGGGCCTCAGTGTGTGAAGCTGACTTTGACCGGCAGGATGCAGAGGTAGTCTGTGGGGAGCTTGGCTGTGGGGCTCCTGCAGCTCTACAGGGGGGGCTCTATGGAGAAGGTGAGGGTCAGACCTGGGATAAAGAGTTCCAGTGTAAAGGCAAAGAGTCCCTTCTCCTGGACTGTGACACCTCAGACAGAGAAAACAACACCTGTCTACCTGGTAATGCTGTTGGACTCACCTGCTCAGGTAAGAAACAGTTTGTCACTCAATCAACATTGTTTCTCACCTGGAGTGAAGAATATGAGAGACAATATAGGTGTGTTTTAGTGAGAAAATAGTAAGATTACAGTCTCTCTCTTTTCTTTTCTCAGAGCCTGATGATGTGAGGCTGGTGGGAGGAGGCAGTCGCTGTGCTGGTGGAGTGGAGTGGTACTACCAGGGAGAGTGGAGAATTGTGGGAACTGACTGGCTCTTACCTTGGGGATACACATACAGTGGCAGTGCCAAGATCAGGAAGAATTTAGCTGTAGTAGTGTGTAGACAGCTGGGTTGTGGCTCCACTGTTTCAGTACTACCTGGAAAAACCACTCGAGGGTTTGGAGTTCACTGTGAAGGTTTTGAGCCTTCACTGAGGGAGTGTTTGTCAATTTATGATCTCCTTCCTGGACTCACAGTGATCTGCTCAGGTAATAACAAGATATTATAATTATATTCAACTGATTTCCTTCATTCATACAACTTCCTCTGCACCTCTCATGATGACTGTTTAGCTTGTAAGTCTGCTTTACTAAATAGATCACTCAGTCAAGTAGGAATCAAATGCAACTTAAATATCCCAGAATGCTTTTGTATTTGAGTGTTATCTCAGTGAACGTCTCTACTCACTACCACTGTCACATGTCATGTTATTGTCATATCTAAATGAGGAAAGTAGTTGAGGAGCTACGTTTTCTTTTTCTCTCCTCTTGTTCCAGATGTCCTGCTGAAGCCTGATATCAACATATGTTGTCTCAGTGACTGTAGGCCCACTACTCATGTTGCCCTGTGAGGGAGGGTGGCTAGCACTGTTACATGCTGATGTTATTGTCATATCTATAGGAAACTAGTTGAAGAGGTTTTTCTTGTTCTCTTTTATTGTTACAGATCTCCTGGTCCAGCCTGATATCTCCCTGACTGACTCAATGGGAGGGGTCTCCAGGGGCCACCAGGGGCCTGAGGTGTTCAGGGGCTACAGCTTCACCATCACCTGCTCCACTCAGCCACAGTACCCAGGAGGCTTCTTCCTCCTCACGTTCACCGGCTCCAACAGAACCCAGACCCAGCCAGCTCTCAATCACTCTGCTGCCTTCCTCTTCCCTGCTGCAGATGACTCCCACCAAGGGAACTACAGCTGTGTTTATGACAATCATGTTTTCTCTCATGACTTCTCCTCTGAGAGTGAGCTCCTCTCCCTCACCATCACAGGTAACTGAACATGAACCAGACTTATAACTTTGTCATTGACAGATTTCCCACAGATCTATGTGATGATGATCAGTCCCCTCATCAAAGGTGTTTCTGTTTGCAGCCTCTCCTCTGCCAGCCTTCGTCATCAGACACGTTGTAGTGCTGCTGATCCTACTGACAGGCATCACCACCTCCTACCTGTACTACAAGGTAAAGACATTTACTCAGACGTTACAGGTCATTTAAACTAGAGGGAGAGGGTGAGGGGGAGAGGGAGGGAGAGAGAATGGAGATACTAGAGAGTAAATGTCTGACTGTTGGTGCTGTGTCTCCCTAGCCCACCAGGAGGCAGAAGAGAGTGAACAGGGTGAGCAGCATGGATCTTTATGTCAATGCCATGGAGATGGTCTCTCTGAGCTCCAGAGCTGAAGCTGGACCGGGAGAGGAGAGAGCAGCCCAGGGGACGGAGTAGGAGTAGAATGAAGCTGACCCTACATGCTGATCTTAGGTCAGTTTTGTGTTTTAAATGGATGGTCAGCAGTGGACTGGTGTTTAAAATGTGGTGACAAACCTGAAGTGGTTCTAATTTTAATAACAAGTTCAGAATTAGTTTATCTTTCTAGAACCTTGGAAGAAATCTAAAAGGAGTGACTGTAACCACCATTATTCCTTTTAGTTTGGTTTTTACCACCAGAGAAACATGGGGTTCTGGGTAACATGGGGTTCTGGGTAACATGGGGTTCTGGGTAACATGTGGTTTTGGGTAACATGGGGTTCTGGGTAACATGGGGGTTTGGGTAACATGGGGGTTTGGGTAACATGGGGGTTTGGGTAACATGGGGTTCTGGGTAACATGGGGTTCTGGGTAACATGGGGTTCTGGGTAACATGGGGTTCTGGGTAACATGGGGTTCAGGGAAACATGGGGTTCTGGGTAACATGGGGTTCTGGGTAACATGGGGTTTGGTTAACATGGGTTCTGGGTAACATGGGGTTCTGGGTAACATGGGGTTCTGGGGGTAACATGGGGTTCTGGGGGTAACATGGGGGTTTGGGTAACATGGGGGTTTGGGTAACATGGGGTTCTGGGTAACATGGGTTTTGGTAACATGGGTTTGGTAACATGGGGTTCTGGGTAACATGGGTTTTGGTAACATGGGTTTGGTAACATGGGGGTTCTGGGTAACATGGGGTTCTGGGTAACATGGGGGTTTGGGTAACATGGGGGTACATGGGGGTTTGGGTAACATGGGGTTCTGGGTAACATGGGGGTTTGGGTAACATGGGGGTTTTGGTAACATGGGTTCTGGGTAACATGGGGTTTTGGTAACATGGGGTTTTGGTAACATGGGGTTTTGGGTAACATGGGGTTTTGGGTAACATGGGGTTTTGGTAACATGGGGTTCTGGGTAACATGGGGTTTAGATTATTTTAGAGAGTTGCTCAATTACATCTGTTTTGTGTTCCAGAATGTATTGCTTTTAGCTTTTGTCTTCATGTCTTTATATTATTTAGTGTCTCTTAGATTCTTTATCTTATTTAGTGTCTCTTAGATTCTTTATCTTATTTAGTGTCTCTTAGATTCTTTATCTTATTTAGTGTCTTAGATTCTTTATCTTATTTAGTGTCTCTTAGATTCTTTATCTTATTTAGTGTCTCTTAGATTCTTTATCTTATTTAGTGTCTCTTAGATTCTTTATCTTATTTAGTGTCTCTTAGATTCTTTATCTTATTTAGTCTCTTAGATTCTTTATCTTATTTAGTGTCTCTTAGATTCTTTATCTTATTTAGTGTCTCTTAGATTCTTTATCTTATTTAGTGTCTCTTAGATTCTTTATCTTATTTAGTGTCTCTTAGATTCTTTATCTTATTTAGTGTCTCTTAGATTCTTTATCTTATTTAGTGTCTCTTAGATTCTTTATCTTATTTAGTGTCTCTTAGATTCTTTATCTTATTTAGTGTCTCTTAGATTCTTTATCTTATTTAGTGTCTCTTAGATTCTTTATCTTATTTAGTGTCTCTTAGATTCTTTATCTTATTTAGTGTCTCTTAGATTCTTTATCTTATTTAGTGTCTCTTAGATTCTTTATCTTATTTAGTGTCTCTTAGATTCTTTATCTTATTTAGTGTCTCTTAGATTCTTTATCTTATTTAGTGTCTCTTAGATTCTTTATCTTATTTAGTGTCTCTTAGATTCTTTATCTTTAAGTGTTTCAATTATTAGTCCATGTATTATTATAATCATCTATAAACGTGATGATATTGATTATAAATGTTATGATATTGATTATTGATTATGATATATCATTGTTATGATGTTAGTAGTATAGAGATAATGATGTTATTTTCTTATGAAGGTGTTCCTAATGATTTGTCCACTCAGTGTATAGTTGATGTGAGTTCAGATGATGTAGCTGTCATGTTATTTACTATTTCCAGATAAAGACCTGTTGTTCTCTAAACTGCCATGTAATCACTGAATGCTTTTAATAAACTCCCAGGCTGTGTCTTGTGTGATTTCCCCTCCAGTTTTTTATTTCCCAGTGGTCAAGGAGTTATTGATCATTAATGATTCCATCAGTGACACCAGACATCAGCTCAGCACCTTGACCCTTAGTGACCTCTCCCCCAGACAGACAGACAGACAGACAGACAGACAGACGCAGAATTCTGCATCTTCATATCACAATAACAGCTTTCTACTGCAACTGGAGGTGTTCTGAATATCACTACACAGGACAACAACTCCCATTGTTAGAGACATATACATGAGCATCTTGTCACTATATACAGATCTCTGGGTGGGTGGCCACACTTTTCCACCTGCTACGTTAGGTTAGATACACACAGACCACATGACAGAGGAATGTATACAACACAACTACGAGAGGGACGGAGACAGTTGATGAAAGTTTACCTTATCTACTGTGAAGAACTAGTAAAATGATTAGGTCCGACAGGTCTGCAGTATATTTATACAGGCTACCTAAATAGGATGACTATAGACAGTACAGGATGGATGGGGAACTATCTAAACAGAATTACTAAAGACAGTACAGGATGGGGAACTATCTAAATAGGATGACTATAGACAGTACAGGATGGATGGGGAACTATCTAAATAGGATGACTATAGACAGTACAGGATGGGGAACTATCTAAATAGGATGACTATAGACAGTACAGGATGGATGGGGAACTATCTAAACAGAATTACTAAAGACAGTACAGGATGGGGAACTATCTAAATAGGATGACTATAGACAGTACAGGATGGATGGGGAACTATCTAAATAGGATGACTATAGACAGTACAGGATGGATGGGGAACTATCTAAACAGAATTACTAAAGACAGTACAGGATGGGGAACTATCTAAACAGGATGACTATAGACAGTACAGGATGGGGAACTATCTAAACAGGATGACTATAGACAGTACAGGATGGGGAACTATCTAAACAGAATTACTAAAGACAGTACAGGATGGGGAACTATCTAAACAGAATTACTAAAGACAGTACAGGATGGGGAACTATCTAAACAGGATGACTATAGACAGTACAGGATGGGGAACTATCTAAACAGGATGACTATAGACAGTACAGGATGGGGAACTATCTAAACAGAATTACTAAAGACAGTACAGGATGGGGAACTATCTAAACAGGATGACTATAGACAGTACAGGATGGGGAACTATCTAAACAGAATTACTAAAGACAGTACAGGATGGATGGGGAACTATCTAAACAGGATGACTATAGACAGTACAGGATGGATGGGGAACTATCTAAACAGAATTACTAAAGACAGTACAGGATGGGGAACTATCTAAACAGGATGACTATAGACAGTACAGGATGGGGAACTATCTAAACAGGATGACTATAGACAGTACAGGATGGGGAACTATCTAAACAGAATTACTAAAGACAGTACAGGATGGGGAACTATCTAAACAGAATTACTAAAGACAGTACAGGATGGATGGGGAACTATCTAAACAGGATGACTATAGACAGTACAGGATGGATGGGGAACTATCTAAACAGAATTACTAAAGACAGTACAGGATGGGGAACTATCTAAACAGAATTACTAAAGACAGTACAGGATGGGGAACTATCTAAACAGGATGACTAAAGACAGTACAGGATGGGGAACTATCTAAACAGGATGACTAAAGACAGTACAGGATGGGGAACTATCTAAACAGGATGACTAAAGACAGTACAGGATGGGGAACTATCTAAACAGAATTACTATAGACAGTACAGGATGGGGAACTATCTAAACAGAATTACTAAAGACAGTACAGGATGGGGAACTATCTAAACAGGATGACTATAGACAGTACAGGATGGGGAACTATCTAAACAGGATGACTATAGACAGTACAGGATGGGGAACTATCTAAACAGGATGACTAAAGACAGTACAGGATGGGGAACTATCTAAACAGGATGACTAAAGACAGTACAGGATGGGGAACTATCTAAACAGGATGACTATAGACAGTACAGGATGGGGAACTATCTAAACAGGATGACTATAGACAGTACAGGATGGGGAACTATCTAAACAGGATGACTATAGACAGTACAGGATGGGGAACTATCTAAACAGGATGACTAAAGACAGTACAGGATGGATGGGGAACTATCTAAACAGAATTACTAAAGACAGTACAGGATGGATGGGGAACTATCTAAACAGAATTACTAAAGACAGTACAGGATGGATGGGGAACTATCTAAACAGAATTACTATAGACAGTACAGGATGGATGGGGAACTATCTAAACAGGATGACTATAGACAGTACAGGATGGGGAACTATCTAAACAGGATGACTATAGACAGTACAGGATGGGGAACTATCTAAACAGGATGACTATAGACAGTACAGGATGGGGGGGGAACTATCTAAACAGGATGACTAAAGACAGTACAGGATGGGGAACTATCTAAACAGGATGACTATAGACAGTACAGGATGGGGAACTATCTAAACAGGATGACTAAAGACAGTACAGGATGGGGAACTATCTAAACAGGATGCATATAGACAGTACAGGATGGATGGGGAACTATCTAAACAGGATGACTAAAGACAGTACAGGATGGATGGGGAACTATCTAAACAGGATGACTAAAGACAGTACAGGATGGATGGGGAACTATCTAAATAGGATGACTATAGACAGTACAGGATGGGGAACTATCTAAACAGAATGACTAAAGACAGTACAGGATGGGGAACTATCTAAACAGGATGACTAAAGACAGTACAGGATGGATGGGGAGAACTATCTAAACAGGATGACTATAGACAGTACAGGATGGATGGGGAGAACTATCTAAACAGGATGACTATAGACAGTACAGGATGGATGGGGAACTATCTAAACAGGATGACTAAAGACAGTACAGGATGGGGGGGGGAACTATCTAAACAGGATGACTATAGACAGTACAGGATGGGGAACTATCTAAACAGAATGACTAAAGACAGTACAGGATGGGGAACTATCTAAACAGGATGACTATAGACAGTACAGGATGGATGGGGAACTATCTAAACAGGATGACTATAGACAGTACAGGATGGATGGGGAACTATCTAAACAGGATGACTATAGACAGTACAGGATGGATGGGGAACTATCTAAACAGGATGACTATAGACAATACAGGATGGGGAACTATCTAAACAGAATTACTAAAGACAGTACAGGATGGGGAACTATCTAAACAGGATGACTATAGACAGTACAGGATGGGGAACTATCTAAACAGGATGACTAAAGACAGTACAGGATGGGGGGGGGGGGGGGGGACTATCTAAACAGGATGACTATAGACAGTACAGGATGGGGGGGGGGGGGAACTATCTAAACAGGATGACTATAGACAGTACAGTATGGGGGGGCGGGGACTATCTAAACAGGATGACTAAAGACAGTACAGGATGGGGGGGGGGGAACTATCTAAACAGGATGACTATAGACAGTACAGGATGGATGGGGGGGGGGACTATCTAAACAGGATGACTAAAGACAGTACAGGATGGGGGGGGGGGGGGAACTATCTAAACAGGATGACTAAAGACAGTACAGGATGGGGAACTATCTAAACAGGATGACTAAAGACAGTACAGGATGGGGGGGGGAACTATCTAAACAGGATGACTATAGACAGTACAGGATGGGGGGGGGGGGGGAACTATCTAAACAGGATGACTATAGACAGTACAGGATGGGGGGGGAACTATCTAAACAGGATGACTAAAGACAGTACAGGATGGGGAACTATCTAAACAGGATGACTATAGACAGTACAGGATGGGGAACTATCTAAACAGGATGACTAAAGACAGTACAGGATGGGGAACTATCTAAACAGGATGCATATAGACAGTACAGGATGGGGAACTATCTAAACAGGATGACTAAAGACAGTACAGGATGGATGGGGAACTATCTAAACAGGATGACTAAAGACAGTACAGGATGGATGGGGAACTATCTAAACAGGATGACTAAAGACAGTACAGGATGGATGGGGAACTATCTAAATAGGATGACTAAAGACAGTACAGGATGGATGGGGAGAACTATCTAAACAGGATGACTATAGACAGTACAGGATGGATGGGGAACTATCTAAACAGGATGACTAAAGACAGTACAGGATGGGGGGGGAACTATCTAAACAGGATGACTATAGACAGTACAGGATGGGGAACTATCTAAACAGAATGACTAAAGACAGTACAGGATGGGGAACTATCTAAACAGGATGACTAAAGACAGTACAGGATGGGGAACTATCTAAATAGGATGACTATAGACAGTACAGGATGGGGAACTATCTAAATAGGATGACTATAGACAGTACAGGATGGATGGGGAACTATCTAAACAGGATGACTATAGACAGTACAGGATGGATGGGGAACTATCTAAACAGGATGACTAAAGACAGTACAGGATGGGGGGGGAACTATCTAAACAGGATGACTATAGACAGTACAGGATGGGGAACTATCTAAACAGAATGACTAAAGACAGTACAGGATGGGGAACTATCTAAACAGGATGACTAAAGACAGTACAGGATGGGGAACTATCTAAACAGAATTACTAAAGACAGTACAGGATGGGGAACTATCTAAATAGGATGACTATAGACAGTACAGGATGGATGGGGAACTATCTAAACAGGATGACTATAGACAATACAGGATGGGGAACTATCTAAACAGGATGACTATAGACAGTACAGGATGGGGAACTATCTAAACAGGATGACTATAGACAGTACAGGATGGGGAACTATCTAAACAGGATGACTATAGACAGTACAGGATGGGGGGGGGGGGGGGAACTATCTAAACAGGATGACTATAGACAGTACAGGATGGGGGGGGGGGGGGAACTATCTAAACAGGATGACTATAGACAGTACAGGATGGGGGGGGGGGGGGAACTATCTAAACAGGATGACTATAGACAGTACAGGATGGGGGGGGAACTATCTAAACAGGATGACTAAAGACAGTACAGGATGGGGAACTATCTAAACAGGATGACTATAGACAGTACAGGATGGGGAACTATCTAAACAGGATGACTAAAGACAGTACAGGATGGGGAACTATCTAAACAGGATGCATATAGACAGTACAGGATGGGGAACTATCTAAACAGGATGACTAAAGACAGTACAGGATGGATGGGGAACTATCTAAACAGGATGACTAAAGACAGTACAGGATGGATGGGGAACTATCTAAACAGGATGACTAAAGACAGTACAGGATGGATGGGGAACTATCTAAATAGGATGACTAAAGACAGTACAGGATGGATGGGGAGAACTATCTAAACAGGATGACTATAGACAGTACAGGATGGATGGGGAACTATCTAAACAGGATGACTAAAGACAGTACAGGATGGGGGGGGAACTATCTAAACAGGATGACTATAGACAGTACAGGATGGGGAACTATCTAAACAGAATGACTAAAGACAGTACAGGATGGGGAACTATCTAAACAGGATGACTAAAGACAGTACAGGATGGGGAACTATCTAAATAGGATTACTATAGACAGTACAGGATGGGGAACTATCTAAATAGGATGACTATAGACAGTACAGGATGGATGGGGAACTATCTAAACAGGATGACTATAGACAGTACAGGATGGATGGGGAACTATCTAAACAGGATGACTAAAGACAGTACAGGATGGGGGGGGAACTATCTAAACAGGATGACTATAGACAGTACAGGATGGGGAACTATCTAAACAGAATGACTAAAGACAGTACAGGATGGGGAACTATCTAAACAGGATGACTAAAGACAGTACAGGATGGGGAACTATCTAAACAGAATGACTAAAGACAGTACAGGATGGGGAACTATCTAAACAGAATTACTAAAGACAGTACAGGATGGGGAACTATCTAAATAGGATGACTATAGACAGTACAGGATGGATGGGGAACTATCTAAACAGGATGACTATAGACAATACAGGATGGGGAACTATCTAAACAGGATGACTATAGACAGTACAGGATGGGGAACTATCTAAACAGGATGACTATAGACAGTACAGGATGGGGAACTATCTAAACAGAATTACTAAAGACAGTACAGGATGGGGAACTATCTAAACAGGATGACTATAGACAGTACAGGATGGGGGGGGGAACTATCTAAACAGGATGACTATAGACAGTACAGGATGGGGGGGGGGGGAACTATCTAAACAGGATGACTATAGACAGTACAGGATGGGGGGGGGAACTATCTAAACAGGATGACTAAAGACAGTACAGGATGGGGGGGGGGACTATCTAAACAGGATGACTATAGACAGTACAGGATGGGGGGGGGAACTATCTAAACAGGATGACTATAGACAGTACAGGATGGGGGGGGGGAACTATCTAAACAGGATGACTATAGACAGTACAGGATGGGGGGGGAACTATCTAAACAGGATGACTAAAGACAGTACAGGATGGGGAAAACAAACACAACTGAAATATTTCATTATTTCATAGTCATTTCCTATTTTTCTATTGAGCACTACCCAATGTGGACCTGACATAGACAATGGAATATTTGACATGTTTTCGTAGTTGAATGTTCACTATTTCTGTCTTTGGATTTTCCATTAAAAATCTCTAAAATCATTGTAACACCAGCAGTAAATCACACAGAGACACCTTTTGATTGTCTTTTCAAAATAAAGGTTTGTTTTTAAATTAAAGACAGATAAGATGTTGTGGGTCATGAATTTTCATCTATACCAATGACATTAGTTCCTGTATTTATCTGTACAGTGACCTTGGTTTAGTCCCAAATGACCCTGGTTAAAGAGCCCCATGGACCCTGGTCAAAAGTAGTGGTGAACTATATAGGGAACAGGGCACCATGGAGTATAGGGGGAAGTTTTACCTAGACGCTGATCTTGGGTCAGTTTTTTATTTCACTCAATAATGGTTCATGTTAGGATTGGGGGAGGAGAAGCTGATCCTAGATCTGTACCTAGTGGAAACTTCACCCAGAGCCTACAGTCTTCACTGCAGTTACACCATGAACCAGACACTCTGGGAGAATCTCAGATAGTTACACCATGAACCAGACACTCTGGGAGAACATCACTTCCATTTCCTTGATTCCTCATTTCCTCTCTCCTTGTCTCCTTTTCAAATCCCATTGGAGGAGAAGGTTTGAGTGGATGGACCTCCTGATGTTGTTTTCCGATAGTGTGTAGGTTAGGTTGAACCCCAAATTACACAATATTCTCTTTAAATTGCATACCTACCCTAAATATAATTGTATTTGTCACATTGTTTGAATACAACTGGTGCAGACTATACTGTTTCACTATACTGTGATATGCTTGATTATGAGCCTCTTTCCAACAACGAAGAGTTAAACAAATTATAATAATAGTAACAGAAGAGGAATAAAATAACACACACAACAATAGAGATACATACATGGAGTACCAGATCAATGTACAGCTATATACAGGAAGTACCAGATCAATGTAGAGCTATATACAGGAAGTACCAGATCAATGTACAGCTATATACAGGAAGTACCAGATCAATGTGGAGCTATATACAGGGAGTACCAGATCAATGTAGAGCTATATACAGGAAGTACCAGATCAATGTGGAGCTATATACAGGAAGTACCAGATCAATGTACAGCTATATACAGGAAGTACCAGATCAATGTGGAGCTATATACAGGAAGTACCAGATCAATGTAGAGCTATATACAGGAAGTACCAGATCAATGTGGAGCTATATACAGGAAGTACCAGATCAATGTGGAGCTATATACAGGAAGTACCAGATCAATGTAGAGCTATATACAGGAAGTACCAGATCAATGTAGAGCTATATACAGGAAGTACCAGATCAATGTAGAGCTATATACAGGAAGTACCAGATCAATGTGGAGCTATATACAGGAAGTACCAGATCAATGTACAGCTATATACAGGAAGTACCAGATCAATGTAGAGCTATATACAGGAAGTACCAGATCAATGTGGAGCTATATACAGGAAGTACCAGATCAATGTACAGCTATATACAGGAAGTACCAGATCAATGTGGAGCTATATACAGGAAGTACCAGATCAATGTGGAGCTATATACATGGAGTACCAGATCAATGTGGAGCTATATACATGGAGTACCAGATCAATGTGGAGCTATATACATGTAGTACCAGATCAATGTAGAGCTATATATGTACATGTAGTACCAGATCAATGTGGAGCTATATACAGGAAGTACCAGATTGATGTGGAGCTATATACAGGAAGTACCAGATCAATGTGGAGCTGTATACAGGGAATACCAGATCAATGTGGAGCTATATACAGGAAGTACCAGATCAATGTGGGCTATATACATGTAGTACCAGATCAATGTGGAGCTATATACATGGAGTACCAGATCAATGTGGAGCTATATACATGTAGTACCAGATTAATGTGGAGTTATATACAGGGAGTACCAGTACCAGATCAATGTGGAGCTATATACAGGGAGTACCAGATCGATTTGTAGCTATATACAGGGAGTACCAGATCAATGTGGAGCTATATACAGGGAGAACCAGTACCAGATCAATATGAAGCTATATGCAGGTAATACTTGATTAATATGGCGATATAAACATGGAGAAGAATATCAATGTGGAGGTATAAACAGGGAGTATCAGTACCAGATCCATATGGAACTAAATACAGGGAGTACCTGATCAATGTGGAGCTATATACAGGTGAGGAATCAGCCCAGAACTACACGGGAGGATCTTGTCAATGATCTCAAGGCAGCTGGGACCATAGTCACCAAGAAAACAATTGGTAACACACTACGCCATGAAGGACTGAAAATCCTGCAGCGCCCGCAAGGTCCCCCTGCTCAAGAATACATATACATGCCCGTCTGAAGTTTGCCAATGAACATCTGAATGATTCAGAGGACAACTGGTGAAAGTGTTGTGGTCAGATGAGACCAAAATGGAGCTCTTTGACATCAACTCAACTCGCCGTGTTTGGAAGAGGAGGAATGCCGCCTATGACCCCAAGAACACCATCTCCACCGTCAAACATGGAGGTGGAAACATTAGGCTTTGGGGGTGTTTTTCTGCTAAGGGGACAGGACAACTTCACCGCATCAAAGGATGGGGCCATGTACCGTCAAATCTTGGGTGAGGAGTGGGACAAAATCCCTCCTGAGATGTGTGCAAACCTGATGGCCAACTACAAGAAACGTCTGACCTCTGTGATTGCCAACAAGGGTTTTGCCACCAAGTACTAAGTCATGTTTTGCAGAGGGGTCAAATACTTATTTCCCTCATTAAAATAGGAATCATTTTCTAACATATTTGACATGCTTTTTTCTGGATTTTTTTGTTGTTATTCTGTCTCTCACTGTTAAAATAAACCTACTATTAAAATTATAGACTGATCATTTCTTTGTAAGTGGGCAAATGTACAAAATCAGCAGGGGATCAATGTGGAGCTATATACAGGGAGTACCAGATCAATGTGGAGCTATATACAGGGAGTAGCAGATCAATGTGGAGCTATATACAGGGAGTAGCAGTACCATATCAATTTGGAGCTTTATGCAGGGAGTACCAGTACCTGATCAATGTGGAGCTAAATGTATATACAGAGAGTATCAGATCAATGTGGAGCTTTATACAGGGAGTACCAGTACCTGATCAATGTGGAGCTTTATACAGGGAGTACCAGTACCTGATCAATGTGGAGCTAAATGTATATACAGAGAGTACCAGATGAATTGGCAGTTATGGGGTTGGGGGGGATCGGATGGATGGCCAAATGAAGAAAAGTAATGGAAAATCTGATAGAAATGAAAGATCTGGTGTTCCTGAATAATGGCTGAGGAACCAGGATTGATTTAGCCATAGGGAAAGAGTCTGCCTTGGACCTCACTCTGGTATGTAGTGCCACAGGGAAAGAGTCTGCCTTGGACCTCACTCTGGTATGTAGTGCCATAGGGAAAGAGTCTGCCTTGGACCTCACTCTGGTATGTAGTGCCACAGGGAAAGAGTCTGCCTTGGACCTCACTCTGGTATGTAGTGCCACAGGGAAAGAGTCTGCCTTGGACCTCACTCTGGTATGTAGTGCCACAGGGAAAGAGTCTGCCTTGGACCTCACTCTGGTATGTAGTGCCACAGGGAAAGAGTCTGCCTTGGACCTCACTCTGGTATGTAGTGCCATAGGGAAAGAGTCTGCCTTGGCCCTCACTCTGGTATGTAGTGCCACAGGGAAAGAGTCTGCCTTGGACCTCACTCTGGTATGTAGTGCCATAGGGAAAGAGTCTGCCTTGGACCTCACTCTGGTATGTAGTGCCATAGGGAAAGAGTCTGCCTTGGACCTCACTCTGGTATGTAGTGCCACAGGGAAAGAGTCTGCCTTGGACCTCACTCTGGTATGTAGTGCCACAGGGAAAGAGTCTGCCTTGGACCTCACTCTGGTATGTAGTGCCACAGGGAAAGAGTCTGCCTTGGACCTCACTCTGGTATGTAGTGCCACAGGGAAAGAGTCTGCCTTGGCCCTCACTCTGGTATGTAGTGCCACAGGGAAAGAGTCTGCCTTGGACCTCACTCTGGTATGTAGTGCCACAGGGAAAGAGTCTGCCTTGGACCTCACTCTGGTATGTAGTGCCACAGGGAAAGAGTCTGCCTTGGCCCTCACTCTGGTATGTAGTGCCACAGGGAAAGAGTCTGCCTTGGACCTCACTCTGGTATGTAGTGCCACAGGGAAAGAGTCTGCCTTGGACCTCACTCTGGTATGTAGTGCCATAGGGAAAGAGTCTGCCTTGGACCTCACTCTGGTATGTAGTGCCATAGGGAAAGAGTCTGCCTTGGACCTCACTCTGGTATGTAGTGCCATAGGGAAAGAGTCTGCCTTGGACCTCACTCTGGTATGTAGTGCCACAGGGAAAGAGTCTGCCTTGGACCTCACTCTGGTATGTAGTGCCACAGGGAAAGAGTCTGCCTTGGACCTCACTCTGGTATGTAGTGCCACAGGGAAAGAGTCTGCCTTGGACCTCACTCTGGTATGTAGTGCCACAGGGAAAGAGTCTGCCTTGGACCTCACTCTGGTATGTAGTGCCACAGGGAAAGAGTCTGCCTTGGACCTCACTCTGGTATCTAGTGTGACGACAGGAATCTGTGAGTGGGAGGTATGTGAGGAGTTGACAGTAGGGAGTGATAATTACCCAATAGTTTGCACAGTAGGCCTGAGGAAGGGGGAGGTGTCAGTGGATGGAGTAGGCAGGTGGGAGTTTGGAAGGGCAAAGTGGGATCGGTTTTATGAGCTGAGTGAACAGGTGATGGCTCGGGTGGATATGAGAGGGGATGTGGATAGTATGAATAACTGGGTGAGAACAGAGTTAGTGGGGGCAGCTAGAGGTTACACCTAAGAGTTCAGGGAGGAGGAGGAGGAAAGCAGTCCCATGGTGGACGGAGGAGTGTGGGGCAATGGTGAGGAGTAGGAACAGAGCATTTAGAGTACTGAAAAGGAACAGGGCATTTACAGTACTGAAAAGGAACAGGGCATTTAGAGTACTGACAAGGAACAGGGCATTTAGAGTTCTGTAAAGGAACAGGCCATTCCGTGTACTATTAATGAACAGGGCATTTAGAGTTCTGTAAAGGAGCAGGCCATTTAGAGATCTGTAAAGGAACAAGGTATTAAGAGTAGTGAAAAGGAACACAGCATTTAGAATAGTGTAAAATAACAGGGCATTTAGTGTCTTGTAAAGGACATTAATTATGTTGAATGCACCATTTACCACGGCAGAGGTGAAAAGGGCAATAGGTAAGGCTGGGTTAACTTCACCTGGGAAAGATGAGGTATGCTATGTTATGTTGGCACATCCTAGTGATAAGGCACTGGATAAGGCATTGGTGTTGTACAACATAGTGTGGGAGGAGGGCAAACTACCAGGCAGCTGGAAGGAGGCAGTAGTGGTACCAATCAACTACCAGGCAGCTGGAAGGAGGCAGTAGTGGCACCAATCAAATACCAGGCAGCTGGAAGGAGGCAGTAGTGGTACCAATCAACTACCAGGCAGCTGGATGTAGACAGTAGTGGTACCAATCAGCTACCAGGCAACTGGAATGAGGCAGTAGTGGTACCAATCAACTACCAGGCAGCTGGAAGGAGGCAGTAGTGGTACCAATCAAATACCAGGCAGCTGGATGTAGACAGTAGTGGTACCAATCAGCTACCAGGCAACTGGAATGAGGCAGTAGTGGTACCAATCAACTACCAGGCAACTGGAATGATGCAGTAGTGGTACCAATCAACTACCAGGCAACTGGAATGATGCAGTAGTGGTACCAATCAACTACCAGGCAGCTGGAAGGAGGCAGTAGTGGTACCAATCAGCTACCAAGCAGATGGAAGGAGACAGTAGTGGTACCAATCAATACCAGACAGCTGAAAGGAGGCAGTAGTGGTACCAATCAATACCAGACAGCTGAAAGGAGGCAGTAGTGGTACCAATCAATACCAGACAGCTGAAAGGAGACAGTAGTGGTACCAATCAACTACCAGGCAGCTGGAAGGAGGCAGTAGTGGTACCAATCAACTATCAGGCAGCTGGAATGAGGCAGTAGTGGTACCAATCAACTACCAGGCAGCTGGAATGAGGCAGTAGTGGTACCAATCAAATACCAGGCAGCTGGAATGAGGCAGTAGTGGTACCAATCAACTACCAGACAGCTGGAAGGAGGCAGTAGTGGTACCAATCAACTACCAGGCAGCTGGAATGAGGCAGTAGTGGTACCAATCAAATACCAGGCAGCTGGAATGAGGCAGTAGTGGTACCAATCAACTACCAGACAGCTGGAAGGAGGCAGTAGTGGTACCAATCAAATACCAGGCAGCTGGAATGAGGCAGTAGTGGTACCAATCAACTACCAGACAGCTGGAAGGAGGCAGTAGTGGTACCAATCAACTACCAGGCAGCTGGAATGAGGCAGTAGTGGTACCAATCAAATACCAGGCAGCTGGAATGAGGCAGTAGTGGTACCAATCAACTACCAGACAGCTGGAAGGAGGCAGTAGTGGTACCAATCAACTACCAGGCAGCTGGAATGAGGCAGTAGTGGTACCAATCAACTATCAGGCAGCTGGAATGAGGCAGTAGTGGTACCAATCAACTACCAGACAGCTGGAAGGAGACAGTAGTGGTACCAATCAACTATCAGACAGCTGGAAGGAGACAGTAGTGGTACCAATCAGGACGACAGGGAAGGACACAACGAGGCCAACAAGCATTTTGCCAATAGCTTTAACATCAAATGTATGTAAGATTATGGAACGTATGATTAAGGAGAGGCTAACTAACTTCCTGGAGAGCAGGGGGCTAGTATCACCACGTCAGAGTGGGTTCAAGAAGGGTAGGGTAACTGTGGACCCAGTGCTCTGCTTAGAAACAGAGGGCAGGAAGGCTCAGCTGAACAAGGAGACTATTGTAGCTGTATTTTTGATTTGGATAAAGTGTATGATATGATGTGGAAGGAGGGGTTGTTAATCAAGCTTGATAATATGGGGGTAGGAGGAAGAACGTACAACTGGATATAAAGCATTTCCTGTTTGGAAGGTCTATCCAGGTGAGGGTGAGGAAGTCTCTATCAGGCAGCTACCTGGTGGATAGTGGTACACCACTGTGGAGCGTGATTAGTCCTCTGTTGTTCTCAATCACGATCAATGATGTTTACAAGATATGGCTGAACATTGGGAGGTCGTTATTTGCAGAGGATGGGGCCTTGTGGAATAGGGGAAGAAATGTACCATAAATACTCAGGAAGGTACAGGAAGCAATTGATGAGGTAGAGTGGTGGGCATTAAAGTGGCGCTTCAGATTCTCTGTAGTGAACTCAGACAGTGTGGAGGAAGGTGGGAGGTTTTAATGGGAGAAACTTGGAGAGCGTGGGGGCCTTCAGGTTCCTTGGGGTATTCTTTGACACTAGACTGACCTGGGCAGAACACATTGAGAGAGAGGTGGGGGCCTTCAGGTTCCTTGGGGTATACTTTGACACTAGACTGACCTGGGCAGAACACATTGAGAGAGAGGTGGGGGCCTTCAGGTTCCTTGGGGTATACTTTGACACTAGACTGACCTGGGCAGAACACATTGAGAGAGTGGCGGGGGCCTTCAGGTTCCTTGGGGTATACTTTGACACTAGACTGACCTGGGCAGAACACATTGAGAGAGACGTGGGGGCCTTCAGGTTCCTTGGGGTATACTTTGACACTAGACTGACCTGGGCAGAACACATTGAGAGAGTGGCGGGGGCCTTCAGGTTCCTTGGGGTATTCTTTGACAGTAGACTGACCTGGGCAGAACACATTGAGAGAGTGGCGGGGGCCTTCAGATTTCTTGGGGTATTCTTTGACACTAGACTGACCTGGGCAGAACACATTGAGAGAGAGGTGGGGGCCTTCAGGTTCCTTGGGGTATACTTTGACACTAGACTGACCTGGGCAGAACACATTGAGAGAGAGGTGGGGGCCTTCAGGTTCCTTGGGGTATACTTTGACACTAGACTGACCTGGGCAGAACACATTGAGAGAGTGGCGGGGGCCTTCAGGTTCCTTGGGGTATACTTTGACACTAGACTGACCTGGGCAGAACACATTGAGAGAGACGTGGGGGCCTTCAGGTTCCTTGGGGTATACTTTGACACTAGACTGACCTGGGCAGAACACATTGAGAGAGTGGCGGGGGCCTTCAGGTTCCTTGGGGTATTCTTTGACAGTAGACTGACCTGGGCAGAACACATTGAGAGAGTGGCGGGGGCCTTCAGATTTCTTGGGGTATTCTTTGACACTAGACTGACCTGGGCAGAACACATTGAGAGAGTGGCGGGGGCCTTCAGATTTCTTGGGGTATACTTTGACACTAGACTGACCTGGGCAGAACACATTGAGAGAGAGGTGGGAAAGTGTAAGAAGGTACTAAATGTGATGCGCTGTCTGTCAGGGAAGGAGTGTGGGGGCTGGGCGTTCCTCAATGAGGACCATGTACAGTGGGGCAAAAAAAAAATTGTCAGCCACCAATTGTGCAAGTTCTCCCACTTAAAAAGATGAGAGAGGCCTGTCATTTTAATCATAGGTACACGTCAACTATGACAGACAAAATGAGAAAAAAAATCCATAAACTCACATTGTAGGATTTTTTATGAATTTATTTGCAAATTATGGTGGAAAATAAGTATTTGGTCACCTACAAACAAGCAAGATTTCTGGCTCTCACAGACCTGTAACTTCTTCTTTAACCTGTTAGGGCTAGGGGGCAGTATTTACACGGCCGGATAAAAAACGTACCCGATTTAATCTGGTTATTACTACTGCCCAGAAACTAGAATATGCATATAAGTATTGGCTTTGGATAGAAAACCCCCTAAAGTTTCTAAAACTGTTTGAATGGTGTCTGTGAGTATAACAGAACTCATATGTCAGGCAAAAACCTGAGAAGATTCCTTACAGGAAGTGGCCTGTCTGACAAGTTCTTGTTCTTCTTGACTCTCTTTATTGAAAACTGAGGATCTTTGCTGTAACGTGACACTTCCTACGGCTCCCATAGGCTCTCAGAACCCGGGAAAAAGCTGAATGATGTAATTCCAGCCCCTGGCTGAAAAACATTAGCGCCTTTGGTAAGTGGTCTATCAGAGGACAATAAGACTGAGGCGCATGCACGAGGGGATCCCATGTTTTTATTTAATCTCTCTTTGTACTAAAACACAGATTCCCGGTCGGAATATTATCGCTTTTTTAGAAGAAAAATGGCATAAACATTGATTTTAAACAGCGGTTGACATGCTTCGAAGTACGGTAATGGAATATTTAGATTTTTTTTGTCACAAATGCGTCGGGCGCGTCACCCTTATTTACCCTTCGGATAGTGTCTTGAACGCACGAACAAAACACCGCTATTTGGATATAACTATGGATTATTTTGAACCAAACCAACATTTGTCATTTAAGTAGAAATCCTGGGAGTGCATTCTGACCAAGAACAGCAAAGGTAATAACATTTTTCTTATAGTAAATCTGACTTTGGTGAGGGCTAAACTTGGTGGGTGTCTAAATAGCTAGCCCTGTGATATCGGGCTATCTACTTAGAATATTGCAAAATGTGCTTTCACCAAAAAGCTATTTTAAAATCGGACATATCGAGTGCATAGAGGAGTTCTGTATCTATAATTCTTAAAATAATTGTTATGCTTTTTGTGAACGTTTATCGTGAGTAATTTAGTAAATTGTTAGTAAATTCCCCGGAAGTTTGCGGGGGGTATGATAGTTCTGAACGTCACATGCTAATGTAAAAGCTGTTTTTTGATATAAATATGAACTTGATTGAACAAAACATGCATGTATTGTATAACATAATGTCCTAGGGTTGTCATCTGATGAAGATCATCAAAGGTTAGTGCTGCATTTAGCTGTCTTCTGGGTTTTTGTGACATTATATGCTAGCTTGAAAAATGGGTGTCTGATTATTTCTGGCTTGGTACTCTGCTGACATAATCTAATGTTTTGCTTTCGTTGTAAAGCCTTTTTGAAATCGGACAGTGTGGTTAGATTAACGAGAGTCTTGTCTTTAAATAGCTGTAAAATAGTCATATGTTTGAGAAATTGAAGTAATAGGATTTAAGGTATTTGAAAATCGCGCCACTGGATTACACTGGCTGTTGCGTAGGTGGGACGAATTCGTCCCGCCTAGCCCAGAGAGGTTAACTTCATCAGAAGGCACTTCCAGGGATCCCAGGTCCCCAACAAATGTAGTTTTGTTCGAAAAAGTTAATAATTTATGTCCCAATAGCTTCTTCTTGTTAGCGCGTTCCGAAGGCACCTCAAAATGTTCCGTCGTGCGCGGGACTTCTCCTCACGAAAGCCCCCCCCCCCAAATATTTAAGTTCGTTCAAACATGTCAAACGTTGTATAACATAAATCTTTAGGGCCTTTTTCAACCAGAGCTTCAATAATATTCCATGGGGACGGTTGCATTGTCTTTCAAAACGTTTCGAAAGGGGAGGGTAGCAAGGGGCGCCCGCATCATAATGGTGATGGCCCTCCCCATGTGACCAAGATCAACAGCCACTCATTCGGTCAGTTTTCACAGTAGAAGACTCAAACCTCTTTGTAAAGACTGGGGACATCTAGTGGAAGCCATAGGAAGTGCTCAATGAATCCTAACTCACGGTGTGATTTATAGGCAAAGTGCTGAAGTTGAGTCCGCAAATCAGATTTCCACATCCTGTTAGAAACTGTCTCGGGGTTTTGACTGCCATGGGCTAGGCGGGACGAATTCGTCCCACCTACGTAACAGCCACTTGAAGCCTGTGGCGCGATTTTCAAAACCTTAAAAATCATATTACTTCAATTTCTCAAACATATGACTATTTTACAGCTATTTAAAGACAAGACTCTCGTTAACCTGTTAGGGCTAGGGGGCAGTATTTGCACGGCTGGATAAAAAAATGTACCCGATTTAATCTGGTTACTAATCCTACCCAGTAACTAGAATATGCATATACTTATTATATATGGATAGAAAACACCCTAAAGTTTCTAAAACTGTTTGAATGGTGTCTGTGAGTATAACAGAACTCATTTGGCAGGCAAAACCCTGAGACAGATTCTGACAGGAAGTGGATATCTGATGTGTTGTATTACCTTTAAACCTATGCCATTGAAAAACACAGGGGCTGAGGAATATTTTGGCACTTCCTATTGCTTCCACTAGATGTCACCAGCCTTTACAAAGTGTTTTGAGTCTTCTGGAGGGAGATCTGACCGAACAAGAGCCATGGAACGATGATGGCCCATTAGACACCTGGCGCGCGAGTTCATGTTGGGTACCCTCGTTCCAATACGTTATAAAAGAGAATGCATTCGTCCACCTTGAATATTATTCATGTTCTGGTTAAAAAAGGCCCTAATGATTTATGCTATACAACGTTTGACATGTTTGAACGAACGTAAATATATTTTTTCCCCTCGTTCATGAAGTGAAGTCCGGCGGGCTTAGATCATGTGCTAACAAGACGGAGATTTTTGGACATAAATGATGAGCTTTTTTGAACAAAACTACATTCGTTATGGACCTGTGATAGCTGGAAGTGACATCTGATGAAGAGAATCAAAGGTAATGGATTATTTACATAGTATTTTCGATTTTAGATCTCCCCAACATGGCGGCTAGTCTGTATCGCAACGCGTATTTTTCTGGGCGCAGTGCTCAGATTATTGCAAAGTGTGATTTCCCAGTAAGGTTATTTTTAAATCTGGCAAGTTGATTGCGTTCAAGAGATGTAAATCTATAATTCTTTAAATGACAATATAATATTTTACCAATGTTTTCTAATTTTAATTATTTAATTTGTGGTGCTGACTTGAATGCCGGTTATTGGAGGGAAACGATTTCCTGAACATCAACGCCACAGTAAAACGTTGTTTTTGGATATAAATATGAACTTGATAGAACTAAAAATGCATGCATTGTCTAACACAATGTCCTAGGAGTGTCATCTGTTGGAGATTGTAAAAGGTTAGTGCATAATTTCAGCTGATTTTATGTTTTTGGTGACGCCTGTCTTTGAATTGGCACAACATTACACACAACTCTTGTAAATGTACTGTCCTAACATACTCTAAATTTATGCTTTCGCCGTAAAACCTTTTTGAAATCGTAAAACGTGGTTAGATTAAGGAGATGTTTATCTTTCAAAGGGTGTAAAATAGTTGTATGTTTGAAAAATGTGAATTTTGACATTTATTTGGATTCAAATTTGCCGCTCTTGAAATGCACCTGCTGTTGATGGAGTGCACCACGGGTGGGACGCTTGCGTCCCACCTAGCCCATAGAGGTTCATCTAACCACACTGTCCGATTTCAAAAAGGCTTTACAACGAAAGCAAAACATTAGATTATGTCAGCAGAGTACCAAGCCAGAAATAATCAGACACCCATTTTTCAAGCTAGCATATAATGTCACAAAAACCCAGAAGACAGCTAAATGCAGTACTAACCTTTGATGATCTTCATCAGATGACAACCCTAGGACATTATGTTATACAATACATGCATGTTTTGTTCAATCAAGTTCATATTTATATCAAAAACCAGCTTTTTACATTAGCATGTGACGTTCAGAACTAGCATACCCCCCGCAAACTTCCGGAGGAATTCGCTAACATTTTACTAAATTACTCACGATAAACGTTCACAAAAAGCATAACAATTATTTTAAGAATTATAGATACAGACCTCCTCTATGCACTCGATATGTCCGATTTTAAAATAGCTTTTTGGTGAAAGCACATTTTGCAATATTCTAAGTACATAGCCCAGGCATCACGGGCTAGCTATTTAGACACCCGGCAAGTTTAGCACTCACCATAATCATATTTACTATTATAAAAGTTTGATTACCTTTTGTTGTCTTCGTCAGAATGCACTCCGAGGACTGCTACTTCAATAACAAATGTTGGTTTGGTCCAAAATAATCCATCGTTATATCCGAATAGCGGCGTTTTGTTCGTGCGTCCCAGACACTATCTGAAATGGTAAATCAGTGTCGCGCGCATGGCGCAATTCGTGACAAAAAAAATCTAAATATTCCATTACCGTACTTCGAAGCATGTCAACCGCTGTTTAAAATCCATTTTTATGCCATTTTTCTCGTACAAAAGCGATAATATTCCGACCGGGAATGTCCATTTAGCTAAACTGAGGAAAGTAAACAAAGCTTTCGGTCGACGCGGGCACGAGCCTGAGTCTCACAGTACTGTAACCAGCCACTACCCAAACGCGCTACTTTTTTTCAGCCAGAGCCTGCAAAGCCACGATTCAGCTTTTTGCCGCCTTCTGAGACCCTATGGCAGGCGTAGGAAGTATCACGGGACAGCTAAGATCCTCACTCTTCAATAAACAGAGACAAGAAGAACGACACCTTGTCAGACAGGCCACTTCCTGCCTGAAACCTTGTCAGGTTTTTGCCTGCCAAATGAGTTCTGTTATGCTCACAGACACCATTCAAACAGTTTTAGAAACTTTAGGGTGTTTTCTATCCATATGTAATAAGTATATGCATATTCTAGTTACTGGGTAGGAGTGGTAACCAGATTAAATCGGGTACGTTTTTTTATCCAGCCGTGTCAATACTGCCCCCTATCCTAAACAGGTTAAACTCACAGACACCATTCAAACAGTTTTAGAAACTTTAGGGTGTTTTCTATCCACATCTATTAATTATATGCATATCCTAGCTTCTGAGTTTGAGTAGGAGGCCGTTGAAAATGGGCACGTATTTTTTTCAAAAATCGCTGTAGCGCCCCCTATCCTGGGCGTGCGTCAAGAGGTTAATGGATTATCAGAAATGTACACTAGAGTTTTTCCAGTATGTGCCATTACGGGTGTTATGATTAAGAAAGTTCCCTGGTGCAAGTCTACTGTTGAACAGGATGTTGGATCTGTCTGAGATGTGTATGTGTGGTCCGGATTTCTGTAAAACTATTGAGATGATCTCTCCTTTAAAAACCCAAAGGTGAGTGAGTTTGTAGGACCACTGATGGACAAGAGGGCCCCTACAGTTGATGTCTAAAGATGTTTGTAGGACCACTGATGGACGAAAGGGCCCCTACAGTTTATGTCTAAAGATGTTTGTAGGACCACTGATGAAAGAGAGGGCCCCTACAGTTGATGTCTAAAGATGTTTGTAGGACCACTGATGGAAGAGAGGGCCTCTACAGTTGATGTCTAAAGCTGTTTGTAGGACGGCTGATGGAAGAGAGGACCTCTACAGTTGTTGTCTAAAGATGTTTTCCTCTCCCCTCTTATTGGTCTCGTCCAGAGAAGAAGACTTTGTGGGATACTTTGACAGCGATGGTGTTCTGATTTTCACGGCAGTAATTCTGTTCTGTTTCTTCTGGGCAAGACGATTGGCCCAGTGTATCTTCAAATGTGGTTCCACTTACAGTTCAACAAGATACTGAGGTTGGCTCACGATGGTAGTATGACAGGCCATCTTGGGGTCAACAAGACGTACGACTGTATCTTGTGTAACTTCTTCTGGCCTCCTCTGAACAGGATGTTGTGGCTTACTGTCAATCCTTTCACGTTTGCCAGCGGATGGTTAAACCGAACCAAACAGTGCCCAAAGCAAAGAATGGTAACTAGTTTCTCTTAAACATCAGGTGCGCTGCCACTCATTTCCCTGAGGCCAGAAGAAGTTACACTCTGGAAAATCACTAGAGTACAGTCCAATCAAATCAAATTTAAAGTAACACAAGAAATGTACATAACAATAACGAGGATATATACATGGGGTACCGGTAGCAGCAGTGGGGGAGGGGTGGGGGTCAATGTAAATAGTACAGGTGGCCATATGATTAGTTTAGCTTTTAAGCAGTCTTATTGCTTGGGGGTAGAAGCTGTTAATGAGCCTTTTGGTCATAGACTTGGCACTCTGGTACCGCTTGCCGTGCGGGAGCAGAGAAACAGTCTATGACATGGGTGACTGGAGGCTTTGACAATTTTTTGGGCCTTCCTCTGGCACCGCCTAGTATATAGGTGCTGGATTTGAGGAAGCTTGGCCCCAGTATTGGTCCGTACGCATTACCCTCTGTAGCGCCTTACGGTCAGATGCTGAGCAGTTGCCATACCAAGCAGTAATGCAACCGGTCAGGATGCTCTCGATGGTGCAGCTGTATACGTTTTTGAGGATCTGGGGACCCATGCCAAATCCTTTCAGTCTCCTGACGGGGAAATGGGTTGTCGTGCCCTCTTCAGGACTGTCTTGGTGTGTTTGGACCATGATAGTTTGTTGGTGATGTGGACACCAAGGAACTTAAAACTCTCAACCCGCTCCACTTCAGTCCTCCTCCCTATAGGCTGTCTCATCGTTGTCGGTGATCAGGCCTACCACTGTTTTGTCATCAGCAAACTTAATGATGGTGTTGGACTTGTACTTGGCTGCGCAGTTGTTTGTGAACAGGGAATACAGGAGGGGACTAAACACGCACCCTTGAGGGGCCTCAGTGTTGAGGATCAGCGTGGCGGATGTGTTGTTACCTACCCTTACCACCTGGGGGCGGCCCATCAGGAATTCCAGGATCCAGTTGCAGAGGGGGGTGTTTAGTCCCAAGGTCCTCAGCTTAGTGATGAGCTTTGAGGGCACTATGGTGTTGAACGCTGAGCTGTTGTCAATGAACAGCATTCTCACATAGGGGTTAATTTTATCCAGGTGGGAAAGGGCTGTGTGATTGAGATTGCATCATCTTTGGATCTGTTGGGGCGGTATGTGATTTGGAGTGGGTCTAGTGTTTCAGGCATGATGGTGTTGATGTGAGCCATGACCAGCCTTTCAAAGCACTTCACGGCTACAGAGGTGAGTGCTACGGGTTGGTATTCACTTAGGCACAGAGACTATGGTGGTGTGTTTGAAACATGTAGGTATTACAGACTCGGCCAGGGAGAGGTTAAAAATGTCAGTGAAGACACTTGCCAGTTGGTCAGCGCATGCTTTGTGTACACATCCTGTTAATCCTTCTGGCCCCTCTGCTTTGTGAATGTTGACTTGTTTAAAGGTCTTGCTCACATCGGCTTCGGAGAGCGGGATCAAACATGTCCGTGGTAAGGACAACTTGGTTTATGATTGTCTTTCAAGGTTGGGCAGTCATGTGTTAGCCAGTGTGTGGCCCTGGCACACATTTTGTTTTAACTGCATGTTTTTCCGTATTGAAGATGAGTTTTCTTTTAGTTGGGCTCGTCCCAAGAGGATGAGTTACAGAAATGTACAAAGATTTTTCAATTTACCTTGGTTTTTCCAAAACTTCAGAGTTTTAGGTAACTATAAGAAAGAAAAGCTAAGACAACTTTTAAGAGAATATATATATATATATATTCTCTTAAAAGTTGTCTTAATAAACAAAAACAGTTGAATAAATAAACAAAAACAGTTGTTTTGTCTTATGAGAGAACACAAGTCTCCCAACATTACTGGACAAAAACAAAGTGGACTGGGTTCAACTGAGTTCAACTCAATAACTGCCAGTAAAACTGTCATGGCCCTGATCCAACCAGTTCCCATCAACATGACTGTCTGGGTGCGCCCACAATGGAGCCCTATTCCTTATATAAGTCACTGTTTCTAGAAGTAGTGCACTATGTAGGGAATAGAGTGCCATGTTGACCAGAGATTCAGTTTACTTAACTTGACCCTGTTCCTGCACCCCACTCACTCCTCACTCTCAGTTAAACAAATAGAGACGTCCGTTCACTATCAGTTCATTGGTAAACACCACCATGAGTGTCCTCAGCTACGTGTCCAGAAATACATATTCAGAACTTTGTTATTCCTCCTCCTCAGACCCCTCCCCTTATTCTGGACCACTCCTTGGTCTGAACTGGTTATGATCATGTGTGTCGTCCCAGTGATTGAGAAGTGAACAGGAGTTTTATTTACCCAAAGATCCTGATGAAATGTGGGATGATTCATTAAGTGGGAAGCAACCAAGTGGTGAGGGGTGAGGAGGAGGAGTGAGGCTTGACTAGGTTACTGTTGCAACATGACTAGGGGGATGGGTGATTTCTGAATCAGTGTGTATATAAGAGTAAGCAATATTCAAACCTCCAGTTCCATTAGCAAGCTGTGATTGTGATATGAAGATGCAGAAGTCTGTCTCTGTCGTTCCTCTGCTGTTGCTCCTCTGTCTGTCTGGGGTAGGGGTCACCAAAGGTCAAGGTGTAGAGGTCACTAAAGCTAAAGCTGTAGATTTCAAGACAGAATTCGAGGTCAAAACACCAGCAGACGGAAAGACAGATGGACAGAGAGACTCTGAGCCGGACCTCTGGGCTGAGCTGAGAGCGCTGAGAGACATGGTGGTGGAACAGAGAGTGGAAAAAAGAGTGGAAAAGAGTGAGGCTGTCACGCAAAGTCAACTGGAGGAGGTGAAGACACAGAATTCAGGTAATAAGAGTTGCCACAATGCAAAAAAAATTACATATTTCCTAGAGTTACAAAGTTAAAATGACTTGTTTTGAGTCACTCTCACTTACCCAGAAAACATATTTACTTGTATTGAGTCACTTTCACTTACCCAGAAAACATATTTACTTGTTTTGAGTCATTCTCACTTACCCAGAAAACATATTTACTTGTTTTGAGTCACTCTCACTTACCCAGAAAACGTATTTACTTGTTTTTAGTTGTCTGGGCTTTCAGAAGGATCGGACCAATACGCAGCATGATCGTAGTTCCACATCTTTTATTTCATCGTGAAAATAAATGCCATATACAATAAACTTGAAAATACGAAAACAATAAAGCCGTGACGCAGAGCAGGCATTCACTACTCACAAAATTAACAACCCACGGCATACAATTGGAAAACCCCCTACATAAATATGGTCTCCAATCAGAAGCAATAAGAAGCAGCTGCCTCCAATTGGAGATCAACCCAAACAAAACCCGACATAGAAACAGAAAACCTAGAACCCAAAACATAGAAATAACAACCCAGACTGTCAACCAAACACCCCCTGGCACGCCCTGACCCCTCTACTATAGAAAATGACCTCTTACACTGGTCAGGACGTGACATTAGTTAATTTTTCTTACCCAGAAAACGTATTTACTTGTTTTTAGTTCATTTTTCTTACCCAGAAAATCAAGTTGATTTGTTTTAAACAAACACCGTTGTAAATCAGTTTTCGCTCTCCTGCGCCAGACTTCTCTGCCGCCAGTACGCACCATGCTACACAGCAGACTGATCTGTTTTGAAAAACTCAGGAAACTGCTCAAAGGGCAGCAACGCTTCACATAATGTGTCCTATAATAAAAGGGTATATTAGACAACTTTAATAATGTCTGGATGCCTTATATGGAATACTGTGCAACAAAAGGAGTCTCTATTTAAAACATGCCCACTTCATGTTTTCAATAGCTGTTGGGTTGTTCAGTCCTGCCCTGGTGGTCTGCTGTCCTGTGGATTGTCCCTCTGGCCTTGACCTAACACACCTGAAACCAATAATGAATGCTTCACTAAAACCCTAAAGCTGAGTGGGATGTGTTGGGTTGGGGTACGGCAGGGCAGTGGACACATAGGGACAGGACAGGGAGACCCAGCTATATTGTGTGGAAGTTAAGAGCTCTACAGTACTACTAGGTCATATGAGATTAATTGTGTTGTTTGTGTTAATGTATGTGTAGGTGTTTCCAAACCTTTCTCTTGGGATAAAAACATCAATAAAAGGTGGGAAGGAAATTGTGTTGGAGAGAGAGTTGAGTTATGTTCTAGACTGGTGGGGGTCAGGGAGAGAGTTGAGTTATGTACTAGACAGGTGGGGGTCGGGGAGAGAGTTGAGTTAAGACTCGTGCAGCAGTGGAGAAAGTACTCAATTGTCATACTTCAGTAAAAGTAAAGATACCTTAATAGAAAATGACACAGTAAAATATTACTTGATTTAAAGTCTAAAAGTATTTGGATTTAAATATACTTATTAAGTATCAAAAGTAAATGGAATTGTTAAAATGAACTTAAGTATCAAATGTAAAAGTATAAACCATTTCAAAATCTTAATTTTAAGCAAAGCAGACGTCACAATTTTCTAGTTAAAAAGAAATTTGACAGCCCGGTGCAAGCTCCAACACTCAGACATAATTTACAAATTAAGCATTTGTGTTTAGTGAGTGTTTGTGTTCTGCCAGATCAGAGGCATAAGGGATGACCAGAGATGTTATCTTGATAAGTGTGTGAATTAGACCATTTTCCTTTAAAAATGTAACGAATACTTTTGGCAGTCAAGAAAAATGTATGGAGTAAAAAGTACTTCAGGAAGGTAGTGAAGTAAAAGTAAAAGTTGGCAAAAATATGCATAGTAAAGTACAGATACCCCAAAAAACGACTTAAGAAGTACTTTAAATTAATTTTACTTAAGTACTTTACACCACTGGACTGGTGGAGGTTGGGGAGTGAGTTGAGTTATGTACTAGACTGGTAGGGGTCGGGGAGTGAGTTGAGTTATGTACTAGACTGGTGGGGGTCAGGGAGAGAGTTGAGTTATGTACTAGACTGGTAGGGGTCGGGGAGTGAGTTGAGTTATGTACTAGACTGGTGGGGGTCAGGGAGAGAGTTGAGTTATATACTAGACTGGTGGGGGTCAGATAGAGAGTTGAGTTATGTACTGGACTGGTGGGGGTCAGGGAGAGAGTTGAGTTATGTACTAGACTGGTGGGGGTCGGGGAGAGAGTTGAGTTATGTACTAGACTGGTGGGGGTCAGTGAGAGAGTTGAGTTATGTACTAGACTGGTGGGGGTCAGGGAGAGAGTTGAGTTATGTACTAGACTGGTGGGGGTCAGGGAGAGAGTTGAGTTATGTACTAGACTGGTGGGGGTCGGGGAGTGAGTTGAGTTATGTACTAGACTGGTGGGGGTCAGGGAGTGAGATGAGTTATGTACTAGACTGCTACGGGTTGGACAGTGAGTTGAGTTATGTACTAGACTGGTAGGGGTCGGGGAGTGAGTTGAGTTATGTACTAGACTGGTAGGGGTCGGGGAGTGAGTTGAGTTATGTACTAGACCAGTGGGGGTCGGGGAGTGAGTTGAGTTATGTACTAGACTGGTAGGGGTCGGGGAGTGAGTTGAGTTATATACTAGACTGGTAGGGGTCGGGGAGTGAGTTGAGTTATATACTAGACTGGTAGGGGTCGGGGAGTGAGTTGAGTTATGTACTAGACTGGTAGGGGTCGGGGAGAGAGTTGAGTTATATACTAGACTGGTAGGGGTCAGGGAGTGAGTTGAGTTATGTACTAGACTGGTGGGGGTCTGTCGTCCAGGCGGCCCTGTTAGCAGTAGTGGGTTCTGGGTAAAATCTCTGGGGAAGCCAATCCAGAAAAAAATGTATTGTGATAATTGCGTTGTTTGCTCTATAACCTGTTAGTTTATATGCCTTGCGAACGTGATATATAAGCCTAAAGGCCGAGACAGTAAGAAGACACTGCGGCAGAAGAAATTTGTCACCATTGTTTCATCACAAAACCAGAGAGCAACATCTGTCCTGTGAAGTCCACACAACATATTACATGTAACAAACAGTTACATGACCTACAGCATGGGGTAATGCAAGGTAATGTTTCTGACATTTTCTGACTACTAAACAACTATTGATTTAGAACCACAGAGATACCGCAAGTCACAAAGAAAACAGGATCTGCCTCCACTATTCCAGCACCATTTACACTTTAACATTTCAACATCATCAAATCACCTCTGCTTAGTCTAATACAGTGACAACTAAACAGTTCCGAAAATGATTTAGTCCAATGCCATCCAATGCCATCCTCTTTCATGTGTCATACACGGTCTATGACTCTATCATACAGTACACGATTTTAGTTGTTGTTGTCCTAGGCTATCTAAAATGCTTTCTCGCTAGCCCAACTTCCTTTCATGGGCTAGTTAACATTAGCATACTACATCTATCTACATGTTGAACTTCCATCCTCTCAGCCAATTGATGAATTTATGGTTGGATCAGAATCGCTGTTATAATCATTGGCCTGTATGGAGAATTAAGTAAAACTCAAGTCCAAATCCCTATCTCCATCTATGGCTAATTTAGTAAAGGGACGATATTAGCTCGCTAGACAACAACACAACAAGATGCATTCAATTTTTTTCTGTCATTAATGACGTTTTGGCTTGTGATGTGATTGGTCTGAAGCCAAATCCAAACTTGCTTCCCTTGACACTTTTTTTGTTGTTGAGCCAGGACCATTCACAGCTGAGCTCACTCAGTTTAGCTCAACGCTGATTGGCTATTAATTTATTAATTTTTTATAAAGGGAGGCCAAATGCTCGTTGGCTTCTCTTGCATTCAATGCTATGGTCGACAACAATGTCATACTCTTTCTGACCAGACAGCATCAGATCGATACGCTACACAAACTGAGAGTGGCGCTGTTTTGTTCGCTCAGATGCTTTTTCCGGTGAGATACATCCAGCATCTTTAGAATTGAAGGACATTTTTGAAACACAGAGTAACAAAATATAAAATAAATAAAAAATCTTTCCTCTGCATCCTGTTCTGGATTTAATTTGACACAGAGGATGTCTTAATAAAGACAATCAAAAGTTCAAGGGATACTTCTGGATTTTGGTGATAAGGCCCTTTTGCTACTTCCCAGAGTCAGATGAACTTGTGGATATCATTTCTATGTCCCTGTGTCCAGTATCAAGGTAGTTTAGATAAAGGGCCTCATTGCCAACATCCTGAAGTATTCCTTTAAGTCTTTGTCCTATATTTGTAAGAGTTGTTCATTTGTTAGACTACTGGTTAAAGATGCAACGCAATATTGATTATTGAATTACCCTTTGATCTAGTTCAGTCTTATCAATCACTTAAACATAAAGTATGTAATAATGATCTCTTACATAGCTTGATGACTGTGGGCATTTTAGCTTATTTTTTGTTGTTCTATGTGCTAGAAGGGTCATGGGTCATTAGATTGTTGTTCTATGTAGAGACGCCTAGAAGGATCATGGGTCATATTAGATTGTTGTTATATATAGAGATGGCTAGAAGGGTCATGGGTCATATTAGATTGTTGTTATATGTAGAGATGGCTAGAAGGATCATGGGTCATATTAGATTGTTGTTATATATAGAGATGGCTAGAAGGGTCATAGGTCATATTAGATTGTTGTTATATATAGAGACGGCTAGAAGGGTCATATTAGATTGTTGTTCTATATCGAGATGGCCAGAAGGGTCATAGGTCATATTAGATTGTTGTTCTGTATAGAGACGGCTAGAAGGGTCATGGGTCATATTAGATTGTTGTTGTAAATAGAGACTGCTAGAAGGGTCATAGGTCATATTAGATTGTTTGGAAATGTAGGAAATGAGCTTTCAATTCCCCAAAACATTCTAAGGTTATGTAAAACCAAAGTTGCTCCCCTGGATGGAGGCATACACTAGTGCACCCCTTGGGGTCCCGAGGACCAAGTTTGGGAATCCTTGTTCTAGTCATGCGTCTGTGACACAAGTTTACCACCTAGTGGCCATACGAGGAACAGTCCTGTCAGTGTGTTTTTACTGCTGGCTCAAAACAACACGTGACCTGCATACATGATATGATTAATGTGTGATCATTTTGCAGATAATTTTGCTTATTTTAGCCTAAAGACTCGATACAATTGGGGTAAGATAAATTAATAAGATGTCTAACCAAGACAAATTGTCTAGTGCACTGGCAAATAATGGCAGATCATGTTGCTGACTTTAACATAAAAAAGGCTTGAAACAGGTCAGAATATCATAATGACACGGCTGGATAAAATCTGATTTTGGTGAAGGCTAAACTTGCCGGGTGTCTAAATAGCTAGCCCGTGATGGCTGGGCTATGTACTTAGAATATTGCAAAATGTGCTTTCACCAAAAAGGTATTTTAAAATCGGACATATCGAGTGCATAGAGGAGTTCTGTATCTATAATTCTTAAAATAATTGTTATGCTTTTTGTGAACGTTTATCGTGAGTAATTTAGTAAATTGTTAGTGAATTCGCCGGAAGTTTGCGGGGGGTATGCTAGTTCTGAACGTCACATGCTAATGTAAAAAGCTGTTTTTTGATATAAATATGAACTTGATTGAACAAAACATGCATGTATTGTATAACATAATGTCCTAGGGTTGTCATCTGATGAAGATCATCAAAGGTTAGTGCTGCATTTAGCTGTCTTCTGGGTTTTTGTGACATTATATGCTAGCTTGAAAAATGGGTGTCTGATTATTTCTGGCTGGGTACTCTGCTGACATAATCTAATGTTTTGCTTTCGTTGTAAAGCCTTTTTGAAATCGGACAGTGTGGTTAGATTAACGAGAGTCTTGTCTTTAAATAGCTGTAAAATAGTCATATGTTTGAGAAATTGAAGTAATAGGATTTTTAAGGTATTTGAAAATCGCGCCACTGGATTACACTGGCTGTTACGTAGGTGGGACGATTACGTCCCGCCTAGCCCATAGAGGTTTTAAACAGCGGTTGACATGCTTCGAAGTACGGTAATGGAATATTTAGAATTTTTTTGTCACGAAACGCGTCGGGCGCGTCACCCTTCTTTACCCTTCGGATAGTGTCTTGAACGCACGAACAAAACAGAGGATATTTGAACATAACTATGGATTATTTTGAACCAAACCAACATTTGTTATTGAAGTAGAAGTCCTGGGAATGCATTCTGACGAAGAACAACAAAGGTAATCCAATTTTTCTTATAGTAAATCTGACTTTGGTGAGGGCTAAACTTGGTGGGTGTCTAAATAGCTAGCCCGTGATGGCTGGGCTATCTACTCAGAATATTGCAAAATGTGCTTTCACCGAAAAGCTATTTTAAAATCGGACATAGCGATTGCATAAAGGAGTTCTGTATCTATAATTCTTAAAATAATTATGTTTTTTGTGAACGTTTATCGTGAGTAATTTAGTAAATTCACCGGAAGTTTGCGGTGGGTATGCTAGTTCTGAACGTCACATGCTAATGTAAAAAGATGGTTTTTGATATAAATATGAACTTGATTGAACAAAACATGCATGTATTGTATAACATAATGTCCTAGGATTGTCATCTAATGAAGATCATCAAAGGTTAGTGCTGCATTTAGCTGTGGTTTGGGTTGATGTGACATTATATGCTAGCTTGAAAAATGGGTGTCTGATTATTTCTGGCTGGGTACTCTGCTGACATAATCTAATGTTTTGCTTTTGTTGTAAAGCCTTTTTGAAATCGGACAGTGTGGTTAGATTAACGAGAGTCTTGTCTTTAAAATGGTGTAAAATAGTCATATGTTTGAAAAATTGAAGTTTTCGGATTTTAACCTCTATGGGAGTTTTCGGATATTACCCTCTATGGGCTCAACAGCCAGTGTAATCCCGTGGCGCGATATTCAAATACCTCAAAAATGCAAAACTTCAAATAATAATAATAATAATAATAATAATCAGACACCCATTTTTCAAGCTAGCATATAATGTCACATAAACCCAAACCACAGCTAAATGCAGCACTAACCTTTGATGATCTTCATCAGATGACAACCCTAGGACATTATGTTATACAATAAATGCATGTTTTGTTCAATCAAGTTCATATTTATATCAAAAACCAGCTTTTTACATTAGCATGTGACTAGCATGTGACTAGCATTCCCACCGAACACTGCCGGTGAATTTACTAAATTACTCATGATAAACGTTCACAAAAAACATAACAATTATTTTAAGAATTATAGATACAGAACTCCTCTATGCACTCGATATGTCCGATTTTAAAATAGCTTTTCGGTGAAAGCACATTTTGCAATATTCTCAGTAGATAGCCCAGCATCACAGGGCTAGCTATTTAGACACCCAGCAAGTTTAGCACTCACCAAAGTCAGATTTACTATAAGAAAAATGTTATTACCTTTGCTGTTCTTCGTCAGAATGCACTCCCAGGACTTCTACTTCAATAACAAATGTTGGTTTGGTCCCAAATAATCCATTGTTATATCCAAATAGCGGCGTTTTGTTCGTGCGTTCAAGACACTATCCGAAAGGGTAAATAAGGGTGACGAGCATGGCGCATTTCGCGACAAAAAAATTCTAAATATTCCATTACCGTACTTCGAAGCATGTCAACCGCTGTTTAAAATCAATTTTTATGCCATTTTTCTCGTAAAAAAGCGATAATATTCTGACCGGGAAATCGTTTTTTAGTACAAAGAGAGTGAAAGTAAAAGCATGCTATCCCCTCATGCACGAGCCTCAGTCTAATGGCCCTCTGATAGAGCACTTGCCAAACGCGCTAATGTGTTTCAGCCTGGGGATGGAATTACATCGTTCAGCTTTTTCACGCCTTCTGAGAGCCCATGGGAGCCGTAGGAAGTGTCACGTCATGCCAGAGATCCCCTGTATTTGTTAGAGATGATCAAGGAGGGAAAGAAATTGTCAGACAGGCCACTTCCTGTAAGGAATCTTCTCAGGTTTTGGCCTGCCAAATGAGTTCTGTTATACTCACAGACACCATTCAAACAGTTTTAGAAACTTTAGGGTGCTTTCTATCCAAAGCCAATAATTATATGCATATTCTAGTTACTGGGCAGGAGTAGTAACCAGATTAAATCGGGTACGTTTTTTATCCGGCCGTGCAAATACTGCCCCCTAGCCCCAACAGGTTAAATCGGGTACGTTTTTTATCCGGCCGTGAAAATACGGCCTCCTATCCATAACAAGTTAAGTTAGCACAGTTGAAAACTGTTGTTCTGATTAAAGAAGCAATAAAACTGGCCATCTTTAGACTTGTTGAGTATCTGGAGCGTCAGCATTTGTGGGTTCGATTACAGGCTCAAAATGGCAAAAAACAAAGAACTTTCTTCTGAAACTCATCAGTCTATTCTTGTTCTGAGAAATGAAGGCTATTCCATGCGAGAAATTGCCAAGAAACTGAAGATCTCGTACAACGCTGTGTACTACTCCCTTCACAGAACAGCGCAAACTGTCTCTATCCAGAACCGATAGAGGAGTGGGAGGCCCCGGTGCACAACCGAGCAAGAGGACAAGTACATTAGAGTGTCTAGTTTGAGAAACAGACACCTCACAAGTCCTCAACTGACAGCTTCATTAAATAGTACCCCCAAAACACCAGTCTCAACGTCAACAGTGAAGAGGCGACTCCGGGATGCTGGCCATCTAGGCAGAGTTGCAAAGAAAAATACATACCTCAGACTGGCCAATTAAAAGAAAAGATTAAGATGGGCAAAAGAACACAGACACTGGACAGAGAAACTCTGCCCAGAAGGCCATCATCCTTGAGTCGCCTTTTCACTGTTGACGTTGAGACTGGTGTTTTGTGGGTACTATTTCATGAAGCTGCCAGTTGATGACTTGTGAGGCGTCTGTTCTTGTTGACCATTCATGCTAATGTTGGGTGTTTGAGCTAGTGCCCAATAGACTCCCATTCAATCCTTGAAAGAGTGCTCTCCTTGTCCCAGAATCACCCAGAATGCACAATGCGGCCCATGGATGTTTTACAGGCACCGTTTCCCATCTCCTCAAAACTATATCTGCAGTTGCGAACGTTAGAATCCACTCTGTGAGGCACATCAATCTGTAGGTTGAATATGGTGAGATTGTGGACTCCTAAATTGATAGTGCAGTTCGTTTAGGTGATTTAACAGCTAGTTAGCTACTTCACATGCTGATATTGTCTTTGGTATTATTGTGTGTAGATACGTTTAGCTACCAGCCAGCCAGCCCATACAGAGAGCATTGCATTGTGGATTTTGTAGTCGACTTGAGCTGCAACAGATTTCCTCAACGATTTTCCATCTTGCTACCAACCTTATAACGCCAAAATGAAAAATTTGTTTACAAAAAGTATTGTTCTCACATACTAGCATTATTTAACAATATCAAGTAAAGGAATGATTGGTGTAGATTTTCATCTTGTATTTCATGACTATCTTTATTCTTAGGTTGAGTCAGTTTGTCGTTATGCGTCCTTGTCGATTGATGGCCTAATTAATTATTTTGATGCCTTTTATTTCAATACATATACAGGATTTATCTGGCATAGTTTACATTCACATTCAGCTGTTTTATGCTCCGGTGTCTTTCACATTGATGTGGGTATTTGAAGTCGGCCTTTGAAGTGTGTATTATACATCTATTTCATTGTACTGTTCCAACAGTAGACTAAATGTGTCAATGTAGCCTATATATGATGAGGTTGAGTAGTACATTCTACACTCCATTCCACAGACCTTTAAACCTAATATAAACCTAATATTGCAGTGATAATGTCTGGGGGCATTTTTGTTAATTTTGCATTTCTCCAAATAGTATTGTAGAGTTTTTAAGTACAGTAAATTATCTGGTGTGGGAATTTCTACACACCCCATTTAGCAATACCCTAGGTTGAGCAGTATTTCTACACACCCCATTTAGCCATACCCTAGGTTTATCTGTATTTCTACACACCCCATTTAGCCATACCCTAGGTTTAGCTGTATTTATACACACCCCATTTAGCCATACCCTACATTTAGCTGTATTTCTACACACCCCATTTAGCCATACCCTAGGTTTAGCTGTATTTCTACACACCCCATTTAGCCATACCCTAGGTTTAGCTGTATTTATACACACCCCATTTAGCCATACCCTACATTTAGCTGTATTTCTACACACCCCATTTAGCCATACCCTAGGTTTAGCTGTATTTCTACACACCCCATTTAGCCATACCCTAGGTTTAGCTGTATTTCTACACACCCCATTTAGCCATACCCTAGGTTTAACTGTATTTCTACACACCCAAACAACTTCAAGTGGCTATGGGACACAGAAGAAGAGGGAAGAAGAGTGAGAGAGAAGGGGAGGAGAGAGAGGGAGATGTTAACAGAGACAGTGCTGACAGACTAACATGCTGTGATCTGAATATCTTTTCAGAACTGACTTCTCACCAGTGATGTCATCATAACCTGTAACCTTTTCCACTCTTGGTTCGGCTCAGCTTGACACTGACCTCTGAAACTAATGATTGAAAAACAGACGAAATCAAATGTATTAAATGATATATAAACCAATCTGCAAAGAGAGGTTCACCTTTCCATGGAACGGGAATGTGTGTACACATGGGTGTTGTTGCACCATACCAACGATAAGCCTGTCTTCCCCATCACATCATGAAAGGTCATGTTGATGTTCATTTAACCTCTGTCTCTCTCTTCCTCTGACTCATCCCTTTCTCCTTTGTTTCTCTCTATCTCTCTGTCTCTTTCTCTCTCTTTCTCCTCTTTCTCTCTCTTTCTCCTCAGATCTCCAGGCTCAAAGCGTCAGTCCACCAGGTAGGTAGAGTATAAATTTACCGGGATTATAGCAGTTCAATATTAGTCAACTTTATTATCCCACATGGAAAAATTCATGTTTCCATACAAACCATTCTAAACCCCAATAACAAGTACTGTTTTATGGAACTACTAATACTTGTCAACCACAAAGCACTACTGCTGTTAGAATAACAGAATCACTGTCATCATCTGTCCTCACCACTGTGTTTTCCTCTCTGCTGTTTACAGCTGAACTCTCAGTCAGACTGGTGAATGGGACCACTTCCTGTTCTGGGACAGTGGAAGTCTTCTACAGAGGAGAGTGGTCAGGTGTATGTACTGGGTGGTGGAGCATGAGAGATGTTATGGTTGTGTGTAGAGAGCTGCACTGTGGGGATGCTGTAGCTGTATCTACAGGAGGTCTGGTTGAAGACGGAAGACGAGGAGTCTCCATAAAGAGTTGCAGGGGACATGAGTCTACTATTACAGAGTGTGGCTTCAGAGAAGGAGGACCTGGTTACTGTGATGGTAGAAATTATCATTATGTGATCTGTTCAGGTAAGAGACATGTATTATTCAAGAAACATTTGTACATTATTTTGCATGTAGAATGTTTTATCCTTTTCAAAAGAGAGTGGGCTGACAGACTAACATGCAGTTAACTGAATATCTGACTTCTCATCAGGGATGTCATCATAACCAGTAACCTTTTCCACTCTTCCACTTTTGGTTCAGCTCAGCTCAGCTTGACCCTGACCTCTGAAATTAAGAAAAAAAAAAACAGACAAAACCAAATGTATTAATTAAAAATAAACTAATCTGCAAAGAGTTGGAAGGGGAATGTGTGTACACATGGGTGTTGTTGCACCATACCAACGATAAGCCTGTCTTCTCCATCACATCATGAAAGGTCATGTTGATGTTCATTTAACCTCTGTCTCTCTCTTCCTCTGACTCATTCCTTTCTCCTTTGTTTCTCTCTATCTCTCTGTCTCTTTCTCTCTCTTTCTCCTCAGATCTCCAGGCTCAAAGCGTCAGTCCACCAGGTAGGTAGAGTATAAATCTACAGTGGTTATAGCAGTTCAATATTAGTCAACTTTATTATCCCACATGGAGAGATTCATGTTTCCATACAAACCATTGTAAACCCCAATAACAAGTAGTGTTTTATGGAACTACTAATACTTGTCAACCACAAAGCACTACTGCTGTTAGAATAACAGAATCACTGTCATCATCTGTCCTCACCACTGTGTTTTCCTCTCTGCTGTTTACAGCTGAAGACTCAGTCAGACTGGTGAATGGGACCACTTCCTGTTCTGGGACAGTGGAAGTCTTCTCCAGAGGAGAGTGGTTCGGTCTATGTCCTGGGTGGTGGGGCATGAAAGAGGCTAAGGTTGTGTGTAGAGAGCTGGACTGTGGGAATTTTGTAGATGTATCTAGAGGACCTCTGGTCGAAGATGGAAGAACAATATATGTCAGCTGCAGTTTATATGGAGATGAGTCTATTGGACAATGTTACAAAAATGAAGGAAGTAAAAACTGTAATGGTGGATATTATCATCATGTGACCTGTTCAGGTAAGAGACTGGTCATATTGAGAGATTTATTTATACATTATACAATATTACCATGTATCATGTTTTATGTGTTTTTATTTCATTTAAATAGAGGGAGAGATGTCAGATGTATTTAAACATTATATTTGTGTTTGTCATATTGGTTTATGGGAGATGTTCATGGGCAGATCATTGTAGTTCAGATGGTACTGAAGTGAAGCTGCCTGATGGATGTCCAGCTGTTTATTTTCTATAAAGTGAAGTGAACTTATTCCTGTCTCCTGCCTGCATTATTCCCAACCCTATCCTGAGTGACTAAGAACCCATTTCTACCTCTTACAGTATCAAACATAGCAAACTACAATATTTTATCCAACATATTTGTGTTTGTCCTTGACAGTGTCATCAACAAAACTGATTGAATGTTCAACCAACTCTTTTTCTCCAGAGTCTGTGCGGCTTGTGGGTGGAGCTGGTCTCTGCTCTGGGAGAGTGGAGGTGAAGTCCAATCAGTCCTGGGCCTCAGTGTGTGAAGCTGACTTTGACTGGCGAGATGCAGAGGTAGTCTGTGGGGAGCTTGGCTGTGGGGCTCCTGCAGCTCTACAGGGGGGGCTCTATGGAGAAGGTAAGGGTCAGACCTGGGATAAAGAGTTCCAGTGTAAAGGCAAAGAGTCCCTTCTCCTGGACTGTGACACCTCAGACAGAGAAAACAACACCTGTCTACCTGGTAATGCTGTTGGACTCACCTGCTCAGGTAAGAAACAGTTTTTCTCTCAATCAACTTTGTTTCTCACCTGGAGTGAAGAATATGAGAGACAATATAGGTGTGTTTTAGTGAGAAAATAGTAAGATTACTGTCTCTCTCTTTTCTTTTCTCAGAGCCTGATGATGTGAGGCTGGTGGGAGGAGGCAGTCGCTATGCTGGTGGAGTGGAGCGGTACGACCAGGGAGAGTGGAAGATTGTGGGAGCTGAAGACTGGGACCAGGAGGATGTAGCTGCAGTAGTGTGTAGACAGCTGGGTTGTGGCTCCACTGTTTCAGTTCTACCTGGAAACACCACTGGAGTGTATGGAGTTTCCTGTTATGGGTCAGAGTCTGCGCTGAGGGAGTGTTCCAGAACGTCTGGTCGCCTTTCTGGATTCACAGTGATCTGCTCAGGTAATTACAAGGTACACTACATGGCCAAAAGTATGTGGGCAGTGGTGGATTTGGCTATTTCAGCACAGCTGTTGCTGACAGGTATATTAAATCAAGCACACAGCGGTACAATCTCCATAGATTGGCAGTAGAATGGCCTTACTGAAGAGCTCAGTGACTTTCAACGTGGCGCATCGAGGAGGAACAGCGATTCAGCCGCAAAATGGAAGGCCACACAAGCACATGGAACAGAACCAGCAAGTGCTGAAGCGCGTAGAGCGTAAGAATCATGTGTCCTCTTTTGAAAAACTCACTACAGATACCCACATTCTTTTGGCCTTGTATTATATCTCCTTCCTGGACTCACAGGGATCTGCTCAGGAAATATCAAGATATTATAATTATATTGAACTGATTTCCTTCATTCATACAACTTCCTCTGCACCTCTCATAATGACTGTTTAGCTTTTCAGTCTGCTTTGCAAAATAGATCACTCAGTCAAATAGGAATCAAATACAACTTAAATATCCCAGAATGCTTTTGTATTTGAGTGTTATCTCAGTGAACGTCTCTACTCAATACCACTGTTACATGTCATGTTATTGTCATATCTACAGTAAATGAGGCAAGTAGATAAGTAGCTACGTTTTATGTTCCCTCATAACTTCTCCTCTGAGAGTGAGTTCCTCTCACCGTCACAGGTAACTGAACCTGGGGTGAGACATTCTCACTAATCTGCTAGAGAACCAGTACGGATTTGAATATAACTTTTGTATGACTGAAGCCTTTAGTGAGAGGTCTAACGCTTTAATAGTTAATCATTTCTGCCCTCTGAATTCATATTCATTATATAAATAGGCTTGTTAAATTTTGTCTGGCTTGCCATTACAAATCAAATGGAATATTATTTTCTCATTTAATTTAAAAAACAGGTCGCCACGTGTAGGCAAGACCATAAGCAAATAGGTAAACTGGGATATGACTAATGAGTTAATCAGGGTAAACTGGGATATGACTAAAGAGTTAATCAGGGTAAACTGGGATATGACTAAAGAGTTAATCAGGGTAAACTGGGATATGACTGAAGAGTTCATCAGGGTAAACTGGGATATGACTAAAGAGTTAATCAGGGTGATTTTTCCACAAATATACAGGTCGTTTCCTTTCCATGGTAGCAAGATCTTATCTATTTTTGCTAAATATCTATTAAAATGTATTAGAGTGAGTTCATTTGTTTCTTTCTGGATATGTATACCGAGTATGTCAACATCACCCTCAGACCATTTTATTGGTAAACTACACGGTAATGTAAAAGTTGTATTCTTATCATCATTTGGTTGTAATCCAGAGAGGTTATAAAAAGTATCTAGATCCTCTATGATGATGTGGAGGGATCCAAAATGTGGATTTAAAGGAACATGAATCATCTGTGTACAATGACACCTTTGTTTTTAAGCCCTGGATTTCTAACCCCTTGATATTTTTATTGGATCTGGTTTTAATAGCTAACATTTTGATGGCCACAATAAATAGATTTGCCGATATTGGACAACCTTGTTTTACTCCTCCTGACAGTTTAATAATACTTTCTGAGAAGTAGCCATTATTTACTATTTTACACCTAGGGTTACCATACATAACTTTAACCTGTTGTATAAGTATTCTCCAAAATGTAAATATTCCAGGCATTTATATATAAATTCCAGTCGTACTTTATCAAAAGCCTTTTCAAAGTCAGCTATGAATCCCAGGCCTGGTTTCCCAGATTCTTCATAGCTTTCTATTGTTTCCAGTACTTGTCTTATATTATCTCCAATGTATCGTCCATGAAAAAAACCTGTCTGATTAGGATGAATAATATCCGACAAAACCTTTTTAATTCTCTGCGCTACACATTTTGCTAGAATCTTTTTCCATCACAGCACTGAAGTGTAAGAGGCCTCCAATTTTTTAAATGGACTGGATCTTTATATTTACCACTTGGATCCTGTTTCAGTAATAATGAAATCAGACCTTCTTGTTGCGTGTCTGATAATCTACCATTTATATAGGAGTGGTTAAAACATGCTAATAACGGTCCTCTGAGTAGATCTAAAAAGGTTTGTTATAACCTCCACTGGTATGGCCTCCAGCCCTGGAGTTTTCCTGGACTTAAAGGCTTTATATGTATCAAGAAGTTCCTCCTCTGTACTTTGGCCTTCATTAAATTATTTTTGGTAGGATTCTATGGTGAAGCTTTTTATAATATGTTACACTGGATCTTTCTTGAATAAGTTCCTCCATTTCTTTTTGTTTTTCCTCTTAACTTACTCTGAGCCTCTACGGGACAGTTCTTATTGCTACCTAACTGTACTGTTAGTCCTGCCATTTTCTTTGTTAATATGGACTATTTTGACCTAAATTGCTTTTGTTTTAGAGATTACTGAATTGCATTGCCTCTGAAGGCACATTTAAAAGTGTCCCATACAATAAGGGGATCTGCTGTACCTATGTTATGTCTGAAAAAGTAGGTTATAAATGATTCTGTTCTAGTTAAAAACAAGTTATCATCCAATAGGCTTTGATAAAATTTCCAATATCCTCACCCACGTGGAAATTCTGTAAGAGTAATATATATGCCAATATATGTCCCCTATCAACACTATTTTATCTTTTGGTGCCAGAGAGAACGACATAAGAAAGTAGTAAAGACGACTAGCTTGATTAAGTCTCCTCCATGTATATCTCACTAGGTCAGGATATTAAACCTCCTCCATGTGTATCTCACTAGGGCAGGATATTAAACCTCCTCCATGTATATCTCACTAGGTCAGGATATTAAACCTCCTCCATGTATATCTCACTAGGTCAGGATATTAAACCTCCTCCATGTATATCTCACTAGGTCAGGATATTAAACCTCCTCCATGTATATCTCACTAGGTCAGGATATTAAACCTCCTCCATGTATATCTCACTAGGTCAGGGTATTAAACTTCCTCCATGTATATCTTACTAGGTCAGGATATTAAACCTCCTCCGTGTATATCTCACTAGGTCAGGATATTAAACCTCCTCCATGTATATCTCACTAGGTCAGGATATTAAACCTCCTCCATGTATATCTCACTAGGTCAGGATAATAAACCTCCATGTATATCTCACTAGGTCAGGATATTAAACCTCCTCCATGTATATCTCACTAGGTCAGGATATTAAACCTCCTCCATGTATATCTCACTAGGTCAGGATATTAAACCTCCTCCATGTATATCTCACTAGGTCAGGATAATAAACCTCCATGTATATCTCACTAGGTCAGGATATTAAACCTCCTCCATGTATATCTCACTAGGTCAGGATATTAAACCTCCTCCATGTATATCTCACTAGGTCAGGATATTAAACCTCCTCCATGTATATCTCACTAGGTCAGGATATTAAACCTCCTCCATGTATATCTCACTAGGTCAGGATATTAAACCTCCTCCATGTGTATCTCACTAGGTCAGGATATTAAACCTCCTCCATGTATATCTCACTAGGTCAGGATATTAAACCTCCTCCATGTATATCTCACTAGGTCAGGATATTAAACCTCCATATATCCTCTAGTTCCAATATATAGTTTGTAGTGTGATTTCCTTTAGTGAATGAGGGTGATAGTTTGTAGTGTGATTTCCTTTAGTGAATGAGGGTGATAGTTTGTAGTGTGATTTCCTTTAGTGAATGAGGGTGATAGTTTGTAGTGTGATTTCCTTTAGTGAATGAGGGTGATAGTTTGTAGTGTGATTTCCTTTAGTGAATGAGGGTGATAGTTTGTAGTGTGATTTCCTTTAGTGAATGAGGGTGATAGTTTGTAGTGTGATTTCCTTTAGTGAATGAGGGTAATAGTTTGCAGTGTGATTTCCTTTAGTGAATGAGGGTGATAGTTTGCAGTGTGATTTCCTTTAGTGAATGAGTGTGATAGTTTGCAGTGTGATTTCCTTTAGTGAATGAGGGTGATAGTTTGTAGTGTGATTTCCTTTAGTGAATGAGGGTAATAGTTTGCAGTGTGATTTCCTTTAGTGAATGAGGGTGATAGTTTGCAGTGTGATTTCCTTTAGTGAATGAGTGTGATAGTTTGCAGTGTGATTTCCTTAACGTTCCATAGAGATATTTAAAACCGGATTATAATCTGACACCATAATAATAGAGTCTTGTGTTGCTTGTACGGTTGATAAATGATTCTATATATTTTCAAAGAAGCCTGGATCATCATTATTTGGACTATATAGGTTACAGTTTCTCAGTCGCTTTGGTGCATTTTTCACATCATCCCTAACATGTGCAAAATAATAAGTGCATTTCTCAGAACAATTTGTACAAACTGCAATATACAATAGATGTGTTTCTAAAGCTAGTCAGTCACTAAAAATCCTTAGTACATCTCTCAAAAGTAAATATTCATGCCAATGATCATGTCAGTGTCATCAGAATGATAAGTCATTGAGTCATTGTTCACGAACAAGGTCGTCAAAATGTTTAGGCATGTTGTCAATGGAACTGTGTACTTTGACAGTATTACCTGATGTAAACTTAGGCTACAGTTTGGATGACAGTTACTGTATTGAAAATGCACAAGGCTGCACTTCTATGGCATATATCAATTTCAACCGTACTATTTACATATTACTGTATGTGGGTTATTGATTGAAAGAGACTGGACAACCCAAGGGGCACAAAGGGAAAAAAAACGAAATTAGAAAGAAACACTTTGCCCGCAGCGCTGTTCTAGTGCTGTCTCTACACATCCAGACGTTCCTGTCTGTCGGCCCACATATTCTCATCCACATCACACCGGATATTTTACCTTCCAATGCAACGTGGAAAGAATCTTTTGGAATGCCTTATCCATCCTCTGCAGGCGTCTACTGTGATGTCCTCACATGCTGCATCCATTGCAGCCAGCAGGGTCATCTGTGTGTGTGGCTGACGATCGTACACCTTCCACCTCTATGCTGAAAAGAACTCCTCAATTGGGTTAAGGAATGGTGAATAAGGTGGGAGGAATTCTATGAGCGTCCTCGGGTGGGTCACAAACCATTGCCTTATGATGTTTGATCGATGGAAACTCACATTATCACAAATGACCACATACTTTGGCAAATCCTGTCTAAACAGACCCCTCTCATCATCAGGGATGAGAGCCCTGTAGAGAGTCTCTAAAAAGTTGAGTAGATGCTGGGTGTTGTATGGCCCTATAAGGGGGATATGGGTTAGGACACCATGCTCCGAAATAGCAGCACACATGGTGATATTTCCTCTCCGTTGGCCTGGCAAATCCACAGTAGCTCTGTTACCGATGATATTCCGACCCCGCCTTCTGCATCTGGTCAGGTTGAAGCCAGCCTCATCCACGTAGACAAAGTTGTGAGAGGGTTCACTTGATTCCAACTCCATTATACGCTATATCCCAGAACACACAGTTGAATTTGTTTTGGTAAGGAAGAGTGACATAAAATGTACATATATTGCATGTTCCTTCCACAGCAATGGAAATGTGTGCAGTTTATGCTTACTGTACTATGTATCACTATAAAATGTTGCTGTAAAGTAGTTACATAGATATATGTTTTACCTGTACATACTGGTACCGTAGCTCCTTAACTCTGTCCTCATTCCTTTGGAATGGTACACGGTACAGCTGTTTCATACTCGTCTGGTTTCTATGCAGCACCCGGTCGATGGTTGAGATGCTAACCGTATGGATGTTTTCAAAGACATCGTTGTCTTCTATAATGGTCCTTTGTATTTCCCTGAGTCTCATGGCATTGTTTGCTTGGCTGTTGACCCTGTTCGTTTCCTGGTCCATCCATTATTGGAAAATTGCAACTCTGTGTTGTGGTCTGTCTATATATGCTTGCCAATTGATTCTTCATGAGATGCACCTTTGAGCAATTTAGACAACTGGTTGATTGTTGGTTGAACTAACACTTTACATTCCTTCATGAGTGAGGGTCAATTTCACCTGCACCATTCATCAATTCACGTTTTTGTACAAAAGGTCTAATAGAAATGTGTAAAACTATGCTTGACAGTTTATGACAAATAGTTCAACAATTGTGCATGTAATGGCTTATGCAAGGAACTAATGCCTAGATGTTTTGAGGGGTAAGACTATTCAACAGAGAACCATCTACTATATTTTGATCAACATGACATGAGTAATTGAAAATGTGGAAAAAAGCTGACACTTGTACATTATCAATTGCAATATGTACAAAAGCAATTGCAATTTGTTCAAAGGAATAAGAAATTGCTTTAATGATGTGCACAAGTGACTAGATGATTTGGAATTTGTACAAGTAGTATCAAGAATGGCACTTTTGATCTAAGAAATGCACCAAAGCGACTGAGAAAACTGTAATAAGCCCTGTTGTTTATGTCCCAATAACATATAAAAAATGATCCATCTACCTTCATCCATCTACCAAAATGACTGTAAATTAATATCACCTCTTTGGAATTTCTTTGCCTATGGGAGAAATATATTTCACCCCCCCCCCCAGTCCTTTTCCCACGCAACTTCATCTTAAACGGTTGAATGAGTTTCCTGTAAATAATAGATGTTATATTCCTTCTCTTTCAACCAGGTAAATACAGATCGTCTTTTCTTATTATCAGCTAAGCCATTACAATTATAACTGGCTATACTTATTTCACCATTTACCATAATGAGACACAACTTTCAATTATATTTATCAAAATATGTTTGTAAACTCACTGTTAAAAAGTACCATAGTGATTGAGTGTTCATATAGCTGTACCATGATATTTGCATTGCTACTAAGTAACCCTCCAATTGTTCTCCACTATTCCATCCTCTAAAGCCCCTCCCCATCCCAAGTAGGGTTGTCATCCCAGTGACCGGCAGACCCCCCCGTCCCCCCGGATCCCAGGGCCCCTGAGAGACTGGGACCCATCCTTTGAAAAGACCCCACTGTGAAACACACAGAACAGAAGCAGATCAGCAGACAAAAGCATTTCCATCACCCTCACATCGATTAGCATTATTCTACAGCTATAAAAAATATATATAAATAAAATGTCCTGCTTATCTTAATTTCCATAATTAACAAATAATATGCGTAATAATGTAGGCAGTTCCTGCCATGTTATGTTGTCAGTAATATATAGATAATGATGTTATTGATTATAAATGTTATGCTATTGATTATGATGTAGATTGTTCTGTTGTTAGTAGTATATAGATAATGATGTTATTGATTATAAATGTTATGCTATTGATTATGATGTAGATTGTTATGTTGTTAGTAGAATATAGATAATGATGTTATTGATTATAAATGTTATGATATTGATTATGATGTAGATTATTGTTATGATGTTGTTAGTAGAATATAGATAATGATGTTATTGATTATAAATGTTGTAATATTGATTATGATGCAGATTGTTATGATGTTAGTAGTATATAGAACATGATGCTATTCTCTTATGATCTGTGTGTTACAGAGAAAGTATAGTATTTAGTGCAGGTCTGATATACATTAGATTGTGTGGATATGTTCCAGATAAAGACCTGTTGTTCTCTAAACTGCCATGTAATCAACTGAATGCTTTTAATAAACTCCCAGGCTGTCAGTCTTGTGTGATTTCCCCTCCAGTTTTTTATTTCCCAGTGGTCAAGGGGTTATTGATCATTAATGATTCCCTCAGTGACACCAGACATCAGCTCAGCCCAGAGGTCCAGCTCAGCACCTTGACCCTTAGTGACCTCTCGACAGACAGACAGACAGACAGACAGACAGACAGACAGACAGACAGACAGACAGACATGACTCCCATTGTTACAACACTACACACACACACACTGCCATTGTTACAACACTACACACACACACACACTGCCATTGTTACAACACTACACACACACACACTGCCATTGTTACAACACTACACACACACACACACACACACTGCCATTGTTACAACACTACACACACACACACCCATTGTTACAACACTACACACACAAACACACCCATTGTTACAACACTACACACACACACACACACACACTCCCATTGATACAACACTACACACACACACACTCCCATTGTTACAACACTACACACACACACTCCCATTGATACAACACTACACACACACACACACACACACAGACATTGTTACAACACTACACACACACACACACATACACACACACACTCCCATTGTTACAACACTACACACACACACACTCCCATTGTTACAACACTACACACACACACACACACTCCCATTGTTACAACACTACACACACACACACACACACTCCCATTGTTACAACACTACACACACACACACACACACTCCCATTGTTACAACACTACACACACACACACACACTGCCATTGTTACAACACTCCACACACACACACACACACACTCCCATTGTTACACCACTACACACACACACACACACACACACACACTCCCATTGTTACAACACTACACACACACACTCTGCCATTGTTACAACACTACACACACACACTCCCATTGTTACAACACTACACACACACACACACCCTCCCATTTTTACAACACTACAAACAAAGAATACAGAATACATGTTAGGAATATACTGTATATACTAGACCTATATAGTGCACCACCAGAACCCTGTGAGGCCTGGTCAAAAGTAGTGCACTACAATGGGCCCAGCGTCTTCTGGGTTTGGCCGGTGTAGGCCGTCATTGTAAATAAGATTTTGTTCTTAACTGACTCGCCTACTTAAATAAAGGTTAAATAAAATACAATTAAATGGAAATAGGGTTCCATTTGTGACATATTTTGTCTTCCTGTCATACAGTTAAATGGCCACTAGATGTCAGTGTTCAGCCAGTCTGGACCAGGGTGGCAGCAGAGAACTAACACTGATGAACCAGGCCTATGATGTAAAACAGTCCTTTATCAAGGTTATGATCCATTCATATCTAGTTCTGTATTCATGAAGAGTTTCAGAGTAGGAGTGCTGATCTAGGACCAGTTCAGTCTGTTAGATCATAATGAATAAGAGAGGAGGGCTGATCTAGGACCAGTTCAGTCTGTTAGATCATAATGAATAAGAGAGGAGGGCTGATCTAGGACCAGTTCAGTCTGTTAGATCATAATGAATAAGAGAGGAGGGCTGATCTAGGACCAGTTTAGTCTGGTAGATCATAATGAATAAGAGAGGAGTGCTGATCTAGGACCAGTTCAGTCTGTTAGATCATAATGAATAAGAGAGGAGTGCTGATCTAGGACCAGTTCAGTCTGTTAGATCATAATGAATAACAGAGGAGTGCTGATCTAGGACCAGTTCAGTCTGTTAGATCATTATGAATAAAGAGAGGAGTGCTGATCTAGGACCAGTTCAGTCTGTTAGATCATTATGAATAAGAGAGGAGTGCTGATCTAGGACCAGTTCAGTCTGTTAGATCATAATCAATAAGAGAGGAGTGCTGATCTAGGACCAGTTCAGTCTGTTAGATCATAATGAATAAGAGAGGAGTGCTGATCTAGGACCAGTTCAGTCTGTTAGATCATAATGAATAAGAGAGGAGTGCTGATCTAGGACCAGTTCAGTCTGTTAGATCATAATGAATAAGATGCATTGACAGGGGAGGGAACTGACCCCAGATCAGCACTCTGATGCTTGTTGAACACAGGGCACTGACTCTATATCAGTGGAGGAAACTTCTCCCTATTTCATACTGAAAGTTATGTGATGCTCAATGTGAGTTGTTCATTGAATGCAGATTTTTACATCTTAATAGATGCCATTTAACAGACACTTCAGCCAAAGCAACTAAGAGTCATGCATTTTACCTTCAGGTTGGTATCAGGAACTGAACCCACAATCCTGGCATTGTAAGCACCATGCAGTACCATCTGAGATACAGAGAACCAGCTATACACTGTTACACAATACACACATTAGTTTATACCATCTGAGATACAGAGAACCAGCTATACACTGTTACACAATACACACATTAGTTTTACCATCTGAGATACAGAGAACCAGCTATACACTGTTACACAATACACACATTAGTTTATACCATCTGAGATACAGAGAACCAGCTATACACTGTTACACAATACACACATTAGTTTATACCATCTGAGATACAGAGAACCAGCTATAAACTGTTACACAATACACACATTAGTTTATACCATCTGAGATACAGAGAACCAGCTATACACTGTTACACAATACACACATTAGTTTATACCATCTGAGATACAGAGAACCAGCTATACACTGTTACACAATACACACATTAGTTTTACCATCTGAGATACAGAGAACCAGCTATAAACTGTTACACAATACACACATTAGTTTTACCATCTGAGATACAGAGAACCAGCTATACACTGTTACACAATACACACATTAGTTTTACCATCTGAGATACAGAGAACCAGCTATACACTGTTACACAATACACACATTAGTTTTACCATCTGAGATACAGAGAACCAGCTATAAACTGTTACACAATACACACATTAGTTTATACCATCTGAGATACAGAGAACCAGCTATACACTGTTACACAATACACACATTAGTTTATACCATCTGAGATACAGAGAACCAGCTATACACTGTTACACAATACACACATTAGTTTTACCATCTGAGATACAGAGAACCAGCTATAAACTGTTACACAATACACACATTAGTTTTACCATCTGAGATACAGAGAACCAGCTATACACTGTTACACAATACACACATTAGTTTATACCATCTGAGATACAGAGAACCAGCTATACACTGTTACACAATACACAAATTAGTTTTACCATCTGAGATACAGAGAACCAGCTATACACTGTTACACAATACACACATTAGTTTTACCATCTGAGATACAGAGAACCAGCTATAAGTTTTACCATCTGAGATACAGAGAACCAGCTATAAACTGTTACACAATACACACATTAGTTTATACCATCTGAGATACAGAGAACCAGCTATACACTGTTACACAATACACACATTAGTTTATACCATCTGAGATACAGAGAACCAGCTATACACTGTTACACAATACACACATTAGTTTTACCATCTGAGATACAGAGAACCAGCTATAAACTGTTACACAATACACACATTAGTTTTACCATCTGAGATACAGAGAACCAGCTATACACTGTTACACAATACACACATTAGTTTATACCATCTGAGATACAGAGAACCAGCTATACACTGTTACACAATACACACATTAGTTTTACCATCTGAGATACAGAGAACCAGCTATACACTGTTACACAATACACACATTAGTTTATACCATCTGAGATACAGAGAACCAGCTATACACTGTTACACAATACACACATTAGTTTATACCATCTGAGATACAGAGAACCAGCTATACACTGTTACACAATACACACATTAGTTTATACCATCTGAGATACAGAGAACCAGCTATACACTGTTACACAATACACACATTAGTTTATACCATCTGAGATACAGAGAACCAGCTATACACTGTTACACAATACACACATTAGTTTATACCATCTGAGATACAGAGAACCAGCTATACACTGTTACACAATACACACATTAGTTTATACCATCTGAGATACAGAGAACCAGCTATACACTGTTACACAATACACACATTAGTTTATACCATCTGAGATACAGAGAACCAGCTATAAACTGTTACACAATACACACATTAGTTTATACCATCTGAGATACAGAGAACCAGCTATAAACTGTTACACAATACACACATTAGTTTATACCATCTGAGATACAGAGAACCAGCTATAAACTGTTACACAATACACACATTAGTTTATACCATCTGAGATACAGAGAACCAGCTATAAACTGTTACACAATACACACATTAGTTTATACCATCTGAGATACAGAGAACCAGCTATACACTGTTACACAATACACACATTAGTTTTACCATCTGAGATACAGAGAACCAGCTATACACTGTTACACAATACACACATTAGTTTATACCATCTGAGATACAGAGAACCAGCTATAAACTGTTACACAATACACACATTAGTTTATACCATCTGAGATACAGAGAACCAGCTATAAACTGTTACACAATACACACATTAGTTTATACCATCTGAGATACAGAGAACCAGCTATACACTGTTACACAATACACACATTAGTTTATACCATCTGAGATACAGAGAACCAGCTATAAACTGTTACACAATACACACATTAGTTTATACCATCTGAGATACAGAGAACCAGCTATAAACTGTTACACAATACACACATTAGTTTATACCATCTGAGATACAGAGAACCAGCTATAAACTGTTACACAATACACACATTAGTTTATACCATCTGAGATACAGAGAACCAGCTATAAACTGTTACACAATACACACATTAGTTTATACCATCTGAGATACAGAGAACCAGCTATAAACTGTTACACAATACACACATTAGTTTATACCATCTGAGATACAGAGAACCAGCTATAAACTGTTACACAATACACACATTAGTTTATACCATCTGAGATACAGAGAACCAGCTATAAACTGTTACACAATACACACATTAGTTTATACCATCTGAGATACAGAGAACCAGCTATAAACTGTTACACAATACACACATTAGTTTATACCATCTGAGATACAGAGAACCAGCTATAAACTGTTACACAATACACACATTAGTTTATACCATCTGAGATACAGAGAACCAGCTATAAACTGTTACACAATACACACATTAGTTTATACCATCTGAGATACAGAGAACCAGCTATAAACTGTTACACAATACACACATTAGTTTATACCATCTGAGATACAGAGAACCAGCTATACACTGTTACACAATACACACATTAGTTTTACCATCTGAGATACAGAGAACCAGCTATAAACTGTTACACAATACACACATTAGTTTATACCATCTGAGATACAGAGAACCAGCTATAAACTGTTACACAATACACACATTAGTTTATACCATCTGAGATACAGAGAACCAGCTATAAACTGTTACACAATACACACATTAGTTTTACCATCTGAGATACAGAGAACCAGCTATAAACTGTTACACAATACACACATTAGTTTATACCATCTGAGATACAGAGAACCAGCTATACACTGTTACACAATACACACATTAGTTTATACCATCTGAGATACAGAGAACCAGCTATAAACTGTTACACAATACACACATTAGTTTTACCATCTGAGATACAGAGAACCAGCTATAAACTGTTACACAATACACACATTAGTTTATACCATCTGAGATACAGAGAACCAGCTATACGCTGTTACACAATACACACATTAGTTTTACCATCTGAGATACAGAGAACCAGCTATAAACTGTTACACAATACACACATTAGTTTATACCATCTGAGATACAGAGAACCAGCTATAAACTGTTACACAATACACACATTAGTTTATACCATCTGAGATACAGAGAACCAGCTATAAACTGTTACACAATACACACATTAGTTTTACCATCTGAGATACAGAGAACCAGCTATAAACTGTTACACAATACACACATTAGTTTTACCATCTGAGATACAGAGAACCAGCTATAAACTGTTACACAATACACACATTAGTTTATACCATCTGAGATACAGAGAACCAGCTATAAACTGTTACACAATACACACATTAGTTTATACCATCTGAGATACAGAGAACCAGCTATAAACTGTTACACAATACACACATTAGTTTATACCATCTGAGATACAGAGAACCAGCTATAAACTGTTACACAATACACACATTAGTTTATACCATCTGAGATACAGAGAACCAGCTATAAACTGTTACACAATACACACATTAGTTTATACCATCTGAGATACAGAGAACCAGCTATAAACTGTTACACAATACACACATTAGTTTTACCATCTGAGATACAGAGAACCAGCTATAAACTGTTACACAATACACACATTAGTTTATACCATCTGAGATACAGAGAACCAGCTATAAACTGTTACACAATACACACATTAGTTTTACCATCTGAGATACAGAGAACCAGCTATAAACTGTTACACAATACACACATTAGTTTTACCATCTGAGATACAGAGAACCAGCTATAAACTGTTACACAATACACACATTAGTTTTACCATCTGAGATACAGAGAACCAGCTATAAACTGTTACACAATACACACATTAGTTTTACCATCTGAGATACAGAGAACCAGCTATAAACTGTTACACAATACACACATTAGTTTATACCATCTGAGATACAGAGAACCAGCTATAAACTGTTACACAATACACACATTAGTTTTACCATCTGAGATACAGAGAACCAGCTATACACTGTTACACAATACACACATTAGTTTTACCATCTGAGATACAGAGAACCAGCTATACGCTGTTACACAATACACACATTAGTTTATACCATCTGAGATACAGAGAACCAGCTATACACTGTTACACAATACACACATTAGTTTTACCATCTGAGATACAGAGAACCAGCTATAAACTGTTACACAATACACACATTAGTTTTACCATCTGAGATACAGAGAACCAGCTATACGCTGTTACACAATACACACATTAGTTTTACCATCTGAGATACAGAGAACCAGCTATAAACTGTTACACAATACACACATTCGTTTATACCATCTGAGATACAGAGAACCAGCTATACACTGTTACACAATACACACATTAGTTTTACCATCTGAGATACAGAGAACCAGCTATACACTGTTACACAATACACACATTAGTTTTACCATCTGAGATACAGAGAACCAGCTATACACTGTTACACAATACACACATTAGTTTTACCATCTGAGATACAGAGAACCAGCTATAAACTGTTACACAATACACACATTAGTTTTTACCAACTTGTGTGACCAGACTAAAAAGAGAATTAATGTAATTCTAATGCCACTATAGTGGAGAGAATATCAACTAAATGTAGTACTGTATCTTTATATAGTTCACATGGTGAAGAGACTTGCAGGACAACAGGCCCAGGTATCCTGCCAGCTAGTGGAAACCTGTTGTCTTTTCCAATATCACACTGGCCAGAATCCTCAGGGTCCATCCCTGACTATAACCAATCTGTGTTGTCATGTAAAACTACTGTCCTGGCCTTTATAATGAGCAGCCTCTTCTCCTACAAGCAGCCAGCATCTGTTTCTCCAACACGGGAGGGTGTTCCACCCCTCCACCCCCCTGCCTGTCCCCTGTCAGAAAACTGTCAGAAACCGTTTCAGGGAAGCTCATCTGCCTGCTCGTCATCCTCACCAGGGTCTTGACCTGACTGCAGTTTGGCGTCGTAACCGACTTCAGTGGTAAATGCTCACCTTCCATGTCCACTGGAGAAGTGTTCTCTTCATGGATGAATCCCGACTTCAACTGTACCGGGCAGATGGCAGACAGCGTGAATGGTGTTGGTGGCGGTGGGGTTGTGGTGCCAACCAACACGATAGTATTGTCGTGCCATTCATCCACCACCGTCACCTCGTGTTTCAGCATGATAATGCATGACCCCATGTCTCAATAGTCTGTACACAATTCCTGGAAGTTGAAAATATCCCAGTTCTTCCATGGAGAGAAAGAGGAGAGAGAGAGAGAGAGAGAGAGAGAGAGGCAGAGACAGAGAGGAGGAGTAGTTTTACCTTGAAGAATGGGCAAACATCCCAGTGGCTGGATGTGCCAAGCTTATAGAAACATACCCCAAGAGACTTGCAGCTGTAATTGCTGCAAAAGGTGTCTCTACAATGTATTGACTTTGGGGGGTGAATAGTTTTGCACGCTCAAGTTTTCTGTTTTTTTGTCTTATTTCTTGTTTGTTTCTTAATAAAAAATATTTTGCAACTTCCAAGTGGTAGGCATGTTGTGTAAATCAAATGATACAACCCCCCAAAACATCCATTTTAATTCCAGGTTGTAATGCAACAAAATAGGAAAAATGCCAAGGGGATGAATACTTTTGCAAGGCACTGTAAGCCATACAACTTTACAACCGGTCTAATTTCTGCCAAACAAAATGTTAAACATGGCGATGTTGCTCTCATGGTCTCAATAAAGGTGTTCAATAATTAGTTACATGTCATGATTTATGCACTTCTTCATTCTGTTACAGTTCACCCCAAACACTGTTACAACTAACCCAGAACATGGGGTTTATTGTAACACATTGTAACACATTGTAACACTCCTTGTATTTAAGACAACACCAAGCACTGTTACAACTAACCCAGAACATGGGGTTTATTGTAACACATTGTAACACTCCTTGTAGTTAAGACAACACCAAGCATTTCCAGTCTGATTTACATACATAATAACCACCTCCATTTGGAAAGGACAGATGGAGGTTGTTTGTATCGAGGTGAAAGTGTAACAACCATCCCCGGTCTCCCCTAAACCTCCACTACAGTACTAAGATATGTATCAGTGGGGATTAAGAAGTGACTATACGCAATGCCCACTGAAAAACATGTGGTTAAACAGAGTATACCTGAGTATACCTTCCACTACACCACTGGTGTAGGCTACATTTAAAGAAATATACTTTTAATAAAATACAAATATATGTTATTGGAATTAGTAAATATAGTCTCAAAACTTAAATGTGTCTCTTGTGCAGGGCAACGTGTTTAATACAGAGTACTGATGACTCCTTACTCAACCCTCTCCATTCACTGTAATGTAATACACAGTATATGGGAAACTGATTGGCTGGTAGAGAGACAGCTTTTCTACCTGTCTCAGCTAAGGTGGGATGGAAATACTCAGTAGGGTCTCTACTAACCAGATATGGTTAGTTTTGGAGTAGAGACCGGTAGGAGCACCAGATTCAGCTGCCCTGCGAGCGGGAAAAGCCATACTGTTGCCATTTTGAAGCATTTCATGTGTCTGAATGTACAAACTGCCTCCCTGTTGGACCAGAGAGCAAATCAAGTGCACTATAGTTTCACCGCTGGCCAATGGGATGGCTCAGATTACCGTAACGGCATAAAACAAAAGGTTTAAAACCAGGACAAGGGGAAACTGTCAACAATACAGCAAATAGCTGCTGTTTTTATGAGGAAGTTCATGTTCAAGGTAGCCTAGTGGTTAAAGCATAGGACTATTAACTGAAAGGTTGCAAGATCAAATCCCTGAGCTGACAAGGTAAAAATCTGTCGTTCTTCCCCTGAACAAGGCAGTTAGCCCACTGTTCCTAGGCTGTCATTGAAAATAAGATTTTGTTCTTATCTGACTTGCCTAGTTAAATAAAGGTTAAAAAAACCTACTCAGTCAACAGTTTTAGAAGCCATAAAATGAGCGTTCTTCCTATTTCCCCTCAGCGCTACAACAATGAGCAGGAAAGTGTCTCTATAGGCTTCTGACCATCAGATGCAGGCACCATCAGCCCTGTAAAATAAAAATAAAAAGCTAATTATTTAAATGTATGCTCACTCAGCTGTGCCTCACAAGTAATACAACTAATACTGGTGTAATCATATAGCCTACCTCAACTTTAAAATATGGCCTGAACAATGTATTGGCAGAGTAATTCAAGCTAAGCTAATATGTGGTGTGTGGTGTAGAGTAGGTCAGAAGGCTAAACTGGACAACCTTTACTGAAACTTCAGCCTGTATTAGACTGAAACTACCTAATAAAACTATGGTGGAGCCTCAAACACACTTCAGTGCAGGATGTTTATTTACATAGTGATTCAGAAAGAAAACTGTACTGCCACTAAAGTATACATTATGGGGACAGCTAAACAGTGCTTCCCCATCAACAGCTCAATGAAAAAGGTTCCCCCTTGAACTGAGAGGCTCCCCACTGTTCCCCGGGCGCCGAAGGGGCTCCGCACCTCTCTGATTCAGAGGGGTTAAATGCAGAAGACACATTTCAGTTGAATGCATTCAGTTGTCACTGACTAGGTATCCCCCTTTCCCTTTTGCAGGTGAAGCCCCCTCCCATCAGAACATACAAAACTCATGAAATAAGCCATTACAAACATGAAAGACTACATTTCCACTCAGCTAAACATATCATGAATTATCTTAAATTAACCTTTGCAATCGGTTTATCATAATACTATATAGCACAATATAATACATTTGCATAAACCCATCATTACTAACATGGTGTCTTCCAATACAGCCATTCACATGAACGCGCAATTCTGGACAGGCACTACAAAGCCAGCCTGACTGTGGTAGCTCTGGTCCTTGGTGTGGAAAAGGGAGAGGAGGACCGTGTGATGACAGAAGCAGAAATGTCATTTGAAGTTGAAAGCGCGTCGAGTACAGTTAGCGAGAAAGATGAGTGGACAACAGTGAAGTCCATGAATGGAACAAAAAGGACTAACATATTGTGTAAAATGAGTCTGATGAATCGTTGCTTGTTGGAGAACGTTCCTCATTGGATAATGGATGTTTAGTTGGTAAACCCTTTTGAAGTCAGGAGGATGGTGAAGAAGGTGTTGGGAATTGTGGATGCAGTCATAGTAACCAGGAGTGGTATGGTGTTGATATGGTGTAGTCATAGTAACCAGGAGTGGTATGGTGTTGATATTGTGTAGTCATAGTAACCAGGAGTGGTATGGTGTTGATATTGTGTAGTCATAGTAACCAGGAGTGGTATGGTGTTGATATTGTGTAGTCATAGTAACCAGGAGTGGTATGGTGTTGATATGGTGTAGTCATAGTAACCAGGAGTGGTATGGTGTTGATATGGTGTAGTCATAGTAACCAGGAGTGGTATGGTGTTGATATTGTGTAGTCATAGTAACCAGGAGTGGTATGGTGTTGATATTGTGTAGTCATAGTACCCAGGAGTGGTATGGTGTTGATATGGCGTAGTCATAGTAACCAGGAGTGGTATGGTGTAAATAGTGTGTATATATAAAAAGCAAAAGGAACATGCATTGTGGCTCGTGAGTTTATCGACACATGAAGTGAACAGTTTGATATTCGGAGCAGCCACCGGTAAAAGGTGTTTCTCTGGCGTCCCGTTGGACATTGATGATTAATATCTGAGACATTAAATTCCAGGAGTAGTTAATGTACGTCTCTTGACCCGTATGGAGAATGTAGCTGTTTATCTGTATTATTGACCCCAATGGTGAATGTAGCTGTTTATCTGTATTATTGACCCCTATGGAGAATGTAGCTGTTTATCTGTATTATTGACCCATCTGGAGAATGTAGCTGTTTATCTGTATTATTGACCTCTATGGAGAATGTAGCTGTTTATCTGTATTATTGACCCCTATGGAGAATGTAGCTGTTTATCTGTATTATTGACCCCTATGGAGAATGTAGCTGTTTATCTGTATTATTGACCCCTATGGAGAATGTAGCTGTTTATCTGTATTATTGACCCTTATGGAGAATGTAGCTGATTATCTGTATTATTGACCTCTATGGAGAATGTAGCTGTTTATCTGTATTATTGACCCCTATGGTGAATGTAGCTGTTTATCTGTATTATTGACCTCTATGGAGAATGTAGCTGTTTATCTGTATTATTGACCCCTATGGTGAATGTAGCTGTTTATCTGTATTATTGACCCCTATGGAGAATGTAGCTGTTTATCTGTATTATTGACCCCTATGGAGAATGTAGCTGTTTATCTGTATTATTGACCCTCTATGGAGAATGTAGCTGTTTATCTGTATTATTGACCCCTATGGAGAATGTAGCTGTTTATCTGTATTATTGACCCATCTGGAGAATGTAGCTGTTTATCTGTAATATTGACCCTATGGAGAATGTAGCTGTTTATCTGTATTATTGACCCCTATGGAGAATGTAGCTGTTTATCTGTATTATTGACCCTATGGAGAATGTAGCTGTTTATCTGTAATATTGACCCTATGGAGAATGTAGCTGTTTATCTGTATTATTGACCCCTATGGAGAATGTAGCTGTTTATCTGTATTATTGACCCCTATGGAGAATGTAGCTGTTTATCTGTATTATTGACCCCTATGGAGAATGTAGCTGTTTATCTGTATTATTGACCCCTATGGAGAATGTAGCTGTTTATCTGTATTATTGACCCCTATGGAGAATGTAGCTGTTTATCTGTATTATTGACCCCTATGGAGAATGTAGCTGTTTATCTGTATTATTGACCCCTATGGAGAATGTAGCTGTTTATCTGTATTATTGACCCCTATGGAGAATGTAGCTGTTTATCTGTATTATTGACCCCTATGGAGAATGTAGCTGTTTATCTGTATTATTGACCCCTATGGAGAATGTAGCTGTTTATCTGTAATATTGACCCCTATGGAGAATGTAGCTGTTTATCTGTATTATTGACCTCTATGGAGAATGTAGCTGTTTATCTGTAATATTGACCCTATGGAGAATGTAGCTGTTTATCTGTATTATTGACCCCTATGGAGAATGTAGCTGTTTATCTGTATTATTGACCCCTATGGAGAATGTAGCTGTTTATCTGTATTATTGACCCCTATGGAGAATGTAGCTGTTTATCTGTATTATTGACCCCTATGGAGAATGTAGCTGTTTATCTGTATTATTGACCCCTATGGAGAATGTAGCTGTTTATCTGTATTATTGACCCCTATGGAGAATGTAGCTGTTTATCTGTATTATTGACCCCTATGGAGAATGTAGCTGTTTATCTGTATTATTGACCCATCTGGAGAATCCCTATGGAGAATGTAGCTGTTTATCTGTATTATTGACCCCTATGGAGAATGTAGCTGTTTATCTGTATTATTGACCCCTATGGAGAATGTAGCTGTTTATCTGTATTATTGACCCCTATGGAGAATGTAGCTGTTCATCTGTATTATTGACCCGTATGGAGAATGTAGCTGTTTATCTGTATTATTGACCCTTATGGAGAATGTAGCTGTTTATCTGTATTATTGACCTGTATGGAGAATGTAGCTGTTTATCTGTATTATTGACCCCTATGGAGAATGTAGCTGTTTATCTGTATTATTGACCCCTATGGAGAATGTAGCTGTTTATCTGTATTATTGACCCCTATGGAGAATGTAGCTGTTTATCTGTATTATTGACCCCTATGGAGAATGTAGCTGTTTATCTGTATTATTGACCCCTATGGAGAATGTAGCTGTTTATCTGTATTATTGACCCCTATGGAGAATGGGGGAAAAGGAGCAGAGTTTATCTGTATTATTGGTGTTTGATGAGTATTTACCACCCTATGATAAGTTGGGATATATAAGATATGCCATAAGAGCGTTTGTGTAAAAAGTGAAAGCAGTTGGTCTGTGTCAAGTGTTTTCAGACTGAAGGAATATGTTCTAGAAGTGTCTGTGAATGTAAAATGTTGTAACTGTGGTAGGGATCATATTTCTAAATTCCCAGAATGCCCTGTTAGGGTGAAAGAGGTTGAGGAGTCAAGGATCAGGGCTGTACAGCAAGTCTCCTATGTGGAGGTGGTGAAGAGAGTTGAAGGGAAAAGAGGCCACAGTTCTGAAGAAGATATGGAGGTGGATGTACCACAACCAGTTGTAAATGTTATACGTCAATCAAGTGATCTGGATACACTTATTGAGGAAAAGGTGGATTTTGTAGCATTTACAGCCACAGTTATTCATTGTACTGTACATTATTATAACTGCAGCAGAGAAGTTTTTGGGCCTCCAAGACTTACGGCAGAAGCACTTCAAGGACTACTGTCACCAGGAAATGTCCCTCCATCACAGGATCCCTCTGAGCCTGTGTAGGGACCTGATTAAAATAGAAAAGCAGGCTGATTTAGTTTAATTAACATGATACTTTGTATGGAATTTGTTATTTTATTTATATTATTACATGTTTATCCTTTTTGGAGACGTATTATCCACCTGAACAGTAGGTGGCGGAATGCACATATAATTGTTGCGAACGTAATTATACCATAGAAGAAGAAGCTCGCGTCCTTATTCCAGCAAACCCGGAAGTTACAGAGACGGAGAGGGACAGAAACAATCAAACAGCGCTACTCCACAACATTACTAAGTACAATATACATCACATGAATCAAACATGAATGCTTGTCTGCCTATTCCTTATACCATATTGTTACTGAAGGAAGGTAATAATAATGTGTGTATTGTATGAACTGAGATGTTAAATGAACTGTGTCGACACATTGCTAACGGAGCTGAAAACGGAGCAGGGAGGAGGTGTGTTAGTTTACCAAATGCTGTCCGCGGCCAGTGACTGACTTCTCCGGCAGACGGTGACAGTCAGCTAAATAGCTTTTTTTGTCTTAAAGGGACAGTGTTGTATTTTGGGACACACTTGCGTAAGCTTGCATCAAACACAACAGCATTTTCAGTCACCTCCTTGCCTGAAGGAGAAGTGGATAAACAAGTTAATGTCAAGCCCTGCATGTTTCTTTCAGAAGTCTCATGGAATGTAGGCCTATATTAAACACCACACATTGGCTGCTACTGTAGGCTGAATGATAGAACAACTGTTTCCATGTTAAAATGTTATGGGAAGCATTTTCTCCATTGTTTTTGATGGTAGGTCACTCTGGTAGGCCTACGTTATGATCAAATAGCCACAGTAGCCTACTTGTCCACTGTTAACTGTAACTTAAAGGGGGTACAGCCTCAGTGTTCACAGTAAACGCACACTGGAAGTTGCACAGAATTTTCACAATGTTCAAGTTTGAGCTCAGCACACCTGAAATCTGCTCAGTCCCGGAAAAAGTTAGAGGAACATTGGTGATGGTGTCATGCATCTGACGGTTGTATATTCAGTGTGTCAATGATTGATTGTATCTGTCTCTATGTAAATGAATGAGAGTATATATTATATATTATATTGGTGTTATGTTAGAGTAGGAGAAGGGAGGGGTGTAGAAGCTAGAGGTCTGTGATCTGAGTCAAGATCAACAGGTCCTCAACACTATATGTCAGGAAGAGAGAGAGAGAGAGAATGAGAGAGAGAGAGAGGGAGATGGAAGAGAGAATGAGAGAGAGGGAGATGGAAGAGAGAGAGATGAGCAGAGGGACAGGGAGGAGAGGAGGGGTGGGGAGGGTGAGAGATAAAGGGAGGGAGGTGTCAAAAGAGATGGACTGACATAGTAACATACAGTCAACTGAATATAGTCAACCAGTAACGTCTTCCACTATTTGCCCAGCTCAGCTTGACCCTGACCTATGGAACTGAATGATTGAGAAAACAAAAATAGATGAAAGCAAATATATTAAATTATACACTGCTCAAAAAAATAAAGGGAACACTTAAACAACACATCCTAGATCTAAATGAAATAAATAATCTTATTAAATACTTTTTTCTTTACATAGTTGAATGTGCTGATGTAACAGTGTAGGTTCCGTCCCTCTCTTCGCCCCAACCCGGGCTCGAACCAGGGACCCTTGCACACATCAACAACTGACACCCCACGAAGCATCGTTACCCATCGCGCCACAAAAGCCGCGGCCCTTGCGACGCAAGCGGAAACCCTACTTCAAGTCTCAGAGCGAGTGACGTGACCGATTGAAATGCTACTAGCGCGCACCACCGCTAACTAACTAGCCATTTCACATCGGTTACACTGACAACAAAATCACACAAAAATAATCAATGGAAATCCAATTTTTCAACCCATGGAGGTCTGGATTTGGAGTCACACTCAAAATTAAAGTGGAAAACCACACTACAGGCTGATCCAACTTTGATGTAATGTCCTTAAAACAAGTCAAAATGAGGCTCAGTAGTGTGTGTGGCCTCCACGTGCCTGTATGACCTCCCTACAACGCCTGGGCATGCTCCTGATGAGGTGGCGGATGGTCTCCTGAGGGATCTCCTCCCAGACCTGGACTAAGCCAACTCCTGGACAGTCTGTGGTGCAACGTGGCGTTGGTGGATGGAGCGAGACATGATGTCCCAGATGTGCTCAATTGGATTCAGGTCTGGGGAACGGGCGGGCCAGTCCATAGCATCAATGCCTTCCTCTTGCAGGAACTGCTGACACACTCCAGCCACATGAGGTCTAGCATTGTCTTGCATTAGGAGGAACCCAGGGCCAACCGCACCAGCATATGGTCTCACAAGGGGTCTGAGGATCTCATCTCGGTACCTAATGGCAGTCAGGCTACCTCTGGCGAGCACATGGAGGGCTGTGCGGCCCCCCAAAGAAATGCCACCCCACACCATGACTGACCCACCGCCAAACCGGTCATGCTGGAGGATGTTGCAGGCAGCAGAATGTTCTCCACGGCGTCTCAGACTCTGTCACGTCTGAACCTGCTTTCATCTGTGAAGAGCACAGGGCGCCAGCGGCGAATTTGCCAATCTTGGTGTTCTCTGGCAAATGCCAAATGTCCTGCACGGTGTTGGGCTGTAAGCACAACCCCCACCTGTGGACATCGGGCCCTCATACCACCCTCATGGAGTCTGTTTCTGACCGTTTGAGCAGACACATGTACATTTGTGGCCTGCTGGAGGTTATTTTGCAGGGCTCTGGCAGTGCTCCTCCTGCTCCTCCTTGCACAAAGGCGGAGGTAGCGGTCCTGCTGCTGGGTTGTTGCCCTCCTACAGCCTCCTCCACGTCTCCTGATGTACTGGCCTGTCTCCTGGTAGCGCCTCCATGCTCTGGACACTACGCTGACAGACACAGCAAACCTTCTTGCCACAGCTCGCATTGATGTGACATCCTGGATGAGCTGCACTACCTGAGCCACTTGTGTGGGTTGTAGACTCCGTCTCATGCTACCACTAGAGTGAAAGCACTGCCAGCATTCAAAAGTGACCAAAACATCAGCCAGGAAGCATAGGAACTGAGAAGTGGTCTTTGGTCCCCACCTGCAGAACCACTCCTTTATTGGGGGTGTCTTGCTAATTGCCTATAATTTCCACCTGTTGTCTATTCCATTTGCACAACAGCATGTGAAATTTATTGTCAATCAGTGTTGCTTCCTAAGTGGACAGTTTGATTTCACAGAAGTGTGATTGACTTGGAGTTACATTGTGTTGTTTAAGTGTTCCCTTTATTTTTTTGAGCAGTATATATAAACTCATCTGTAAAGAGATGTTCATCTTTCCACATTGTAACTTTTGTGGTGAGGTCTTGTTGAGAAATGTCACACCATTTCTCAGTGCTCAATGTCTCAACAGTGTTTTTCAAAGGAACCACAACCATTTGTCCTGTTCATCTCTCACAGCTTAGTTCAGTCTACTGCTAAATAACAGGATATGGAGAAACAGCATTTGGCTGTGAGTCCAGAACGATGAGTCAGTCATGTAGACAAAGGGGAAGTGTTCTAGCAGAGGGAGCAAGCCTCATCAGTACATCATGTGACTTTAGTTAAATACATAGATACACCGGATAAACATTTTTACAGACTTTAATTAAATGTATAGATACATTAATCCACATTTAGTTAAATGCATAGATACACTGGATAAATATTATAACAGCAATATTGCGACCATACACCCTCTCAGCCAGCCAGCTCCACTAGGGCCCTCTCAGCCAGCCAGCTCCACTAGGGCCCTCTCAGCCAGCCAGCTCCACTAGGGCCCTCTCAGCCAGCCAGCTCCACTAGGGCCCTCTCAGCCAGCCGGCTGAGAGGGGCCATAGCGGAGCAGAGGGGCCGTAGCGGAGCAGAGGGGCCATAGTGGAGCAGAGGGGCCGTAGTGGAGCAGAGGGCCCGTAGTGGAGCAGAGGGGCCATAGCGGAGCGGTTAATAACAATCACTCAAAAGGTGCAGAGTTAAGAGCCCAACGAAATAGAGTTTGGTTTCAGCCAAAGGACTATGGAACTGAGAGGCTGCTGTTGGTTTGTGGTGAGGTCTTGTTGAGAAATGTCACGCCATTTCTCAGTGCTCATTGTCACAACACTGTTTTTCAAATGAATGTTGAGGGTGGTGCAGTTGCCGTACCACGCAGTGATACAGCCCGACAGGATGCTCTCGATTGTGCGTTTGTGAGGGTTTTAGGTGACAAGCCACATTTATTCAGTCTCCTGAGGTTGAAGAGGCGCTGTTACGCCTTTGTCACCACGCTGTCTGTGTGGGTGGATCTTTCAGTTTATCCGTGATGTGTACGCTGAGGAACTTTCTCCACTACTGTCCCGTCGATGTGGATAGTGGGGTGCTCTCTGCTGTTTCTCGAAGTCCACGGTCATCTCCTTTGTTTTGTTGACGTTGAGTTAGAGGTTGTTTTCCTGACACCACACTCCGAGCGCTCTCACCTCCTCCCTGTAGGCTGTCTCGTCGTTGTTTGTAATCAAGCCCACTACTGTTGTATCGTCTGCAAACTTGATGATCGAGTTGGAGGCGTGCATGGCCACGCAGTCATGGGTGAACAGGGAGTACAGGAGGGGGCTGAGCACGCACCCTTGTAGGGCCACAGTGTTGAGGATCAGCTAAGTGGAGATGTTGTTTCCTACCTTCACCACCTGGGGGCAGCCCGTCAGAAAGTCCAGGACCCAATTGCACAAGGCGGGGTTGAGACCCAGGGCCTTAAGCTTAATGATGAGCTTGGAGGGTACTATAGTGTTGAATGCTGAGCTGTAGTCAATGAACAGGTATTCCTCTTGTCCAGATGGGATTGGGCAGTGTGCAGTGTGATGGCGATTGCATCGTCTGTGGACCTGTTGGGGCGATATGCAAACTGAAGTGGGTCAAGGGTGGCAGGTAAGGTGGAGGTGATATGATCCTTGACTAGTCACTCAAAGCACTTCATGGTGACAGAAGTGAGTGCTACGGTGTGATAGTCATTTAGTTCAGTTACCTTAGCTTTCTTGGGAACAGGAACAATGGTGGCCATCTTGAAGCATGTGGGGACAGCATACTGGGATAGGGATTGATTGAATATGTCCGTAAATACCCCAGCCAGCTGGTCTGTGCATGCTCTGAGGACGGGGCTAGGGATGCCATCTGGGCCAGCAGCCTTGTGAGGGTTAACACGTGTAAATGTCTTACTCACGTCGGCCATGGAGAAGGAGAGGGGGGGCTATGATCCATCTTGGACTTCACATTTTCCAGAAGAAAGCAGGTGGCCGTTTCTGTGGAGTGTTTTGCTCTGAAGCCAAACTGCATGGAGTGTAATGTGAAGGGGCTGTTGTTGAGGTGGGAAATCAGTTGTTCTGCTACACACTTTTCAACAACCTTCGACACTACAGGTAGTATACTAATGGGCCTGTAGTTACTCACATCAGCAGGGTCGCCCGATTTAAAGATGGACGTTATTATGGCTGACTTCCATACCCTTGGAAACACCCCCAGACCAATAGATGTGTTGGTGACCTTAGTAATGGGGCCAATGAGTGACTCTTTGTAGTTTTTAAGAAAGGTACAGTCCAGCCCAAACACATCTTTGGATTTAGAGTTCTTTAGTGAGCTAATCACCTTGTTCACCTTTGACTCAGAAACCTCCCTTATGATGAAGACAGGTTGAGCGTCATTCACTAGCACTGAGCCCAATAAACCAGTGGAGGGGTTCTGTGTCAGTACTGTCATGACGTTGGCCTCTCCCTTTTGCACACAATCCACCCTGTGTGTAAAGGGTAGAAAAACTCTAAAATTCCAGGAAAGTCTCTGGCCACATTGGCCCATAGAGAGACAAAGGAAATTCTTCCAACTCATAGAATTGAAGAATCCAGCTACGAACTGATCCGCTGGTACCATTTTGTGATACTCAGAAGAGACAATATAGCCATATTACCATAAAACTGTTTATATAATAGACTCAGTTTAAGACTTGCCTCATATGGGTGTATGGAATGTATTGATAAGGATAAAGCTTTTGTAAGACATTGAGATGCTATGTACTGATGTAATGTGATAGAATTGGATTTCTGTAACCAAACCTAACTCAGTCATAGGCACGCCCCCAGGGACACATACAGGACCAGGCGTCATTTGACCAGCCTGTTCGATGGGCACTATAAATCACTCCCTGATTTACATTTCTCTAGACCAGGCCTAAACTCTATGGCCAGAGGTTTGACCATCCAATTCCTCTACTGAAAGTGAACCATACCACGTGGTTAACTTTTAGACGATTGATATCGACAGAATAAGAACAAGTCTTTGATATTAATTATTAGTCTGCAGCTAAGTAAATTATATCATCGAACGCGAAGACCAACGAAACCACCATTCTATGACGACATTAATGAATGTCGCTCTGACACTTCCATTCTAACCGAGAGAGAGAGAGAGAGAACGCGGACAAAACTCTCCAACAGAACCGAACTCTCCAACAAAGAACGACGACACACTGAGCGTAAATATATATTGATTGCAATTGTTCCCGAATGAGTGAGCCTTCAATTGTTAATATTAAATCACCCTGTGTAACTTCTCAGCCGACCTTTTATGACCCATTGTTCAACAGGCCGACCTGACTGCTTAGCCCACAAGGGCAAATTCCGATACCAATCCTTTGTGACAATAATTACTGTTTGTATGTTTTTCTGTTAATTACTTAGTGTAGTAAATAAATGATTTTAAGACAATAGATGTATGGATGATTTTAGTAAAGACTGGGTTCGTGCAGATACAACAATTTACGACGTTTTGGAATGAGACTGAACGAGGTAAATACACCATTTTAAACTTAGAAGATAATCGACCTATACTATAATAGAATATAATATTATAGTACAGGAAAGTTATATTAGGAAAATTATAGCTTTGTAATCTGAATATTCTCCTTGGTGCCCCGACCTCCTAGTTAATTACAATTAAACGATTAATCAGTTTAATCGCGTGATAATAATTACAGGGAGCTAATTGATAAACATATCTTCCGTTTAATGGTACCCCCAAAGACACGACAGTACTTTGACAGAGTCAATAAAGTAGAAATTGAAGGCTATTGCTATTTCGACAGCATCCTGTGTTAGATTGTTATTCACCATGATTTCTAGTCTTTTTGCATTATTACTATGGTCTTTCCCTGTTAACTTTTTTAGATTCTCCCAGATCAATTTAGAATTTCCCTTTGCCTCACCAATTATGTTAATAAAAAAGTTTGCCTTGGCCTGTCTGATTTCTTTCGTCACCTTATTTCTCAACATGGTAAACCTACGTCTGTCATGCTCTAATTTGGATTTTAGGGCTGTTTTTAGAGCATAATCTCGTTCTTTCATCAATTTCCAAATTTCTCCATTTAGCCAAGGAAGAGTGCTGTTTTGGCCAGGTTTGGATTTGATTTTCTTTAGGAAACCATTTATTGTAGTCTGGATTGTGGAAAGATAGAAAAACCTCACTATCAGCTTCCACGTCTGTATAGGACAAGAGATCATTCCAGTTAATTCCATTAATTGCGTTTTCAAAATAGTTTAATTCACTCTTAGGTATTCTTAGCTGATCCGGCTTTCTAACAATGTAGCCTTGTGACCAGCTAGTAGTTGGTTGATATGGTGCAGTAGGTTACAGTACAACATTACTAAATGATAACAACGTAGCCTTGTGACCAGCTAGTAGTTGGTTGATATGGTGCAGTAGGTTACAGTACAACATTACTAAATGATAACAACGTAGCCTTGTGACCAGATAGTAGTTGGTTGATATGGTGCAGTAGACTACAGTACAACATTACTAAATGATAACAATGTAGCCTTGTGACCAGATAGTAGTTGGTTGATATGGTGCAGTAGGTTACAGTACAACATTACTAAATGATAACAACGTAGCCTTGTGACCAGATAGTAGTTGGTTGATATGGTGCAGTAGGTTACAGTACAACATTACTAAATGATAACAACGTAGCCTTGTGACCAGCTAGTAGTTGGTTGATATGGTGCAGTAGGTTACAGTACAACATTACTAAATGATAACAACGTAGCCTTGTGACCAGATAGTAGTTGGTTGATATGGGGTGCAGTAGGTTACAGTACAACATTACTAAATGATAACAACGTAGCCTTGTGACCAGATAGTAGTTGGTTGATATGGTGCAGTAGACTACAGTACAACATTACTAAATGATAACAACGTAGCCTTGTGACCAGATAGTAGTTGGTTGATATGGGGTGCAGTTAACTAGCGTCGTTGTTATTCGTTGGGTCCCTTGACAAAATTATGTTATTTTTGACTTGGTAAAATAAGCTAATGGTTGTGTACACTCTCACTAGATAGAATTATGTGGTGAGGTCTTGTTGAGAAATGTCACACCATTTCTCAGTGCTCAATGTCTCAACACTGTTTCTCAAAAGAACCACAACCATTTGTCCTGTTCATCTCTCACAGCTTAGTTCAGTCTACTGCTAAATAACAGGATATGGAGAAACAGCATTTGGCTGTGAGTCCAGAACCATGAGTCAGTCATGTAGACAAAGGGGAAGTGTTCTAGCAGAGGGAGCAGGTCTCATCAGTACATCATGTGACTTTAGTTAAATACATAGATACACTGGATAAACATTATAACAGACTTTAATTAAATACATAGATACACTGGATAAACATTATAACAGACTAATTAAATACATAGTTACACTGGATAAACATTATAACAGACTAATTAAATACATAGATACACTGGATAAACATTATTACAGACTTTAATTAAATATATAGATTCACTGGATAAACATTATAACAGACTTTAATTAAATACATAGATTCACTGGATAAACATTATAACAGACTAATTAAATACATAGATACACTGGATAAACATTATAACAGACTAATTAAATACATAGATACACTGGATAAACATTATAACAGACTTTAATTAAATATATAGATACACTGGATAAACATTATAACAGACTAATTAAATACATAGATACACTGGATAAACATTATAACAGACTAATTAAATACATAGATACACTGGATAAACATTATTACAGACTAATTAAATACATAGATACACTGGATAAACATTATTACAGACTAATTAAATATATAGATACACTGGATAAACATTATAACAGACTTTAATTAAATACATAGATACACTGGATAAACATTATAACAGACTTTAATTAAATACATAGATACACTGGATAAACATTATAACAGACTAATTCAATACATAGATTCACTGGATAAACATTATAACAGACTAATTCAATACATAGATACACTGGATAAACATTATAACAGACTTTAATTAAATATATAGATACACTGGATAAACATTATAACAGACTAATTAAATACATAGATACACTGGATAAACATTATAACAGACTAATTAAATACATAGATACACTGGATAAACATTATTACAGACTAATTAAATACATAGATACACTGGATAAACATTATAACAGACTTGAATGAAATACATAGATACACTGGATAATCATTATAACAGACTAATTAAATACATAGATACACTGGATAAACATTATAACAGACTAATTAAATACATAGATACACTGGATAAACATTATTACATACTAATTGCAGTAGACTACAGTACAACATTACTAAATGATAACAACGTAGCCTTGTGACCAGCTAGTAGTTGGTTGATATGGGGTGCAGTTAACTAGCGTCGTTGTTATTTGTTGGGTCCCTTGACTAAATCATGTTATTTTTGACTTGGTAAAATAAGCTAATGGTTTTGTACTCTCTCACTAGATAGAATTATGTGGTTTGGTGGCAGATTTTCAACAGAAAATAGACAGATACAGTATATCATCAGCAATTGTCAATCAGATGAGATGCACAGCGAACCCATATTGAATTTCATTCATTTATAAATGTGTAGACTAATTATTGTTAATATTCCAGGTTTCAGGCCGTCCAATCACAACCCTGAAGCCCCCTGTCCCCAGCAGGAAAGACCAGGAAAAAGTGTTAGCTGAAGGTACAACTTCCTATTGAGGAAATGTAAGACAACTCAATGTCATATTTAGAGTTACTGACATGAATAGAAGCATATACAAACAATCTATCACATGTATTTTATAAAGCCCCTTTTACATCAGCAGTTGTCACAAAGAGCTTATACAGATACCCAGCCTATAACCCCAAAGAGCAAGCAATGCAGACGTAGAAGCACAGTGGCTAGGAAAGTCTCCCTAGAAAGGCAGGAACCTAGGAAGAAACCTAGAGAGGAACCAGGCTCTGAGGGGTGGCCAGTCTTCTGGCTGTGCTGGTGGAGATGATAAAAGACTACAGCCATTTAGACAGATGACCAGCAGTGTCAAATAATAGAGGTTTATAGAGGGTGCAATAGTTCAGCACCTCAGGAGTAAATGCCAGTTGGCTCTTCATAGCTGAGCGTTTAGAGGTTGAGACAGTAGGTCCGGTAGAGAGAGACAGGATCAAACAGCGGGTCTGGGACAAGGTAGTACCTCTGGTGAGCCTTGAGCAGGTCAGGGTTCCATAGCTGCAGACAGAAACAGCAGAGACTGGATCAGCAGCACGACCAGGTGGACTGGAGACAGGGACAGACAGGAGTCGTCAGGCCAGGTAGTCCTGAGGCAGGGTCCTAGATCTCATGTCATTCAGTAATACATGTCCTTTGATCTCCTTTTTACTGGACACTGTTGATAGCCATTTTTCCCAAGCTAATCACTGATTGGCCGACTACAAGGATGTGGTCAGGTTGAGACTTCTGAGTCATAATAACACAGAACACACACATCAGATTGCAAGGGCAAGTACAATACGTGAGTTACTTGATGTGGAATAGAGTTCCATGTAGTCATGGCTCTATGTAGTACTGTGCTCCTCCCATAGTCTGTTCTGTTTAGGTTGGTGTGTAGTCAAGGCTTTGTCATTAAAATGATATTGTGCCTATTTTTCAGATCTGCCCACCTGCTCAGTGGGTGACAGGTCTTTCCACCAAGCTGTTCCAGGCCTGGAGTGGCATGCTGGAACTTCCAGAGGCTTCTACACCTGAAGCATTGTGATGTGGTCCAGGTAATTATCAAACACACGTTTACACACTCACTCAATCACTCACTCTGTTTTGTTATATAATTATTTTAACTTTTGAAAATTGTTCCTCTCTCTCTTAGATCTGACAGCACTATTAGCTCAACCACAGTCTTCACAGCTGCAGTCGTCTGCCCCTGCACCTGCTACACCGGCCACGACAGCTGATACAGGTCATTATCACATCCATGTATACACACATGCACCCTCTCCCTCACTTGGGGCTCTATTCAATCACTTCCTCTTCAGCCGACATCCACATAGAGGTTGTTTTGGTGGTGTCTGAGGTGGAACTGTGTTAGAGATGTCAAATCCACAAGCTGCTCCTGACATTATACCTAAAGGGGACGTTGCCATTGGCTGCACGGATTCACATTAACAGAAATCTCATGCAGCCCAGTTTAGAAGTTTCAACACTGGAATGTGAGATGTAATCTGCACCTCCATTAGGCTGATAGAAATCCTCATGATTTAGAATGTGAGATGTAATCTACACCTCCATTAGGCTGATAGAAATCCTCATGATTTAGAATGTGAGATGTAATCTACACCTCCATTAGGCTGATAGAAATCCTCATGATTTAGAATGTGAGATGTAATCTGCACCTCCATTAGGCTGATAGAAATCCTCATGATTTAGAATGTGAGATGTAATCTACACCTCCATTAGGCTGATAGAAATCCTCATGATTTAGAATGTGAGATGTAATCTACACCTCCATTAGGCTGATAGAAATCCTCATGATTTAGAATGTGAGATGTAATCTACACCTCCATTAGGCTGATAGAAATCCTCATGATTTAGTTTCATGATTTAGAATGTGACCGTCATTATTTCTATATGACCTACACTTTCTCCTTCTGAACTTGTAACGTGAGTAGGACGGCTGTAGTTTTGTGACTTTGATCAAGAGCTGCTGCTCACTGATTGGACAGATCCAACACAGTTACACCTCTGACACGGCCAAAACATCAGCTATGTGGTGTCAGATATCACCGGTTAACACTTGATCTGATTGGATCTAGGCCTTACACTCATTCAGTCTGTTTAGTTTGTGATTATTGTCAGTTCAGAAAATTGTGCCTCTCTCTTTTAGATCTGCCAGCCCCAGCAGTTCAGCTGCAGTCTCAGCAGTCCTCTGCTGTGGTCTTTCATTTACCGGCTGCACCAGTTCCTACTACACTGGCCGTGAAGGGAGGAACTGTTGAGGAGACCCAGATGGATACAGGTCATTCAGAATTCTATTGCATATGCTCAGTCACACCAACAGATGTACACAGACATGTTGTTCACCTGTATACTTACTGTCACTTTGTGTGTCTCTCTTTCAGATCTGCCTGACAGCCTCACCCAGAAGACACTGGGCCTATCAAGACTGACAAAGCAGAGATGGGTGGCTGACAAGGAAAAATAAAACACACACACACATTATCCACAATGTAAACACATTGTAATTACTTGTTTATTTAATGTTTTGCTGCATTTTATTTGAGGATTGGAGAGATCTACTCCTTCATATCCATTCTTAATATCTACATAATTACTCTCCATATCTATCAAATCAAAGGGTGATTGATAATATTGTAAAAGACTATGGCTTAATGTTTACAGTTTGAGGAAATTCTGTGTGCTTTTTTCTGAGTTGAAAACATGTGTTGGTTCCACTTTTCTGGGCTCCGTTATTTACAAATAAGGAAAACTTCAAATGTGAATATATAAAATGAAGATATTAGAATACAGCCGTAGACAGAAGTCAAAGATCAACATACAACTGATGTCTCTCCTGAGTTCTGCCCCGAACAAAAGAAAGACAGGATCTTATATAGATCACCCCTTATGGTGTCAAACCCTGTATGTGCAGCTAAAAGAACAAGTTATTCTTAACACAAGGTTTCTGAGAACCGGTCTCAGCAGTATGTAAATCTGCCCTTGTTTCAGAGAAAAACAGAAGCTGTCTCTCTGTGTCTCTCTGTGTCTCGCTGTCATCCACAGTCCCTTTTCTCACCTCTTCTCACAGACGCAGGGCTGCGGGTTTTGGCAGAGAGCTACACACAGAGAGGCCTCAATATTCAGCTATACAGTGAGTATAAGTACAATGGCACGTCAGCAAATGAATAACAACATAATCAATGGTGGGGGTCTTTAGAAGACCCCCAAATCAACTTTAACCCTTCACATGCCTCCCTCTCACACACACATTAGACCCAATGTAAATAAATTGTAATAACTTGTTTATTTTATTTGAGGAAAATATCTGTAGTAAAGTACAATCACAGTAAAAGCAATGTCTTTGGTTTATTGGATATTTCTCTGAATACAATGTGTGACCAGAAGGAAGTCGGCAGACCTGCAACCCCTGGACTGTGTGGGTTTTGTCATCTGGAGCTGAAAAATAGAGAGATGGGAGGAAGAGTGGAGTTTAAAGGTTTATCATTAATAACAGACACAATTCTAGAATTAATTCATATTAGAATATATTACATAATGTTTCTGGAACATGCTTAATCCTGACATTGTCAAGGCCATACAAATATTGTATACCAAACAATTTAAAATTTTAAATTTTACATGACATATCCATTTATATGATATCCACATTTGTGGCTATTGATGATATCTGTGTTTTCTGTGAAAAAGAAGGTGAGAATCTGTCCCACTTGTTCTTTAATGTAAATTTGTGTCAGAATTCTGGGAAAACTTTGCAAAATACTTATTTACCATTATGAACACGACCCATGTTTTTGACATGAAAGATATATGTTCCTATTGCAATGATAACAAGACCATTGAAATGATTGTGAATTTTTGTATTCTTGTTGCCAAATAGTTTATACACAGACAAAAATTCTATACCAAAATTACAAATTTTTCTGATTGAATTTAACTATCTTATTAAAACATTAACCCCAGTGAATAACAACAAGAATAACATTTTCCTGAATCATTATAGATTTTTTCAGAGTGATTACAATGGCACTAGAATTGTTTATTTTTTTATTACTTCATTGATATTGTTTGTATGTTTTAGTATTTTCTCGTTAATACCTGCGTTCTGTTTTATATGATGTGTCGTGTCTTTGGGGTACGATTAAACTGAAGACAGGTTTATCAATTAACTCCCTGTAATTATTATCACGCAATTAAACTGATTAATCGTTTAATTGTAATTAACTAGGAGATCGGGGCACCAAGGACAATATTCAGATAACAAAGTTATAATTTTCCTAATATAACTTTCCTGTATTATAATATTATATTCTATTATAGTATAGGCCGATTATCTTCTGGTTTAAATGGTGTATTTTACCTCGAGTCCAGTCTCATTCCAAACGTCGTAAATTGTTGTATCTGCACGAACCCAGTCTTTACTAAAATCATCCATACATCAATTGTCTTAAAATCATTTATTTACTACACTAAGTAATTAACAGAAAACATACAAACAGTAATTATTGTCACAAAGGATTGGTATAGTAATGTGCCCTAATGGCTAACAGGCATGGCAGGTCTGTTAGACAATGGGTCATAAACGGTCAGCTGAGAAGGTACACAGAGTTCATTAATATTAACAATTGACAATTGAAGGCTCGCTCATTCGGGAACAATTGCAATCAATATATATTTACGCTCATGTGTCGTCGTTCTTTGTTGGAACGTCGTTCTGTGGAGAGTTTTGTCTCTCTCTCTCTCTCTCTCGGTTAGAATGGATCTTTCAGAGCGACATTCATTAATGTGGTCATAGAATGGATGTTTCGTTGGTCTTCGCGTTCGATGATATAATTTACTTAGCTGCAGACTAATAATTAATATCAAAGACTTGTTCTTATTCTGTCGGTCTCGATAGTCTAAAAGTTAACCATGTGGTGTAGTTCACTTTCAGTAGAGGAATTGGATGGTAAAACCTATTGGCCATGGAGTGGAGGCCTGGTCTAAAGAAATGTAAATCAGGGAGTGTTTTATAGTGCCCATAGAACAGCTTGTCAAATGACGCCTGGTCCTGTATGTGTCCCTGGGGGCGTGCCTATGACTGAGTTAGACTTGGTTACAGAAATACAATTCTATCACATTAACATCAGTACATAGCATCTCAATGTATTACAAAAGCTTTATCCTTATTAATACATTCTATACAACCATTATGATGCAAGTCTCAAGCTGAGGCTATTATATAAACAGTTTTATGGTAATATGGCTATATTGTCTCTTCTGAGTATCACAAAATTGTACCAAGCGGACCAGTTCATAGCTGGATTCTTCACCAATCTTCCACACCTTCTCCAGAACACAAATGTCGCTTGGCTCCCCAATTCTGTGCGTTGGAAGAATTTCCTGTGTCTCTCTATGGGCCATGTGGCCAGAGACTCTCCTGGAATTTTACCACTCCTTCACACAGGGAATGGGTGGGGGAAGGTAGGTTGGGAGATGGTGCAAAAGGGGAGGGGGTCAACTGTCCTCCCTGTACCAAAAGAGGCCAACGTCATGACATACCACCCCTGGTGGTTTGGATCTTGTTTATCCTGCAAGTTACAAATCAACATAAAATCATGACCACGTGATGTCCCATTGGTAGATCATCGTTGCAGTCCTCTCTGGTAGTTGAACTTGGTAGGCTCTCTGAAAGCGGAGCCGTCCACCACAAGGATGGGCAGTTGATGTCCGGTTGGTGATCGCCGTTGCGGTCTCCTCTAGTGGTGTACCTTGGTAGGTTCCCTGGAAGCTGTAAAGTACCCCAGGAAGGGCCAGGGGATGTCCTGGTTGGTGGTCGCCGTTACGGTCCCCCCCTCTGGTGGTTTACCTTGGTAGTCTCTCTGACAGCGGGCATGCCGCCACAAGGATAGGCTGTGGGTGGCCGGATTTGGGGTCACCGTTGCGGACCCGTCGTCCAGACTGGAAGATCTGGGCAGTAACTTAGGTAGATGTTAACAACGCACACACACTCATGAACTATATATAATTACATTCATTCCCCAATGAGCGGCGTTGTGGCACTAAGTGATGGTTGTATGGGGACTTTGTTTAACCTCTATGGGCTAGGTGGGACGCAAGCGTCCCACCCGTGGTGCACTCCATCAACAGCAGGTGCATTTCAAGAGCGGCAAATTTGAATCCAAATAAATGTCAAAATTCAAATTTTTCAAACATACAACTATTTTACACCCTTTGAAAGATAAACATCTCCTTAATCTAACCACGTTTTACGATTTCAAAAAGGTTTTACGGCGAAAGCATAAATTTAGAGTATGTTAGGACAGTACATTTACAAGAGTTGTGTGTAATGTTTTGTCAATTCAAAGACAGGGTCACCAAAACCATAAAACCAGCTAAAATGATGCACTAACCTTTTACAATCTCCATCAGATGACACTCCTAGGACATTATGTTAGACAATGCATGAATTTTTAGTTCTATCAAGTTCATATTTATATCCAAAAAGAGCGTTTTACTATGGCATTGATGTTGAGGAAATCGTTTCCCTCCAATAACCGGCAGTCAAGTCAGCACCACAAATTAAATAATTAAAATTAGAAAACATTGGTAAAATATTATATTGTCATTTAAAGAATTATAGATTTACATCTCTTGAACGCAATCAACTTGCCAGATTTAAAAATAACCTTACTGGGAAATCACACTTTGCAATAATCTGAGCACTGCGCCCAGAAAAATACGCGTTGCGATACAGACTAGCCGTCATGTTGGGGAGATCTAAAATCGAAAATACTATGTAAATAATCCATTACCTTTGATTCTCTTCATCAGATGTCACTTCCAGGTATCACAGGTCCATAACGAATGTAGTTTTGTTCAAAAAAGCTCATCATTTATGTCCAAAAATCTCCGTCTTGTTAGCACATGATCTAAGCCAGCCGGACTTCTCGTCATGAACGAGGGGAAAAAATATATTTACGTTCATTCAAACATGTCAAACGTTGTATAGCATAAATCATTAGGGCCTTTTTTAACCAGAACATGAATAATATTCAAGGTGGACGAATGCATTCTCTTTTATAACGTATTGGAACGAGGGTACCCAACATGAACTCGCGCGCCAGGTGTCTAATGGGCCATCATCGTTCCATGGCTCTTGTTCGGTCAGATCTCCCTCCAGAAGACTCAAAACACTTTGTAAAGGCTGGTGACATCTAGTGGAAGCAATAGGAAGTGCCAAAATATTCCTCAGCCCCTGTGTTTTTCAATGGCATAGGTTTAAAGGTAATACAACACATCAGGTATCCACTTCCTGTCAGAAAATGTCTCAGGGTTTTGCCTGCCAAATGAGTTCTGTTATACTCACAGACACCATTCAAACAGTTTTAGAAACTTTAGAGTGTTTTCTATCCATATATAATAAGTATATGCATATTCTAGTTACTGGGTAGGATTAGTAACCAGATTAAATCGGGTACATTTTTTTATCCAGCCGTGCAAATACTGCCCCCTAGCCCCAACAGGTTAAGGCTCTATCACTTCCTAAGTGTCAAAGGAACTGAACCGAAAAGGAATGAAAGCATAAACAAAAATTATACAAAATATAGTTCTCACACAAGAAAAATCATCTAATTGGACTGTATTCTATATACGTCCAATGTTCTGGCAAAATGATTATCATGGCATTGTCTCTAATGCCATATCTAGGGTTTTTCCTACTTAGTGTGTTGCTTAGGCGCTATCCTAAGTTTAACTATATGATAAGTCTACAGCTGTAATGCATTAGTTTTGGGCAGTCTACAGGGATGACCTATGGACTTCTGGGAAGAAAACTGGTGAGTGCTGTAGAGTCAAAGGCCTAGAAGTAAATGTTCAACTTTACTAAGGCTGGTATATTGCTTGGGCCCTTAAGTGGTCCTAGCATAAATCCTAATTGGATGTTCCGTTGTGCATGTGCGCTTATGCTTACACAAGCGCGCATGTCAAGGGAAGAAAACCAAGTATCCGGGCAGATTACAACTTGTTCAGAATGAGTCTGACGTAGTCAGGTAATTTTCAGGTCAATGCCTGGAGGTCAGTCAGAATTGGTGTCAAGGGAGTCTGTAGTAGTTTTTCTACAAGTCACTGTCTTCCACTATTGTAGTGGCGATAGGTATGAAGCCTATTTCATAGCTATGTTATCCACGGAGGAGCTAACCTCACGACGGAAGTACTCTTTAAGTATTGGACCAGTCATACGTGGTGTGATCATGGTTCATGACTTCTAATAATTTTCCTCCTGAATGGAGGATCCTATTTATTAGTGACATGTGTCTTAACCATTGGAAGAGTGCACTGGAGATTCCCCTCCACGTGTTGCACTCTGAGTGACTCCTATGTCGCTGTTGTCAATGGTAATTTGATTGGTTAAGTCTCTAACCTTCTTACTGATTGTAGCTGGACTGACTGTTGCTAGTATTGGTACTGGTACTCAAGGGGACCAGTTATCCTACCGATTTATTCGGAAATATTATCTACCGGAACACATGATTGGAGCATTTTACTAGTTGTATTGTAGTTGAACCTACGCATGGCAAAGAATGATTATTGATGCCATTAGTTTTGGAGGTGGACAAGTCCACTGGACTTCCTTTACGACCAGTGTGGTACACCTCAGTACTATCTTAGATGTCTTCTAAGATAATCCCCGTCTAGGGGCCTGTCTGCTCCTCACTGTTCTCATAGGAGAGTTTACAACTAGATTTGATTTATGCTCTGGCGGCCTCGTACGGTGTTGTCCGTAGTCTTGACCCCCCCCACCGGCCTCGATGAAGCTCATCATGGGTCTGGGCTACTATTCCCCCCCTTTGTGCCTCGGGACCCCCCCACCAGCGGGTGGTGTTGGTGTCCGATGCGCAAATGAAAAGGTCGGACCCTATGTACGAGTTGTCAGCGGCCGCGTTGTTATGAGAATGGCTGTAACCTTTCAACCAAATCTCCTGGTGTTTGTGCTTCAAAACGTTCAGTGGCTGTCGAGGCATGTCAGTCACCACCGCGTCCGCGTGTGGCAACCTCTTCAGTACCTGCGAACTGAGACGAGGATATCGGTCTGTGATATCGCAAAGTGTTTCACCAGTGGGAGTCATCGGGTCAGTTGCTGGACTGACGCCATTAGTGTCATTGTAAGGGGTGACAGTCCCCAACAAAGCGGAAGGTGTATCATCGGAAGCAGAGTATACTCTGCGCATCAATGTTTTTCTTGCTGGGACGGCCGCAGTGCTTGCGGAAGTGTCCAAAGGGAAAGAGAAGTTCATCTCAACTACCGTATTGCATGACTGCAAGGAGGAGGGAAGTTGCTCATTCACAGAGACAGCTGGCTCGAAATCATGAAAAGAATGGTCAATCAGGTTGGCTGATGGAATGTGTCGAGATATCGTACTCTCTCCGTGGATCGGATTTTGTACCAAGAGGTTTCTAAACGTCTTTTTCCCAAGGGGTGCTTTCGACAGATACCCCTCGTGAATGACTGCGTTGCAGCTAGCATTAGGGGGAGACAGTGTGTTCAGTGGAGAAGGCACTGTGGCCTGTGACCATACCTGGTTGGTTTTCCAATCCATCAATGGGAGTAACCGATCCATCAAGTCTGCTCCAAGTAGCAGGGGTACAGTTTCGAGGCTGGTAACATACACAGGGTGAACGAGCGATACGTCCTGGAAATTGTAGTTTCAGCATGACTCTCAATGTGAAAGGTGAGGTAGTCTGAGTGACCCCTCGAAGTTTATTGTCGCATCGTTCCACTTTTAACCAACGTTTAGTTGGCTTCAAAGCCCTTTTGAGATCATCAAACAATGTTTGAGAGATGAGTGATATTGTCGCACCCAAATCAATTAGCGCATGACAAGCTAAGCAGTCCTCCAGGACTGTTTCCAGGTATGGCCGTTTAGATTCGTGGTTAGTGGACATATTCCCCACAAAGTGGAGTGGTCGTTCGCAACGACGTGATGTGCCATGTCTGTTCAAGATGGAAGCAGATTGACTTTTCCGATTTTGAGTGGGCTTGGCTTTAACGAAGCGCTTGACCTTTTTCTTCGCAACTTTTGTATCAGAGTCTATAGACAAAGCCCGGGGGCTTGTTTCTTGATCAAGCGGGCCCTGGATAGGGTCTTGAATGAGAGCGGGAGAAATTTGAACTTTAACCTCTATGGGCTAGGTGGGACGTCCCACCTGCTCAACAGCCAGTTGAATCCTGTGGCGCGTTATTCAAATCCTTAGATATGCTATTACTTCAATTTTTCAAAAATATGACTATTTTACACCATTTTAAAGATAAGACTCTCGTTAATCTAACCACACTGTCCGATTTGAAAAAAGGCTTTACAACGAAAGCAAAACATTAGATTATGTCAGCAGACTACCCAGCCAGAAATAATCAGACACCCATTTTTCAAGCTAGCATATAATGTCACATAAACCCAAACCACAGCTAAATGTAGAACTAACCTTTGATGATCTTCATCAGATGACAACCCTAGGACATTATGTTATACAATACATGCATGTTTTGTTCAATCAAGTTCATATTTATATCAAAAACCAGCTTTTTACATTAGCATGTGACTAGCATGTGACTAGCATTCCCACCGAACACTGCCTGTGAATTTACTAAATTACTCACGATAAACGTTCACAAAAAGCATAACAATTATTTTAAGAATTATAGATACAGAACTCCTCTATGCACTCGATATGTCCGATTTTAAAATAGCTTTTCGGTGAATGCACATTTTGCAATATTCTCAGTAGATAGCCCGGCATCACAGGGCTAGCTATTTAGACACCCAGCAGGTTTAGCACTCATCAAAGTCAGATTTACTATAAGAAAAATGTTCTTACCTTTGTTGTCTTCGTCAGAATGCACTCCCAGGACTTCTACTTCAATAACAAATGTTGGTTTGGTCCAAAATAATCCATCGTTATATCCAAACAGCGCCGTTTTGTTTGTGCGTTCTAGACACTATCCTAAAGGCTAAATAAGGGTGACGAGCATGGTGCAATTCGTGACAAAAGAATTCTAAATATTCCATTACCGTACTTCGAAGCATGTCAACCGCTGTTTAAAATCAATTTTTATGCCATTTTTCTCATAAAAAAGTGATAATATTCCGACCGGGAATCTGCGTTTAGATAAACAGACAAAGGAAAAGAAACCATTCGGTCGAAGTGGGCACGCGCCTAAGCCCATAGTACTCTGAGTGGCCACTTGCCAAAAGCGATAAAGTGTTTCAGCCAGAGCCTGCCTCGATATCGTTCAACGTTTTCCCAGGCTCTGAGACCCTATGGACGACGTAGGAAGTGTCACGTTATTGCACAGATCCTGAGTCTTCAATAAAAAGAGCCAAGATGAAACACTACTTCTCAGACAGGCCACTTCCTGCTTGAAATCTTCTCAGGTTTTGGCCTGCCATAGGAATTCTGTTATACTCACAGACACCATTCAAACAGTTTTAGAAACTTTAGGGTGTTTTCTATCCAAAGCCAATAATTATATGCATATTCTAGTTACTGGGCAGGTGTAGTAACCAGATTAAATCGGGTACGTTTTTTATCCAGCCGTGCAAATACTGCCCCCTATCCCCAACAGGTTAATGTCCTTGCTATGGGTGTTAATTCCTGCGGACCTGGTGTCCGGTAATTCCCCGTCTAGTCCTTGTGACTTATCTTTTACCCTTTTCTCAAATTGTTCTCGCTTAAGTTCTTCCCGTAGTGGGACTTCTGGAGAACATCGGTCTATGTTTTGATCGTCCTTGAACCCTTTGTTACTCTTGTGCTCTGACACTTTTTGTGGGTTGGGTGCAGGAACGTAGCGAACGAGTCGATTGTAGCGGTAGTCATGTTGATGGCTACGTACTTTACAGTTATTTCGACCGCGGAGGTTATTGGAATCATGGTTTCGTGGTAGAAACTGTTGTTGTGCGTCATCTCTCGACGCTCCAATACCTGATAATGTACCCTTTAACTGGAGTGAGTGCTCCTGGTCAAACTTCAAAACTGAGTGGTCAGGGATCTTAGCATTGTGAACTTTTGATGCCTCAAAAGCTGTGCTTGCAAGCTCTCTGAGTTGTAAGATAGGCAAACCAACGTGGGCGGCAGGGCCCAAGTAGGTAATGAAGGTGGGATACATGTTCGACAGAAACATTTGTTTGAATGGTAACAGCTCTTCCATTCCTGTTTCAGTGAGTAGGCCAAAGTAAGCTGAACGAAGCCTATGATCGTAAGCTTGTGGGTGTTCGTTCCGAGCTTGTTTGACGGTGTTAGCCAGTGAGCAATCGTGTTTGCGAGTCGCCGAACCACTGAATTCTAATTTCAAAGCTGTGGCAAGTTTAGCGTAGTCATTTAGCACGTGTTCCTGTTGTAGGCGAATGAACCTTGTCACGTGTCTATTCGACGTTCGCTTCAACAGGTAAACCCTGTCAGAACCCGTAGCGTTCGAGTAGCCATCCAACGCGTCCTCTATGTCAGCTAGGAACGTCTCCGTATCGTTTGGCTGACCTGGAACGGGGTCAAAGGTGGGGAAATTCTTGACGAGTTTGTCAAGGTATTCCGCGCCAAGCGGGCGGAGAGGGTTGGCTTCATCCTGTGGAGAAATTGGGGCCGAAAGGCCAAGAGAGGAAGCCAAGCCTTGTTGTTGTTGGCCAAGAGGCGCCATATTACTCAGTGCCGAAGGGCAAAGAGGAGAAGACTGAAGGGACACATGAGGGGGGCAAGGTCTGAAACCTATTGTCTTCACTCCTGTGAGTACAGGGCTCCGGTTGCTTGGATGGGTAGTCGCGCTGTAGAGCGTGACCATTCTGGATTTCCTCCAGATGGTACCTAATGGTGGAATTCTGCTGCATTGCAGAGTCCACTTGAGCGCTTAGAGTACCGATTTTGGACACGTGAGTGTCACACCTGCTCCTTTCGATCTCAAAATTATCTGTCATGTTTTGCAGATAGAGGTCCTGAGTACGGAGCGAGAGATTCAGTGATGAGATTTCCTCTGCTTGCTTAGAAATCAATATTTCCAACCTCATCACCTGAGTTCTCTCATCATTCATTTGGTCAGCGACTTCAATAAGTTCTGCTGATTTATCATCCAACTTTGTCACTGTGTTCATTAACTGATCGTCTTTGGTCTGCAGCGTTTTGAGGAGAACCGTGTTATTTTGAGTAACATTCAACAAAACAGCATGCATGTTGTCAAGTTGAGCGCTCCTGTTTGTAGATAACTCTTCAGATTTATCTAGTTTGGCGTGGACATCATCGTATTTAGTTTTGGCTAAATCGAGTTGTTCCTGTAGCATATGATTTTGTTCCTGTAGAAAACAATTTTGTTGAAGAGCTTGTGCTTGTTCATCGTCGTACGTTTTTGCAATTACATTTAATTGTTCAGTTTTCGAACGCAGTTCCATAGCTAGCAGAATTTTTCCCTTGTCTGCATTGGTCATTGGTTTCCCGGTTCTCTCCACCTGTCCCTTTATGTCTACCGTTACCTGCTCGTGCTTCAGCTGTGCACTGCGATATTGGACAGATGGCAATCTCGGATGGCAAGACATCAGAGCTAGACTGGAGAGAACCTTTACGAGGCCTGCGCCCGATGGTTGATTTTGGAAAACATTGTTGTCTGCTTTTCCACTAATGGCATAATTAGGGTTGTTATCGCTGCTGAGGTCAGAGATCAATCCATTTACAGGTGGAGGTTCACTAATTACCGGGCGAGTGGGGACCACCCCCTCTGATAGCTTGCACATTATTAGAACATTTGAAAGGAAAAAATATTTTTCCTAATTTTCCAAAATTTGGTTTTGGAATGTGGAAAACTGCAAAGACGATTTTAATCTATTTATAGACGTTAATGAACCATCAGTACTGTACAGTACTGTGGAAGTTGGACGTGAATGAATTTGCCAAAGCAAATTGAATTAATCAATGCCAATGATTAGTCCTACCTGGGTAGGCTATCTGGGTATTAAACTTGAATTACCTGAGAGGTTGCTTCATCCAGGTTAATATGCAAAGTTTAAGTTGTCTCATTTAATTGGAAGAACCTAGAAAGGTATGTTCAACAATTTAACTTATTAAATTGAATGAGACGATAATCCATACAATCACCATTGATTGGATATCATAAGTGTAAACCGTAGGTCAAATGTTGGGACCCTTCACCACTAGGGTACGCTCCTCCCTGGGGCTGAAGCCACATGGGATTCACTCCCGTCAGTAATGGGTTTGGTGAATGTGCTTTGCTAAAGCAGATTTTACTGATTAATCTATTTATGATATATCAAACCTGTATAGGCTATCTGGGAATTAACTTTGAATTACCTGAGAGGTTGCTTCATCAAGGTTAATATGCAAAGTTTAAGTTGTCTCATTTAGTTGGAAGAACCTAGAAAGGTATGTTCGACAATTTAACTAAATAAATTGAATGAGGCAATGATACCCAAGCAATTCAGATTGTGGGGTTATCATAACAGTAATGTAGTTTAAATGTTTAGGGTACATTCACCACTATACTTTCCCTTAAGGCCGAAGCCACATGGGGTTCACTCCCGTGAGTAATGGGTTTTACTGATTAATCTATTTATGATATATCAAACCTGTATAGGCTATCTGGGAATTAACTTTCAATTAACCTGAGAGCATTGCTTCTTCTAAGTTAAGTTTGGAAAAAGTTAATCATGTATCATTATGGACGCCCAATCAATTTTAGATATTTTTTTAAAAGATCCACTTGAAAAGGTAAATCTGGCAATTTCACTTGTTAGTTAAATTGAATGAGACGTCATATCCAGTCAATTGCGATTGTCTGGATATGTTACCGTGCTCCACATTTGAATTTCCCCTAGAGATGTACTGGCAATTCTTCACCACCAGGGTGCAGAATGCTGAAATTAAATGGAAGTACAAAGGTCGGACTTCCGTCGCGCTAGCGGAGGAATTTTAAACGTGTTACGGGGAGGGTAAAATGTTCCCTCTCTGTTAGCTTGCCCGTAATGCTAAGCTATTACTACTTGGTTCAGGAGTATCACTTCCAAGCACCAAAATAGGATCCTTTCACTATGGAAAGGGTGGGTTTTCTAGTGACGTCTCACCTTAACCCCATTCAGCATATTCTGCTAGCGTTTATGCTGACCGGAGCGACACGGTACTTAAATACAGATACGCATACGGTCTGCCCACACTGTCTTAGTGCAGTAGGCAAATTATTCGGCTCAGTTACCGGACAGTTAACTTCTAATTTCTAACCTTACTCTAGAAGTTAATATTGACCGACAGAAATAGTACCGTTTGGCCTAACGGACTAAAACTGGAATTTATCCCTCACTGCTATCGACATAAGACCGGAACTACTCTAAATAGCTTCTCTCAATGGGAAATGCACAATCACTTTGTTTAGATAGCAGGCTGTTTGTACAATTCTGTTTGCACAATTGATATATAGAATTTCACAGCAAAGTCCAATTCTATCTTAGATTCCTCACACGGGGCACCATATATGCCTTGTCTTTGGGGTACCATTAAACTGAAGACAGGTTTATCAATTAACTCCCTGTAATTATTATCACGCGATTAAACTGATTAATCGTTTAATTGTAATTAACTAGGAGATCGGGGCACCAAGGAGAATATTTAGATTACAAAGTTATAATTTTCCTAATATAACTTTCCTGTATTATAATATTATATTCTATTATAGTATAGGCCGATTATCTTCTGGTTTAAATGGTGTATTTTACCTCGAGTCCAGTCTCATTCCAAACGTCGTAAATTGTTGTATCTGCACGAACCCAGTCTTTACTAAAATCATCCATACATCAATTGTCTTAAAATCATTTATTTACTACACTAAGTAATTAACAGAAAACATACAAACAGTAATTATCGTCACAAAGGATTGGTATAGTAATGTGCCCTAATGGCTAACAGGCATGGCTGGTCTGTTAGACAATGGGTCATAAACGGTCAGCTGAGAAGGTACACAGAGTTCATTAATACTAACAATTGACAATTGAAGGCTCGCTCATTCGGGAACAATTGCAATCAATATATATTTACGCTCATGTGTCGTCGTGATCCTTGTTCGAGCGTCGTTCTGATGGAGAGTTCTCTCTCTCTCTCTCTCTCTCTCGGTTAGAATGGATCTTTCAAAGCGACATTCATTAATGTCGTTATAGAATGGATGTTTCGTTGGTCTTCGCGTTCGATGATATAATTTACTTAGCTGCAGACTAATAATTAATATCAAAGACTTGTTCTTATTCTGTCGGTCTCGATAGTCTAAAAGTTAACCACGTGGTGTAGTTCACTTTCAGTAGAGGAATTGGATGGTAAAACCTATTGGCCATGGAGTGGAGGCCTGGTCTAAAGAAATGTAAATCAGGGTGGGTTTTATAGTGACCCTTGAACAGGCTTGTCAAATGACGCCTGGTCCTGTATGTGACCCTGGGGGCGTGCCTATTACTGAGTTAGACTTGGTTACAGAAATACAATTCTATCACATTAACATCAGTACATAGCATCTCAATGTATTACAAAAGCTTTATCCTTATTAATACATTCTATACAACCATTATGATGCAAGTCTCAAGCTGAGGCTATTATATAAACAGTTTTATGGTAATATGGCTATATTGTCTCTTCTGAGTATCACAAAATTGTACCAAGCGGACCAGTTCGTAGCTGGATTTTTCACCAATCCTCCATACCTTCTCCAGAACACAAATGTCGCTTGGCTCCCCAATTCTGTGCGTTGGAAGAATTTCCTGTGTCTCTCTATGGGCCATGTGGCCAGAGACTCTCCTGGAATTTTACCACTCCTTCACACAGGGAATGGGTGGGGGAAGGTAGGTTGGGAGATGGTGCAAAAGGGGAGGGGGTCAACTGTCCTCCCTGTACCAAAAGAGGCCAACGTCATGACAGATGTAACAATGTAAATTGTTGATCTGTATTTTGAATAAAAACAATTATATTAACTAAATTAAATAAAAAATAAAAAGACGCACATCGCCTTCTGCTGACTGGAGTGGGCAACGCAGTTATTACAGAATGAAAACACCTTCTCTTTCGTCGGCATGGCAACCTGTAAACATGTCAGTGGTGTCACAATGTTGCACAACAGCAGCAGAACATTCCATGGAGGGTCATTGTATCATTACACAGTGTCACTGTCAATTCTACTGTATTGGTACATGTGGTATTACAATACATTAGAAGATCTGTAGACGGCAGCATTGAAACAATTTACAACACATAGTCAACTAGCAACCTGCTCTGTTTCTGTGCTGTTTAAATATCCCACTTATTTTATTCTGTTGTTTTATCCAGCCGGCATAGGCTTAAAGGTAATTCAACACATCAGGTATCCACTTCCTGTCAGAAAATGTCTCAGGGTTTTGCCTGCCAAATGAGTTCTGTTATACTCACAGACACCATTCAAACAGTTTTAGAAACTTTAGGGTGTTTTCTATCCATATATAATAAGTATATGCATATTCTAGTTACTGGGTAGGATTAGTAACCAGATTAAATCGGGTACGTTTTTTTATCCAGCCGTGAAAATATTGCCCCCTAGCCCCAACAGGTTAATGTCTCCACCATGGATGTTTAAGTTATATAGTCTACCAAGTGTTAATGTCTCCACCATGGATGTTTAAGTTATATAGTCTACCAAGTGTTAACCTGTTTAGGATCTCCATTCACTGAAATGACTAGTATACTAAATATACTAAATATGGTGGAAACGACCACTTGATAACAGAAGGTAGAGTTCTCTGAGTGGAACGGTGGGAGACAAACAGTACCTCCTCTCCCCTTCTCCCATCCTCTTCTTTCCCCTCTCCTCTTCTCCCCATCTTATTTTCTCCCACCTCTCCTCTTCTCCCCCTCACCTCTTCTCTCCCCTTCTCCTCTTCTCTCCTCTTCTCCCATCCTCTCCTTTCCCCTCTCCTCTTCTCCCCCCTCTCCTCTCCCCTTCTCCCCCCTCTCCTCTTCTCCCCCTCTTCTCCTCCCTCTCCTCTCCCCTTCTCCCCCTCTCCTCTTCTCCCCCTCTTCTCCCCCCTCTCCTCTTCGCGCCCCTCTCCTCTTCTCCCATCCTGTCCTCTCCACTCTCCTCTTCTCTCTCCTCTCCTCTCCTCTCCTCTCCTCTTCTCTTCTCTTCTCTTCTCTTCTCTTCCCTCTCCTCTTCGCGCCCCTCTCCTCTTCTCCCATCCTGTCCTCTCCACTCTCCTCTTCTCTCTCCTCTCCTCTCCTCTCCTCTCCTCTCCTCTCCTCTCCTCTCCTCTCCTCTCCTCTCCTCTCCTCTCCTCTCCTCTTCTCTTCTCTTCTCTTCTCTTCCCTCTCCTCTTCTCCCCATCTCCTATTCTCTCCCCTTCTCCTCTCCTCTTCTCCCCCTCAACTCTTCTCCCCCTCACGTCTTCCCTCCCCTCTCCTCTTCTCCCATCCTCTCCCGTCTCCTCTTCTCCCCCCTCCTCTTCTCTGCCCTCTCCTCTCCCCTCTCCTATCCTATTCTCCCCCTCTCCTCTTCTCCCCCTCTTCTCCCCCCTCTACTCTTCGCTCCCCTCTCCTCTTCTCCCATCCTCTCCCCTCTCCTCTCCTCCCCCTCTCCTCTCCTCCCCCCTCTCCTCTTCTCTCCCCCTCTCCTCTCCTCTCACCTTCTCCCCCTCTCCTCTTCGCTCCCCTCTTCTCCCATCCTCTCCCCTCTCCTCTTCTCCCCCTCTCCCCTCTCCTCTCTCCTCTCCTCTCCCCTCTCCTCTTCTCTCCCCCTCTCCTCTCCCCTCTCCTCTTTTCCCATCCTCTCCCCTCTCCTCTTCTCCCCCTCTCCTCTCCCCTCTCCCCTTCTCTCCCCCTCTCCCCTCTCCTCTTCTCCCCCTCTCCTTTCCCCTCTCCTCTTCATCTTTTTATCACTGACTTCTCACCAGTGATGTCATCATTATGTAAAACGTTGCTGCTCTGTCAGCAGTTTCCTGTGGAGTTTTTTTAACAGATCAGTTTGCTGTAGTGTGTTCAACCACTGATCCAAGATAAGTTGCTAAGAAGTTTATCTCACATCAAAGACGTAATGAACTAATGACATAGAGGTCATATAGCCGAGCAGTATGTTCCACTCTTCAGTCCGCTCTTTATGACAGTAGACTGTATTGCTCAGTGGAGCCCCAGTTAGAGACAGATATGATACCTGCAGTGATGATCCTGTTCTGGACCACAGGTAGGATGCTGTTATACACTTGTGACAGTTACTGAGATATGTTTTAATATTGTAAGATATGTTACCATTTGCAGGGTTAGTAAAATAACATGCAACTGGAAGCAGACAGTAAAAATGTGTCTCAAAGCAGGACAATGATGTGATGACCTGTAAATGTACTTTACTGTAGTCTAACTGTCCATCTGGTGACAGGCACTAATGTCAGTTAAGTTGTGATGGTGTCATGCATCTGACTGTTGTATATTCAGTGTGTCAATGATTGATTGTATCTGTCTCTAATTTAATGAGAGTATATATTATATATTATATTGGTGTTATGTTAGAGTAGGAGAAGGGAGGGCTGTAGATGCTAGAGGTCTATGAGCTGAGTCAAAATCAACAAGTCCAACACTATATGTCAGGAAGAGTGAGAGAGCGAAAGAGAGCAAGAGAGAGAGATAAATGAGCTGAGCACGATGGAAGAGAGAGGAGGGGAGAGAGATTTAAGGAGGAGGAGAGAGAGAGAAGGGGAGGGGAGAAAGGAGGGGAGGAGAGAGAGAAGGGGAGGGGAGAGAGAAGGGGAGGGGAGACGGTAGACGGGAGACAGGAGGGTAGGGCATAGAGAAGTATAGGTGAGAGAGAAAGGGAGGGGAGAGAGAATGTTTGAGGAGAGAGGAGAGGAGGGGAGACGGGAGACGGGAGGGTAGGGCATAGAGCAGGATAGGTGAGAGATGAGGGTAGGGCTGAGAGAGATTTGTGGAGGAGAGAGGGCGGTAAAGGAGAGAGGAAAGTAGGGGAGAGAGGATGGTAAGGGACAGAGGGTAGGGGGGAGAGAAGGGTAGAGGAGAGATGAGGGGAGGGGAGAGAGGAGGGTAGGGGTGAGAGAAGGAGGGAAGAGGAGAGGAGGGGCAGGTAGAGAGGATGGGAGGGGATAGAGGATGGGAGGGGATAGAGGAGGGTAGGGGAGAGAGAGATTTGTGAAGGAGAAAGGAGGGTAGGAGAGAGAGAAGGTTAGAGGAGAGAGAAGGCGAGGGGAGAGAGGAGGGTTGGGGAGAGAGATGTAGGGGTGAGTAGGGTGAGGGGAGAGAGGATGGGAGGGGATAGAGGCTAAGGTAGAGAGAAGGGGAAGGTAGGGGAGAGAGAAGGGGAGAGGAGAGATGAGGGGAGGGGGAGAGAAGAGAGGAGGGTAGTAGAGAGAGAAGGGTAGAGGGGAGAGGAGGGTAGGGGTGAGAGAAGGGTAGAGGAGAGGGTAGGGTAGGGTATGGGATAGAGGGTAGGGTAGAGAGAAGGGGAGGGGAGAAAGGAGGGTAAGAGAGAGGAGGGTAGGAGAGAATGAAGGGTAGAGGAGAGAGGCATGTAGGTGAGAAAGAAGGGTAGAGTAGAGAGGAGGGTAGGGTATAGAGGATGGTAGTGGAGAGAGAAGGGTAGAGGAGAGGGGAGGGTAGAGGAGAGAGGAGGGTGGAGGAGAGAGGAGGGTAGAGGAGAGAGGAGGGTAGGGGAGAGAGGAGGGTGGAGTAGAGAGAATGGTAGAGGAGAAGGGAGGGTAGGGTATAGAGGATGGTAGGGGAGAGAGAATGGTAGAGGAGAGAGGAGGGGAGGGGAGAGAGGATGGTAGGGGAGAGAGAAGGGTAGAGGAGAGAGGAGGGGAGGGGAGAGAGGAGGGGAGAGAGGAGGCTATGGGAGAGATGTGATGAGGAGAGAGGAGGGTAGAGGAGAGAGGAGGGTAGGGGAGAGAGATTTGTGGAGGAGAGAGGAGTGTATTTATTTAATGAACTGACTTGTTGGAAAGGTGGCATACTATGATGGTCACAATTTGAAATTCACTGAGTTCTTCAGTAAGCCCATTCTACAGCCATTATTTGTCTATGGAGATTGCATGGCTGTGTGCTCGATTTTATTCACAGGTCAGGAACAGGTGTGGCTGAAATAGCCAAATCCACTCATTTGAAGGGGTGTCTACATGCTTTTGTATATACTGTAAGGTGTAGCTGGGTCGGCCCGTCCTCCACCACCCCAACACATCCCACTCAGCTTTAGGATCTTAGTGAAACATTCATTATTGGTTTCAGGTGTGTTAGGTCAAGGCCAGAGTGACAACCCATAGGACAGCAGACCACCAGGGCAGGACTGAGCAACCCAACAGCTATTGAAAACAGGAAGTGGTCATGTTTTTTATACAGACTCCTTTTGTCGTACAGTATTCTCCGGTATCAAAATTTCAAAGCCAACAAACACAGGGAGAAGGAGAATCTGTAGACATTCTGAGATAAAAGAGCATCCTCTTTACCAGAATTCAGCCAGAATTCACAAGACCATAACATACGCAAATATGTCCCCTTTTGTGGATGGGGGGTTAATCAACCACAAGGCTACCTTGGTCCTAACTGTCACAGGTTACATTGGTCCAAACTGTCTCATATGTCCTCCTCCACACTCTCCTCTTCTCCCCTCTCCCCTTCTCCCCATCTCCGCTTCTCCCCCATCTCCTGATCTCATTCTCCCTGCCCTTTACATAATATGTATTAGAAGCGGGGAGGGAGGGAGGGAGGGAGGGAGGGAGGGGAGAGTAATGGTCAGAACCAGAGAGAGGGGAGGGAAGGGGGAGGACAAGATGGAGGAGGGGTGGAGAGAGATGGGAGAGAGAGAATATAATTTTATCACTGACTTCTCACCTGTGATTTCATCATAACCAGTAACACATTCCACTCTTGGCCCAGCCCAACTGACCCTGACATATGGCATCAGGCCTGTTGAGTTTACCTGGGTAACAGACCTCTAGCTTCTACACCACATCCCCCCTTCTCCTGCTCTAAAATCAGACCTCATCAGTACTCATTTTGGGTGCTGGTACTGTTTATATTTAGGTGCTGGAACATTAAGCCAATATTCTATAAGAGGTGAACTCAAGCAGTAGAAAGTTAGAGGTGATATTATAGGACACTATGTGAACTTCGCTGCTCGGTCAGCAGTTTCCTGTGGAGTTTTTATTTTTCTGTAGTGTGTACAACCACTGATCCAAGATTAGTTGCTAAGAAGTTTATCTCACATCATTGACCCAATGAACTAATGACACAGAAGTCATATAGCCTAGCAGTATGTTCCACTCTTCAGTCCACTCTTCATGACAGTAGACCTGTATAGCTCAGTGGAGCCCCAGTTAGAGACAGATATGATACCTGCTGTGATATTGATGATCCTGTTCTGGAGCACAGGTAGGATGCTCTTATACTGATATACACTTGCGACATATGTTTTAATATTGTTATATATATTATAATTTGCAGGGCTAATAAAATAAAAATCTGTCTCAAAGCAGGACAATAACGTGAACACCTGTAAATATAATTCTCCATCTGGGGACCTTTTTTCTGTTTGGTCCTCTCCTGTGTGAGTGATGAGGTCACAGAATCGGGTCTGTTCAAAAGCTAGAGGTCTGTGACCTGAGTCAAGCTCAACAGGCCTGATGCTATATTTTAAGAAGAGAGAGAGAGATGAGCAGAGAGAGAGGGAGGAGAGAGGGGGTGGGGATGGCAGAGGAGAGAGTAGTGGAGAAAGAGAGGAGAGGAAGAGACGGAGCATAGCCAGGGGAAGTAAAGGTGTTAATGGTACAGAGGATACTGGGGGTACTGGGGGTGCTGAGGGTGCGGAGGGTGCGGAGAGTACAGAGGGGGCTGACGGTGCTGAGGGGGCTGAGGGGGCTAAGGGTACTGAGGTTGATGAGGGTACTGCTTGGTGGTGGGGTGGGTGGTGGTGGGTGCTGGGTGCTCCCCCCCTCCTTAGGTATGTGGATCTCAGTTATGTCCTGTATGACGAGGTCCGTGATAAAGTCACTCTCACTACACTGGAAATGTACTGGAATAGAACAACAAAAAAGCAAAAACATTTATTATACATGTTGTGTCTTTGGCTATTTTGGATTAAGTGATATGACATGCTATTCAATAAAATAATTTCTCTGTAATTAACCTGTCTGGGCTAGGGGGCAGTATTTTCACGGCTGGATAAAAAACTTACCTGATTTACACTGGTTACTACTCCTGCCAAGAAACGAGAATATGCATATTATTAGTAGATTTGGATAGAAAACTCTGAAGTTTCTAAAACTGTTATTTTAAGAATGATATATAGAGAACTCCTTTATGCAATCGCTATGTCAGATTTTAAAATAGCTTTCGGCGAAAGCACATTTTGCAATATTCTGAGTACATAGCTCAGCCATCACGGCTAGCTATTTTGACACCCGCCAACTTCGGGACACACTAAACTCAGAATTAGTATTAGAAAAATGGTATTACCTTTGCTGATCTTCGTCAGAAGGCACTCCCAGGACTGCTACTTCCACAAAAAAAATGTTGTTTTTGTTCCAAATAATCCATAGTTATGTCTAAATACCTCAGTTTTGTTCGTGCGTTCAGGTCACTATCCAAAGGGTAACGCGCGAGCGCATTTTTGAGACAAAAAAAATCTTAGAAGCATGTCAAACGCTGTTTAAAATCAATTTTTATGGTATTTTTCTCGTAAAATAGCGATAATATTCCAATCAGACAATAGTGTATTCATTCAAAGAGGAAAAAAAAAACAGCGTGGTCTCGTGAACGCGCATATCCAATCTCTTTGCCACCAGGCAGACCACTGAGAAACTGAGCTACTGTAATCTGCCCAGAGACAGGAGACGCCTCAATCCACTTTCTGAAGGCTTTAGAGAGCCAATGGAAGCCTTAGAAAGTGCTACATAACCCTAGAGACACTGTAGTTTTGATAGAGAACCAAAAGAAGAACAACAAATTCTCAGACAGGCCACTTCCTGCTTGGAATTGTCTCAGGTTTTTGCCTGCCACATGAGTTCTGTTATACTCACAGACACCATTCAAACAGTTTTAGAAACTTCAGAGTATTTTCTATCCAAATCTACTAATAATATGCATATTCTCGTTTCTGGGCAAGAGTAGTAACCAGTTTAAATTGGGTACGTTTTTTATCCAGCCGTGAAAATACTGCCCCCTAGCCCAGACAGGTTAACCTTTGATGATCTTCATCAGATGGCACTCACAGGACTTCATGTTACACAATAAATGTATGTTTGTTAGATAAAGTTAATCTTTATGTCCAAAAACCTCTTTTGAAATTGGCGTGTTATGTACAGTAATCATTGTCTCAAACAAACATCGGTGAAATTTAAGAGAGCCACATCAAATTTACAGAAATACTCATCATAAACATTGATGAAAAATACAAGTTTTATATATAGGATTAACCTGTTGGGTCTAGGGGGCAGCATTTGCACGTCTGGATAAAAAAAATGTACCCGATTTAATCTGGTTACTAATCCTACCCAGTAACTAGAATATGCATATACTTATTATATATGGATAGAAAACACTCTAAAGTTTCCAAAACTGTTTGAATGGTGTCTGTGAGTATAACAGAACTCATTTGGCAGGCAAAACCCTGAGACATTTTCTGACAGGAAGTGGATACCTGATGTGTTGTATTGACTTTAAACCTCTCCCATTGAAAAACACAGGGGTTTAGGAATATTTTGGCACTTCCTATTGCTTCCACTAGATGTCACCAGCCTTTACAAAGTGTTTTGAGTCTTCTGGAGGGAGATCTGACCGAACAAGAGCCATGGAACGGTGATGTCCCATTAGACACCTGGCGCGCTACTTCATGTTGGGTACCCTCGTTCCAATACGTTATAAAAGGCTATGCATTCGTCCACCTTGAATATTATTCATGTTCTGGTTAAAAAAGGCCCTAATGATTTATGCTATACAACGTTTGACATGTTTGAACGAACGGAAATATATTTTTTCCCCTCGTTCATGACGAGAAGTCCGGCTGGCTTACATCATGTGCTAACGAGACGGAGATTTTTGGACATAAATGATGAGCTTTTTTGAACAAAACTACATTCGTTATGGACCTGTGATACCTGGAAGTGACATCTGATGAAGAGAATCAAAGGTAATGGATTATTTACATAGTATTTTCGATTTTAGATCTCCCCAACATGACGTCTAGTCTGTATCGCAACGCGTATTTTTCTGGGCACAGTGCTCAGATTATTGCAAAGTGTGATTTCCCAGTAAGGTTATTTTTAAATCTGGCAAGTTGATTGCGTTCAAAAGATGTAAATCTATAATTCTTTAAATGACAATATAATATTTTACCAATGTTTTCTAATTTTAATTATTTAATTTCTGACGCTGACTTGACTGCCGGTTATTGGAGGGAAACGATTTCCTCAACATCAATGCCATAGTAAAACGCTGTTTTTGTATATAAATATGAACTTGATAGAACTAAAAATGCATGCATTGTCTAACATAATGTCCTAGGAGTGTCATCTGATGGAGATTGTAAAAGGTTAGTGTATCATTTTAGCTGGTTTTATGGTTTTGGTGACCCTGTCTTTGACTTGACAAAACATTACACACAACTCTTGTAAATGTACTGTCCTAACATACTCTAAATTTATGCTTTCGCCGTAAAACCTTTTTGAAATCGTAAAACGTGGTTAGATTAAGGAGATGTTTATCTTTCAAATGGTGTAACATAGTTGTATTTTTGAAAAATTTGAATTTTGACATTTATTTGGATTCAAATTTGCCGCTCTTGAAATGCACCTGCTGTTGATGGAGTGCACCACAGGTGGCACGCTAGCGTCCCACCTAGCCCCAAGAGGTTAAAGATAAACATCTTGTAAATCAAGCCGCTGTGTCAGATTTCAAAAAGGCTTTACGGCGAAAGCACACCACGTGATTATGTTAGGTCAGCGCCCAGCAACAGAAAACCATACAGCCATTTTCCAACCAAGGAGAGGTGTCACAAAAGTCAGAAATAGCATTAAAATTAATTACTTACCATTGATGATCTTCATCTGGTGGCACTCCCAGGTCTCCATGTTAGACAATAAATGTTTGTTATGTTCGATAATGTCCCTCTTTATGTCCAAAAACCTCAGTTCTGTTGGTGCGTTTAGTTCAGTAATCGAAAGGCACAATGCACGCTCTCAAAATCCAGACGAAAAGTTAAAAAAGTACAATAGAAGTTTGTAGAAACATGTCAAACGATGTTTAAAATCAATCCTCAGGTTGTTTTTGTCATAAATAATCAATAATATTTCAACCGGACAAAAGCTTTGTCAATAGAAAAGGAGAAACAAGAAAGGCGCGCTCCCGATCACGCGCTGGACTCATGTCTGGAAATGTCCACTGTCCTCTCATTGAAAGTGCTGTATCTCCCTCATTTTTCAGAGTAAAAGCCTGAAACAATGCTTAAAGACTGGCCACATGTAGAAGAAGCCATAGAGATCGTGAACTGGGTCCTAAGTCTTTGTATGGTGGATAGGCTTTCAATGGAAAAACAGCTTTTCAAAATAATAGTACTTCCAGAATGGATTTTCCTCAGGTTAATGCCTGCCATATCAGTTCTGTTATACTCACAGACATTATTTTAACAGTTTTGGAAACGTTAGAGTGTTTTCTATCCAAATATATTAATTATATGCATATCCTAGCTTCTGGGCCTGAGTAGCAGGCAGTTTAATTTGGGCACGCTTTTCATCCAAAATTCAGAATGCTGCCCCCTACCCTAGTGAAGTTAACGGAGAGTCTAGCACCTTTCTCCTATTTGTTTTCCTCTTTAGTCCAGGGTGTTTTGCATGGTGCCTTTGCCAGAGAAATTATAGAAAGGAATCCAATGAATAATGGAATGTTTAACCTCTTGGGGCTATGTGGGACGCTAGCGTGCCACCCGTGGTGCACCCTATCAACAGCAGGTGCATTTCAAGAGCGGCAAATTTGAAACCAAATAAATGTCAAAATTCAAATTTTTCAAACATACAACTATCTTACACCCTTTGAAAGATAAACATCTCCTTAATCTAACCGCGTTGTCCGATTTCAAAAAGGTTTTACAGCGAAAGCATAAAGTTAGATTATGTTAGGAGAGTACATTGACAATAGCTGTGTGTAATGTTTTGTCAATTCAAAGACAGGCGTCACCAAAACCATAAAACCAGCTAAAATGATGCACTAACCTTTGACAATCTCCATCAGATGACACTCCTAGGACATTATGTTAGACAATGCATGCATTTTTAGTTCTATCAAGTTCATATTTATATCCAAAAACAGCGTTTTACTATGGCGTTGATGTTCAGGAAATCGTTTCCCTTCAATAACCGGCAGTCAAGTCAGCACCACAAATTAAATAATTAAAATTAGAAAACATTGGTAAAATATTATATTGTCATTTAAAGAATTATAGATTTACATCTCTTGAACGCAATCGACTTGCAGATTTAAAAATAACCTTACTGGGAAATCACACTTTGCAATAATCTGAGCACTGCGCCCAGAAAAATACGCTTTGCGATACAGACAAACGGCCATGTTGGAGAGATCTAAAATCGAAAATACTATGTAAATAATCCATTACCTTTGATTCTCTTCATCAGATGTCACTTCCAGGAATCCCAGGTCCATAACGAATGTAGTTTTGTTCAAAAAAGCTCATCATTTATGTCCAAAAAGCTCCGTGTTGTTAGCACAAGATCTAAGCCCGCCTGACTTCACTTCATGAACGAGGGGAAAAATATATTTACGTTCGTTCAAACATGTCAAACGTTGTATAGCATAAATCATTAGTGCCTTTTTTAACCAGAACATGAATAATATTCAAGGTGGACGAATGCATTCTCTTTTAAAACGTATTGGAACGAGGGTACCCAACATGACCTCGCGCGCCAGAGTCTAATCGGCCATCACCGTTCCAAGGCTCTTGTTCGGTCAGATCTCATAGTAGAAGACTCAAAACACTTTGTAAAGGCTGGTGACATCTAGTGGAAGCAATAGGAAGTGCCAAAACATTAATCAGCCCCTGTGTGTTTCAATGGCATAGGCTTAACCTCTATGGGCTAGGTGGGACGCAAGCGTCCCACCCGTGGTGCACTCCATCAACAGCAGGTGCATTTCAAGAGCGGCAAATTTGAATCCAAATAAATGTCAAAATTCAATGTTTTCAAACATACAACTATTTTACACCCTTTGAAAGATAAACATCTCCTTAATCTAACCACGTTTTACGATTTCAAAAAGGTTTTACTGCGAAAGCATAAATTTAGAGTATGTTAGGACAGTACATTTACAAGAGTTGTGTGTAATGTTGTGCCAATTCAAAGACAGGCGTCACCAAAACCATAAAATCAGCTAAGATTATGCACTAACCTTTTACAATCTCCAACAGATGACACTCCTAGGACATTGTGTTAGACAATGCATGCATTTTTAGTTCTATCAAGTTCATATTTATATCCAAAAACAGCGTTTTACTGTGGCGTTGATGTTCAGGAAATCGTTTCCCTCCAATAACCGGCATTCATGTCAGCACCACAAATTAAATAATTAAAATTAGAAAACATTGGTAAAATATTATATTGTCATTTAAAGAATTATATATTTACATCTCTTGAACGCAATCAACTTGCCAGATTTAAAAATAACCTTACTGGGAAATCACACTTTGCAATAATCTGAGCACTGCGCCCAGAAAAATACGCGTTGCGATACAGACTAGCCGCCATGTTGGGGAGATCTAAAATCGAAAATACTATGTAAATAATCCATTACCTTTGATTCTCTTCATCAGATGTCACTTCCAGGTATCACAGGTCCATAACGAATGTAGTTTTGTTCAAAAAAGCTCATCATTTATGTCCAAAAATCTCCGTCTTGTTAGCACATGATCTAAGCCCGCCGGACTTCACTTCATGAACGAGGGGAAAAAATATATTTACGTTCGTTCAAACATGTCAAACGTTGTATAGCATAAATCATTAGGGCCTTTTTTAACCAGAACATGAATAATATTCAAGGTGGACGAATGCATTCTCTTTTATAACGTATTGGAACGAGGGTACCCAACATGAACTCGCGCGCCAGGTGTCTAATGGGCCATCATCGTTCCATGGCTCTTGTTCGGTCAGATCTCCCTCCAGAAGACTCAAAACACTTTGTAAAGGCTGGTGACATCTAGTGGAAGCAATAGGAAGTGCCAAAATATTCCTCAGCCCCTGTGTTTTTCAATGGCATAGGTTTAAAGGTAATACAACACATCAGGTATCCACTTCCTGTCAGAATCTGTCTCAGGGTTTTGCCTGCCAAATGAGTTCTGTTATACTCACAGACACCATTCAAACAGTTTTAGAAACTTTAGGGTGTTTTCTATCCATATATAATACGTATATGCATATTCTAGTTACTGGGTAGGATTAGTAACCAGATTAAATCGGGTAAAAAATTTTATCCAGCCGTGCAAATACTGCCCCCTAGCCCTAACAGGTTAAAGGTAATTCAACACATCAGGTATCCACTTCCTGTCAGAAAATGTCTCAGGGTTTTGCCTGCCAAATGAGTTCTGTTATACTCACAGACACCATTCAAACAGTTTTAGAAACTTTAGGGTGTTTTCTATCCATATATAACAAGTATATGCATATTCTAGTTACTGGGTAGGATTAGTAACCAGATTAAATCGGGTACGTTTTTTTTATCCAGCCGTGAAAATACTGCCCCCTAGCCCCAACAGGTTAACGCCCCATCGCGTTCACGTTGTCATTGTGCATCACGCGGTTGCTAAGCTAATCATCACGCAATCCCTTCTCAAATTCAGTTTATATGTCGAGAAACGTGCCAATTTTCTATTTTTCATTGTGAAATCTGTTGATTTCTGTTAATTTCACAAGAGATTTCACAACAATTTTCCATGTTGCTACCAACCTCATAACGTTAAAATTAAACATTTGTTTAAAAAAAATGTTTTTCTCAAATATCGACTACAAAATCCACAATGCAATGTTTTCTCTATGGGCAGATTTTACAACGATTTTCCATCTTGCTACCAACCTTATTATAATGCCAAAATGAAACATTTGTTTACAAAAATCATTGTTCTGACATACTAGTGTTATTTAACACTGTAAAGTAAAGGAATGAGTAGTTTTGGGTGGATTTTTACTTTAATGTGCAGATTTTCCTTTTGTATTTCATGATTTTCTTCATTCTTTGGTCGAGTCTATTTGTCGTTACGCGTCCTTGTCGATTGTAGTTCTAAGTAATTCCTTTGATATGTTCCTTTTATTTCAATGCATGTGTAGGATTTATCTGGCATAGTTTACATTCACAGTCAGCTGTGTTATGCTCCGGTTTCTTTCACATTGATGAGGGTATTTGAAGTCGGCCTTTGAAGCGTGTATTATACCTCTATTTCATTGTACTGATCCACCAGTAGACTAAATGAGTCGATGTAGTCTATGTATGATGAGGTTGAGTAGTACATTGTACACTCCATTCCACAGACCGTTAAACCTAGAATCGGCTTCCTATATTGCAAAAAAGCGTCCTTCACTCATCCTGCCAAACATACCCTCGTAAAACTGACCATCCTACCGATCCTCGACTTCGGCCATGTCATTTACAAAATAGCCTCCAATACCCTACTCAACAAGCTGGATGCAGTCTATCACAGTGCCATCCGGTTTGTCACCAAAGCCCCATATACTACCAACCACTGCGACCTGTACGCTCTCGTTGGCTGGCCTTCGCTTCATAATCGTCGCCAAACCCACTGGCTCCAGGTCATCTACAAGACCCTGCTAGGTAAAGTCCCTCCTTATCTCCGCTCACTGGTCACCATAGCAGCACCCACCTGTAGCACGCGCTCCAGCAGATATATCTCTCTGGTCACCCCCAAAGCCAATTCCCAATTCCTTTGGCCGTCTCTCCTTCCAGTACTCTGCTGCCAATGACTGGAAAGAACTACAAAAATCTCTGAAACTGGAAACACTTATCTCCCTCACCAGCTGTCAGAGCAGCTCACAGATCACTGCAGCTGTACATAGCCCATCTATAATTTAGTCCAAACAACTACCTCTTTCCCTACTGTATTTATTTATTTTATTTATTTTGCTCCTTTCCACCCCATTATTTCTGTTTCTACATTGCACTTTCTTCTACTACAAATCTACCATTCCAGTGTTTTACTTGCTCTATTGTATTTACTTTGCCACCATGGCCTTTTTTCCCTTTACCTCCCTTATCTCACCTCATTTGCTCACATTGTATATAGACTTGTTTTTCTACTGTATTATTGATTTTGTGTTTGTTTTACTCCATATGTAACTCTGTGTTGTTGTATGTTGTCAAACTGCTTTGCTTTATCTTGGCCAGGTCGCAATTGTAAATGAGAACTTGTTCTCAACTTGCCTACCTGGTTAAATAAAGGTGAACTAAATATATAAAATAAAATATAGACTTTTTCTTTTCTTTTTTCTACAGTATTATTGACTGTATGTTTTGTTTATTCCATGTGTAACTCTGTGTTGTTGTATGTGTCGAATTTCTGTGCTTTATCTTGGCCAGGTCGCAGATGCAAATGAGAACTTGTTCTCAACTAGCCTACCTGGTTAAATAAAGGTGAAATAAAATAAAAATAAAATAATATTAACCTAATATAAACCTACTATTGTAGTGATAATTAATGCCTGGGGGCATTTTTGTTAGTTTTTGCTGTTCTCCAAATTGTATTTTAGAGTTTTAAAGTACAGGTAATTATCTGGTGGGGGATTTCTACACACCCCATTTAGCCATAGCCTAGGTTTAGCTGTATTTCTACACACTCCATTTAGCCATACCCTAGGTTTAGCTGTATTTCTACACACCCCATTTAGCCATACCCTAGGTTTAGCTGTATTTCTACACACCCCATTTAGCCATACCCTAGGTTTAGCTGTATTTCTACACACCCCATTTAGCCATACCCTAGGTTTAGCTGTATTTATACACACCCCATTTAGCCATACCCTAGGTTTAGCTGTATTTCTACACACCCCATTTAGCCATACCCTAGGTTTAGCTGTATTTCTACACACCCCATTTAGCCATACCCTAGGTTTAGCTGTATTTCTACACACCCCATTTAGCCATACCCTAGGTTTAGCTGTATTTATACACACCCCATTTAGCCATACCCTAGGTTTAGCTGTATTTCTACACACCCCATTTAGCCATACCCTAGGTTTAGCTGTATTTCTACACACCCCATTTAGCCATACCCTAGGTTTAGCTGTATTTCTACACACCCAAACTACTTTGTGTGGCTATTGGACATAGGAGGATGGGAGGGGAGATGGAGAGCAAGAGAGAAGGGAGGAGAGAGAGGGAGATGTCATCAGAGATAGGGCTGACAGACTAACATGCAGTCAACTGAATATCTTTTCATTACTGACTTCTCACCAGTGATGTCATCATAACCAGTAACCTTTTCCTCTCTTGGCCCAGTCCAGCCTGACCCTGACATATAGCATCAGGCCTGTTGAGTTGACTTGGGTAAAAGACCTCTAGCTTCTACACCACATCCCCCCTTCTCCTGCTCTAACATGAGACCTCATCAGTACTCATTTTGGGTGCTGGTACTGTTTATATTTAGGTGCTGGAACATTAAGCCAATATTCTATAACAGGTGAACTCAAGCAGTAGAAAGTTAGAGGTGATATTATAGAACACTTTGTGAAACGTTGCTGCTCTGTCAGCAGTTTCCTGTGGAGTTTTTTTAACAGATCAGTTTGCTGTAGTGTGTTCAACCACTGATCCAAGATAAGTTGCTAAGAAGTTTAAGGGGAAGTGAGAAGGAGGGTAGAGGAGAGTAGAGGAGAGACATTTGTGGAGGAGAGAGAAAGAGTAAAGGAAGGGAGATATATTTTTATAACTGACTTCTCACCAGTGATGTCATCCTAACCAGTAATCGTTTCCGCTATTGTCCCAGCTCACCTTGACCTCTGACCTCTGGAACTGAACTATAGAGAAAAAAAAACTGAAATCTAGATGTATTAAACTAGATAGACTGTAAACTCATCTGCAAAGAGATGTTCACATGGAAGTGGAATGTGTGTTCACATGGGTGTTGTTGCACCATACCAACGATAAGCCTGTCTCCTCCATCACATCATGAAAGGTCATGTTGATGTTCATTTCTTGTCCCCCCCCCCAACAATCACAAACAGCTAACATTAAACACACAAAATTTTCAAAAGAGAAATTATATTTAAAAAAAATATATGTATTAACTACATAAAACAATTAAACACTCCACTAGGGCCCTCTCAGTCAGCTGGCTCCACTAGGGCCCTCTCAGTCAGCTGCTCCACTTGGGCCCTCTCAGCCAGCTGTTCCAGTTGTGCCCTCTCAGCCAGCCGGCTCCACTAGGGCCCTCTCAGCCAGCTGTTCCAGTTGTGTCCTCTCAGCCAGCCGGCTCCACTAGGGCCCTCTCAGCCATCTGGCTCCACTAGGGCCCTCCCATCCAACCAGCTCCACTAGGGCCCTCCCAGCCAGCTGCTCCACTTGGGCCCTCTCAGCCATCCGGCTCCAGTAGGGCCCTCTCAGCCATCTGGCTCCACTTGGGCCCTCCCATCCAACCGGCTCCACTAAGGCCCTCCCAGCCAGCTGCTCCACTTGGGCCCTCCCATCCAACCAGCTCCACTAGGGCCCTCCCAGCCAGCTGCTCCACTTGGGCCCTCTCAGCCATCCGGCTCCAGTAGGGCCCTCTCAGCCATCTGGCTCCACTTGGGCCCTCCCATCCAACCGGCTCCACTAAGGCCCTCCCAGCCAGCTGCTCCACTTGGGCCCTCCCATCCAACCAGCTCCACTAGGGCCCTCCCAGCCAGCTGCTCCACTTGGGCCCTCTCAGCCAGCCGGCTCCACTAGGGCCCTCCCAGCCAGCTGCTCCACTTGTGCCCTCTCAGCCAGCTGGCTCCAGTAGGGCCCTCCCATCCAGCCGGCTCCACTAGGGCCCTCTCAGCCAGCTGGCTCCATTAGGGCCCTCTCAGCTCTCACTAGGGCCCTCTCTTTATATGCTACAATCACAACTGCAGCTGGCTGAGTGGTCCCTAGTGGAACCAGCTGGCTGAGAGGGCCCTGATGGAGCCATAATGGGTTTTTTTCAGCCCAGGTGCAATTTAGATATTGGCCAATAGATGTCAGCGGTGTATGTGCAAAGTTTTAGTCTGATCCAATGAACAGTTGTATTTCTGTTCATAATTTTGTATCAATGCTGCCCAAATGTGTCTAATTTGTTTATTAATAACTTTTCATGTTCAAAAGTGTGCACTCTCCTCAAACAATAGCATGGTATTCTTTCACTGTAATAGCTCCTGAATATTGGACAGTGCAGTTAGATTAACAAGAATTTAAGCTTTCTGCAAATATCAGATACGTTTATGTCCTGGGAAATGTTCTTTTTACTTACAACCTCATGCTATTCGCATTAGCTTACGTTAGCTCAAATGTCCAGCAGGGGTCCCTCCAATCCTGAGAAGTTAAATAAAAAAAGAAGCATAAATGTTTGGTGTTCACCAAAAGGCATGTGGGAGACTCCCCAAACATATGGAAGAAGGAATTCTGGTCAGATGAGACTAAAATTGAGCTTTTTAGCCATCAAGGAAAACGCTATTTCTGGCGCAATGCAAAATCCCAATACCTCTCATCACCCTGAGAACACCATCCCCACAGTGAAGCATGGTGGTGGCAGCATCATGCTGTGGGGATGTTTGTCATCGGCAGGGACTGGGAAACTGGTCAGAATTGAAGGAATGATGGATAGCGCTAAATACAAGGAAATTCTTGAGGGAAACCTGTTTCAGTCTTCCAGAGATTTGAGACTTGGACGGAGGTTCACCTTCCAGCAGGACAATGACTGTAAGCATACTGCTAAATCAACACTCAAGTGATTTAAGGGGAAACATTTAAATGTCCTTGAATGGCCTAGTCAAAGCCCAGACCTCAATCCAATTGAGAATCTGTGGTATGACTTAAAGATCACTGTACACCAGCGGAACCCATCCAACTTCAAAGAGCTGGAGCAGTTTTGCCTTGGAGAATGGGCAAACATCCCAGTGGCTAGATGTGCCAAGCTTATAGAGACATACCCCAAAAGACTTGCAGCTGTAATTGCTGCAAAAGGTGGCTCTACAAAGTATTGACTTTGGGGGGGGTTGAAAAGTCATGAATGCTCAAGTTCTGATTTTTTGTTTATTTCTTGTTTGTTTCACAATAACACATATTTTGCATCTTCAAAGTGGTAGGCATTTTGTGTAAATCAAATGATACGAACCCCCCAAAAATCAATTTTAATTCCAGGTTCTAAGGCAACAAAATAGAAAAAATGCCAAGGGGGGTGAATACTTTCGCAAACCACTATACATATTTCCCTGCCATATTACATAATTTATGCAGCAGCATACAATACATTTTTTGATTCACCTTCTTGTGCTGTGCTCACTTGAACAGGAAGGGGGCACAGCGGTCCTTCGTGGGTGTCACGGATCCCTCCGGTACTGTTGTTCATTCTGTGCACCAGTTTCGGAGGTCTACGTCACCGGCCTCTAGGCACTGAACTGTCTAATTTCGCACACCTGGTTCCTATTTCCCACTGATTGTATTGGTTTAAATGTGCCCTTTGTTTCACCATTGGGCTGTTGATTATTGTTCCATCATCTGTATATCGTGTGAGTTCCTGTGCCTTGTTGTTTTGGCTTTCGTTGTTTTGGCTTTCGTGCTGCTTGTATTGTGCAGATGATTATGGGTCTTGTCCCATGTTGTGTCATTATGCGCTTGTGTTTTCGGGTCTTGTCCCGTGTATTTATTCGAAGGACTCCTCGTTCTTTTGTTTGGGTCTTGTTAAAGTTGCGACAGTTCGTTTCTGGTAAAAGAACAAAATAGTCAGCACATAGTAACTTCTGATTTAGCTGTACTTTAATTAATGCAAACACGTGTATGGTAAATGTGTCGTTCGTATACGGTCTCTCTGTGACACCTCGCAGGGCAAAACAGAAGAAGAGGGCGTCACATTCTATTGTTCTCTCTTTTATACTGAGAGATATTTCCTGCTCAATGCTGGCCTGTCCGAGGGAGGAGGAGCGTGGTTTAAACTTGCTCCTCCTGTCGTCGGCGTGTAGGCTGATCCCACCGTCGTGACGCACTTCCTGTTGCCGGTTGTAGTTCTTCTTGTCTTCAACAGTTGATTTACCCGTTGTTTATGTACTTAGCATAGCTTCCCCAGTATATTATAAAGGTTATGCATACAAATAGCCAGTTCAACCCTAACAGTCTCAACCCTGTGTTTTGTGTACGTGTTTGTTTGGTCTTCGTCCCATGCCTTTATATGGCATGCTGTAATTTGGGTATAATAATAATCCATATTACACATTCCTGCGCCTGTCTCCCGACCCCTTCTACCAACGTGACAGTGAGCAAATGTTGTCATCAAAGTCTGGCATTCTCTGTATTTATGGTTCAAGACAACTGAGAAGTCTGAAACTAAACAAGGTTGAATCATGATGACGTCAGGTCGTTGCTCTAAAAAGAGGCCCGAATTCCCATCTTACAATGCTGAGTTGGATGACCATTCCAAAACGTGTTTATTCCAGTCGGAGCTCATTATTTCCAGAGTTCCCAGTTGTCTGGAACTCACTGAAGTCAGATTTCCCTGTTCTGAGTTTTTTGGAGCGCAGCAGAAATCATGCTGGATTGACAGCATAGCCAATGTTGAATGTTTATCATTTAAAATTGGAAAGAGACCCTTAAACCCAGACCTGGACCACACCACCTAGCCACTGATTCCTTCCAAACAACTCATTGTTGAATTTAAGATTTCCAACTTTTTGTGTAATGTTAATATCCAATGGCCGATGAGCACCAACATGGCGTTGTATCTTTCCTTTCTCCTAAAGTGTGCACTTGTTCACTTCCCTTCATTGAAATGACTGGTATAAGAAATATGGTAGAAACTCCCACTAGTCCATGCCTCCACCAATCCAATGCTTTTAGATTTGTGGGAAGAAGTGAACAACTGCACACTTCAGGAGTAAGGAGATATCATTGGTAGAAAGTTAGAGGTGATATTATAGAACACTATGTGAAACGTTGCTGCTCTGTCAGCAGTTTCCTGTCAGGGTTTTCAGAACAGATCAGTGTGCTGTATTTAGGGCAGTGTGGAGTGCAGTAGAGACTGCATCATCTGTGGATCGGTTAGGGCAGTACACATATTGGAGTGGGTCTAGGGTTTCTGGGATAATGGTGTTGATGTGAGCCATGACCAGCACTTCATGGCTACAGATGTGAGTGCTACTGGTCACAGATCTGCTTAAAACATGTTGGTATTACAGACTCAAACAGGGAGAGATTGAAAATGTAAGAGAATACACTTTCCAGTTTGCTTCGAAGCGGGCATAGAAGCAGTTTAGCTTGTCTGGTAGGCTCGTGTCACTGGGCAGCTCTCGAGTGTGCTTCCCTTTGTAGTCTGTAATGGTTTTATAGGCGCCCGGATTAGTGTCCCTCTCTTTGAAAGCGATAGCTCTAGCGTTTAGCTCAATGCGGATGTTGTCTGTAATCCCTGGCTTCTGGTTGGGATATGTACGTACGGTCACTGTGGGGACAACGTCATCGATGAACTTATTGATGACTGAGGTGGTAAACTCCTCAATGCCATTGGATGAATCCCGGAACATATTCCAGTCTGTGCTAGCAAAACAGTCCTGTAGCGTATCATCCGCGTCATCTGACCACTTCCGTATTGAGCGAGTCAGTGGTACTTCGTGCTTTAGTTTTTGCTTGTAAGCAGGAATCAGGAGGATATTATTAGATTATGTCAGCAGAGTACCCAGCCAGAAATAATCAGACACCCATTTTTCAAGCTAGCATATAATGTCACAAAAAACTAAACCACAGCTAAATGCAGCACTAACCTTTGATGATCTTCATCAGATGACAACCCTAGGACATTATGTTATACAATACATGCATGTTTTGTTCAATCAAGTTCATATTTATATCAAAAACCAGCTTTTTACATTAGCATGTGACGTTCAGAACTAGCATTCCCACCAAACACTTCCGGTGAATTTACTAAATTACTCACGATAAATGTTCACAAAAAACATAACAATTATTTTAAGAATTATAGATACAGAACTCCTTTGTGCAATCGAGGTGTCCGATTTTAAAATAGCTTTTTGGTGAAAGCACATTTTGCAATATTCTGAGTACATAGCCCGGCATCACAGGGCTAGCTATTTATACACCCAGCAAGTTTAGCCTTCATCAAACTCCGATTTACTATTACAAAAGTTTGATTACCTTTGGTGTTCTTCGTCAGAATGCACTCCCAGGACTGCTACTTCAATAACAAATGTTGGTTTGGTTCAAAATAATCCATAGTTATATCCAAATAGCGGCGTTTTGTTCGTGCGTTCAAGACACTATCCGAAGTGTAAATAAGGGTCACGCGCATGATGCATTTCGTGACAAAAAAATTCTAAATATTCTATTACCGTACTTCGAAGCATGTCAACCGCTGTTTAAAATCAATTTTTATGCCATTTTTCTCGTAAAAAAGCGCTAATATTCCGACCGGGAGTGGTGGTTTTTGTTCAAAGATAAAACATGGAGTCGACTCGTGCACGAGCCTGAGTCTCACAGTACTGTGACCAGCCACAATCCAAACGCGCTAATGTTTTTCAGCCAGAGCCTGCAAAGCCACGATTCAGCTTTTTGCCACCTTCTGAGAGCCCATGGGAGCCGTAGGAAGTGTCACGTAACAGCAGAGATCCCCTGTATTGGATAGAGATAATCAAGAAGGCCAAGAAATTGTCAGACAGGGCACTTCCTGCATGGAATCTTCTCAGGTTTTGGCCAGCCAAATGAGTTCTGTTATACTCACAGACACCATTTAAACAGTTTTAGAAACGTTGGAGTGTTTTCTATCCAAAGCTAATAATTATATGCATATTCTAGTTTCTGGGCAGGAGTAATAATCAGATTAAATCGGGTACGTTTTTTATCCGGCCGTGAAAATACTGCCCCCTAGCCATAACAGGTTAAATTCTAAATAAATCACAGACAGTGTCACCAGCAAAGCACCCCCACATGATCACACCTCCTCCTCCATGCTTCACAGGAACCACTCTGCGTCTCACAAAGACATGGCGGTTGGAAGCAAAAATCTCATCAGATCAAAGGACAGATTTCCACTGGTCTAATGTCCATTGCTCATGTTTCTTGGCCCAAGCAAGTCTCTTCTTCTTATTGGTGTCCTTTAGTAGTGGTTTACTTGCAACAATTAGACCATGAAGGCCTGATTCACGCAGTCTCCTCTGAACAGTTGATGTTGAAATGTGTTTGTTACTTGAACACTGTGAAGCATTTATTTGGGCTGCAATCTGTGGCTGGTAACTCATCCTCTGCAGCAGAGATAACCCTGGGTCTTCCTTTCCTGTGGCGGTCCTCGTGAGAGCCAGTTTCATCATAGCATTTTTTTTAAATTTAACTAGGAATGTCAGTTAAGAAGAAATTCTTATTTACAATGACAGCCTACACCGGCCAAACTCGGACATTGTGCACTGCCCTATGGGACACCCAATCACAGCCGGTTGTGATACAGTCTGGGTTTGAACCAGGTTGTCGGTAGCGATGCCTTAGACCACTGCACCACTTGTAAGCCCCAGTTTTTGCGACTGCACTAGATTCCCTATGTGTTATTTCATAGTTTTGATGTCTTCACTATTATTCTACAATGTAGAAAATAGTAAAATATAGAAAAACCCTTGAACAAGTAGGTGTGTCCAAACTTTTGACAGGTGCTGTATATATAAACTCCAGTCGTACTTTATCAAATGCCTTTTCAAAGTCAGCTATGAGTACCAGGCTTGCTTTCCCAGATTGATCATAGTGTTGTCGTGTCTTTGGGGCACCATTATCTTGAAGACATGTTATCAAATAACTCCCTGTAATTATTATTACGCGACTAACTGATTAATCGTTTAACTGTAATTAACTAGGAGCTCGGGGCACCAAGGAAAATATTCAGATTACAAAGTTATAATTTTCCTAATATAACCTTCCTATATTATAACATATATTATATTATAGTATCTGGTGGATTTGTCTCCTCATTAATGATGTGTTATTACCTCGCGTCCGTCTCATTCCAAACGTCGTACATTGTTGTATCTGCACGAATCCAGCCTTTACTAAAAGTCATCCATACATCAATTGTCTTAAAATCATTTATTTACTAAACTAAGTAATTCACAGAAAGCATACAAACAGTTGGTTATCGTCACAAAGCATTGGTGGAGTAATGATCCCTAGTGGGCTAAACAGGCATGGCGGCCTGTTAAACAAATAAGGGGGGTGGGGGCAGCGGAGAAGACACACAGAGTTTATAAATATTGACAATTGATATGCTAATCCTTTGCACATGAACGCTCACTCATTCGGAAACAATTGCAATGAATATATATATTTACGCTCAGTGTGTCGTCGATCTTCGTTGGAAAGGTTGTTCTGTTGGAGAGTTCTCTCTCTCTCTCTTCATTAGAAAGGGTCTTTCAAAGCGACATTCATTAATGTTGTTATAGAATGGATGTTTCGTCGGTCTTCGCGTTCGATGATATTGAGTACTTAGCTGCAGACTAATAATTAATATCAAAGACTTGTTCTTATTCTGTCGGTATCGATAGTCTGAAAGTTAACCACGTGGTGTAGTTAACTTTCAGTCGAGGAATTGGATGGTCAAGCCTATTGGCCAACTCGTAATGGAGTGGAGGCCTGGTCTAAAGAAATAACTTCTAGGTGGGGGTTTTATACGTGAACATAGAACAGGCTTGTCACATGACGCCTTGTCCTGTCCGTGTCCCTGGAGGGCGTGCCGATGACTGATTTAAGCTTTGAACAGAAATACATTCTATCGCATTAACATCAGTACATAGCATCTCAACGTATTCCAAATAGCTTTATCCTGGGGGTAGGGGGCAGTATTGACACGGCCGGATAAAAAACGTACCCGATTTAATCTGGTTACTACTCCTGCCCAGTAACTAGAATATGCATATAATTATTGGCTATGGATAGAAAACACCCTAAAGTTTCTAAAACTGTTTGAATGGTGTCTGTGAGTATAACAGAACTCATATGGCAGGCAGAAACCTGAGAAGATTCCTTACAGGAAGTGCCCTCTCTGACAAGATCTTGTTCTTCTTGTCTCTGTTTATTGAAGACTGAGGATCTTTGCTGTAACGTGACACTTCCTACGGCTCCCATAGGCTCTCAGAGCCCGGGAAAAAGCTGAATGATATCGAGGCAGCCTCTGGCTGAAACACATTATCGCGTTTGGCAAGTGGCCGATCAGAGGACAATGGGCTTAGGCGCGTGCACAAGTCGACCCCGTGCTTTATTTTCTTTCCTCTTTTTACCTAAACGCAGATTCCCGGTCGGAATATTATCGCTTTTTTACGAGAAAAATTGCATAAAAATTTATTTTAAACAGCGGTTGACATGCTTCGAAGTACGGTAATGGAATATTTCGAATTTGTTTGTCACGAAATGCGCCGTGCTCGTCACCCTTCTTTACCCTTTCGGATAGTGTCTTGAACGCACGAACAAAACGCCGCTGTTTGGATAGAACTATAGATTATTTGGGACCAAACCAACAATTGTTATTGAAGTAGAAGTCCTGGGAGTGCATTCTGACGAAGAACACCAAAGGTAATAACATTTTTCTTATAGTAAATCTGACTTTGGTGAGTGCTAAACTTGCTGGGTGTCTAAATAGCTAGCCCTGTGATGCCGGGCTATCTACTGAGAATATTGCAAAATGTGCTTTCACCGAAAAGCTATTTTAAAATCGGACATATCGAGTGCATAGAGGAGTTCTGTATCTATAATTCTTAAAATAATTGTTATGCTTTTTGTGAACGTTTATTGTGAGTAATTTAGTACATTTTTTGTAAATTCACCGGAAGTTTGCGGGGGGTATGCTAGTTCTGAACGTCACATGCTAATGTAAAAAGCTGGTTTTTGATATAAATATGAACTTGATTGAACAAAACATGCATGTATTGTATAACATAATGTCCTAGGTGTGTCATCTGATGAAGATCATCAAAGGTTAGTGCTGCATTTAGCTGTCTTCTGGTTTTTTTTGACATTATATGCTAGCTTGAAAAATGGGTGTCTGATTATTTCTGGCTGGGTACTCTGCTGACATAATCTAATGTTTTGCTTTCATTGTAAAGCCTTTTTTAAATCGGACAGTGTGGTTAGATTAACGAGAGTCTTGTCTTTAAAATGGTGTAAAATAGTCATATGTTTGAGAAATTGAAGTAATAGCATTTCTAAGGTATTTGAATAACGCGCCACAGGATTCCACTGGCTGTTACGTAGGTGGGACGATTTCGTCCCGCCGACCCTAGAGAGGTTAATACATTTTATACAACCATTTAGATGCAAGTCCCATAGCTGAGGCTATTATATAAACAGTATTATGGTAATATGGCTATATTATCTCTTCTGAGTATCACAAAATTCTACCAAGCGGACCAGTTCGTAGCTGAATTCTTCACCGATCTTTTATATCTTCTCCAGAACATAAATGTCGTTCGGTTCCCCAATTCTGTGAGTTGGAAGAATTTCTTTTGTCTCTCTATGAAACCCCTCTCTGTCTCAACTGGGCCATGCGGCAGGACATTCTCCTTTAGAATTTTACGACCGCCTTCACACAGGGCCTGGGTGAGGGGAGGTAGGTAGGGGGATGGTGCAAGGGGGAGGGGGTCAACTGTCCTTCCTGAACTCAAAGAGGGCAGTGTCATGACAGTGTTCTACTTGTCTTATATTACAAATAAATAATCAAATCACATTTTATTGGTCACATACACGTGTTTCGCAGATGTTTTTTGCGGGTGTAGCGAAATGTTTGTGTTTCTAGCTCCGACAGTGCAGTAATATCTAACAAGTAAGAGGCCTCCAATTTTTAAATGGACTGGATCTTTATATTAACCACTTGGATCCTTTTTCAGTAATAATGAAATCAGACCTTCTTGTTGAGTATCTGAAAAAGTAAAATTTTTACAGGAGTGGTTAAAACATGCTGATAATGGTCCTCTGAGTATATCTTAAAGGTTTGGTATACCTCCACTGGTATGCCCTCCAGCCCTGGAGATGTCCTCGACTTAAAGCCTTTAATTGCATCAAGAAGTTACTCTGTAATTTGGTCTTCACAAGAGTCTTTCTGTACAGATGTCAGTTTTACATTATGAATAGAAAGAAAATGCAAACACTTAGCTTCGGTTAATGGAGATATTGGAGACTGAAACGAAAACATCAAGTGCTTTACTTCCTCTTTCAAAATATTGTTTGGTGAATCATGGGTGACTCTGTCATGTGTAAAAAGTTTAATAAAATTATTTTTGGTAGCATGTTGAAGAGAAAAAAATAATTTGGTGCATTTTTCCCCATATTCATCCAGTTTGCTTTATTTTAAGTAATATATTACACTTGATCTGTCTAGAAAAAGTGATTTCCTTAAGTGTGTGAGGGTGACAGTTTGTAGTGTGATTACCTTTAAGTTCCATAGAGGTATTTAAAACCGTATTATAATCTCCCACCATAAAAATAGAGTCTTGTATTGCTTGTAGGGTTGATAAATTATTAGATATATTTTCAAAGAAGCGTGGATCATTATTATTTGGACTGTATAGGTTAATGAGCCATATCTGTTCATGGTCTAATAACATTTTTAAATTCAGCCATCAACCTTGAGGATCTGTTTGGACAATTTGCGCATTTGGATCAAAATTACTGCTAATTAATATCATAACCCCTTTTGAATTTTTTGCCCATGGGAGAAATATATTTCTAGCCCCAGTCCTTTTTCTTCATCTAAAATTGTTTAATGAGTTTCCTGTCAAATTGTGCCATCTGGTTTGCTTAATATAAGGAATTTAAAATGGTTTATAGTTTTACTTTTACTTTTGATACTTTTGAACATTTTAACAATTCCATTTACTTTTGATACTTAAGTATGTTTAAAACCAAATACTTTTAGACTTTTATTCAAGTAATATTTTACTGAATATTTTTTTATTAAGGTATCTTTACTTTTACTCAAGTATGACAATTGAGTACTTTTTCCACCACTGCACCAGTCTATCACATAACTCAACTCTCTCCCTGACCCCCACCTGTCTAGTATATAACTCAACTCTCTCCCTGACCCCCACCAGTCTAGTACATAACTCAACTCTCTCCCTGACCCCCACCAGTCTAGTACATAACTCAACTCTCTCTCTGACCCCCACCAGTCTAGTACATAACTCAACTCTCTCTCTGACCCCCACCTGTCTAGTATATAACTCAACTCTCTCCCTGACCCCCACCAGTCTAGTACATAACTCAACTCTCTCCCTGACCCCCACCAGTCTAGTACATAACTCAACTCTCTCTCTGACCCCCACCTGTCTAGTATATAACTCAACTCTCTCCCTGACCCCCACCTGTCTAGTACATAACTCAACTCTCTACCTGACCACCACCAGTCTAGTATATAACTTAACTCTCTCGCTGACCCCCACCAGTCTAGTACATAACTCAACTCTTTCCCTGACCCCCACCAGTCTAGTACATAACTCACCTCTCTCTCTGACCCCCACCAGTCTAGTATATAACTAATATATCAACTCGTCTGCAAAGAGAGGTTCACATGGAAGGGGAATGTGTGTACACATGGGTGTTGTTGCACCATACTAACGATAAGCCTGTCTCCTCCATCACATCATGAAAGGTCATGTTGATGTTCATTTAACCTCTGTCTCTCTCTTCCTCTGACTCCTCCCTTTCTCCTTTGTTTCTCTCTATCTCTCTGTCTCTTTCTCTCTCTTTCTCCTCTGTCTCTCTCTTTCTCCTCAGATCTCCAGGCTCAAAGCGTCAGTCCACCAGGTAGGTAGAGTATACATCTACAGTGATTATAGCAGTTCAATATTAGTCAACTTTATTATCCCACATGGAGAAATTCATGTGTCCATACAAACCATTGTAAACCCCAATAACAAGTAGTGTTTTATGGAACTACTAATACTTGTCAACCACAAAGCACTACTGCTGTTAGAATAACAGAATCACTGTCATCATCTGTCCTCACCACTGTGTTTTCCTCTCTGCTGTTTACAGCTGAACTCTCAGTCAGACTGGTGGATGGGACCACTTCCTGTTCTGGGACAGTGGAAGTCTTCTACAGAGGAGAGTGGTCAGGTCTATGTCCTGGGTGGTGGTGGGACATGATGAGAGAGGTTAAGGTTGTGTGTAGAGAGCTGCACTGTGGCAATCCTGTAGCTGAATCTAGAGGACCTCTGATTGAATATGGAAGAAGAGGAGTCATACTATTTAGTTGTAGTGGGGATGAGTCTTCTATTAGACAGTGTAACATCATAGGAGGAGACCCTGGTTTCTGTTATGGTGAATATTATCATCATGTGACCTGTTCAGGTAAGAGACTGGTCATATTGAGAGATTTATTTATACATTATACAATATTACCATGTATCATGTTTTATGTGTTTTTATTTCATTTAAATAGAGGGAGAGATGTCAGATGTATTTAAACATTATATTTGTGTTTGTCATATTGGTTTATGGGAGATGTTCATGGGCAGATCATTGTAGTTCAGATGGTACTGAAGTGAAGCTGCCTGATGGATGTCCAGCTGTTTATTTTCTATAAAGTGAAGTGAACTTATTCCTGTCTCCTGCCTGCATTATTCCCAACCCTATCCTGAGTGACTAAGAACCCATTTCTACCTCTTACAGTATCAAACATAGCAAACTACAATCTTTTATCCAACATATTTGTGTTTAGTCCTTGACAGTGTCATCAACAAAACTGATTGAATGTTCAACCAAGTCTTTTTCTCCAGAGTCTGTGCGGCTTGTGGATGGAGCTGGTCTCTGCTCTGGGAGAGTGGAGGTGAAGTCCAATCAGTCCTGGGCCTCAGTGTGTGAAGCTGACTTTGACCGGCAGGATGCAGAGGTAGTCTGTGGGGAGCTTGGCTGTGGGGCTCCTGCAGCTCTACAGGGGGGGCTCTATGGAGAAGGTGAGGGTCAGACCTGGGATAAAGAGTTCCAGTGTAAAGGCAAAGAGTCCCTTCTCCTGGACTGTGACACCTCAGACAGAGAAAACAACACCTGTCTACCTGGTAATGTTGTTGGACTCACCTGCTCAGGTAAGAAACAGTTTGTCACTCAATCAACATTGTTTCTCACCTAGAGTGGAGAATATGAGAGACAATATAGGTGTGTTTTAGTGAGAAAATAGTAAGATTACTGTCTCTCTCTTTTCTTTTCTTAGAGCCTGATGATGTGAGGCTGGTGGGAGGAGGCAGTCGCTGTGCTGGTGGAGTGGAGCGGTACCACCAGGGAGAGTGGAGGACTGTGGGAGCTGGAGACTGGAACCTGAGGGATGTAGCTGTAGTAGTGTGTAGACAGCTGGGTTGTGGCTCCATTGTTTCAGTTCTACCTGGAGACACCACTAGAGGGAATAACATTATCTGTTCTGGGTCTGAGTCTGTACTGAGGGAGTGTTGGAGAATTTATTATCTCTCTCCTGGACTCACAGTGATCTGCTCAGGTAATAACAAGATATTATAATTATAGTCAACTGATTTCCTTCGTTCATACAACTTCCTCTGCACCTCTCATGATGACTGTTTAGCTTGTCAGTCTGCTATACTAAATAGATCACTCAGTCAAGTAGGAATCAAATACAACTTAAATATCCCAGAATGCTTCTGTATTTGAGTGTTATCTCAGTGAACGTCTCTACTCACTACCACTGTCACATGTCATGTTATTGTCATATCTAAATGAGGAAAGTAGTTGAGGAGCTACGTTTTCTTTTTCTCTCCTCTTGTTCCAGATGTCCTGCTTAAGCCTGATATCAACATATGTTGTCTCAGTGACTGTAGGCCCACTACTCATGTTGCCCTGTGAGGGAGGGTGGCTAGAACTGTTACATGCTGATGTTATTGTCATATCTATAGGAAACTAGTTGAAGAGGTTTTTCTTGTTCTCTTTTATTGATACAGTCCAGCCTGATATCTCCCTGACTGACTCAATGGGAGGGGTCTCCAGGGGCCACCAGGGGCCCGAGGTGTTCAGGGGCTACAGTTTCACCATCACCTGCTCCACTCAGCCACAGTACCCAGGAGGCTCCTTCCTCCTCACGTTCACCGGCTCCAACAGAACCCAGACCCAGCCAGCTGTCAATCACTCTGCTGCCTTCCTCTTCCCTGCTGCAGATGACTCCCACCAAGGGAACTACAGATGTGTTTATGACAATTATGTTTTCTCTCATAACTTCTCCTCTGAGAGTGAGCTCCTCTCCCTCACCATCACAGGTAACTGAACATGAACCAGACTTATAACTTTGTCATTGACAGATTTCCCACAGATCTATGTGATGATGATCAGTCCCCTCATCAAAGGTGTTTCTGTTTGCAGCCTCTCCTCTGCCAGCCTTCATCATCAGACACGTTGTAGTGCTGCTGATCCTACTGACAGCCATCACCACCTCCTACCTGTACTACAAGGTAAAGACATTTACTCAGACGTTACAAGTCATTTAAACTAGAGGGAGAGGGTGAGGGGGAGAGGGAGGGAGAGAGAATGGAGATACTAGAGAGTAAATGTCTGACTGTTGGTGCTGTGTCTCCCTAGCCCACCAGGAGGCAGAAGAGAGTGAACAGGGTGAGCAGCATGGATCTTTATGTCAATGCCATGGAGATGGTCTCTCTGAGCTCCAGAGCTGAAGCTGGACCGGGAGAGGAGAGAGCAGCCCAGGGGACGGAGTAGGAGTAGAATGAAGCTGACCCTACATGCTGATCTTAGGTCAGTTTTGTGTTTTAAATGGATGGTCAGCAGTGGACTGGTGTTTAAAATGTGGTGACAAACCTGAAGTGGTTCTAATTTTAATAACAAGTTCAGAATTAGTTTCTCTTTCTAGAACCTTGGAAGAAATCTAAAAGGATTGACTGCAACCACCATTATTCCTTTTAGTTTGGTTTTTACCACCAGAGAAACATGGGGTTCTGGGTAACATGGGGTTCTGGGTAACATGGGGTTTTGGGTACATTTATTTTCTCTTTAATTAGTGTCTCTTAGATTCTTTATCTTATTTAGTGTCTCTTAGATTCTTTATCTTATTTAGTGTCTCTTAGATTCTTTATCTTATTTAGTGTCTCTTAGATTCTTTATCTTATTTAGTGTCTCTTAGATTCTTTATCTTATTTAGTGTCTCTTAGATTCTTTATCTTATTTAGTGTCTCTTAGATTCTTTATCTTATTTAGTGTCTCTTAGATTCTTTATCTTATTTAGTGTCTCTTAGATTCTTTATCTTATTTAGTGTCTCTTAGATTCTTTATCTTATTTAGTGTCTCTTAGATTCTTTATCTTATTTAGTGTCTCTTAGATTCTTTATCTTATTTAGTGTCTCTTAGATTCTTTATCTTGAAGTGTTTCCATTATTAGTCCATGTATTATTATAATCATCTGTTCATTCTTTGTATTTTGAAACATTTCTCAACTCTCATGATGTTATTGATTATAAATGTTATGATATTGATTATTGATTACGATGTAGATTATTGTTATGATGTTGCTCTCTAAACTGCCATGTAATCAACTGAATGCTTTTAATAAAATTACAGGCTGTCAGTCTTGTGTGATTCCCCTCTTGGACAGACTACAACATACAGTATGAATTAACTGAGATCAGTATTGTGTGATTCCCCTCTTGGACAGACTACAACATATAGTATGAATTAACTGAGATCAGTCTTGTGTGATTCCCCTCTTGGACAGACTACAACATACAGTATGAATTAACTGAGATCAGTATTGTGTGATTCCCCTCTTGGACAGACTACAACATATAGTATGAATTAACTGAGATCAGTCTTGTGTGATTCCCGTCTTGGACAGACTACAACAAATAGTATGAATTACAGTTTTTTACAATCGCTAGGACCCATTTCTCAATACTTAGGTCACTTTTTCAAAACTCTTCACAGTTCTCCTAACCAACTTTCAGCTTGGCACAGCAGTTCATTTCACATCCAAAATGCACTAAAACTACCAAATCACTTCATACATGTCTCAAATCAACTCGTTCTTCCATAACAGTAGCAAAGGTTGTCACCCAACAAGCACACTGTCACTCATAAAACAACGACCTAAACATCACTAACAACAGGCAGCATTACACAATGTTTTCTATACATAACAATAATGACACCTCTCTACTGTTTAGAATTCACTGTAGTATATGTTACAATAATGACACCTCTCTACTGTTTATAATTCACTGTAGTATATGTTACAATAATGACACCTCTCTACTGTTTAGAATTCACTGTAGTATATGTTACAATAATGACACCTCTCTACTGTTTACAATTCACTGTAGTATATGTTACAGGAATGACACCTCTCTACTGTTTACAATTCACTGTAGTATATGTTACAGGAATGACACCTCTCTACTGTTTAGAATTCACTGCAGTATATGTTACAGGAATGACACCTCTCTACTGTTTATAATTCACTGTAGTATATGTTACAATAATGACACCTCTCTACTGTTTATAATTCACTGCAGTATATGTTACAGGAATGACACCTCTCTACTGTTTATAATTCACTGTAGTATATGTTACAATAATGACACCTCTCTACTGTTTAGAATTCACTGTAGTATATGTTACAGGAATGATACCTCTCTACTGTTTATAATTCACTGCAGTATATGTTACAGGAATGACACCTCTCTACTGTTTACAATTCACTGTAGTATATGTTACAGGAATGACACCTCTCTACTGTTTACAATTCACTGCAGTATATGTTACAGGAATGACACCTCTCTACTGTTTATAATTCACTGTAGTATATGTTACAGGAATGACACCTCTCTACTGTTTATAATTCACTGCAGTATATGTTACAGGAATGACACCTCTCTACTGTTTATAATTCACTGCAGTATATGTTACAGGAATGAATCAGACATTGAGATTGAGGAATGGAGAGTCAGGTGGGAGGAACATAATTCCTCTGTGGGGTTGAGGAGTGGAGAGTAAGGTGGGAGGAACATAATTCCTCTGTGGGGTTGAGGAGTGGAGAGTAAGGTGGGAGGAACATAATTCCTCTGTGGGGTTGAGGAGTGGAGAGTCAGGTGGGAGGAACATAATTCCTCTGTGGGGTTGAGGAGTGGAGAGTAAGCTGGGAGGAACATAATTCCTCTGTGGGGTTGAGGAGTGGAGAGTCAGGTGAGAGGAACATAATTCCTCTGTGGGGTTGAGGAGTGGAGAGTAATGTGGGAGGAACATAATTCCTCAGTGGGGTTGAGGAGTGGAGAGTCAGGTGGGAGGAACATAATTCCTCTGTGGGGTTGAGGAGTGGAGAGTAAGGTGAGAGGAACATAACCAGTAACCTTTTCCACTCTTGGTCCGGCTCAGCTTGACCCTGACCTCTGAAATGAATGATTTAAAAAACTGACAAAAGCAAATTAATTAAATTAGATTTAATCTCATCTGCAAAGAGAGTTACACATTTGCATGGAAGGGGAATGTACACTACATGACCAATAAGTATGTGGACACCTGCTCATCTAACATCTCATTCCAAAATCATGGGTCTTAATATGGAGTTGGTCCCCCCTTTGCTGCTATAACAGCCTCCACTCTTCTGGGAAGGCTTTCCACTAGATGTTGGAACATTGTTGTGGGGACTTGCTTCCATTCAGCCACAACAGCATTAGTGAGGTTGGGCGATTCGGCCTGGCTCGCAGTCGGCGTTTGAATTCATCCCTAAAGGTATTCAATGGGTTTTAGGTCAGGGCTCTGTGCAGGCCAGTAAAGTTCTACCACATCGATCTCAACAAACTATTTCTGTATGGACCTCGCTTTGTGTACAGGGGGCATTGTCATGCTGAAACAGGACAGGGCCTTCCCCAAACTGTTGCCACAATGTTGGAACCACAGAATAGTCTAGAATGTCATTGTATGGTGTAGCGATTAGATTTCCCTTCAATGGAACTAAGGGGCCTAGCCTGAACCATGAAAAACAACCCCAGATCATTATTCATCCTCCACCAAACTTTACAGTTGGCACTCTGCATTGGGGCAGGTAGCATTCTCCTGGCATCTGCCAAACCCAGGCTTGTGGTTCGGACTGCCAGATGGTGAAACGTGATTCATCACTCCAGAGAACGCGTTTCCACTCCAGCCTACGCGTGGCATTGCGCATGGTGATCTTAGGCTTGTGTGCTGCTGCTCTGCTATAGAAACCCATTTCATGAAGCTCCAGACAAACAGTTCTTGTGCTGAAGTTTCTTCCAGAGGAAGTGTGGAACTCGGTAGTGAGTGTTGCAACCGAGGACAGTTGATTTTTACCCGCGATGCACTTCAGCACTCGCGGTCCCATTCTGTGAGCTTGTGTGAGCTACCACTTCCTGGCTAAGCCACTGCTGCTCCTAGACATATCCACTTCACAATAACAGCCCTTACAGTTGACCGGGGCAGCTAAAGCAGGGTAGAAATTTGACGAACTGACTTGTTGGAAAGGTAACATACTATGATGGTGCCATGTTGATTGTCACTGAGTTCTTCAGTAAGGCCATTCTACAGCCAATGTTTGTCTATGGAGATTGCATGGCGGTGTGCTCAATTTTATTCACAGGTCAGGAACAGGTGTGGCTAAAATAGCCAAATCCACTCATTTGAATGGGTGTCCACATGCTTTTGTACATACTGTAAGGTGTAGCTGGGTCGGCCCGTCCTCCACCACCCCAACCCAACACATCCCACTCAGCTTTAGGATCTTAGTGAAACATTCATTATTGGTTTCAGGAGTGTTAGGTCAAGGCCAGAGTGACAACCCACAGGACAGCAGACCACCAGGGCAGGACTGAACAACCCAGCAGTTATTGTAAACATGAAGTGGTCATCTTTTAATACAGACTCCTTTTGTCGTACAGTATTCCATATAAGGCATCCTGACCTCATGAAAGTTGACCAGTAAATCAAATCCAGTGATACATAACGAGACATTTCTGCCATCCATTGTGACATTGTTGGAGGATAACCAACCTTCTAATTAATGATAATGCATTTCTCAGCCTCTATAAATGGTTGGTTACACAGTTTCTTCTGTTAACAGTCTCTGGTATCAACATTTCCAAGCCAACAAATACAGGGAGAATCTGTAGACATGCTGAGATAAGACCATAACATACGCAACTATGCAAATATGTGGGGGGGGGGGGGTCTCTTTTAATCAACCACAAGGCTACCTTGGGGGAAGGGAGGGAGTAATGGTAAGAACCAGAGAGAGGGGAGGGAAGGGGGAGGACAAGATGGAGGAGGGGGGAGAGAGAAAATATCATTGTACCACTGACTTCTCACCAGTGATGTCATCATAACCAGTAACCTTTTCCTCTCTTGGCCCAGTCCAGCCTGACCCTGACATATAGCATCAGACCTGTTGAATTGACTTGGGTAACAGACCTCTAGCTTCTACACCACATCCCCCCTTCTCCTGCTCTAACATGAGACCTCATCAGTACTCATTTTGGGTGCTGGTACTGTTTATATTTAGGTGCTGGAACATTAAGCCAATATTCTATAAGAGGTGAACTCAAGCAGTAGAAAGTTAGAGGTGATATTATAGGACACTATGTGAAACGTTGCTGCTCTGCCAGCAGTTTCCTGTGGAGTTTTTTTTTAACAGATCAGTTTGCTGTAGTGTGTTCAACCACTGATCCTAGATAAGTTGCTAAGAGAGATAAGGGGAGGGAGAGAGGAGTGTAGAGGAGAGAGGAGGACAGAGGAGTGAGGAGTGTTGGGGAGAGAGGAGTGTAGAGGAGAGAGGAGTGTAGAGGAGAGAGGAGTGTTGGGGAGAGAGGAGTGTTGGGGAGAGAGGAGTGTAGAGGAGAGAGGAGTGTAGAGGAGAGAGGAGGGTGGAGGAGAGAGGAGGGCAGTGGAGAGAGGAGGGTAGTGGAGAGAGGAGGGTAGTGGAGAGAGGAGGGTAAAGGAGGCTCCACTAGGGCCCTCTCAGCCAGCTGTCTCCTCTAGGGCCCTCTTAGCCAGCTGGCTCCTCTAGGGCCCTCTCAGCCAGATGGTTCCACTAGGGCCCTCTCAACCAGCTGGATCCACTAGGGCCCTCTCAGTCAGCTGGTGTGTGTAGGAGAGTGTGAGCTGTGTGAACAAAAAGTAGAAGTATAAATATCAAGGGAAATGAACTAAAGTGATAAATCTAGTCCTAGGTTTTATTTACTGTGGTGTTTGTTCTCCACTGGTTAACCTGTTCTCATCACAACAGGTCACACATTCTGCTGCCATGATTGCACACGGCGGTATTTTACCTGTCAGATACAGGAGCTTGTCAATATTATATTTGTTTTCAAATGATTTTTAGGTCTTTGTATTCTGAGGGAAATATCTGTCTCTTATATTGTTGTACATTTGTCAGGAGGTTAGAAGGTACAGCTCAGTTTCCACCTCATTTTATGGGCCGTAGCCTGTCTTCTCTCTGCCTGTTCCAATCCTTTCTCAATAGCAAGGCTATGCTCTCTTCATTTGTACATTGTACATTTTTTCCTCAGTTTTCTAGCAGATTGTCTGTCACGATGTAATGTCTGTTTATGGCCAAATTGTCTTGGGGTTTTTATATTTTGTGGTTTTTTTGGGGGGGCATCTGAGAGATGTAAGAAAGTCCAGGAAACTCATAATATAATTTTATTTACCTATATTTAACCCTTTATTTTGGGAACTAAACTATCTCCATATCTACTTCCATAAATGTGTTAAACTGGTACCAGGAGACCTTCAGACGAGTCTTGTAAAGCTTGTGGACGTCCTAGATCATAGCAACCTGTACGTGTTCCTGAGAGACTCACCTTTCCATAGTGGGGTCATGTTAGTGTGTCCTAGATCATAACAACCTGTACGTGTTCCTGTGAGACTCACCTTTCCATAGTGGGGTCATGTTAGTGTGTTGTCCAAACGGTTCTGACACTACAGACAGAAGTTGGCAGATGGACTGTATGACTTCAGACGATGCTTATGGGGTCGTAGAGCAAAACAGAGAACATCATCGTGTTCCTGAGTCTCATCTTTCCATAGTTTACAGGCCAAACTGATCGGACGTTACAGACATTTTCGTGAGGACACCCATTTTCTGAATGTTTTAAGGTCTGACAAACACAGCTCTGTGACCTTTCACCTCAGATGAGGAATGGAGATATTAGTGGATGTGTTGGATTGAGATGCAAAACATATCTCTAGTTTAAACAGTTGGATTTTAATGGGGATTGTTTTTTAATGTTAATTACATTTCCGCAGGACCATAGAAATTGCATTCTAAGGGTTAAATTGTAAATGAAAAGAGCATCAAACATGGATTGTGTGTTGAAGGGTACAGAGATGTGGTAGTCATATAATAATCATGCTGTGGTCTACATTTTGTTCATCATCAAGCAGACCAGATCATTAGAGATGGTGGGAGAGCCTGTTAGGCTGTTTAAAATGGAACAATATCATTTATATACCGTAGCATGAGACTAATACCTCTATATACATTTTAACAGGATTTGAGTGACGTTTTCTAAATTGTTTTCATAATTAAAATATAAATATATAATACATTTTTCACTGAGACATCATGGAGTGTACATCAATTTAAATCCCAACTTGTAAGGAAAGTATAAATAATAAAAAATCAACAATGTATTGGACAGGCCTATGAGGTGTAAAGGTCTGTCTTTCCAAGACATTCTGTTCATCTGCAAGCAGACCTGGTGATTCTAGATGGTGGGAGAGCCTGTTATTTAAAATGGAAGAATATAACTTACTGTAGCCTATATAATGTAATAATGACAATAATCCCTTCATATATACTGTAATTGAAGGTTATTTTAGTGTCATAAAAAGTGTTCATTAAAACAAATCAGGATGCTTGGTGGATGGATTCAGTGTAGATGTTCTGCTGTGTATCCAGGTGTTTATATGAAAGTGGTAGATTTGTAATTCTTTACCAGAGAAAGTTGTGGATTACTTTTCTGTGGGTGACCTAAGGCTTCGGTCTTTGACAATTCAGCTACTTTGTTAACAGTTCTACAACTGTCACCTTATGTAACAACTGATTTACTTTACAAAAGGCACATCTCAATATGTGGTCCAGGTGCCTTAGTGTTCCTATAAAAACCTGTGTCCAAACTCAGCATTAAATAGTATCTCATCAGAATAGTGTACAGAGAAGTTATTGCACCTATTGAAATGTTATGTGTTTTTACTGTTTATTCTGTTGCATTAAAAAGTCACTGTTGCCTATTAGATCAATATCAGTGTGAACACGTCTGATTGGACTAGATCCATGTTGAGGTGAGACCTGTCTGATTGGACTAGATCCATGTTGAGGTGAGACACGTCTGATTGGACTAGATCCATGTTGAGGTGAGACACGTCTGATTGGACTAGATCCATGATGAGGTGAGACACGTCTGATTGGACTAGATCCATGTTGAGGTGAGACACGTCTGATTGGACTAGATCCATGTTGAGGTGAGACACGTCTGATTGGACTAGATCCATGTTGAGGTGAGACACGTCTGATTGGACTAGATCCATGATGAGGTGAGACACGTCTGATTGGACTAGATCCATGTTGAGGTGAGACACGTCTGATTGGACTAGATCCATGTTGAGGTGAGACACGTCTGATTGGACTAGATCCATGTTGAGGTGAGACACGTCTGATTGGACTAGATCCATGTTGAGGTGAGACACATCTGATTGGACTAGATCCATGTTGAGGTGAGACACGTCTGATTGGACTAGATCCATGATGAGGTGAGACACGTCTGATTGGACTAGATCCATGTTGAGGTGAGACACGTCTGATTGGACTAGATCCATGTTGAGGTGAGACACGTCTGATTGGACTAGATCCATGTTGAGGTGAGACACGTCTGATTGGACTAGATCCATGTTGAGGTGAGACACGTCTGATTGGACTAGATCCATGTTGAGGTGAGACCCGTCTGATTGGACTAGATCCATGTTGAGGTGAGACGTCTGATTGGACTATATCCATGTTGAGGTGAGGCCATTCCATAGGCCTATATTGCAGTAGTGGGTCTGTGGTTTTCTGTAAAACAAAATGGTTCTTTGGTTCTGGTCAGTTAAGATAATCAGAAATACTATGAAACATCCCCACTTTTAGAACCGACTAAAAAGACATGCTCACATGCAAACAAAAGACAATAATTAAATTGACCAAACTATTTTAAAAAATGACAAAATCATAAATGTTATGAGATAAAACAACTTGTTGATCAAGTTTAGCAATTTGAATTAAAATGACCATAAATCAACATTGTAGATGATAAAAGATTTGTGTAAAGTTTAAGATTTACTGGTTGTGATACAGTGCATTGAGAAAGTATTCAGACCACTTGACTTTTAACACATTTTGATATGTTACAGGCTTATTCCAAAATTGAATAAATAGTTTTTTCCCCCCACAATCTACACACTATACAACATAATGACAAAACAAAAACAGGGTTTTAGAAATGTTTGCAAATTTATGAAAAATAAACACCTGAAATAAACTCAGCAAAAAAAGAAACGTCCCTTTTTCAGGACCCTGTCTTTCAAAAATAATTAGTAAAAATCCAAGTAACTTCATTGTAAAGGGTTTAAACACTGTTTCCCATGCTTGTTCAATGAACCATAAACAATTAATGAACATGCACCTGTGGAACGGTCGTTAAGACACTAACAGCTTACAGATGGTAGGCAATTAAGGTCACAGTTATGAAAACGTAGGACACTAAAGAGGCCTTTCTACTGACTCTAAAAACACCAAATGAAAGATGCCCAGGGTCCCTGCTCATCTTCGTGAACGTGCCTTAGGCATGCTGCAAGGAGGCATGAGGACGGCAGATGTGGCCAGGGCAATAAATTGCAATGTCCGTACTGTGAGACTCCTAAGACAGCGCTACAGGGAGACAGGACGGACAGCTGATCGTCCTCGCAGTGGCAGACCACGTGTAGCAACACCTGCACAGGATCGCTACATCCGAACATCACACCTGGGGGACAGGTACAGGATGGCAACAACAACTGCCCGAGTTACACCAGGAACGCACAATCCCTCCATCAGTGCTCAGACTGTCCGCAATAGACTGAGAGAGGCTGGACTGAGGGCTTGTAGGCCTGTTGTAATGCAGGTCCTCAACAGACATCACTGACAACAACGTTGCCTATGGGCTCAAACCTTCCATCGCTGGACCAGACAGGTGTCGTGTCTTTGGCATCATTAAAAGTGAAGACTTATTTAATCCAATCAATTCTCTGTTATTATTATTACATGATTAAACTTTTCATGTAAATGTAATTAACTAGGAAGTCGGGGCACCAAGGAAAATCATCAGATTACAATGTTATAATTTTCCTAATTTAACTCTTCAGATATTTTTTCATCTGATCAATTAGTGTTCTAATTAATGAATTATTCTTTACCTCACGTTAGTCTTTTTCCAAACGTTGTAAACAGTTGTTTATCTGCACGAACCCAGCCTTTACTATGAATCATCCATACGCCAATTGGCTGAATCATTTATTTACTAACTAACTAAATAATCACAGAAATGCATCAATGGATACTTCAGAGTACCAATCAGAAATGTTCTTATAGAATAGATGTTTTGGCGGTTGTCGGTCTTCTCATCCCAGGTTGACATAATTTCTAGCTGCGGACTACTAATTAGTATCTAAGATTTGCTCTTATTCTGTCGGATCGATAGTTTCAGAGTTGAACCATTTCCCGTTGTGTAGCCAATGCTCCACGGGGTACAGTTAGGAATTCAACAACCATTGTAACCTTGTGGTCTAAAGAGCATTTCCTCAGGAGGGGTTTTTATTCATAACAACAGGAAAGGGCGGATCCATGACGACAGATCATGTCTCCGCTCACGGAGGCGGGCCAATGACTTAGTTAAACTTTAAAGGGAATACAATTCTCTCACATTAAAGGTTTAACATCACATTACATGTTTCACAAATTGTTTCATCTTTACTCATTCATTTTATACTAGTATTAGATGCAAACCTCATAATTGAGAAATTTTCGCATTCAGAGATATAGTTATGTGTGTTTCCTGTCCTCTCTGAGGTCACCAAATGAAACACACTCGTCATACCCGTCCCGTAAGTGTCCACGGACCATTCCCACCTTCTCACAAGTGGACATTATGTTTCAAATTCCCATGTTGGGGATTTAGGAGTTCATGTGAAATCCTTTGTTCTCTCTGTGTCTCTCTCTCTCTGCATGACCAGGGGGAGAGTCTCTGCCAGGAATTTATGGCCTGAGATAACAGAACCTGGGTGTAGGAGAGAGTGAGTGAGAGAGAGGGGATGCCACGATCTATACCCAGAAAGGGCCACATCATGACACCTACTAAAGAATGTATAAATAAAACTGGTTAACCTCTATGGCAGGGGTGTCAAACTGAAATACCCAGTGGGCCAAAATGTAATACCTGAACAAAGTTGCGGGCCAACATTGAACAAATGAACCTTTTAATATGGACCCAAACAAGTTTTGCTTTAACATTGAATATGGAACAAGCATCGCTTATTACCATACAATATATCATTTAATAGTGGAGACATGCAAAATCGAATTTCAAATGAAAAAAACACATCAATGGCATTCCTTTATTAAATAAATACAATTTAAATAAAAATCGTATGCCTCTTTTCTATTTGCGGCCTTCTGATTTAAATACCAAAATAAACTTTTTCCACTGGCTAATAATTTTACAAATAAAATGATAATACTCCACGGATGAAGACTGACAGCTGAGCAGTATCAGATGCGTCGCAGCTCTCATCCACAGCGAGGGAGAACGCAACAAAATCTTTTCCCTTTTCCATCAGCTGGTCATACAGATTGGTGGCAAGATCACATGTGCGATCAGCTACTGTGTTCCTGCTCAGGCTCACGTTTGAAAATGCTTGCTTTTTCTCTGGGCATACGAGGTCACAAACTTTCATCATGCACTTTTTCACTAACTCTCCCTCATTAAAGGGCCGGGCTGATTTTGCGATCTCTGCTGCCACCATATAACTAGCCTTTACAGCAGCCTCACTTTGCAATGTGGCTTTTTTGAACATATTCTGTTGTGAAACCAAACTTCTTTTCATCTCCTCTACTTTCTGGCTCCTTTGAGTCATGTCCAGGTCCTTGTATTTGTCATGGTGTTTCGTTTCATAGTGTCGTCTAATGTTGTACTCCTTACTTACAGCCACGTTGACTCCACAAACAAGACAAACAGGTTTGTCTTTTACATATGTAAACAGATATTCTGCCTCCCACTTGTCCAGAAAGCTCCTGTTTTCTGCCTTTCTTTTCGCCATTTTTGGGAAGGGATAGCGCGCTGACAGTTGTAGCGTCTATGTTGCTATGACTACTGTCACAGAAGAGAGGGCGTTTCTGGGTCCTGTCCTGATTGGCGCGCGAAAACAACAGCAGAGCATTATGGGATTCGTAGTATTAGCGGTGAATGCGCTGTATAATACCGGCGGGCCAGCTCTAGTAGTAATTTGGTATTGTCTCACGGGCCAAATATAATTACCAGAGTTTGACACCCATGCTCTATGGGCTAGGTGGGACCTACTCAACAGCCAGTTGAATCCTGTGGCGCGTTATTCAAATACCTTAGAAATGCTATTACTTACATTTTTCTAAAATATGACTATTTTACACCATTTTAAAGACAAGACTCTCGTTAATCTAACCACACTGTCCGATTTCAAAAAGGCTTTACAACGAAAGCAAAACATTAGATTATGTCAGCAGAGTACCCAGCCAGAAATAATTAGACACCCATTTTTCAAGCTAGCATATAATGTCACATAAACCCAAACCACAGCTAAATGCAGCACTAACCTTTGATGATCTTCATCAGATGACAACCCTAGGACATTATGTTATACAATACATGCATGTTTTGTTCAATCAAGTTCATATTTATATCAAAAACCAGCTTTTTACATTAGCATGTGACTAGCATGTGACTAGCATTCCCACCGAACACTGCCGGTGAATTTACTAAATTACTCACGGTAAACGTTCACAAAAAGCATAACAATTATTTTAAGAATTATAGATACAGAACTCCTCTATGCACTCGATATGTCCGATTTTAAAATAGCTTTTCGGTGAAAGCACATTTTGCAATATTCTCAGTAGATAGCCCGGCATCACAGGGCTAGCTATTTAGACACCCAGCAAGTTTAGCACTCATCAAAGTCAGATTTACTATAAGAAAAATGTTATTACCTTTGCTGTCTTCGTCAGAATGCACTCCCAGGACTTCTACTTCAATAACAAATGTTGGTTTGGTCCAAAATAATACATCGTTATATCCAAACAGCGGCGTTTTGTTCGTGCGTTCAAGACACTATCCGAAAGGGTAAATAAGGTTGGCGAGCATGGCGCAATTCGTGACAAAAAAATTCGAATTATTCCATTACCGTACTTCGAAGCATGTCAACCGCTGTTTAAAATCTATTTTTATGCCATTTTTCTCATAAAAAAGCGATAATATTCCGACCGGGAATCTGCGTTTAGGTAAACAGACAAAAGAAAAGAAAGCATTCGGTCGACGCGGGCACGCGCCTAAGCCCATAGTACTCTGAGTGGCCATTTGCCAAAAGCGATAAAGTCTTTCAGCCAGAGCCTGCCTCGATATCGTTCAGCTTTTTCCCGGGCTCTGAGAGCCTATGGGAGCCGTAGGAAGTGTCACGTTATTGCACAGATCCTCAGTCTTCAATAAAAAGTGCCAAGATGAAACACTTGTCAGACAGGCCACTTCCTGCATGAAATCTTCTCAGGTTTTGGCCTGCCATATGAGTTCTGTTATACTCACAGACACCATTCAAACAGTTTTAGAAACTTTAGGGTGTTTTCTATCCAAAGCCAATAATTATATGCATATTCTAGTTACTGGGCAGGAGTAGTAACCAGATTAAATCGGGTACGTTTTTTATCCGGCTGTGTCAATACTGCCCCCTAGCCCTAACAGGTTAAATAGATTTAACTTCATCCTAATCTTCTACCGGGGTAACCAGTTGACCTGAGCAGCCCGATGAAAACTCACACTGTCAAAAATTAGAACATACATTAGGTTCTCAGGATAACCTGACCCTCTCTGCTCTGGCTGGTAAAGACTGTCATGTAAGGTGTTGAGGAAATAAAGGAGATGGGCAGTGTGGTCTGGTCCAAGGGTGGCATGGTGGTGGAGGACCCTATTGTGGCTCATAGCTGCACATAATATTATGGTGACATTTCCCCCGCGCTGGACAGGTACCTCAATGATGATACATTGTGCAATGATGTTCCTTCCTCTCGTCTTCTTCTTCGCTAAATTGATTCCAGCCTCATCTATGAATATGAGTTCCTGGAGGATGGGACTTGCATCCAACTCCATGATTTTCTGAAATGACAGTAAATACTGTAATTGCTGAATAGTAAAGTTCACTGGCAACATCAATGAGTCTCTAATGTTACTACAGAGTAATACTAGTATATTACTGGTAACATTAATGAGTCACTAATGTTACTAGAGAGTAATACTAGTATATTACTGGTAACATCAATGATACTCTAATGTTTCTAGAGAGTAATACTAGTATATTACTGGTAACATCAATGATACTCTGATGTTACTAGAGAGTAATACGAGTATATTACTTACTGCAGATATTTGTAGTGTTTATCTTTCACTCTTTGGGGATTCCTTTCAAATGGGACTGTAGATGTGCTTCATCCAGAGATGATGTTTATTAAGGATGTGGGTTTTGGTTGATAAACTCACTCTGATGTTACGGAAGATGACAGGGTTTTCAATCATCTGTTGATGGCTTTCCTGCAGTCTTATGGCATTATGTTCAACTACCATTTACACAATGGCAGCCTCCTGTTCTCCTGTAAATAGACGTGTTGTACCACGTGGTGGTCGTCTTTCAGTTCTACAACAACAACATAGCATCCAGTACAGTAAACACTACAGTAATACAGTATACAAGATAAACATGTTACACAGTAGTATAGCTCCCAGTTTCCTCCATACAGTACAGTAAACACTACAGTAATACAGTATACAAGATAAACATGTTACACAGTAGTATAGCTCCCAGTTTCCTCCATACAGTACAGTAAACACTACAGTAATACAGTATACAAGATAAACATGTTACAGAGTAGTATAGCTCCCAGTTTCCTCCATCCAGTACAGTAAATACTACAATAATACAGTATACAAGATAAACATGTTACACAGTAGTATAGCTCCCAGTTTCCTCCATACAGTACAGTAAACACTACAGTAATACAGTATACAAGATAAACATGTTACAGAGTAGTATAGCTCCCAGTTTCCTCCATACAGTACAGTAAACACTACAGTAATACAGTATACAAGATAAACATGTTACAGAGTAGTATAGCTCCCAGTTTCCTCCATACAGTACAGTAAACACTACAGTATTACAGTATACAAGATAAATATGTTACAGAGTAGTATAGCTCCCAGTTTCCTCCATCCAGTACAGTAAATACTACAATAATACAGTATACAAGATAAACATGTTACAGAGTAGTATAGCTCCCAGTTTCCTCCATACAGTACAGTAAACACTACAGTAATACAGTATACAAGATAAACATGTTACAGAGTAGTATAGCTCCCAGTTTCCTCCATCCAGTACAGTAAATACTACAATAATACAGTATACAAGATAAACATGTTACAGAGTAGTATAGCTCCCAGTTTCCTCCATACAGTACAGTAAATACTACAGTAATACAGTATACAAGATAAACATGTTACAGAGTAGTATAGCCCCCAGTTTCCTCCATCCAGTACAGTAAACACTACAGTATTACAGTATACAAGATAAACATGTTACAGAGTAGTATAGCTCCCAGTTTCCTCCATACAGTACAGTAAACAGTACAGTAATACAGTATGTGTATTGGAATCTCCAGTCTTTACTGTGCTTTATGTTGTACTTCTGTCAAGTAGTAAAAGTAGTAGAGAGGTCCAATGTCTGCAGTACAAACCTCTTCTCATTGTGGAACGTCTGGATGATGGATGCTATGGTGAAGTGGCTCAGATTGGGCTGCACTCTCTGCCCAGCCTCTATCAAGGTCAAACCATGGTTGACCACATGGTCTGTCCATCCTCTATCATGGTCAAACCATGGTTGACCACATGGTCTGTCTAGCCTCTATCAAGGTCAAACCATGGTTGACCACATGGTCTGTCCAGCCTCTATCAAGGTCAAACCATGGTTGACCACATGGTCTGTCCATCCTCTATCAAGGTCAAACCATGGTTGACCACATGGTCCACCACAGTCGCTCAAATTTCATCACAGATTACTCTCCTTGTTCTTGGTCTTCCTCCTCTTCCTCCTCCTCTACCTCTCTCTGCCAGTTTGCTTCCATTGTTCTCCAAATACAGGAGGACTCATCTGTGGTCTTTTTATCCATACCAAAGGTCTGATTGTGAAGTGAACATTTACGCAACTGGTGTTACCACTTGTGCAGAGTGAAAGTGATCAATTGGTAATTGATCTCAGCTTGTTGAACAGTGCTGCTTTTCATTTACACACAAGAGATTTTACTTGTGAAGGTTGTGCCAAAGGTAGAGAATTGTGTGTTGTGTTTTGCCAAATGTTTGTTGTACAATTGAAATCTGAGTGTAAAGCTAAACATGGGCCAGTAGTATTGTAGATGTGGTGTCTGGTTCTGATAAATGAGTTACAGGTTTGGGTCATTGGTCCTCATGGGCCAGTAGTATTGTAGATGTGGTGTCTGGTTCTGATAAATGAGTTACAGGTTTGGGTCATTGGTCGTCATGTTCCAGTAGTATTGTAGATGTGGTGTCTGGTTCTGATAAATGAGTTACAGGTTTGGGTCATTGGTCCTCATGTTCCAGTAGTATTGTAGATGTGGTGTCTGGTTCTGATAAATGAGTTACAGGTTTGGGTCATTGGTCCTCATGGGCCAGTAGTATTGTAGATGTGGTGTCTGGTTCTGATAAATGAGTTACAGGTTTGGGTCATTGGGCCTCATGGGCCAGTAGTATTGTAGATGTGGTGTCTGGTTCTGATAAATGAGTTACAGGTTTGGGTCATTGGGCCTCATGTTCCAGTAGTATTGTAGATGTGGTGTCTGGTTCTGATAAATGAGTTACAGGTTTGGGTCATTGTGTCTCATGTTCCAGTAGCATTGTAGATGTGGTGTCTGGTTCTGATAAATTAGTTACAGGTTTGGGTCATTGGTCCTCATGTTCCAGTAGTATTGTAGATGTGGTGTCTGGTTCTGATAAATTAGTTACAGGTTTGGGTCATTGGGCCTCATGGGCCAGTAGTATTGTAGATGTGGTGTCTGGTTCTGATAAATTAGTTACAGGTTTGGGTCATTGGTCCTCATGGGCCAGTAGTATTGTAGATGTGGTGTCTGGTTCTGATAAATGAGTTACAGGTTTGGGTCATTGGTCCTCATGGGCCAGTAGTATTGTAGATGTGGTGTCTGGTTCTGATAAATTAGTTACAGGTTTGGGTCATTGGTCCTCATGGGCCAGTAGTATTGTAGATGTGGTGTCTGGTTCTGATAAATGAGTTACAGGTTTGGGTCATTGGTCCTCATGTTCCAGTAGTATTGTAGATGTGGTGTCTGGTTCTGATAAATGAGTTACAGGTTTGGGTCATTGGTCCTCATGTTCCAGTAGTATTGTAGATGTGGTGTCTGGTTCTGATAAATGAGTTACAGGTTTGGGTCATTGGGCCTCATGTTCCAGTAGTATTGTAGATGTGGTGTCTGGTTCTGATAAATGAGTTACAGGTTTGGGTCATTGGGCCTCATGTTCCAGTAGTATTGTAGATGTGGTGTCTGGTTCTGATAAATGAGTTACAGGTTTGGGTCATTGGTCCTCATGGGCCAGTTTTAGTGTGTAAACAATTAGGAAAAACTGTAAGGTCAGTTGTATTAAGTGATGGTCAAATGTATTTAAACAAATGAGAAGAGAATCATATGAAAGTCTTGTGAGCATTGTATTGTGAAAGGATATTACTTTATATGAAATGTATTTCTAAATGAATCACTGATTAGGTTTGGTGGAAAAGTTACTGTGTGATTTGGTGTGTTGAACTTGAATTGAAAATGTGCTGAAAGTTTAGAAAAAACAGCCTTGTTGATGATCTGTTGTGAGTTTTGTTCTAATAGTTGTGAAATGTTACCACATACTGGTGAAAATATCAAATAGTAGAAAAGAGATGAAACAACAAGTGATACAAATAAAATACAAGTCAAATAAAGAACAGAGCAGCAGATGATGAGGGTCAAGTGTGTGTGTGTGTGTGTGTGTGTGTGTGTGTGTGTGGTGTGTGTGTGTGTGTGTGTGTGTGTGTGTGTGTGTGTGTGTGTGTGTGTGTGTGTGTGTTGTGTCGGTATGCATATCTCTGTCTGTGTTGTGTTGGTGTGGGATTTGTGTGTCAATGTAGTGTGTGATTGAGTGTGTATATAGTATGAATATATAGTATTGTATATATAGTGTGTATCTAGTGTGAATATATAGTATTGTATATATAGTGTGTATATAGTGTGAATATATAGTATTGTATATATAGTGTGAATATATAGTATTGTATGTATAGTGTGTGTATAGTTTGAATATATAGCATTGTGTATATAGTTTGAATATATAGTATTGTATATATTTTGTGAATATATAGTATTGTATATATAGTGTGTATATAGTGTGAATATATAGTATTGTATACATAGTGTGTATATTGTGTGAATATATAGTATTGTATATATAGTGTGTATATAGTTTGAATAAATAGTATTGTATAAATAGTGTGTATATAGTGTGAATATATAGTATTGTATATATAGTGTGTATATAGAGTGTATATATATTATTATGAGTGAGTGTGTATATATAGTATTGTGAGTGTATGTAGGGTCAGTGCAGATAGTCTAGGTAAACATTAATTAATGTTATATTAATGTTATATTAATTAATCTTATGACTATTTAGCAGGGTTAGAGTTAGGGTTACCAGAGTTCATAGGGGAAACTTCACTATGTTAACAACTATTAACCATGCTGGTACTCCAGGCACTGCCCCCTAGGGGTGGGATGTGGGTACTGGAAATGGACTGTCTGACTGTGGCCTAAGCTTCAGGGTTTTCCCTCGGTAAAGACCAGGATCAGCTACCCCAACCCCAAGGTCATGGCAAGAAGGGATCCAGCTATTGTCAAATTCACATCAAAAGGTGATATTTTTAGCATTTTAGCTAATCCTAACCTTAACCTAATTCTCCTAACCTGCTATGAAAAGGGAAATATGACGTTTATCTGACAAAAGATGGATCCATTTTAGCCATGACACAACCCCAAACCTATCCTTAACCACTTGTTGAGGAAAAGCAAAACTGACCCAAGATCAGCATCTAGGTGCAACTTCCCCCAACTCCTTTAAGGTGGCCTAACCACTTACCTCCCTCTAAACTATACCTAACAACATAGTATATTATTATTATAGATAGATAACCACTTACCTCCCTCTATTCTGTACCTAACAACATAGTATATTACTATCAACACATTATGGACAGACAGACAGACAGACAGACAGACAGACAGACAGACAGACAGACAGACAGACAGACAGACAGACAGACAGACAGACAGACAGACAGACAGACAGACAGACAGACAGACAGACAGACAGACAGACAGACAGACAGACAGACAGACAGACAGACAGACAGACCTACTAGTCACCCCTCCACTCTCTCCCTGAGTCCAGGCCCCAGACAGACAGAACAGCAACACCATCAGAACTATAGTAGTCTTCATTCTGAAATGACTCTGGTCTTCTTCAGAAGTAGTGCAGTAGTCTACAGGGTTCAGAACTCACCTTTTTAAACACTTCTTATCACTCACATCATGAGGTTTCACATGTGTTTGGTTACATAGTGCCCAATGTTCTGCTTAGTGATAAAACAGCAAACATTAAGAGTGTTTACTTGTCAGACCCACATATATAATAAATATACTATAATATACTATATTCATATGGTTTTAGTACTCACACATGAATCAGATCATGTATGCAGGTCATGTGTTGTTTTGAGCCAGCAGTAAAAACACACTGACAGGACAGTTCCTCTTATGGCCACTAGGTGGTAATCTGGTGTCACAGACGCAGGACTGTAGACTAGAAAGAAGCATTGCACCAATTATCTCTCCTTTCTCCTAAAGTGTGCACTTTTTCCCTTCCCTTCCCAATGACTGGTAAACTAAATATGGTGGAAAAACCCACTTGATAACAGAAGGTAGAGTCCTCTGAGTGGAACGGTGGGAGACAAACAGTTTCCTCCTCTCCCCTTCTCCCATCCTCCTCTTCTCTCTCTCCTCTTTTCTCCCCCTCTCCTCTTCTCCCCCTCTCCTCTTCTCCCCCTCTACCCTTCTCCCCCATCTCCTGATCTCATTCTCCCTCCCATTTATATAATATGCATTAGAAGAGGGGAGGGAGGGAGACGAGAGTAATGATCAGAACCAGACCGAGGGGAGGGAAGGGGGAGGACCAGATGGAGGAAGGGGGAGAGTGAAAATATCATTTTATCACTGACTTCTCACCAGTGATGTCATCATAACCAGTAACCTTTTCCTCTCTTGTCCCAGTCCAGCCTGACCCTGACATATAGCATCAGACCTGTTGAGTTGACTTGGGTAACAGACCTCTAGCTTCTACACCACATCCCCCCTTCTCCTGCTCTAACATGAGACCTCATCAGTACTCATTTTGGGTGCTGGTACTGTTTATATTTAGGTGCTGGAACATTAAGCCAATATTCTATAAGAGGTGAACTCAAGCAGTAGAAAGTTAGAGGTGATATTATAGAACACTATGTGAAACGTTGCTGCTCTGTCAGCAGTTTCCTGTGGAGTTTTTTTAACAGATCAGTTTGCTGTAGTGTGTTCAACCACTGATCCAAGATAAGTTGCTAAGAAGTTTATCTCACATCAAAGACCTACTGAACTAATGAGAGAGAAGTCATATAGCCGTGCAGTATGTTCCACTCTTCAGTCCAAACTTTATGACAGTGACTTGTATATGTCAGTGGAGCCCCAGTTAGAGACAGACATGATATCTACAGGGATATTGATGATCATTTTCTGGGCCACAGGTAAGATGCTGTTATATTAATATACACTTGTGACAGTTACTGAGATATGTTTTGATATTGTAAGATATGTTACCATTTGCAGGGATAGTAAAATAACATGCAACTGGAAGCAGACAGTAAAAATGTGTCTCAAAGCAGGACAATGATGTGATCACCTGTAAATGTACTTTACTGTAGCCTAACTGTCCATCTGGGGACAGGCACTAATGTCAGTTAAGTTGTGATGGTGTCATGCATCTGACTATTGTATATTCAGTGTGTCAATGATTGATTGTATCTGTCTCTATGTAAATGAGAGTATATATTATATATTATATTGGTGTTATGTTAGAGTAGGAGAAGGGAGGGCTGTAGATGCTAGAGGTCTATGAGCTGAGTCAAGATAAACAAGTCCAACACTATATGTCAGGAAGAGTGAGAGAGCGAGAGAGAGATGGAAGAGAGAGGAGGGGTGGGGAGAGAGATTTGAGGAGGAGGAGAGAGAGAGGAGGGTAGGGAGAGAGGAGGGTTGGGGAGAGAGAAAGGGAGGGGAGATGGGAGGGGAGGGGAGGGGAGATGGGAGGGGAGGGGAGGGCATAGAGCACGATAGGTGAGAGAGAAGGAGAGGGGAGAAAGGAAGGTAGGAGAGGGGAGAGAGAAGGGTGAGGGGAGAGAGAAGGGTGAGGGGAGAGAGAAGGGTGAGGGGAGAGAGAAGGGTATAGGAGGGTATAGGGTATAGGAGGAGGGTAAGTGAGAGAGGAGAAGGGGGAGGGGAGGGGAGATGGGAGGGTAGGGGAGAGGAGGGCAGGGGAGAGAGAGGAGGGTGGAGGAGACTGGAGGGTTGGGGATATAGGGTAGGGGAGAGAAGAGGGGAAAGGAGGGTCGGGAGGAGAGTAGAGGAGAGAGGAGGGTTGGGGAGAGAGAGGAAGGTAGAGGAGAGAGGAGGGTAGTGGAGAGAGAAGAGGAGGGTAGTGGAGAGAGAATGGGAGGTGAGAAAGGAGGGTAGGGGAGAGAGATTTGAGAAGGAGAAAGGAGGGTAGGGTAGACGAGGGTAGAGGAGAGAGGGAAGGGTAGAGGAGAGAGGAGGGTAGGGACGAGAGGAGGGTAGAGGAGAGAGGAGGGTAGGGGAGAGAGGAGGGTAGGGGAGAGAGAGATGTGTGGAAGTGAGAGGAGGGTAGGGGAGAGAGGAGGAATGTGTGTACACATGGGTGTTGTTGCACCATACCAATGATAAGCCTGTCTTCCCCATCACATCATGAAAGGTCATGTTGATGTTCATTTAACCTCTGTCTCTCTCTTCCTCTGACTCCTCCCTTTCTCCTTTGTTTCTCTCTATCTCTGTCTCTTTCTCTCTCTGTCTCTTTCGCTCTCTCTTTCTCCTCAGATCTCCAGGCTCAAAGCGTCAGTCCACCAGGTAGGTAGAGTATAAATCTACAGTGATTATAGCAGTTCAATATTAGTCAACTTTATTATCCCACATGGAGAAAGTCATGTGTCCATACAAACCATTCTAAACCCCAATAACAAGTAGTGTTTTATGGAACTATTAATACTTGTCATATTATATATTATATTGGTGTCATGTTAGAGTAGGAGAAGGGTGGGGGTGTAGATGATAGAGGTTTGTTGCCCAAGTCAACAGGTCTGATGCTGTCTGTCAGGAAGAGAGGGAGAGGAGTAGAGAGAGAGGAAGGAGAGAGACGAGGGGACAGAGGACGGGAGGGGAGATAGAGTGGAGGGGAGGAGAGAGAAGGAGATGTCAACAAGATGGGGCTGACAGACTAACATGCAGTCAACTGAATAACTTTTCATTACTGACTTCTCACCAGTGATGTCATCATAACCAGTAACCTTTTCCACTCTTGGTCCGGCTCAGCTTGACCCTGACCTCTGAAATTAATGATTTAAAAAACTGACAAAAGCAAATGTATTAAATTAGATTTAATCTCATCTGCAAAGAGAGTCACACATTTGCATGGAAGGGGAATGTACACTACATGACCAATAAGTATGTGGACACCTGCTCATCTAACATCTCATTCCAAAATCATGGTTATTAATATGGAGTTGGTTTCCCTTTGCTGCTATAACAGCCTCCACTCTTCTGGGAAGGCTTTCCACTAGATGTTGGAACATTGCTGCCAGGACTTGCTTCCATTCAGCCACAACAGCATTAGTGAGGTTGGGCGATTCGGCCTGGCTCGCAGTCGGCGTTTGAATTCATCCCTAAAGGTATTCAATGGGGTTTAGGTCAGGGCTCTGTGCATGCCAGTAAAGTTCTTCCACATCGATCTCAACAAACTATTTCTGTATGGACCTCGCTTTGTGTACAGGGGGCATTGTCATGCTGAAACAGGACAGGGCCTTCCCCAAACTGTTGCCACAAAGTTGGAACCACAGAATAGTCTAGAATGTCATTGTATGCTGTAGCGATTAGATTTCCCTTCAATGGAACTAAGGGGCCTAACCCGATCCATTAAAAACAACCCCAGACCATTATTCATCCTCCACCAAACTTTACAGTTGGCACTATGCTTTGGGGCAGGTAGCGTCCTCCTGGCATCTGCCAACCCCAGGTTTGTGGTTCGGACTGCCAGATGGTGAAACGTGATTCATCACTCCAGAGAACGCATTTCAACTCCAGCCGAAGCTTGGCATTGAGCATGGTGATCTGAGGCTTGTGTGCCGCTGCTCTGCCATAGAAACCCATTTCATGAAACTCCAGACGAACAGTTCTTGTGCTGAAGTTGCTTCCAGAGGAAGTGTGGAACTCGGTAGTGAGTGTTGCAACCGAGGACAACTGATTTTTACGCGCGATGCACTTCATCACTCGCGGTCCCGTTCTGTGAGCTTGTGTGAGCTACCACTTCCTGGCTAAGCCACTGCTGCCAGACATTTCCACTTCACAATAACAGCCCTTACAGTTGACCGGGGCAGCTGAAGCAGGGTACAAATGATGAACTGACTTGTTGGAAAGGTAACATACTATGATGGTGCCATGTTGATTGTCACTGAGTTCTTCAGTAAGGCCATTCTACAGACAATGTTTGTCTATGGAGATTGCATGGCGGTGTGCTCAATTTTATTCACAGGTCAGGAACAGGTGTGGCTGAAATAGCCAAATCCACTCATTTGAAGGGGTGTCTACATGCTTTTGTATATACTGTAAGGTGTAGCTGGGTCGGCCCGTCCTCCACCACCCCAACCCAACACATCCCACTCAGCTTTAGGATCTTAGTGAAACATTCATTATTGGTTTCAGGAGTGTTAGGTCAAGGCCAGAGTGACAACCCACAGGACAGCAGACCACCAGGACAGGACTGAACAACCCAACAGCTATTGAAAACAGGAAGTGGTCGTGTTTTTTATACAGACTCCTTTTGTCGTACAGTATTCCATATAGGGCATCCTGACCTCATGAAAGTTGACCAGTAAATAAAATCTGATACATAATGAGACATTTCTGCCATCCATTGTGACATTGTTGGAGGATAACCAATACCTCCAATTAATGATAATGCATTTCTCAGCCTCTATAAATGGTTGGTTACACAGTTTCTTCTGATAACAGTCTCTGGTATCAACATTTCCAAGCCAACAAATACAGGGAGAATCTGTAGACATGCTGAGATAAAAGAACATCCTCTTGACCAGAATTCAGCCAGAATTCACAAGACCATAACATCTGCAAATATGTCCCCTTTTGTGGATGGGGGGTTAATCAACCACAAGGCTACCTTGGTCCTAACTGTCACAGGTTACATTGGTCCAAACTGTCTCATATGTCCTTCTCCCCCTCTCCTCTCCTCTTCTCTCCCTCTCCTCTTCTCCCCCTCTCCTCTTCTCCACACTCTCCTCTTCTCCCCCTCTCCTCTTCTCCACACTCTCCTCTTCTCCACACTCTCCTCTTCTTCACACTCTCCTCTTCTCCACACTCCTCTTCTCCACACTCCTCTTCTCCACACTCTCCACTTCTCCACACTCTCCTCCACACTCTCCTCTTCTCCACACTCTCCTCTTCTCCACACTCTCCTCTTCTCCACACTCTCCTCTTCTCCACACTCTCCTCTTCTCCACACTCTCCTCTTCTCCACACTCTCCTCTATCTCCTCTTCTCCCCCATCTCCTTTATATAATATGCATTAGAAGAGTGGCGGGAGGGAGGGAGGGAGGGAGAAAAGAGTAATGATCAGAACCAGAGAGAGGGGAGGGAAGGGGGAGGACCAGATGGAGGAAGGGGGAGAGTGAAAATATCATTTTATCACTGACTTCTCACCAGTGATGTCATCATAACCAGTAACCTTTTCCTCTCTTGTCCCAGTCCAGCCTGACCCTGACATATAGCATCAGGCCTGTTGAGTTGACTTGGGTAACAGACCTCTAGCTTCTACACCACATCCCCCCTTCTCCTGCTCTAACATGAGACCTCATCAGTACTCATTTTGGGTGCTGGTACTGTTTATATTTAGGTTCTGGAACATTAAGCCAATATTCTATAAGAGGTGAACTCAAGCAGTAGACAGTTAGAGGTGATATTATAGAACACTATGTGAAACGTTGCTGCTCTGCCAGCAGTTTCCTGTGGAGTTTTTTTAACCTCTATGGGCTAGGCGGGACGTAATCGTCCCACCTACTTAACAGCCAGTGTAATCCAGTGGCGCGATTTTCAAATACCTTAAAAATCCTATTACTTCAATTTCTCAAACATATGACTATTTTACAGCTATTTAAAGACAAGACTCTCGTTAATCTAACCACACTGTCCGATTTCAAAAAGGCTTTACAACGAAAGCAAAACATTAGATTTGTCAGCAGAGTACCAAGCCAGAAATAATCAGACACCCATTTTTCAAGCTAGCATATAATGTCACAAAAACCCAGAAGACAGCTAAATGCAGCACTAACCTTTGATGATCTTCATCAGATGACAACCCTAGGACATTATGTTATACAATACATGCATGTTTTGTTCAATCAAGTTCATATTTATATCAAAAAACAGCTTTTTACATTAGCATGTGACGTTCAGAACTAGCATACTAGCAAACTTCCGGGGAATTTACTAACAATTTACTAAATTACTCACGATAAACGTTCACAAAAAGCATAACAATTATTTTAAGAATTATAGATACAGAACTCCTCTATGCACTCGATATGTCCGATTTTAAAATAGCTTTTTGGTGAAAGCACATTTTGCAATATTCTAAGTACATAGCCCAGCCATCACGGGCTAGCTATTTAGACACCCGGCAAGTTTAGCCTTCACCAAAATCAGATTTACTATTACAAAAGTTTGATTACCTTTTGTTGTCTTCGTCAGAATGCACTCCCAGGACTGCTACTTCAATAACAAATGTTGGTTTGGTCCAAAATAATCCATCGTTATATCCGAATAGCGGCGTTTGTTCGTGCGTTCCAGAAATAAAAAGAAATCTAAATATTCCATTACCGTACTTCGAAGCATGTCAACCGCTGTTTAAATTCCATTTTTATGCCATTTTTCTCATGAAAAAGTGATAATATTCCGACTGGGAATCTGCGTTTAGGTAAACAGACGAAAGAAAATAAAGCATTCGGTCGACTCGGGCACGCGCCTAAGCCCATAGTACTCTGATCGGCCACTTGCCAAAAGCGATAATGTGTTTCAGCCAGAGGCTGCCTCGATATCGTTCAGCTTTTTCCCGGGCTCTGAGAGCCTATGCGAGCCGTAGGAAGTGTCACGTTAGAGCAAAGATGCTCAGTCTTCAATAAAAAGAGCCAAGATGAAACACAACTTCTCAGACAGGCCACTTCCTGCATGGAATCTTCTCAGGTTTTGGCCTGCCATTTGAGTTCTGTTATACTCACAGACACCATTTAAACAGTTTTAGAAACTTTAGGGTGTTTTCTATCCAAAGCCAATAATTATATGCATATTCTAGTTACTGGGCAGGAGTAGTAACCAGATTAAATCGGGTACGTTTTTTATCCGGCTGTGTCAATACTGCCCCCTAGCCCTAACAGGTTAACTTTTATTGTGAACACGACTAATAAACAAAACAATAAACGAACGAACAGTCTTGTAGGCTCACACAGCAGTACAAAGAACAACCTCCCACAAAGGGACAGGTAAAAACATGGCTACCTAAGTATGACTCTCAATCAGCAACAACGATGAACAGCTGTTCCTGAATGAGAGCCATACCAGGCCAACAAAGAAATACACAACATAGATACATCATAGAAATACACAACATAGAACAATGACAAAACCCCTGGAATACATAAACCACACACCCCTCTACAAACACACACACCCCGAACCATATAAAACACGTCCTGACCAAACTATAATAACAAATAACCCCTTTACTGGTCAGGACGTGACAATTGTAAAGGGTTTAAACTCTGTTTCCCATGCTTGTTCAATGAACCATAAACAATTAATGAACATGCACCTGTTTAATAAGACACTAACAGCTTACAGATGGTAGGCAATTAAGGTCACAGTTATGAAAACTTAGGACACTAAAGAGGCCTTTCTACTGACTCTAAAAACACCAAATGAAAGATGCCCAGGGTCCCTGCTCATCATCGTGAACGTGCCTTAGGCATGCTGCAAGGAGGCATGAGGACTGCAGATGTGCCCGGGGCAATAAATTGCGATGTCCGTATTGTGAGATGCCTAAGACAGCGCTACAGGGAGACAGGACGGACAGCTGATCGTCCTCGCAGTGGTAGAACTCGTGTAACAACACCTACACAGGATCGGTACATCCGAACATCACACCTGGGGGACAGGTACAGGATGGCAACAACAACTGTCCGAGTTACAACAGGAAAGCACAATCCTTCCATCAGTGCTCGGACTGTCCGCAATAGGCTGAGGGAGGCTGGACTGAGGGCTTGTAGGCCTGTTGTATGACAGGTCCTCAACAGACATCACTGACAACAACGTTGCCTATGGGCACAAACCTTCCGTCGCTGGACCAGACAGGTGTCGTGTCTTTGGCATCATTAAAAGTGAAGACTTATTTAATCCAATCAATTCTCTGTTATTATTATTATGTGATTAAACTTTTCATGTAAATGTAATTAACCAGGAAGTCGGGGCACCAAGGAAAATCATCAGATTACAATGTTATAATTTTCCTAATATAACTCTTCAAATATTTTAAAATCTGATCAATTAGTATTCTAATTAATTAAGGATTGTTTACCTCACGTTAGTCTTATTCCAAACGTTGTAAACAGTTGTTTATCTGCACGAACCCAGCCTTTACTATGAATCATCCATACGCCAATTGGCTTAATCATTTATTTACTAACTAAATAATCACAGAAATGCATCAATGGATACTTCAGAGTACCAATCAGAAATGTTCTCATAGAATAGATGTTTCGGTGGTTGTCGGTCTTCTCATCCCAGGTTGACATAATTTCTAGCTGCGGACTACTAATTAGTATCTTAGATTTTCTCTTATTCTGTCGGATCGATAGTCTCAGAGTTGAACCATTTCCCGTCGTGTAGCCAATGCTCCACGGGGTACAGTTAGGAATTCAACAACCATTACAACCTTAGAGTACACTGAGGTTTTTATGGTCTAAAGAGGATTTCCTCAGGAGGGGTTTTTATTCATAACAACAGGAAAGGGCGGATCCATGACGACAGATCATGTCTCCGCTCACGGAGGCGGGCCAATGACTTAGTTAAACTTTAAAGGGAATACTATTCTCTCACATTAAAGGTTTAACATCACATTACATGTTTCACAAATTGTTTCATCTTTACTCATTCATTTTATACTAGTATTAGATGCAAACCTCATAATTGAGAAATGACATCTACTAAAGAATTTCTAAATAAAACTGGTTAAATGGATTTAACTACATCCTAATCTTCTACCGGGGTACCAGTTGACTTGAGCAGCCCGATGAAAACTCACGCTGTCCCAAATTAGAACATATATTAGCTTCTCAGGATCACCTGACCCTCTCTGCTCTGGCTGGTAAAGACTGTCATGTAAGGTGTTGAGGAAATGAAGGAGATGGGCAGTGTGGTCTGGTCCAAGGGTGGCATGTTGGTGGAGGACCCTATTGTGGCTCATAGCTGCACATAATGTTATGGTGACATTTCCCCCGTGCTGGACAGGTACCTCAATGATGATGCATTGGCCAAGGATGTTCCTTCCTCTCCTCCTCTTCTTCGCTAAATTGAATCCAGCCTCATCTATGAATATGAGTTCCTGGGAGATGGGACTTGAATCCAACTCCATGATTTGCTGAAATGACAGAAAATACTATAATTGCTGTATAGTAAAGTTCACTGGTAACATCAATGAGTATCTGATGTTTCTACAGAGTAATACTAGTATATTACTTACTGCAGATATTTGTAGCGTTTATCCTTCACTCTTTGGGAATTCCTTTCAAATGGGACTGTAGATGTGCTTCATCCAGAGATGATGTTTATTAAGGATGTGGGTTTTGGTTGATAAACTCACTCTGATGTTATGGAAGATGACAGGGTTTTCAATCATCTGTTGATGGCTTTCCTGCAGTCTTATGGCATTATGTTCAACTACCATTTACACAATGGCAGCATCCTGTTCTCCTGTAAATAGACGTGTTGTACCACATGGTGGTCGTCTTTCAGTTTTACAACAACAACATAGCATCCAGTACAGTAAACACTACAGTAATGCAGTATACAAGATAAACATGTTACACAGTAGTATAGCCCCCAGTTTCCTCCATACAGTACAGTAAACACTACAGTAATACAGTATACAAGATAAACATGTTACAGAGTAGTATAGCTCCCAGTTTCCTCCATACAGTACAGTAAATACTACAGTAATACAGTATACAAGATAAACATGTTACAGAGTAGTATAGCTCCCAGTTTCCTCCATCCAGTACAGTAAACACTACAGTAATACAGTATACAAGATAAACATGTTACAGAGTAGTATAGCTCCCAGTTTCCTCCATCCAGTACAGTAAACACTACAGTAATACAGTATACAAGATAAACATGTTACAGAGTAGTATAACTCCCAGTTTCCTCCATACAGTAATACATGAAACATGTACTTTGTTTCCCCTTCCAGTATGTATTGGAATCTACAGTCTTTACTGTGCTTTATGTTGTACTTCTGTCAAGTAGTAAAAGTAGTAGAGAGGTCCAATGTCTGCAGTACAAACCTCTTCTCATTGTGGAACGTCTGGATGATGGATGATATGGTGAAGTGGCTCAGATTGGGGTGTATTCTCTGTCCAGCCTCTATCAAGGTCAAACCATGGTTGACCACATGGTCTGCCCAGCCTCTATCAAGGTCAAACCATGGTTGACCACATGGTCTGTCCAGCCTCTATCAAGGTCAAACCATGGTTGACCACATGGTCCACCACAGTCGCTCAAATTTCATCACAGATTACTCTCCTTGTTCTTGGTCTTCCTCCTCCTCCTCTATCTCTCTCTGCCAGTTTGCTTCCATTGTTCTCCAAACACAGGAGGACTCATCTGGTGTGTTTTTGTCCATACCAAAGGTCTGATTGTGAAGTGAACGTTTACAGAACTGGTGCTACCACTTGTGCAGAGTGAAAGTTATCAATTGGTAATTGAGCTCAGCTTGAGAGATTTTAGTTGTGAAGGTTGTGCCAAAGGTAGAGAATTGTGTGTTGTGTTTTGCCAAATGTTTGTTGTAGAATTGAAATCTGAGTGTAAAGCTAAACATGGACCAGTAGTATTGTAGATGTGGTGTCTGGTTCTGATAAATGAGTTACAGGTTTGGGTCATTGAGTCTCATGTTCCAGTAGTATTGTAGATGTGGTGTCTGGTTCTGATAAATGAGTTACAGGTTTGGGTCATTGAGTCCTCATGTTCCAGTAGTATTGTAGATGTGGTGTCTGGTTCTGAGAAATGAGTTACAGGTTTGGGTCATTGGGCCTCATGGGCCAGTAGTATTGTAGATGTGGTGTCTGGTTCTGATAAATCAGTTACAGGTTTGGGTCATTGGTCCTCATGGGCCAGTTTTAGTGTGGAAACAATTAGGAAAAACTGTAAGGTTGTTGTATTAAGTGATGGTCAAATGTACTTAAACAAATGAGAAGAGAATCATATGAAAGTATTGTGAGCATTGCATTGTGAAAGGAAATTACTTCATATGAAGTGTATTTCTAAATGAATCACTGATTAGGTTTGGTGGAAAAGTTACTGTGTGATTTGGTTATTACTACTGGTTATTACTGGTTATTACTACTGCCCAGAAACTAGAATATGCATATAATTATTGGCTTTGGATAGAAAACACCCTAAAGTTTCTAAAACTGTTTGAATGGTGTCTGTGAGTATAACAGAACTCATATGGCAGGCAAAAACCTGAGAAGATTCTGTACAGGAAGTGCCCTCTCTGACCATTCCTTGGGCTTCTTGACTCTGTTTATTGAAACCTTAGGATCTTTGCTGTAACGTGACACTTCCTACGGCTCCCATAGGCTCTCAGAAGGCGGGAAAAAGCTGAATCGTGTCTTTGCAGCCCCTGGCTGAAAAACATTAGCGCCTTTGGTAAGTGGTCTATCAGAGTACAATGAGACTGAGGCGCGTGCACGAGGCGACCCCATGTTTTTATTTTCTCTCTTTTTGAACTAAAACACGGTTTCCCGGTCGGAATATTATCGCTTTTTTACGAGAAAAATTGCATAAAAATTGATTTTAAACAGCGGTTGACATGCTTCGAAGTACGGTAATGGAATATTTAGAATTTTTTTGTCACGAAACGCGTCGGGCGCGTCACCCTTATTTACCCTTCGGATAGTGTCTTGAACGCACGAACAAAACGCCGCTATTTGGATATAACTATGGATTATTTGGGACCGAACCAACATTTGTTATTGAAGTAGAAGTCCTGGGAGTGCATTCTGACAAAGAACAGCAAAGTTAATAACATTTTTCTTATAGTAAATCTGACTTTGGTGAGGGCTAAACTTGGTGGGTGTCTAAATAGCTAGCCCTGTGATGCCAGGCTATCTACTTAGAATATTGCAAAATGTGCTTTCACCGAAAAGCTATTTTAAAATCGGACATAGCGAGTGCATAGAGGAGTTCTGTATCTATAATTCTTAAAATAATTGTTATGTTTTTTGTGAACGTTTATCGTGAGTAATTTAGTAAATTCACCGGAAGTTTGCGGGGGGTATGCTAGTTCTGAACGTCACATGCTAATGTAAAAAGCTGGTTTTGATATAAATATGAACTTGATTGAACAAAACATGCATGTATTGTATAACATAATGTCCTAAGATTGTCATCTGATGAAGATCATCAATGGGTAGTGCTGCATTTAGCTGTGGTTTGGGTTTATGTGACATTATATGCTAGCTTGAAAAATGGGTGTCTGATTATTTCTGGCTGACATAATCTAATGTTTTGCTTTCGTTGTAAAGCCTTTTTGAAATCGGACAGTGTGGTTAGATTAACGAGAGTCTTGTCTTTAAAATGGTGTAAAATAGTCATATGTTTGAGAAATTGAAGTAATAGCATTTCTAAGGTATTTGAATAACGCGCCACGGGATTCCACTGGCTGTTACGTAGGTGGGACTATTTCGTCCCACCGACCCTAGAAAGGTTAAACAAATGAGAAGAGAATCATTTGAAAGTAAACTGAAAATGTGCTGAAAGTTTAGAAAAAACAGCCTTTTTGATGAGAGCAGAGCAGCAGCAGATGATGAGGGTCAAGTGTGTGTGTGTGTGTGTGTGTGTGTGTCTTTGTTGTGTTGGTTTGGGATTTGTGTGTCAATGTAGTGTGTGATTGAGTGTGTATATAGTGTGTATATATAGTGTGAATATATAGTATTGTATATAGAGTGTGGATATAGTATTGTATATATAGTGTGTATATAGTGTGAATGTATAGTATTGTATATATAGTGTGAATATATAGTATTGTATATATAGTGTGAATATATAGTATTGTGTGTATATAGTGTGAATATATATATTATTGTATATATAGTGTGTGAATAAATAGTATTGTGTATATATAGTGTGTATATAGTGTGAATATATACTATTGTATATATAGTGTGTATATAGTTTGAATATATAGTATTGTGTATATATAGTGTATATATAGTGTGTATATATGTTATTATGAGTGAGTGTGTGTATATATAGTATTGTGAGTGTATGTAGGGTCAGTGCAGATAGTCTAGGTAAACATTAATTAATGTTATATTAATGTTATATTAATTAATCTTATGACTATTTAGCAGGGTTAGAGTTAGGGTTACCAGAGTTCATAGGGGAAACTTCACTATGTTAACAACTATTAACCATGCTGGTACTCCAGGCACTGCCCCCTAGGGGTGGGATGTGGGTACTGGAAATGGACTGTCTGACTGTGGCCTAAGCTTCAGGGTTTTACCTCGGTAAAGACCAGGATCAGCTACCCCAACCCCAAGGTCATGGCAAGAAGGGATCCAGCTATTGTCAAATTCACATCAAAAGGTGATCTTTTTAGCATTTTAGCTAATCCTAACCCTTTTCCTAACCTTAACCTAATTCTCCTAACCTGCTATGAAAAGTGAAATATGACGTTTATCTGACAAAAGATGGATCCCTTTTAGGCATGACCGAACCCCAAACCTATCCTTAACCACTTGTTCAGAAAAAGCAAAACTGACCCAAGATCAGCATCGAGGTGCAACTTCCCCCAACTCCCTTGGGTGGCCTAACCACTTACCTCCCTCTATACTATACCTAACAACAGAGTATATTATTATTATAGATAGATAACCACTTACCTCCCTCTATTCTGTACCTAACAACAGAGTATATTATTATTATAGATAGATAACCACTTACCTCCCTCTATTCTGTACCTAACAACAGAGTATATTATTATTATAGATAGATAACCACTTACCTCCCTCTATTCTGTACCTAACAACAGAGTATATTATTATTATAGATAGATAACCACTTACCTCCCTCTATTCTGTACCTAACAACAGAGTATATTATTATTATAGATAGATAACCACTTACCTCCCTCTATTCTGTACCTAACAACAGAGTATATTACTATCAACACATTACGAGCAGACAGACAGAACTACTTCTCACCCCTCCACTCTCTCCCTGAGTCCAGGCCCCAGACAGACAGACAGACAGACAGACAGACCTACTAGTCACCCCTCCACTCTCTCCCTGAGTCCAGGTCCCAGACAGACAGAACAGCAACACCATCAGAACTATAGCAGTCTTCATTCTGAAATGACTCTGGTCTTCTTCAGAAGTAGTGCAGTAGTCTACAGGGTTCAGAACTCACCTTTTTAAACACTTCTTATCAATCACATCATGAGGTTTCACATGTGTTTGGTTACATAGTGCCCAATGTTCTGCTTAGTGATAAAACAGCAAACATTAAGAGTGTTTACTTGTCAGACCCACATATATAATAAATATACTATAATATACTATATTCATATGCTTTTAGTACTCACACATGAATCAGATCATGTATGCAGGTCATGTGTTGTTTTGAGCCAGCAGTAAAAACACACTGACAGGACAGTTCCTCTTATGGCCACTAGGTGGTAATCTGGTGTCACAGACGCAGGACTGTAGACTAGAAAGAAGCATTGTCCCAATTATCTCTCCTTTCTCCTAAAGTGTGCACTTGTTCCCTTCCCTTCACTGAAATGACTGGTACACGAAATATGGTGGAAAAACCCACTTGATAACAGAAGGAATAGTCCCGTGGGAAACAAACAGTACCTCCTCTCCCATTCTCCCATCCTCCTCTCCTCTCTCCTCCTCTCCCCTCTCCCTTTCTCCCCCCTCCGATCTTCTCCCTCCTCTCCTCTTCTCTTCTCCCCCTCTCCTCTCCTATTCTCCCCCCTCTCTTCTTCTCCCTCTCTCCTCTTCTCCCCCTTCCCTCTCCTCTTCTCTCCCTCCCCTCTCCTCTTCTCCCCCTCTCCTCTTCTCCCCACCCTCCTCTCCTGTTCTCCCCTTCTCCACTCTCTCCTCTTCTCTCCCCCTCTCCTCTTCTCCACACTCTCCTTTTCTCTCCCCCCTCTCCATTTCTCCCCCGGTCCTCTCCTTTTCTCCCCCGGTCCTCTCCTCTCCTATTCTCCCCCTCTCTTCTTCTCCCTCTCTCTTCTCCCTTCTCTCCTCTCCTTTTCTCCCCCCTCTCCTCCCCCCTCTCCTCTTCTCCCCCCTCTCCTCTTCTCCCCCCATGGCTCCCCTCTTCTCCCCCTTTCCCCTTCTTCTACCTCCCCTGACTTTATATAATATAAATTAAAGGATGGGAGGGAGACAGAGAGGGGGGAGGGGAAGGGGAGTAGAGTAGAGAGGGAGGAGGGGGGAGATGGGAGAGAAAGAATATATTTTTATAACTGACTTATCAACAGTGATGTCATCATAACCAGTAACCTGTTCCTCTCTTGTCCCAGCCCAGCCTGACCCTGACATATAGCATCAGACCTGTTGAGTTGACTTGGGTAACAGACCTCTAGCTTCTACACCACATCCCCCCTTCTCCTGCTTTTTTTAACAGATCAGTTTGCTGTTGTGTGTTCAACCACTGATCCAAGATAAGTTGCTAAGAAGTTTATCTCACATCAAAGACGTAATGAACTAATGACAGAGAAGTCATATAGCCGAGCAGTATGGTCCACTCTTCAGTCCACTCATGACAGTGGACCTGTATAGCTCAGTGGAGACCCAGTTAGAGACTGATATGATACCTGCTGGGCTATTGATGATCCTGTTCTGGGGCACAGGTATGATGCTGTTATACTGATATCCACTTGTGACATATGTTTTAATATTGTTAATATATTATAATTTGCAGGGCTAGTAAAATAAAAATCTGTCTCAAAGCAGGACAATGACGTGATCACCTGTAAATATAATTCTCCATCTGGGGACCTTTTTTCTATTTTGTCCTCTGCTTTGTGAGTGATGATGTCACAGACTCAGGTCTGTTCAAAAGCTGGAGGTCTGTGACCTGAGTCAAGATCAACAAGCCTGATGCTGTATGTCAGAGAGAGAGAGAGAGAGAGAGAGAGAGGGGGGAGTAGAGAGGAGTAAAGATGAGCAGAGAGAGAGGGAGGAGAGAGGGGGTGGGGATGGCAGAGGAGAGAGTAGTGGAGAGAGAGGAGAGGAGGAGACAGCATTGCCGGGGGAAGTAGGGGTTTTAATGTAGCAGAGGGTGCTGGGTATTTTTTGGGGGCTGAGGGTGCTGTGTAATTAAGGGTGCTGAGATTGCTGGGTGTAATGGGTGGTGGGTGCTGGGTGGTGGGTGCTGGGTGGTGGGTGCTTGGGTCGTGGTGGTGGGTGCTGGGTGGTTGGTGCTGGGCAGTGGGTGCTGGGTTGTGGGTGGTGGGTGGTGGGTGCTGGGTAGTGGGTGCTTAGTGGTGGGCAGAAGTGCTGGGTGGTGGGTGCTGGGGTAGTAGAGTGGTGGGTGCTGGGTGGTGGGTGCTGGGGTAGTAGAGTGGTGGGTGCTGAGTGATGGGTGCTGGGTGGTGGGTGGTGGGTGCTGGGTGGTGGGTGCTGGGTACTGGGTGATGGGTGCTGGGTGGTGGGTGCTGGGTGGTGGGTGCTGGGTGGTGGGTGCTGGGTACTGGGTGATGGGTGCTGGGTACTGGGTGGTGGGTGTTGGGTGCTGGGGTAGTAGAGTGGTGGGTGCTGAGTGATGGGTGCTGGGTGGTGGGTGATGGGTACTGGGTGATGGGTGCTGGGTGGTGGGTGCTGGGTACTGGGTGGTGGGTGCTGGGTACTGGGTGCTGGGTGGTGGGTACTGGGTGGTGGGTGGTGGGTGTTGAGTGCTGGGTGATGGGTGGTGGGTGCTGGGTGGTGGGTGGTGGGTGCTGGGTGGTGGGTGCTGGGTGGTGGGTACTGGGTGGTGGGTGGTGGGTACTGGGTGGTGGGTGGTGGGTACTGGGTGGTGGGTGCTGGGTGATGGGTGCTGGGTGGTGGGTGCTGGGTGACGGGTGCTGGGTGCCGGGTGACGGGTGCTGGGTGGTGGGTGATGTGTGTTGGGTGGTGGGTTGTGGGTGCTGGGTGCTGGGTGACGGGTGCTGGGTGACGGGTGCTGGGTGGCGGGTGCTGGGTGGCGGGTGCTGGGTGATGGGTGCTGGGTGGTGGGTGGTGGGTACTGTGTGCTGGGTGGTGGGTGCTGGGTGGTTGTGCTGGGTGACGGGTGACGGGTGGTGGGTGCTGGGTGATGGGTGACGGGTGACGGGTGACGGGTGGTGGGTGCTGGGTGATGGGTGCTGGGTGGTGGGTGATGGGTGGTGGGTGCTGGGTGACGGGTGGTGGGTGGTGGGTGATGGGTGGTGGGTGGTGGGTGCTGGGTGGTGGGTGGTAGGTGACGGGTGGTGGGTGGTGGGTGATGGGTGCTGGGTCTCCCCCCTCCAGTGTATCTGAGTTGATTCCATTGTGACGAGGCACCGTGATAAAGTCACTCTCACTAAACTGGAAATGTACTGGAATACAACTTTTAGATCGCAAAAATGTTTATTATACACTTCAGATTTTAATCATTGTGTCATAACTATTGAGGTCTTCTCTCGAACGAGCCATTGATCATATTTTTGAGATATTCCTGCCTTTAGAAATGTGTAATTTAATGGAGAGTCTAGCACGTTTCTCCTATTTGTCTGCCTCTATAGTCCAGGGTGCATTGCATGGTGCCTTTGCCAGAGATATTATAGAAAGGAGATAGGAATCCAATGAATAATGAAATGTATAATGGCCCACATAGCAGACTGTCGACCAATCGCGTTCACGTTGTCATGCAGTATCACGTGGTTGCTAAGCTAATCCTCACCAATCCCTTCTCAAATTCATTTTATATGTCAAGAAACGTCCCTATTTTCTTTTTTTCGTTGTGAAATTTGTTGATTTCTGTTGATTTCACATGAGATTTCACAACAATTTTCCATGTTGCTACCAACCTTATTATAACGTTAAAATTAAACATTTGTTAAAAAAAATTATTGTTCTCACATATTAGTCTCACATATCAACTACAAAATCCACAATGCAATGTTTTCTCTATGGGAAGATTTCTACAACGATTTTCCATCTTGCTACCAACCTTATTATAATGCCAAAATGAAACATTTGCTTACATAAATGATTGTTCTGACATACTAGTGTTATTTAACACTGTAAAGTAAAGGAATGAGTAGTTTTGGGTGGATTTTTACTTTAATGTGCAGATTTTCCTTTTGTATTTCATGATTTTCTTCATTCTTTGGTCGAGTCTATTTGTCGTTACGCGTCCTTGTCGATTGTAGTTCTAAGTAATTCCTTTGATATGTTCCTTTTAGTTCAATACATGTGTAGGATTTATCTGCCATAGTTTACATTCACAGTCAGCTGTTTTATGCTCCGGTTAGTTTCACATTGATGTGGGTATTTGAAGTCAGCCTTTGAAGCTTGTATTAAAGATCTATTTCATTGTACTGATCCACCAGTAGACTAAATTAGTCAATGTAGCCTATATGTGATGAGGTTGAGTAGTACATTGTACACTACATTCCACAGACCTTTACAACTTCTTAGGGATCAAATCCCTTTATGGCAGAGCGCCAAATTCAAATTAAATTACAAAAAATATTTTACTTTCATGAAATCACAAGTGTAATACATAAAAATAAAGCTTAACTTCTTGTTAATCCAGCCACCGTGTCAGATTTCAAAAAGACTTTACGGCGAAAGCAAACTATGTGATTATCTGGACAGCACCCCATCATACAAATGCATGACAAACATTTTTCAACCAGGGAGGTGCGACACGAAAGTCAGAAATAACGATATAATTCATGCCTTACCTTTGAAGATCTTCTTCTGTTGGCACTCCAAAATGTCCCAGAAACATCACAAATGGTCCTTTTGTTCGATTAATTCCTTCTTAATATCCCCAAAAGGTCAATTTTTGCGACGCGTTTGATTCAGAAATACACCGGTTCCAACTCGCCCAACATGACTACAAATTATCTAGTAAGTTACCTGTAAACTTGGTCCAAACATTTCAAACAACTTTCCTAATCCATCCTTAGGTATCCTAAAACATAAATAATCGATAAAATTTAAGATGGAATATACTGTGTTCAATAGCGGATAAAAACAAAGTGTAGCGAGCTCCAGGTCACGCGCAAAATACAATATGAGTCCACTTGGCTTGACACTCACAGAGAACAGCCGTACTTATTCATTTCTCTAAAGAAAAACATCAACTCATTTCTAAAGACTGTTGACATCTAGTGGAAGCCATAGAAACTGCAACCAGGTTCCTGATAAATGTAGTTTCCCATAGAAAATGAATTGAAAACACAGTGACCTCAATTTGTTTTTTTTCCTGGATGGTTTTTCCTCGGGGTTTCGCCTGCCAAATCAGTTCTGTTATACTCACAGACATTATTCAAACTGTTTTAGAAACTTCAGAGTGTTTCTATCCAAATCTACTAATAACATGCATATCCTAGCTTCTGGGCCTGAGTAGCAGGCAGTTTACTTTGGGCATGCTTTTCATCCGGATGTGAAAATACTGCCCCCTTAGCCCTAAGAGGATTTAAACTTAATATATACCTAATATTGCAGTGATAATTAATGTCTGGAGGCATTTTTGCTAGTTTTTGCTGTACTCCAAATAGTATTTTACAGTTTTTAAGTACAGTAAATTATCAGGTGGGGGGATTTCTACAAACCCCATTTAGCCATACCCTAGGTTTAGCTGTATTTATACACACCCCATTTAGCCATACCCTAGGTTTAGCTGTATTTATACACACCCCATTTAGCCATACCCTAGGTTTAGCTGTATTTCTACACACCCCATTTAGCCATACCCTAGGTTTAGCTGTATTTATACACACCCCATTTAGCCATACCCTAGGTTTAGCTGTATTTCTACACACCCTATTTAGCCATACCCTAGGTTTAGATGTATTTATACACACCCTATTTAGCCATACCCTAGGTTTAGCAGTATTTCTACAGCCCCAAACATCATAATGTGGCTATGGGACAGAAGAGCAGAGGGGAGATGGAGAGAGAGGGAGATGTCAACAGAGATAGGTCTGACAGACTAACATGCAGTTAACTCAATATCTTTTCATTACTGACTTCTCACCAGTGATGTCATCATAACCAGTAACCTTTTCAACTCTTGGTCCGGCTCAGCTTGACCCTGACCTCTGAAATTAATGATTTAAAAAAACAGACGAAAGCAAATGTATTTAATTAGATATAAACTGATCTGCAAAGTGAGTTACACATTTGCATTGAAGGGAATGTACACTACATGACCAAAAGTATGTGGACACCTGCTCATGTAACATCTCATTCCAAAATCATGGTCATTAATATGGAGTTGGTCCCCCTTTGCTGCCATAACAGCCTCCATTCTTCTGGGAAGGATTTCCACTAGATGTTGGAACATTGCTGCCAGGACTTGCTTCCATTCAAACACAAGAGCATTAGTGAGGTTAGGCGATTAGGCCTGGATCGCAGTCGACGTTTCAGTTCATCCTGTGGTGTACAGCAGGTCAGCCACCAGGGGGAGACTCGTCGAGGCCTGGTAACAGATGGAGTATACATCACGAGGCGATGGCTCCATCTGCTGGACGTGCCAGGTCTCGACGGGTTCTCCGGCCAGGACTAATTGGGGCTGTTTGGGGGTTGGTGAGTAATCAAGGGCTGATTTCTCACCAGCTGTGCAAGGCCCATAAATCTGCCAGAAAGGCAGCACACAGAGACAGTGGGGAGGAAAGGACTGCTGTATATTTGGGGAAGGTTACAGAGGTAACAGGAATGAGTGCAGTTTTGATCCCGAGTGGATACAGCAAAACCCGGAGCCCAGAAGACGGTCTCCCGGAGATCCGTTTCTATCCTTTTCTTTTTTGATTTACTATTGAAATGACCATCCTTGAAACAGAGCTAATCCTTCTCTGTCCGTGTCTGATCCATTTTGACCAAACCCCCAGGTCTGCCACAATCCCTTAAGGCATTCAATGGGTTTTAGGTCAGGGCTCTGTGCAGGCCAGTAAAGTTCTTCCACATCGATCTCAACAAACTATTTCTGTATGGACCTCGCTTTGTGTACAGGGGGCATTGTCATGCTGAAACAGGACAGGGCCTTCCCCAAACTGTTGCCACAATGTTGGAAGCACAGAATAGTCTAGAATGTCATTGTATGGTGTAGCGATTAGTTTTCCCTTCAATGGAACTAAGGGACCTAACCGGAACCATGAAAAACAACCCCAGACCATTATTCCTCCTCCACCAAACTTTACAGTCAGCACTATGCATTGGGGCAGGTAGCGTTCTCCTGGCATCTGCCAAACCCAGGTTTGTGGTTCGGACTGCTAGATGGTGAAACGTGATTCATCACTCCAGAGAACGCGTTTCCACTCCAGCCTACGCGTGGCATTGCACATGGTGATCTTAGGCTTGTGTGCTGCTGCTCTGCTATAGAAACCCATTTCATGAAGCTCCAGACAAACAGTTCTTGTACTGAAGTTGCTTCCAGAGGAAGTTTGGAACTCAGTAGTGAGTGTTGCAACCGAGGACTGATGATTTTTATGCGCGATGCACTTCAGCGGTCCTGTTCTGTGAGCTTGTGTGAGCTACCACTTCGCGGCTAAGCCACTGCTGCTACTAGACATATCCACTTCACAATAACAGCCCTTACAGTTGACCGGGGCAGCTAAAGCAGGGTACAAATGATGAACTGACTTGTTGGAAAGGTAGCATACTATGATGGTGCCATGTTGATTGTCACTGAGTTCTTCAGTAAGGCCATTCTACAGCCAATGTTTGTCTATGGAGATTGCATGGCGGTGTGCTCAATTTTATTCACAGGTCAGGAACAGGTGTGGCTAAAATAGCCAAATCCACTCATTTGAATGGGTGTCTACATGCTTTTGTATATACTGTAAGGTGTAGCTGGGTCGGCCTGTCCTCCACCAACCCAACACATCCCACTCAGCTTTAGGATCTTAGTGAAACATTCATTATTGGTTTCAGGTGTGTTAGGTCAAGGCCAGAGTGACAACCCACAGGACAGCAGACCACCAGGACAGGACTGAACAACCCAACAGCTATTGAAACATGAAGTGGTCATCTTTTAATACAGACTCCTTTTGTCGTACAGTATTCCATATAAGGCATCCTGACCTCATGAAAGTTGACCAGTAAATCAAATCCAGTGATACATAACGAGACATTTCTGCCATCCATTGTGACATTGTTGGAGGATAACCAACCTTCCAATTAATGATAATGCATTTCTCAGCCTCTATAAATGGTTGGTTACACAGTTTCTTCTGATAACAGTCTCTGGTATCAACATTTCCAAGCCAACAAATACAGGGAGAATCTGTAGAATTCAGCCAGAATTCACAAGACAATAACATACGCAAATATGTCCCCTTTTGTGGATGGGGGGGGGGTTAATCAACCACAAGGCTACCTTGGTCCTAACTGTCACAGGTTACATTGGTCCAAACTCCCCCTCTCCTTTTCTCCCCCTCTACCCTTCTCCCCCTCTCCTCTTCTCCACACTCTCACCTTCTCCCCCTCTCCTCTTCTCCCCCTCTCCTCTTCTTCCCCTCTACCCTTCTCCTCTTCTCCCCCTCTCACCTTCTCTCCCTCTCCTCTTCTCCCCCTCTCCTCTTCTCCACACTCTCCTCTTCTACCCCTCTCCCCTTCTCTCCCTCTCCCCTTCTCTCCCTCTCCTCTTCTCTCCCTCTCCTCTTCTCCACACTCTCCTCTTCCACCCCTCTCCTCTTCTACCCCTCTCCTCTTCTCCCCCTCTCCTCTTCTCCCCCTCTCCTCTTCTCCCCCTCTACCCTTCTCCCCCTCTACCCTTCTCCCCCTCTCCTCTTCTCCCCCTCTACCCTTCTCCCCATCTCCTGATCTCATTCTCCCTCCCATTTATATAATATGCATTAGAAGAGGGGAGGGAGGGAGAAGAGAGTAATGATCAGAACCAGACCGAGGGGAGGGAAGGGGGAGGACCAGATGGAGGAGGGGGGAGAGTGAAAAAATAATTTTATCACTGACTTCTCATTCACCAGGGATGTCATCATAACCAGTAACCTGTTCCTCTCTTGTCCCAGTCCAGCCTGACCCTGACATATAGCATCAGGCCTGTTGAGTTGACTTGGGTAACAGACCTCTAGCTTCTACACCACATCCCCCCTTCTCCTGCTCTAACATGAGACCTCATCAGTACTCATTTTGGGTGCTGGTACTGTATATATTTAGGTGCTGGAACATTAAGCCAATATTCTATAAGAGGTGAACTCAAGCAGTAGAAAGTTAGAGGTGATATTATAGGACACTATGTGAAACGTTGCTGCTCTGTCAGCAGTTTCCTGTGGAGTTTTTTTAACAGATCAGTTTGCTGTAGTGTGTTCAACCACTGATCCAAGATAAGTTGCTAAGAAGTTTATCTCACATCATTGAGCTGAGTCAAGATCAACAAGTCCAACACTATATGCCAGGAAGAGAGAGAGAACTAGAGAGAGAGATGAGCAGAGAGAGAGAGAGGGAGGAGAGAGAAGGGGTGGGGAGAGCAGAGGACAGGAGGGGACAGAGGAGGGGAGGGGAGAGAGGAGGGTAGAGGAGGGAGGTGGGTAAGGGAGAGAAAAGGAGAGGGGAGAGGGAGATTTGTGGGGGAAAGAGAAAGAGAGAGAAGCGGAGGTTAGAGAGAAGGTGAGGGGAGAGAGATAATTGTGGAGGAGTGAGAAAGAGAGAGAAGGGGAGTGGAGAGAGAAGGGGAGGGGAGAGAGATTTGTGGATGAGAGAGAAAGAGTAAGGGAAGTGTTCCACTAGGGCCCTCTCAGCCAGATGGCTCCACTAGGGCCCTCTCAGCCAGATGGCTCCACTAGGGCCCTCTCAGTCAGCTGGCTCCACTAGGGCCCTCTCAGCCAGATGGCTCCACTAGGGCCCTCTCAGCCAGATTGCTCCACTAGGGCCCTCTCAGCCAGTGGCTCCACTAGGGCCCTCTCAGCCAGTTGGCTCCACTAGGGCCCTCTCAGCCAGATGGCTCCACTAGGGCCCTCTCAGCCAGATGGCTCCACTAGGGCCCTCTCAGCCAGTGGCTCCACTAGGGCCCTCTCAGCCAGCTGGCTCCACTAGGGCCCTCTCAGCCAGCTGGCTCCACTAGGGCCCTCTCAGCCAGTGGCTCCACTAGGGCCCTCTCAGTCAGCTGGCTCCACTGGCTCCACTAGGGCCCTCTCAGCCAGCTGGCTCCACTAGGGCCCTCTCAGCCAGCTGGCTCCACTAGGGCCCTCTCAGCCAGCTGGCTCCACTAGGGCCCTCTCAGCCAGCTGGTGTCTGTAGGAGAGTGTGAGCTGTGTCCAAAAAGTAGAAGTACAAATATCAAGGGAAATGAACTAAAGTGATAAATCTAGTCCTAGGTTTTATTTACTGTGGTGTTTGTTCTCCACTGGTTAACCTGTTCTCATCACAACAGGTCACACATTCTGCTGCCATGATTGCACACTGTGGTATTTCACCTAACAGATAAAGGAGCTTGTCAATATTATATTTGTTTTCAAATTATTTTGGGGTCCTTGTAATCTGAGAGAAATATGTGTCTGTTATATCGTCTTACATTTGACAGGAGGTTAGGAAGTGCAGTTCGTTTCCACCTCATTTTGTGAGCAGTGGGCACATAGCCTGTCTTCTCTCTGCCTATGGCGACCTCTCTCAATAGCAAGGCTATGTTCACTGAATCTGTAAATTGTCACTTTTTTTCTCAGTTTTCTATCAGTCATGGTGGGCAGCTAGTTTGCCATCATTTATGTATGTTTGGTTATAATTTGTTTGGGCCAGACTGTCTGAGTGCTGTGCTGAGGATTTGTTGGGTTAGTAGTGGTTTGTGAACTTAGCTTCAGGACCAGCTGGATGAAGGGACTTTTCTCTATGTTCATCTCTTGGCATTTCAGTGGTGGTCTCTTGTTTTGAGGTGGTTTAGAAATTGATGTCTTGTTTCTGGATATTAATTAGTGATTGATATTAATCAGTGATGGACATTAATTAGTGATGGATATTAATTAGTGATGGATATTAATTAGTGATGATATTAATTAGTGATAGATATTAATTAGTGATGGTATTAATTACTGATGGATATTAATTGGTGATGGATATTAATTAGTGATGGATATTAATTAGTGATGGTATTAATTAGTGATGGATATTAATTAGTGATGGATATTAATTAGTGATGGATATTAATTAGTGATGGACATTAATTAGTGATGGATATTAATTAGTGATGGATATTAATTAGTGATGGATATTATTTAGTGATGATATTAATTAGTGTTGGATATTAATTAGTGATGGATATTAATTAGTGTTGATATTAATTAGTGATGGATATTAATTAGTGATGATATTAATTATTGATGGATATTGGTGTAATTCTGTCCTACATGCATTATTTGGGCCTTTTTCTCTGTACTCTAAGAATGTTATTGCAGAATTTCTTCATGCAGTATTTAAATGCAGTATTTAAAATCTTGATTGGTTAGTGGACCCAACAGTTTACCTCCATATAGGGCAATTGGTTCAATTGTAGATTTACCCATGATAAATGTTTTATTAAGTAATAGCCAATCAGCGTTGAGCTAAACTGAGTGATCTCAGCTGTGAATGGTCCTGGCGCACAAAAGAAAAGTGTAAAAGGTGTCGTGGACGAATCAGAATTAGTTGGGTAACATAGATAATTAAGATGTTTTATTAGTATAATATGCTTATTTGAGGTACTTGTCATTAGAAAGTGTCCACTGGACTCTGGTGTCTTTTCAGTTGCACGTCTACCTTAGCTGGGGCTCAGACACTTGGGGCCCAGAGAGGGGAGAGGTCAGATTTGTCATCATGAGAATGTGTCTTTACCTATTCTTAAACCATTTGAAGTGATGGCGTGATTAATGGGGAACCAATGACTTGTCTCCACAATGTCTGTGAGCAAGTCACTCCCTCCTTTTCTTTATTGTGGGGAGGATTATGGCAGTGTCTGGACCCTTGTATGTCCTCTGTTAGATCTCACACTTATCCTGGGATATTATATGGCCTAGAGGCTCACTCCCTCCAGTGAGCCTGTCCAGGAGTAGGGTCAAGAGGGGGTTTGCTTGAGATGGGAGTATCGAGAGATGACAATTGATATATGCCATTGGATGAAATAGTTCTGTTCAATACCATACCAGGGAGGGATGGTTCTAAGGAGACCAGATACTGGGCTATACCATTAATCCTGTTGATACAGCAGTTACTGTCTGCTGTGTTTTATTGATATCTGTCATACAAAACGTAACCTTTGTGAACTGTTACTAAGTATCTGTGGTTTGTCAATGTACGTTGAAGGGGGTGTATCGTTGCTATAAAAGATCCCTGTAGCCATTGACTAATCACCTTCCTGGTTCATTCGAGAGAGTGCATTAATGAAGGTCAAGAACCTTTGCAAAAGTATCTTAATTAAGTATTAAAGATGTAGTTTAACTCGGACTGGTGTGTTTGTAACTCCTCATTTGGTAATGCAGAAATTAGCCACAACAAAGGATGCCAGTTTGGCTTTGGCATCAAACCAATTATATCACAAGCCAAACGGCATAATTTGAGAAAAGAAATGTACTAGAAAAAATGAACTAGACCCCCACCTGTCTAGAACATAGAACAAGTCTCTCCTCTACCCCCACTAGTCTAGTACATAACTCAACTCTCTCCCCGACCCCCACCAGTCTAGTACATAACTCAACTCTCTCTCTGACACCCACCAGTCTAGTACATAACTCAACTCTTTCCCTGACCCCCACCAGTCTAGTACACAACTCTCTCCCTGACCCCCACCAGTCTAGTACACAACTCTCTCCCTGACCCCCACCAGTCTAGTACATAACTCAACTCTCTCCCTGACCCCCACCAGTCTAGTACATAACTCAACTCTCTCTCTGACACCCACCAGTCTAGTACATAACTCAACTCTTTCCCTGACCCCCACCAGTCTAGTACACAACTCTCTCCCTGACCCCCACCCATCTAGAACAAAACTCACCTCTCTCCCTGACCCCCACCAGTCTAGAACATAACTCAACTCTCTCCCTGACCCCCACCAGTCTAGAACATAACTCAACTCTCTCCCCGACCCCCACCAGTCTAGAACATAACTCAACTCTCTCCCTGACCCCCACCAGTCTAGTACATAACTCAACTCTTTCCCTGACCCCCACCAGTCTAGTACACAACTCTCTCCCTGACCCCCACCAGTGTAGTACATATCTCTCTCCCTGACCCCCACCCATCTAGTACAAAACTCACCTCTCTCCCTGACCCCCACCAGTCTAGAACATAACTCAACTCTCTCCCTGACCCCCATCAGTCTAGTACATAACTCTCTCCCTGACCCCCACCAGTCTAGTACATAACTCAACTCTCGCCCTGACCCCCACCAGTCTAGTACATAACTCTACTCTCTCCCTGACCCCCACCAGTCTAGAACATAACTCAACTCTCTCCCTGACCCCCACCAGTCTAGTACAATACTCTACTCTCTCCCTGACCCCCACCATTCTAGTACATAACTCACCTCTCTACCTGACCCCCACCAGTCTAGTACATAACTCAACTCTCTCCCTGACCCCCACCAGTCTAGTACATAACTCTCTCCCTGACCCCCACCAGTCTAGAACATAACTCAACTCTCTCCCTGACCACCACCAGTCTAAAACATAACGCTACTCTCTCCCTGACCCCCACAAGTCTAGAACATAACTCAACTCTCTCCCTGACCCCCAGCAATCTAGTACATAACTCAACTCTCTCCCTGACCCCCACCAGTCTAGTACATAACTCTCTCCCTGACCCCCACCAGTCTATTACATAACTCACCTCTCTCGCTGACCCCCACCAGTCTAGAACATAACTCAACTCTCTCCCTGACCCCCACCAGTCTAGTACATAACTCTCTCCCTGACCCCAACCAGTCTAGTACATAACTCACCTCTCTCGCTGACCCCCACCAGTCTAGAACATAACTCAACTATCTATCCAACCCCCACCAGTCTAGTACATAAATCAACTCTCTCCCTGACCCGTACCAGTCTAGTACATAACTCTCTCCCTGACCCCCACCAGTCTAGAACATAACTCAACTCTCTCCCTGACCCCCACCATTCTAGTACATAACTCAACTCTCTCCCCGACCACCACCGGTCTAGTACATAACTCAACTCTCTCCCTGACCCCCACCAGTCTAGTACATAACTCAACTCTCTCCCTGACCCCCACCAGTCTAGTATATAACTCAACTCTCTCCCTGACCCCCACCAGTCTAGTACATAACTCAACTCTCTCCCTTACCCCCACCAGTCTAGTACATAACTCTCTCCCTGACCCCCACCAGTCTAGAACATAACTCAACTCTCTCCCTGACCCCCACCAGTCTAGTACATAACTCAACTCTCTCCCTGACCCCCACCAGTCTAGTACATATTTCTCTCCCTGACCCTCACCAGTCTAGAACATAACTCAACTCTCTCCCTGACCCCCACCAGTCTAGAACATAACTCTCTCCCTGACCCCCACCAGTCTAGTACATAACTCACCTCTCTCGCTGACCCCCACCAGTCTAGAACATAACTCAACTCTCTCCCTGACCCCCACCAGTCTAGTACATAACTCTCTCCCTGACCCCCACCAGTCTAGTACATAACTCACCTCTCTCGCTGACCGCCACCAGTCTAGAACATAACTCAACTCTCTCCCTGACCCCCACCAGTCTAGTACATAACTCAACTCTCTCCCTGACCCCCACCAGTCTAGTACATAACTCAACTCTCTCCCTGACCCCCACCAGTCTAGAACATAACTCAACTCTCTCCCTGACCCCCACCAGTCTAAAACATAACGCAACTCTCTCCCTGACCCCCACCAGTCTAGAACATAACTCAACTCTCTCCCTGACCCCCACCAGTCTAGTACATAACTCTCTCCCTGACCCCCACCAGTCTAGTACATAACTCACCTCTCTCGCTGACCCCCACCAGTCTAGAACATAACTCAACTCTCTCCCTGACCCCCACCAGTCTAGTACATAACTCTCTCCCTGACCCCCACGAGTCTAGTACATGACTCACCTCTCTCGCTGACCCCCACCTGTCTAGTACATAACTCAACTCTCTCCCTGACCCCACCAGTCTAGTACATAACTCTCTCCCTGACCCCCACCAGTCTAGAACATAACTCAACTCTCTCCCTGACCCCCACCAGTCTAGTACATAACTCTCTCCCTGACCCCCACCAGTCTAGTACATAACTCAACTCTCTCCCTGACCCACACCAGTCTAGTACATAACTCAACTCTCTCCCTGACCCCAACCAGTCTAGTAGATAACTCACCTCTCTCCCTGACCCCCACCAGTCTAGAACATAACTCAATTCTCTCCCTGACCCCCACCAGTCTAGTATATAACTCAACTCTCTCCCTGACCCCCACCAGTCTAGTACATAACTCAACTCTCTCCCTGACCCACACCAGTCTAGTACATAACTAAACTCTCTCCCTGTCCCCCACCAGTCTAGAACATAACTCAACTCTCTCCCTGACACCCACAACTCTAGTACATAACTAAACTCTCTCCCTGACCCCCACCAGTCTAGAACATAACTCAACTCTCTCCCTGACCCCCACCAGTCTAGAACATAATTCAACTCTCTCCCTGACCCCCACCAGTCTAGTACATAACTCTCTCCCTGACCCCCACCAGTCTAGAACATAACTCAACTCTCTCCCTGACCCCCACCAGTCTAGTACATAACTCAACTCTCTCCCTGACCCCCACCAGTCTAGTACATAACTCAACTCTCTCCATGACCCCCACCAGTCTAGTACATAACTCAACTCTCTCCCTGACCCCAACCAGTCTAGTCCATAACTCACCTCTCTCCCTGACCCCCACCAGTCTAGAACATAACTCAATTCTCTCCCTGACCCCCACCAGTCTAGTATATAACTCAACTCTCTCCCTGACCCCCACCAGTCTAGTACATAACTCAACTCTCTCCCTGACCCACACCAGTCTAGTACATAACTCAACTCTCTCCCTGACCCCCACCAGTCTAGAAAATAACTCAACTCTCTCCTTGACACCCACAAGTCTAGTACATAACTCAACTCTCTCCCTGACCCACAGCAATCTAGTACATAACTCAACTCTCTCCCTGACCCCCACCAGTCTAGAACATAACTCTCTCCCTGACCCCCACCAGTCTAGTACATAACTCACCTCTCTCGCTGACCCCCACCAGTCTAGAACATAACTCAACTCTCTCCCTGACCCCCACCAGTCTAGTACATAACTCTCTCCCTGACCCCCACCAGTCTAGTACATAACTCAACTCTCTCCCTGACCCCCACCAGTCTAGAACATAACTCAACTCTCTCCCCGACCACCACCGGTCTAGTACATAACTCAACTCTCTCCCTGACCCCAACCAGTCTAGTACATAACTCAACTCTCTCCCTGACCCCCACCAGTCTAGTACATAACTCAACTCTCTCCCTGACCCCCACCAGTCTAGTACATAACTCAACTCTCTCCCTGACCCACACCAGTCTAGTACATAACTCAACTCTCTCCCTGACCCCCACCAGTCTAGAAAATAACTCAACTCTCTCCTTGACACCCACAAGTCTAGTACATAACTCAACTCTCTCCCTGACCCACAGCAATCTAGTACATAACTCAACTCTCTCCCTGACCCCCACCAGTCTAGAACATAACTCTCTCCCTGACCCCCACCAGTCTAGTACATAACTCACCTCTCTCGCTGACCCCCACCAGTCTAGAACATAACTCAACTCTCTCCCTGACCCCCACCAGTCTAGTACATAACTCTCTCCCTGACCCCCACCAGTCTAGTACATAACTCAACTCTCTCCCTGACCCCCACCAGTCTAGAACATAACTCAACTCTCTCCCCGACCACCACCGGTCTAGTACATAACTCAACTCTCTCCCTGACCCCAACCAGTCTAGTACATAACTCAACTCTCTCCCTGACCCCCACCAGTCTAGTACATAACTCAACTCTCTCCCTGACCCCAACCAGTCTAGTACATAACTCAACTCTCTCCCTGACCCCCACCAGTCTAGTACATAACTCTCTCCCTGACCCCAACCAGTCAAGTACATAACTCGCCTCTCTCCCTGACCCCCACCAGTCTAGTACATAACTCTCTCCCTGACCCCCACCAGTCTATTACATAACTCACCTCTCTCGCTGACCCCCACCAGTCTAGAACATAACTCAACTCTCTCCCTGACCCCCACCAGTCTAGTACATAACTCAACTCTCTCCCTGACCCCCACCAGTCTAGTACATAACTCAACTCTCTCCCTGACCCCAACCAGTCTAGTACATAACTCAACTCTCTCCCTGACCCCAACCAGTCTAGTACATAATTCAACTCTTTCCAAAATAATGTCCTTCCTACCTTTTGTTTATGTTTTTATCAAAAGGGAAAGGTTTGGAAACACCCAAACATACAGTAACACAGAAAAAGCATGATTCATCTCATATGACCTAGTAGTACTGTAGAGCTCTTTTTACTTCCATACAATATAGCTGGTCTCCCTGTTCTGTCTCTATGTGTCCACTGCCCTGCAGAGCCCCAACACAACACATCCCACTCAGCTTTAGGGTCTTAGGGAAACATTCATTACTGGTTTCAGGTGTGTTAGGTCAAGGCCAGAGTGACAACACACAGGATGACAGACAACCAGGACAGGACTGAGCAACCCAGCAGCTATTGAAAACACGAAGTGGTCATCTTTTAATACAGACTGCTTTTGTTGTACTGGTTTCAATATAAGACATCCAGACCTTATTCAAGTTGTCCAGTATTCCCTTATAAGAGGTGAACTCAAGCAGTAGAAAGTTAGAGGTGATATTATAGCAGACACTACGAAACGTTGCTGCCATGTGAGCAGTTTCCTGTGGGGGTTTTCAAAACAGATGAGTTTTCTGTACGTAGCTAGGTTCAACCACTGATCAAAGATAAGTTGCTAAGAAGTTTATCTCACATCATTGACGTAAGGAACAAATGAGATAAAAGTCATAAAGCCTAGCAGTATGTTCCACTGTTCAGTCCTCTCTCCCTGACCCCCACCAGTCTAGTACATAACTCAACTCTCTCTCTGACCCCCACCAGTCTAGTATATAACTCAACTCTCTCCCTGACCCCCACCAGTCTAGTACATAACTCAACTCTCTCCCTGACCCCCACCAGTCTAGTACATAACTCAACTCTCTCCCTGACCCCCACCAGTCTAGTATATAACTCAACTCTCTACCTGACCCCCACCTGTCTAGTACATAACTCAACTCTCTCCCTGACCCCCACCAGTCTAGTATATAACTTACTCTCTCCCTGACCCCCACCAGTCTAGTACATAACTCTACTCTCTCCCTGACCCCCACCAGTCTAGTACATAACTCTACTCTCTCCCTGACCCCCACATGTATTTCTACACACCCCATTTAGCCATACCCCTAGTTTAGCTGTATTTCTACACACCCCATTTAGCCATACCCTAGGTTTAGCTGTATTTCTAAGATTTGGTATGGGTACTCAGATCCTCAAAAGGTTCTACAGCTGCACCATCGAGAGCATCCTGACGGGTTGCAACACTCCCTGGTATGGCAACTGCTTGGCCTCTAACCACAAGGCACGACAGAGGGTAGTGCCTACGGCCCAGTACATCACTGGTGCCAAGCTTCCTGCCATCCAGGACTTCTGATTCCAGGCGGTGTCAGAAGAGGGCCCTAAAAATTGTCAGTGACTCCAGCCACCCTAGTCAGACTGTTCTCTCTGCTACCGCACGGCAAGTGGTACCGGTGCCCCAAGTCTAGGTTCAAGAGGCTTCTAAACAGCTTCTACCCCCAAGACATAAGACTCCTGAAAATTGTATCAAATGGCTTTACAGACTATTTGCATTGTCTCTCCCCCCCTCTTCTATGCTGCTGCTACTCTGTTATTATCTATGCATAGTCACTTTAACAACTCCACCTACATGTACATATTACTTATATAGCCTCCACATTGACTCTGTACATTGACTCTGTACCGGTACCCCCTGTATATAGCCTCCACATTGACTCTGTACCAGTACCCCTGTATATAGCCTCCACATTGACTCTGTACCGGTACCACCTGTATATAGCCTCCACATTCACTCTGTACCGGTACCCCTGTATATAGCCTCCACATTGACTCTGTACATTGACTCTGTACCAGTACCCCTGTATATAGCCTCCACATTGACTCTGTACCGGTACCACCTGTATATAGCCTCCACATTGACTCTGTACCGGTACCCCTGTATTTAGCCTCCACATTGACTCTGTACTGGTACCTCCTGTATATAGCCTCCACATTGACTCTGTACTGGTACCCCCTGTATATAGCCTCCACATTGACTCTGTACAGGTACCCCTGTATAAAACCTCACTATTGTTATTTTACTGCTGCTATTTAATTACGTGTTACTTTTATCTCCTTTTTTAGGTATTTTCTTAAAACTGCATTGTTGGTTAAGGGCTTGTAAGTAAGCATTTCACTGTTGTATTCGGCGCATGTGACAAATAAAATATGATTTGATATAAACTAATCTGCAAAGGTTCACTTTTCCATGGAAGGGGAATGTGTGTACACATGGGTGTTGTTGCACCATACCAACGATAAGCCTGTCTCCTCCATCACATCATGAAAGGTCATGTTGATGTTCATTTGTCGTCGTCCCCTCTCCCACTCTCTCAATTCAATTCAAAGGGGCTTTATTGGCATTGGAAACAGATGTTAACATTGCCAAGCAAGTGAATAAACAATCACAAACTGTTAACATTAAACACACAATTGTTTCAAAAGAGAAAGACATTTGAAATGTTACGTTATTAACTATGTAAAAAAACAAACACAATAAAACGAGTGTATCAGTCCTGACCTGTACAGGCCGTCGGTCAATACACTGTAAATGAAATATAAAACAGTCTCTAAATGAATATAAAGTAACTCACAGACTAATTCAACTACTTACACTTACTTACACAACCAGCTGGCTCCACTAGGGCCCTCTCAGCCAGCTGGCTCCACTAGGGCCCTCTCAGCCAGCTGGCTCCACTAGGGCCCTCTCAGCCAGCTGGCTCCACTAGGGCCCTCTCAGCTAGCTGAATCCACTAGGGCCCTCTCAGCTAGCTGGCTCCACTAGGGCCCTCTCAGCCAGCCGGCTCCACTAGGGCCCTCTCAGCCAGCTGGCTCCACTAGGGCCCTCTCAGTCAGCTGGTGTGTGTAGGAGAGTGTGACCTGTGTGAACAAAAAGTAGAAGTATAAATGTCAAGGGAAATGAACTAAAGTGATAAATGTAGTCCTAGGTTTTATTTACTGTGGTGTTTGTTCTCCACTGGTTACCCTGTTCTCATCACAACAGGTCACACATTCTGCTGCCATGATTGCACACTGTGGTATTTCACCTAACAGATACGGGAGATTGTCAATATTATATTTGTTTTCAAATTATTTTGGGGTCCTTGTAATCTGAGGGAAATATGTGTACCTTTATATCGTTGTACATTTGGCAGGAGGTTAGGAAGTGCAGCTCAGTTTACATTTCATTTTGTGGGCAGTGGGCAAATAGCCTATCATCTGTCTGCCTGTTTCAATCCTTTCTCAATAGCAAGGCTAAGCTCACTTCATTTGTACATTGTACATTTTCTACTCAGTTTTCTATGATGTAGTCTGCCACCGTGTAATGTCTGTTTAGGGCCAAATAGTATTGGGATTTTTATATTTTTTGGTAAAATACGTTTTTTTATCCGAGAGATATGAGAAAGATCAGGAAACAATTTTTTTTCTACATTTATTTAACCCCTTATTTGTGGAACTAAACTATCTCCATATATACTTCCATAAATGTGTTAAACTGGTACCAGGAGACCTTCAGGCGAGTCTTGTAAAGCTTGTGGACGTTCTAGATCATAACAACCTGTACGTGTTCCTGAGAGACTCACCTTTCCATAGTGGGGTCATGTTAGTGTGTCCTAGATCATAACAACCTGTACGTGTTCCTGTGAGACTCATCTTTCCATAGTGGGGTCATGTTAGTGTGTCCTAGATCATAACAACCTGTACGTGTTCCTGAGAGACTCACCTTTCCATAGTGGGGTCATGTTAGTGTGTCCTAGATCATAACAACCTGTACGTGTTCCTGAGAGACTCACCTTTCCATAGTGGGGTCATGTTAGTGTGTCCTAGATCATAACAACCTGTACGTGTTCCTGAGAGACTCACCTTTCCATAGTGGGGTCATGTTAGTGTGTCCTAGATCATAACAACCTGTACGTGTTCCTGAGAGACTCACCTTTCCATAGTGGGGTCATGTTAGTGTGTCCTAGATCATAACAACCTGTACGTGTTCCTGAGAGACTCATCTTTCCATAGTGGGGTCATGTTAGTGTGTCCTAGATCATAACAACCTGTACGTGTTCCTGAGAGACTCACCTTTCCATAGTGGGGTCATGTTAGTGTGTTGTCCAAACGGTTCTGACACTACAGACAGAAGTTGGCAGATGGACTGTATGACTTCAGACGATGCTTATGGGGTCGTAGAGCAAAACGGAGAACATCATCGTGTTCCTGAGTCTCATCTTTCCATAGTTTACAGGCCAAACTGATCGGATGTTACAGACATTTTTGTGAGGACACCCATTTTCTGATAGTTTCAAGGTCTGACAAACACAGCTCTAGCTCTGTGAACTTTCACCTCAGATGAGGAAAGGAGATATTGGTGGATGTGCTGGATTGAGATGCAAAACATATCTCTAGTTTAAACAGATTGATTTTGATGGGGATTGTTCTTTAATGTTAATTAGATTTCTACAGGTTCACTGAAATGGTATTCTAAGGGTTAAATGGTATTCTAAGGGTTCAATTGTAAATGAAAAGAGCATCTACCAAACATGGATTGTGTGTGGAGGGGGTACAGAGATGTGGTAGTCATATAATAATCATGCTGTGGTCTACATTTTGTTCATCATCAAGCAGACCAGATCATTAGAGATGGTGGGAGAGCCTGTTAGGCTGTTTAAAATGGAAGAATATAATTTATATACTGTAGCATGAGACTAATACCTCTATATACATTTTAACAGGATTTGAGTGACGTTTTCTAAATAGTTTTCATAATTAAAATAAATATATATAATTCATTTTTCACTGAGACATCATGGCGTGTCCATCAATTTAAATCTTAACTTGTAAGGAAAGTATAAATAATAAAAAATCAACAATGTATTGGACAGGCCTATGAGGTGTAAAGGTCTGGCTTTCCAAGACATTCTGTTCATCTGCAAGCAGACCTGGTGATTCTAGATGGTGGGAGAGCCTGTTATTTAAAATGGAAGAATATAACTTACTGTAGCCTATATAATGTAACAATGACAAGAATCCCTTCATATATACTGTAGTTTAAGGTTATTTTAGTGTCATAAAAAGTGTTCATTAAAACAAATCAGGATGTTTGGTGGATGGATTCAATGTAGATGTTCTGCTGTGTATCGAGGTGTTTATATGAAAGTTGTAGATTTGTAATTCTTTACAAGAGAAAGTTGTGGATTACTTTTCTTTGGGTGACCTCAGGCTTTGACAATTCAGCTAAGTGTTTAATAGGGATAGCCCCCTTTTTCCTTTAACTGCCTGTAGCTCAGGCCCTGAAGCAAGGATATGCATATTCTTGGTACCATTTGAAAGGATGTAGGAGAATATATCACAATAGACCTGGTAGAAGAAAATACAATGAAAAAACCAACCAATCTTTTTTTTACCACCATCTTTGAAATACAAGAGAAATGTCATAGTTCTAGCCATCACTCTGGTTGTAATTCTGATAGTGTACACAAGATGGCAGCAATGTATGTGCAAAGTTTCTGATGGATAACTTGAAGTATGACTGAACTACACGACTTTTAGTGTGAATTCTCCAGGTACATTTGGGCAAATCGTGAAGGAGACATTCACATTCATATAACATTTTTCTGCAAGAATATTGTCAAATCTGTATACTTGGACTTTGATTTAGCTTTTCCAGTATTAGTAGCCATATTATAAGTTCAACATTTGCGAACAACCAGTTTTCATAACTCTGAATATCCTTCTAATTTTTGTCAAAAAGAAAAAGGCATGCTGTCACAAAAGGTTAGCGCCTACATTTTGAGCCCAGCTCATTGGCTTTCTGGCTATCTTTGTTTGACCCCGATTGGTGCATATTTGACAAAGATACAGTTCTTCAAGTGATGGCAGCCCGCGTCATCGGCGTGCCATGAAGGCGTCGCTCACTAACCAAATATGGTGTCCTATAGCATATACTACAGCCCTAATGAAATAGTGAAGTCTTGTTACCTTCTAGGATCTCTGAGGAATAGATATGAACATAATTTGACCCGTTGAAACAACGTTTAGGGTGAGATTCCTTCCTTTGCAAATTGAACAAGTCGAAATACAAAATCGATCGTGCATGCTATATGGACCTTTTTAGGTTAAGAAAAATGATTATATCTAACAAAACGACACTTCATGTTTTCTCTGGGACCCTTTGGATGATAAATCAGAGCAAGATTTCAGAATATAAGTACACATTTCACCTTCAGTGGTGAATTTATCAAACCTATCGTTCTGAAAAAGTGTTTTGCTGTTAGGAGCTCTCCTCAAACAATAGCATGGTCTTTTTTCGCCATAACAGCTACTGTAAATTGGACAGTGCAGTTATATTAACAAGAAGTTAAGCTTTCAGCCAATATAAGACACTTATATGTACCGACATTTTGTTGTTTCTCTAAAATCTGCGATCGTGACACAAAATGCAGCATAATTTACAAGCTGCCTAAGCTACTTAGTCCTACAACTGTCACCTTATGTAACAGCTGATTTACTTAACAAAATATGTGGTCCAGGTGCCTTAGTGTTCCTATAAAAACCTGTGTCCAAACTCAGCATTAAATAGTATCTCATCAGAATAGTGTACAGAGATAAGTTATTGCACCTATTGAAATGTAATGTGTTTTTTTTACTGTTTATTCTGTTGCATTAAAAAAGTCACTGTTGCCAATTAGATCAATATCAGTGTGAACACGTCTGATTGGACTAGATCCATGTTGAGGTGAGACACGTCTGATTGGACTAGATCCATGTTGAGGTGAGACACGTCTGATTGGACTAGATCCATGTTGAGGTGAGACACGTCTGATTGGACTAGATCCATGTTGAGGTGAGACACGTCTGATTGGACTAGATCCATGTTGAGGTGAGACCTGTCTGATTGGACTAGATCCATGTTGAGGTGAGGCCATTCCATAGGCCTATATTGCAGTAGTGGGTCTGTGGTTTTCTGTAAAACAAAATGGTTCTTTGGTTCTGGTCAGTTAAGATAATCAGAAATACTATGTAACATCCCCACTTTTAGAACCGACTAAAATTGACATGCTCACATGCAAACAAAAGACAATAATTCAATTGACCAAACAATAAAATTTTGGGACAAAATCATAAATGTTTTGAAATAAAACCAAACTTGTTGATCAAGTGTAGCAATTTTAATTGAAATGACCGTAAATCAACATTGCAGATGATAAAAGGCTTGAATTAAAGTTAAACATTTACTGGTTGTGATACAGTGCATCCAGAAAGTATTCAGACCACTTGACTTTTAACACATTTTGATATGTTACAGCCTTATTCCAAAATTGAATAAATAGTTTCCCCCCCCACAATCTACACACTATACACCATAATGACAAAGCAAAAACAGGGTTTTAGAAATGTTTGCCAATTTATGAAAAATAAACACCTGAAATAAACTCAGCAATAAAAGAAACGTCCCTTTTTCAGGACCCTGTCTTTAAATTATATATTTTTTTAATCCAAATAACTTCATTGTTGTCACGGTCATCGTATGAAAGGGACCAAGGCGCAGCGGGTTGAGTGCTCATCTTAACTTTTATTGTGAACACGACTAATAAACAAAACAATAAACGAACGAACAGTCTTGTAGGCTCACACAGCAGTACAAAGAACAACCTCCCACAAAGGGACAGGTGTAAACATGGCTACCTAAGTATGACTCTCAATCAGCAACAACGATGTACAGCTGTTCCTGATTGAGAGCCATACCAGGCCAACAAAGAAATACATAGATACATCATAGAAATACACAACATAGAACAATGACAAAAACCCCGGAATACATAAACCAAACACCCATCTACAAACACACACACCCCAACCATATAAAACAAATACCCCCTGCCACATCCTGACCAAACTATAATAACAAATAACCCCTTTACTGGTCAGGACGTGACAGTACTCCCCCCCCAAAGGTGCAGACCCCGGATGCACCTGACAAAAAAAAATAACTACAAAAATAAACCCCTTAAACTAAAGGGAGGGAAGGGAGGGTGGCTGCCATCACCGACGGCTCCCGTGCTACACCCCCCCTCCCCAAACCTCCTACAGTGGAGGTGGCTCAGGCCTTAGTTCCCCACCTGACCAGTCCACCCCTACTGAATACCTTGGCCTGAAGCATGTCACTGTAGACCCTGGACTGTACTCTGGGAGCTCCGGACTGTAGGGCGATTCTGGGATCTCTGGGCTGTAGGGCGACTCTGGGATCTCTGGACTGTAGGGCGACTCTGGGATCTCCGGACTGTAGGGCGACTCTGGGATCTCTGGGCTGTAGGGCGACTCTGGGATCTCTGGACTGTAGGCGACTCTGGCTGCGCCGGTTCCGGACTGTAGGGCGACTCTGGCCGCGCCGGTTCCGGACTGTAGGGCGACTCTGGCCGCGCCGGTTCCGGACTGTAGGGCGACTCTGGCCGCGCCGGTTCCGGACTGTAGGGCGACTCTGGGAGCTCCAGACTGTAGGCCGTCTCACTCGGTTCCGGACTGTAGGCCGACTCACTCGGTTCCGGACTGTAGGCCGACTCACTCGGTTCCGGACTGTAGGCCGTCTCACTCGGTTCCGGACTGTAGGCCGTCTCTCTCGGTTCCGGACTGTAGGCCGTCTCACTCGGTTCCGGACTGTAGGCCGTCTCACTCGGTTCCGGACTGTAGGCCGACTCACTCGGTTCCGGACTGTAGGCCGACTCACTCGGTTCCGGACTGTAGGCCGTCTCACTCGGTTCCGGACTGTAGGCCGTCTCTCTCGGTTCCGGACAGTGGGCCGTCTCACTCGGTTCCGGACAGTAGGCCGTCTCTCTTGGTTCCGGACAGTGGGCCATCTCTCTTGGTTCCGGACAGTTGGCCATCTCTCTTGGTTCCGGACAGTGGGCCGTCTCTCTTGGTTCCGGACAGTGGGCCGTCTCTCTTGGTTCCGGACAGTGGGCCGTCTCTATACGGGGCACTGTCGCCGGAAGCTCTGGACGAGGCACTGTTGCCGAACACTCTGGACGAGGCACTGTTGCCGGAAGTTCTGGACGAGGCACTCTTGCCGGAAGTTCTGGACGAGGCACTGTTGCCGGAAGTTCTGGACGAGGCACTGTTGCCGGACACTCTGGACGAGGTACTGTCGTCGGAAGCTCGGGACTGGGCTTACGCACTGGAAGCCTGGTGCGTGGTGCTGGTACTGGCGGTAACAGATTGGAGACACGCACCTCCGGGCTAGTGCGAGGAGCGGGAAAACGATACACTGGGCCGTGAAGCATTACTGGCGGTCTGGAGCATACAACCCCTCCGGCCTGAGTGCTCACTCGAGCATGACACTTGCGAGGGGCTGGAATCATTTTCATCGGACTGTTCGTGCGCATAGGCGAGATTGTGCGCACTTCCGCATAGTACGGTGCTCCTCTGATCCTCTGTTCCCCATAATAATCACGGATAGTTGGCTCAGGTCTATTGCGTGGCCTAGCCAAACTACCCGTGTGACCCCCCAATTTTTTGGGGGGGGGCTGCCTCTCCGGCTTCCTTGCCAGCCGAGTTCCCATATAATAATCCCGGTCTTCACTCCACCTTCACTGTTCCACCCTTGCTATTTCCACCTGTCTCCATGGGAGGCGATCCCTTCCAGCCTGGATTTCCTCCCATGTGTAGGATCCTTTACCCTCCAAGATGTCTTCCCAAGTCCAGTACTCCTTATAGTCCACCTGCTGCTCCTTTCTTCGCTGCTTGGTCCGTTGGTGGTAGGAGGTTCTGTCATGGTCGTCGTATGAAAGGGACCAAGGCACAGCGGGTTGAGTGCTCATCTTAACCTGTTAGGGCTAGGGGGCAGTATTGACACGGCTGGATAAAAAACGTACCCGATTTAATCTGGTTACTACTCCTGCCCAGTAACTAGAATATGCATATAATTATTGGCTTTGGATAGAAAACACCCTAGAGTTTCTAAAACTGTTTGAATGGTGTCTGTGAGTATAACATAACTCATATGGCAGGCAAAAACCTGAGAAGATTTCATGCAGGAAGTGGCCTGTCTGACAAGGTGTCATTCTTCTTGTCTCTGTTTATTGAAGAGTGAGGATCTTAGCTGTACCGTGACACTTCCTACGGCTGTCATAGGCTCTCAGAAGGCGGCAAAATGCTGAATCGTGGCTTTGCAGGCTCTGGCTGAAACAAAGTAGCGTGTTTGGGTAGTGGCTGGTTACAGTACTGTGAGACACAGGCTCGTGCCCGCGTCGACCGAAAGCTTTGTTTTCTTTCCTCTGTTTAGCTAAATGGAGATTCCCGGTCGGAATATTATCGCTTTTTTACGAGAAAAATGGCATAAAAATGGATTTTAAACAGCGGTTGACATGCTTCGAAGTACAGTAATGGAATATTTCGATTTTTTTTGTAACGAATTGCGCCATGCGCACGACCCTTATTTACCCTTTCAGATAGTGTCTGGAACGCACGAACAAAACGCCGCAATTTGGATATAACGATGGATTATTTTGGACCAAACCAACATTTGTTATTGAAGTAGCATTCCTGGGAGTGCATTCTGACGAAGACAACAAAAGGTAATCAAACTTTTATAATAGTAAAGCTGATATTGGTGAGTGCTAAACTTGCCGGGTGTCTAAATAGCTAGCCCATGATGCCTGGGCTATGTACTTAGAATATTGCAAAATGTGCTTTCACCAAAAGCTATTTTAAAATCGGACATATCGAGTGCATAGAGGAGTTCTGTATCTATAATTCTTAAAATAATTGTTATGCTTTTTGTGAACGTTTATCGTGAGTAATTTAGTAAATTGTTAGTAAATTCCCCGGAAGTTTGCGGGGGTATGCTAGTTCTGAACGTCACATGCCAATGTAAAAAGCTGGTTTTTGATATAAATATGAACTTGATTGAACAAAACATGCATGTATTGTATAACATAATGTCCTAGGTGTGTCATCTGATGAAGATCATCAAAGGTTAGTGCTGCATTTAGCTGTCTTCTGGGTTTTTGTGACATTATATGCTAGCTTGAAAAATGGGTGTCTGATTATTTCTGGCTGGGTACTCTGCTGACATAATCTAATGTTTTGCTTTCGTTGTAAAGCCTTTTTGAAATCGGACAGTGTGGTTAGATTAACGAGAGTCTTGTCTTTAAATAGCTGTAAAATAGTCATATGTTTGAGAAATTGAAGTAATAGCATTTCTAAGGTATTTGAAAATCGCGCCACTGGATTAGACTGGCTGTTGCGTAGGTGGGACGAATTCGTCCCGCCTGCCCTAGAGAGGTTAACTTTTATTTTGAACACGACTAATAAACAAAACAATAAACGAACGAACAGTCTTGTAGGCTCACACAGCAGTAGAAAGAACAACCTCCCACAAAGGGACAGGTGTAAACATGGCTACCTAAGTATGACTCTCAATCAGCAACAACGATGTACAGCTGTTCCTGATTGAGAGCCATACCAGGCCAACAAAGAAATACACAACATAGATACATCATAGAAATACACAACATAGAAAAATGACAAAACCCCTGGAATACATAAACCACACACCCCTCTACAAACACACACACACCCCGAACCATATAAAACACGTCCTGACCAAACTATAATAACAAATTACCCCTTTACTGGTCAGGACGTGACAATTGTAAAGGGTTTAAACTCTGTTTCCCATGCTTGTTCAATGAACCATAAACAATTAACCTGTTATGGCTAGGGGGCAGTATTTTCACGGCTGGATAAAAAACATACCCGATTTAATCTGGTTACCACTCCTACCCAGTAACTAGAATATGCATATACTTATTACATATGGATAGAAAACACCCTAAAGTTTCTAAAACTGTTTGAATGGTGTCTGTGAGTATAACAGAACTCAAATGGCAGGTCAAAACCTGAGAGATTCCTTTACAGGAAGTGGCCTGTCTGACCATTTCTTGAACTTCTTTTCCATCTCTATCTTTTACTAAGGATCTCTGCTCTAACGTGACACTTCCTACGTCGTCCATAGGCGCTCAGAGCCCGGGAAAAAACAGAATGTCGTCATCCCAGCCCCAGGCTGAAACACATTATCGCCTTTCTCAAGTGGCCGATCAAGGGACTCTGGGCTTAGGCGCGTGACCCGACTGCCCCCGCCTTTGTGATTTTTTCCTCTGTTTGCCGAAAAGGAGATTCCCTGTCGGAATATTATCACTTTTCTACGAGACAAATGGCGTAAAAATTGATTTTAAACAGCGGTTGACATGCTTCGAAGTACGGTAATGGAATATTTAGAATTTTTTTGTCACGAATTGCGCCATGCGCACGACCCTTCTTTACCATTTTGGATAGTGTCTGGGACGCACGAACAAAACGCCGCTATTCGGATATAACGATGGATTATTTTGGACCAAACCAACATTTGTTATTGAAGTAGCAGTCCTGGGAGTGCATTCTGACGAAGACAACAAAAGGTAATGAAACTTTTATAATAGTAAAGCTGATATTGGTGAGTGCTAAACTTGCCGGGTGTCTAAATAGCTAGCCCGTGATGCCTGGGCTATGTACTTAGAATATTGCAAAATGTGCTTTCACCAAAAGCTATTTTCCAATTTGTAAGTCGCTCTGGATAAGAGCGTCTGCTAAATGACTTAAATGTAAATGTAATGTAAAATCGGACATATCGAGTGCATAGAGGAGGTCTGTATCTATAATTCTTAAAATAATTGTTATGCTTTTTGTGAACGTTTATCGTGAGTAATTTAGTAAAATGTTAGCGAATTCCCCGGAAGTTTGCGGGGGGTATGCTACTTCTGAACGTCACATGCTAATGTAAAAAGCTGGTTTTTGATATAAATATGAACTTGATTGAACAAAACATGCATGTATTGTATAACATAATGTCCTAGGATTGTCATCTGATGAAGATCATCAAAGGTTAGTGCTGCATTTAGCTGTGGTTCTGGGTTTATGTGACATTATATGCTAGCTTGAAAAATGGGTGTCCGATTATTTCTGGCTGGGTACTCTGCTGACATAATCTAATGTTTTGCTTTCGTTGTAAAGCTTTTTTGAAATCGGACAGTGTGGTTAGATTAACGAGAGTCTTGTCTTTAAAATGGTGTAAAATAGTCATATGTTTGAGAAATTGAAGTAATAGCATTTCTAAGGTATTTGAATAACGCGCCACGGGATTCCACTGGCTATTACGTAGGTGGGACTATTTCGTCCCACCGACCCTAGAAAGGTTAAACAAATGAGCAGAGAATCATATGAAAGTAAACTGAAAATGTGCTGAAAGTTTAGAAAAAACAGCCTTTTTGATGAGAGCAGAGCAGCAGCAGATGATGAGGGTCAAGTGTGTGTGTGTGTGTGTGTGTGTGTGTGTGTGTGTGTGTGTGTGTGTGTGTGTGTGTGTGTGTGTGTGTGTGTGTGTGTGTGTGTCTTTGTTGTGTTGGTTTGGGATTTGTGTGTCAATGTAGTGTGTGATTGAGTGTGTATATAGTGTGAATATATAGTATTGTGTATATATAGTGTGAATATATAGTATTGTATATATAGTGTGGATGTAGTATTGTATATAGAGTGTGGCTATAGTATTGTATATATAGTGTGTATATAGTGTGAATGTATAGTATTGTGTATATATAGTGTGAATATATAGTATTGTTTATATATAGTGTGTATATAGTGTGAATATATAGTACTGTATATATAGTGTGAATATATAGTATTGTATGTATAGTGTGTATATAGTGTGAATATATAGTATTGTATATATAGTTTGAATATATAGTATTGTATATATAGTGTGAATATATAGTATTGTGTATATATAGTGTATATATAGTGTGTATATATATTATTATGAGTGAGTGTGTATATATAGTATTGTGAGTGTATGTAGGGTCAGTGCAGATAGTCTAGGTAAACATTAATTAATGTTATATTAATGTTATATTAATTAATCTTATGACTATTTAGCAGGGTTAGAGTTAGGGTTACCAGAGTTCATAGGGGAAACTTCACTATGTTAACAACTATTAACCATGCTGGTACTCCAGGCACTGCCCCCTAGGGGTGGGATGTGGGTACTGGAAATGGACTGTCTGACTGTGGCCTAAGCTTCAGGGTTTTTCCTAGGTAAAGACCAGGATCAGCTACCCCAACCCCAAGGTCATGGCAAGAAGGGATCCAGCTATTGTCAAATTCACATCAAAAGGTGATCTTTTTTTACATTTTAGCTAATCCTAACCCTTTTCCTAACCTTAACCTAATTCTCCTAACCTGCTATGAAAAGTGAAATATGACGTTTATCTGACAAAAGATGGATCCCTTTTAGGCATGACCGAACCCCAAACCTATCCTTAACCACTTGTTGAGAAAAAGCAAAACTGACCCAAGATCAGCATCGAGGTGCAACTTCCCCCAACTCCCTTGGGTGGCCTAACCACTTACCTCCCTCTATTCTGTACCTAACAACAGAGTATATTACTATCAACACATTACGAGCAGACAGACAGAACTACTTCTCACCCCTCCACTCTCTCCCTGAGTCCAGGCCCCAGACAGACAGAACAGCAACACCATCAGAACTATAGTAGTCTTCATTCTGAAATGACTCTGGTCTTCTTCAGAAGTAGTGCAGTAGTCTACAGGGTTCAGAACTCACCTTTTTAAACACTTCTTATCACTCACATCATGAGGTTTCACATGTGTTTGGTTACATAGTGCCCAATGTTCTGCTTAGTGATAAAACAGCAAACATTAAGAGTGTTTACTTGTCAGACCCACATATATAATAAATATACTATAATATACTATATTCATATGCTTTTAGTACTCACACATGAATCAGATCATGTATGCAGGTCATGTGTTGTTTTGAGCCAGCAGTAAAAACACACTGACAGGACAGTTCCTCTTATGGCCACTAGGTGGTAATCTGGTGTCACAGACGCAGGACTGTAGACTAGAAAGAAGCATTGTCCCAATTATCTCTCCTTTCTCCTAAAGTGTGCACTTGTTCCCTTCACTGAAATGACTGGTACACTAAATATGGTGGAAAAACCCACTTGATAACAGAAGGAATAGTCCTGTGGGAAACAAACAGTACCTCCTCTCCCATTCTCCCATCCTCCTCTCCTCTCTCTCCTCCTCTCCCCTCTACCTTTCTCCCCCCTCAGACCTTCTCCCTCCTCTCCTCTCCTTTTCTCCCCCCTCTCCTCTCCTATTCTCCCCCTCTCTTCTTCTCCCTCTCTCTTCTCCCTTCTCTTCTCCCCCCATGGCTCCCCTCTTCTCCCCCTTTCCCCTTCTTCTACCTCCCCTGACTTTATATAATATAAATTAAAGGATGGGAGGGAGACAGAGAGGGGGGAGGGGAAGGGGAGAAGAGTAGAGAGGGAGGAGGGGGGAGATGGGAGAGAAAAAATATATTTTTATAACTGACTTATCAACAGTGATGTCATCATAACCAGTAACCTGTTCCTCTCTTGTCCCAGCCCAGCCTGACCCTGACATATAGCATCAGACCTGTTGAGTTGACTTGGGTAACAGACCTCTAGCTTCTACACCACATCCCCCCTTCTCCTGCTCTAACATGAGACCTCATCAGAACTCATTTTGGGTGCTGGTACTGTTTATATTTAGGTGCTGGAACATTAAGCCAATATTCTATAAGAGGTGAACTCAAGCAGTAGAAAGTTAGAGGTGATATTATAGGACACTATGTGAAACGTTGCTGTTCTGTCAGCAGTTTCCTGTGGAGTTTTTCTAATGTCAGTGTTTCCTGTAGCTAGGTGGGTTTAACCACTGATCTTGTCTGCTTAAAAGTGTGTCACGTCATATAAGTAAGGAAGTAATGAGATAGAAGTCATATAGCCTAGTAGTATTTCTCACTCTTCAGTCCTCTCTTCATGACAGTAGACATTATAGCTCAGTAGAGCCCCAGTTAGAGACAGACATGATATCTGCAGTGATTTTGATGATCATTTTCTGGAGCACAGGTAAGATGCTGTTATATTAATATACACTTGTAACACTTACTGAGATATGTTTTGATATTGTAAGATATGTAACCATTTACAGGGTTAGTAAAAGAACATGCAACTGGAAGCAGACAGTAAAAATGTGTCTCAAAGCAGGACAATGATGTGATCACCTGTAAATGTACTTTACTGTAGTCTAACTGTCCATCTGGGGACAGGCACTAATGTCAGTTAAGTTGTGATGGTGTCATGCATCTGACTGTTGTATATTCAGTGTGTCAATGATTGATTGTATCTGTCTCTAATTTAATGAGAGTATATATTATATATTATATTGGTGTTATGTTAGAGTAGGAGAAGGGAGGGCTGTAGATGCTAGAGGTCTATGAGCTGAGTCAACATCAACAGGTCCAACACTATATGTCACGAAGAGTGAGAGAGCGAGAGAGAGATGGAAGAGAGAGGAGGGGTGGGGAGAGAGATTTGAGGAGGAGGAGAGAGAGAGGAGGGTAGGGAGAGAGGAGGGTTGGGGAGAGAGAAAGGGAGGGGAGATGGGAGGGGAGGGCATAGAGCACGATAGGTGAGAGAGAAGGGGAGGGGAGAAAGGAAGGTAGGAGAGAGGAGGTGAGGGGAGAGAGGAGGGTGAGCCGAGAGAGAAGGGTATAGGAGGGTATAGGGAATAGGAGGAGGGTAAGGGAGAGAGGAGAAGGGGGTTAGCGAAAGAGGTAGAGGAGAGAGGACTGTAGGGGAGAGAGGGGAGGGGCGAGAGAAGGGGAGGAGAGAAGGGGGAGGGGATAGAGGCTAAGGTAGAGAGAACGGGAAGGTAGGGGAGAGAGAAGGGTAGATGAGGGGAGAGAGGAGGGTAGAGGAGAGAGAGGATGGGAGGGGAGGGAGAAGGAGGGGAGAGGAGAGTAGAGGAAAGAGGAGGGGAGAGAGGATGGGAGGGGATAGTGGAGGGTAGGAGAGAGATATTTGTGAAGGAGAAATGAGGGTAGGGGAGAGGATGGTAGGAGAGAGAGAAGGGTAAATGAGAGATATATTTGTGAAGGAGATAGGAGGGTAGGGGAGAGGAGGGCAGGGGAGAGAGGAGGGTGGAGGAGACTGGAGGGTAGGGGAGAGAGAGGAAGGTAGAGGAGAGAGGAGATTAGTGGAGAGAGAAGAGGAGGGTAGTGGATAGAGAATGGGAGGTGAGAAAGGAGGGTAGGGGAGAGAGATTTGAGAAGGAGAAAGGAGGGTAGGGTAGACGAGGGTAGGAGAGAGGAAGGGTAGAGGAGAGAGGAGGGTAGGGACGAGAGGAGGGTAGAGGAGAGAGGAGGGTAGGGGAGAGAGGAGGGTAGGGGAGACGAGGGTAGAGGAGAGAGGGAAGGGTAGAGGAGAGAGGAGGGTAGGGAATAGAGAGATTTGTGGAGGAGAGAGGAGGGTAGGGGAGCGAGTTGGGTAGAGGATAGGGGAGGGGAGAGAGAGATGTGTGGAAGTGAGAGGAGGGTAGGGGAGAGAGGAGGGTGGAGAAGAGAGAGGGGTGGAAGAGAGAGGATGGTAGGGGATACACCATACCAACGATAAGCCTGTCTTCCCCATCACATCATGAAAGGTCATGTTGATGTTCATTTAACCTCTGTCTCTCTCTTCCTCTGACTCCTCCCTTTCTCCTTTGTTTCTCTCTATCTCTCTGTCTCTTTCTCTCTCTTTCTCCTCTGTCTCTCTCTTTCTCCTCAGATCTCCAGGCTCAAAGCGTCAGTCCACCAGGTAGGTAGAGTATAAATCTACAGTGATTATAGCAGTTCAATATTAGTCAACTTTATTATCCCACATGGAGAAAGTCATGTGTCCATACAAACCATTCTAAACCCCAATAACAAGTAGTGTTTTATGGAACTACTAATACTTGTCATATTATATATTATATTGGTCTCATATTAGAGTAGGAGAAGGGGGGTGTAGAGGATAGAGGTCTGTTACCCAAGTCAACAGGTCTGATGCTGTCTGTCAGGAAGAGAGGGAGAGGAGCAGAGAGAGAGGAAGGAGAGAGACGAGGGGACAGAGGACGGGAGGGGAGATAGAGTGGAGGGGAGGAGAGAGAAGGACATGTCAACAAGATGGGGCTGACAGACTAACATGCAGTCAACTGAATATCTTTTCATTACTGACTTCTCACCAGTGATGTCATCATAACCAGTAACCTTTTCCACTCTTGGTCCGGCTCAGCTTGACCCTGACCTCTGAAATGAATGATTTAAAAAACTGACAAAAGCAAATGTATTAAATTAGATTTAATCACATCTGCAAAGAGAGTTACACATTTGCATGGAAGGGGAATGTACACCACATACCAAAAGTATGTGGACACCTGCTCATCTAACATCTCATTCCAAAATCATGGGCCACACAATGGAGTTTGTCCCCCCTTTGCTGCTATAACTGCCTCCACTCTTCTGGGAAGGCTTTCCACTAGATGTTGGAACATTGCTGTGGGGACTTGCTTCCATTCAGCCACAACAGCATTAGTGAGGTTGGGTGATTAGACCTGGCTCACAGTCGGTGTTTCAATTCATCCCTAAAGGTATTCAATGACTTGTTGGAAAGGTAACATACTATGATGGTGCCATGTTGATTGTCACTGAGTTCTTCAGTAAGGCCATTCTACAGACAATGTTTGTCTATGGAGATTGCATGGCGGTGTGCTCAATTTTATTCACAGGTCAGGAACAGGTGTGGCTAAAATAGCCAAATCCACTCATTTGAATGGGTGTCTACATGCTTTTGTATATACTGTAAGGTGTAGCTGGGTCGGCCCGTCCTCCTCCACCACCCCAACACATCCCACTCAGCTTTAGGATCTTAGTGAAACATTCATTATTGGTTTCAGGAGTGTTAGGTCAAGGCCAGAGTGACAACCCACAGGACAGCAGACCACCAGGACAGGACTGAACAACCCAGCAGCTATTGAAACATGAAGTGGTCATCTTTTAATACAGACTCCTTTTGTCGTACAGTATTCCATATAAGGCATCCTGACCTCATGAAAGTTGACCAGTAAATAAAATCTGATACATAATGAGACATTTCTGCCATCCATTGTGACATTGTTGGAGGATAACCAATACCTCCAATTAATGATAATGCATTTCTGAGCCTCTATAAATGGTTGGTTACACAGTTTCTTCTGATAACAGTCTCTGGTATCAACATTTCCAAGCCAACAAATACAGGGAGAATCTGTAGAATTCAGCCAGAATTCACAAGACAATAACATACGCAAATATGTCCCCTTTTGTGGATGGGGGGGGGGGTTAATCAACCACAAGGCTACCTTGGTCCTAACTGTCACAGGTTACATTGGTCCAAACTCCCCCTCTCCTCTTCTCCCCATCTCCTTTTCTCCCCTTCTACCCTTCTCCCCCTCTCCTCTTCTCCCCCTCTCCTCTTCTTCCCCTCTACCCTTCTCCACACTCTACCCTTCTCCCCCTCTCCTCTTCTCTCCCTCTCCTCTTCTCCCCCTCTCCTCTTCTTCCCCTCTACCCTTCTCCACACTCTACCCTTCTCCACACTCTACCCTTCTCCCCCTCTCCTCTTCTCTCCCTCTCCTCTTCTCCCCCTCTCCTCTTCTTCCCCTCTACTCTTCTCCCCTCCCCTCTCCACACCCCCTTCTCCACACTCTCCACTTCTCCACACCTCCTCCTCCACACTCTCCTCTTCTCCACACTCTCCCTCTCCCACTCTCCTCTTCTCCCCCATCTCCTTTATATAATATGCATTAGAAGAGTGGCGGGAGGGAGGGAGGGAGGGAGAAAAGAGTAATGATCAGAACCAGAGAGAGGGGAGGGAAGGGGGAGGACCAGATGGAGGAAGGGGGAGAGTGAAAATATCATTTTATCACTGACTTCTCACCAGTGATGTCATCATAACCAGTAACCTTTTCCTCTCTTGGCCCAGTCCAGCCTGACCCTGACATATAGCATCAGACCTGTTGAGTTGACTTGGGTAACAGACCTCTAGCTTCTACACCACATCCCCCCTTCTCCTGCTCTAACATGAGACCTCATCAGTACTCATTTTGGGTGCTGGTACTGTTTATATTTAGGTTCTGGAACATTAAGCCAATATTCTATAAGAGGTGAACTCAAGCAGTAGAAAGTTAGAGGTGATATTATAGGACACTATGTGGAACGTTGCTGCTCTGTCAGCAGTTTCCTGTGGAGTTTTTTTAACAGATCAGTTTGCTGTAGTGTGTTCAACCACTGATCCAAGATAAGTTGCTAAGAAGTTTATCTCACATCATTGAGCTGAGTCGAGATCAACAAGTCCAACACTATATGCCAGGAAGAGAGAGAGAACTAGAGAGAGAGATGAGCAGAGAGAGAGAGAGAGGGAGGAGAGAGAAGGGGTGGGGAGAGCAGAGGACAGGAGGGGAGAGAGGAGGGTAGGGGAGGGAGGTGGGTAAGGGAGAGAAAAGGAGAGGGGAGAGGGAGATTTGTGGGGGAAAGAGAAAGAGAGAGAAGCGGAGGCTAGAGAGAAGGTGAGGGGAGAGAGATAATTGTGGATGAGAGAGAAAGAGTAAGGGAAGTGTTCCACTAGGGTCCTCTCAGCCAGATGGCTCCACTAGGGCCCTCTCAGTCAGCTGGCTCCACTAGGGCCCTCTCAGTCAGCTGGCTCCACTAGGGCCCTCTCAGTCAGCTGGCTCCACTAGGGCCCTCTCAGTCAGCTGGCTCCACTAGGGCCCTCTCAGCCAGCTGGCTCCACTAGGGCCCTCTCAGTCAGCTGGCTCCACTAGGGCCCTCTCAGCCAGCTGGCTCCACTAGGGCCCTCTCAGTCAGATGGCTCCAGTAGGGCCCTCTCAGTCAGCTGGCTCCACAAGGGCCCTCTCAGCCAGCTGGCTCCACTAGGGCCCTCTCAGTCAGCTGGCTCCACTAAGGCCCTCTCAGTCAGCTGGCTCCACTAGGGCCCTCTCAGCCAGCTGGCTCCACTAGGGCCCTCTCAGTCAGAATTCTCCACTAGGGCCCTCTCAGTCATCTGGCTCCACTAGGGCCCTCTCAGTCATCTGGCTCCACTAGGGCCCTCTCAGTCAGCTGGCTCCACTAGGGCCCTCTCAGTCAGCTGGCTCCACTAGGGCCCTCTCAGTCAGCTGGCTCCACTAGGGCCCTCTCAGTCAGATGGCTCCACTAGGGCCCTCTCAGTCAGATGGCTCCACTAGGGCCCTCTCAGTCAGATGGCTCCACTAGGGCCCTCTCAGCCAGCTGCCTCCACTAGGGCCCTCTCAGCCATCTGGCTCCACTAGGGCCCTCTCAGCCATCTGGCTCCACTAGGGCCCTCTCAGCCATCTGGCTCCACTAGGGCCCTCTCAGTCAGCTGGTGTCTGTAGGAGAGTGTGAGCTGTGTGAACAAAAAGTAGAAGTACAAATGTCAAGGGAAATGAACTAAAGTGATAAATCTAGTCCTAGGTTTTATTTACTGTGGTGTTTGTTCTCCACTGGTTAACCTGTTCTCATCACAACAGGTCACACATTCTGCTGCCATGATTGCACACTGTGGTATTTCACCTAACAGATAAAGGAGCTTGTCAATATTATATTTGTTTTCAAATTATTTTGGGGTCCTTGTAATCTGAGAGAAATATGTGTCTGTTATATCGTCTTACATTTGACAGGAGGTTAGGAAGTGCAGTTCGTTTCCACCTCATTTTGTGAGCAGTGGGCACATAGCCTGTCTTCTCTCTGCCTATGGCGACCTCTCTCAATAGCAAGGCTATGTTCACTGAATCTGTAAATAGTCACTTTTTTTCTCAGTTTTCTATCAGTCATGGTGGGCAGCTAGTTTGCCATCATTTATGTATGTTTGGTTATAATTTGTTTGGGCCAGACTGTCTGAGTGCTGTGCTGAGGATTTGTTGGGTTAGTAGTGGTTTGTGAACTTAGCTTCAGGACCAGCTGGATGAAGGGACTTTTCTCTATGTTCATCTCTTGGCATTTCAGTGGTGGTCTCTTGTTTTGAGGTGGTTTAGAAATTGATGTCTTGTTTCTGGATATTAATTAGTGATGGCTATTAATTAGTGATGGATATTAATTAGTGATGATATTTATTAGTGATGATATTAATTAGTGATGGATATTAATTAGTGATGGATATTAATTAGTGATGGACATTAATTAGTGATGGACATTAATTAGTGATGGACATTAATTAGTGATGGACATTAATTAGTGATGGACATTAATTAGTGATGGACATTAATTAGTGATGGATATTAATTAGTGATGGATATTAATTAGTGATGGATATTAATTAGTGTTGATATTAATTAGTGATGGATATTAATTAGTGATGATATTAATTATTGATGGATATTGGTGTAATTCTGTCCTACATGCATTATTTGGGCCTTTTTCTCTGTACTCTAAGAATGTTATTGCAGAATTTCTTCATGCAGTATTTAAATGCAGTATTTAAAATCTTGATTGGTTAGTGGACCCAACAGTTTACCTCCATATAGGGCAATTGGTTCAATTGTAGATTTACCCATGATAAATGTTTTATTAAGTAATAGCCAATCAGCGTTGAGCTAAACTGAGTGATCTCAGCTGTGAATGGTCCTGGCGCACAAAAGAAAAGTGTAAAAGGTGTCGTGGACGAATCAGAATTAGTTGGCTAACATAGATAATTAAGATGTTTTATTAGTATAATATGCTTATTTGAGGTACTTGTCATTAGAAAGTGTCCATTGGACTCTGGTGTCTTTTCAGTTGCACGTCTACCTTAGCTGGGGCTCAGACACTTGGGGCCCAGAGAGGGGAGAGGTCAGATTTGTCATCATGAGAATGTGTCTTTACCTATTCTTAAACCATTTGAAGTGATGGCGTGATTAATGGGGAACCAATGACTTGTCTCCACAATGTCTGTGAGCAAGTCACTCCCTCCTTTTCTTTATTGTGGGGAGGATTATGGCAGTGTCTGGACCCTTGTATGTCCTCTGTTAGATCTCGCACTTATCCTGGGATATTATATGGCCTAGAGGCTCACTCCCTCCAGTGAGCCTGTCCAGGAGTAGGGTCAAGAGGGGGTTTGCTTGAGATGGGAGTATCGAGAGATGACAATTGATATATGCCATTGGATGAAATAGTTCTGTTCAATACCGTACCAGGGAGGGATGGTTCTAAGGAGACCAGATACTGGGCTATACCATTAATCCTGTTGATACAGCAGTTACTGTCTGCTGTGTTTTATTGATATCTGTCATACAAAACGTAACCTTTGTGAACTGTTACTAAGTATCTGTGGTTTGTCAATGTACGTTGAAGGGGGTGTATCGTTGCTATAAAAGATCCCTGTAGCCATTGACTAATCACCTTCCTGGTTCATTCGAGAGAGTGCATTAATGAAGGTCAAGAACCTTTGCAAAAGTATCTTAATTAAGTATTAAAGATGTAGTTTAACTCGGACTGGTGTGTTTGTAACTCCTCATTTGGTAATGCAGAAATTAGCCACAACAAAGGATGCCAGTTTGGCTTTGGCATCAAACCAATTATATCACAAGCCAAACGGCATAATTTGAGAAAAGAAATGTACTAGAAAAAATGAACTAGACCCCCACCTGTCTAGAACATAGAACAAGTCTCTCCTCTACCCCCACTAGTCTAGTACATAACTCAACTCTCTCCCCGACCCCCACCAGTCTAGAACATAACTCAACTCTTCCCCTGACCCCCACCAGTCTAGTACACAACTCTCTCCCTGACCCCCACCAGTGTAGTACATATCTCTCTCCCTGACCCCCACCCATCTAGTACAAAACTCACCTCTCTCCCTGACCCCCACCAGTCTAGAACATAACTCAACTCTCTCCCTGACCCCCATCAGTCTAGTACATAACTCTCTCCCTGACCCCCACCAGTCTAGTACATAACTCAACTCTCGCCCTGACCCCCACCAGTCTAGTACATAACTCTACTCTCTCCCTGACCCCCACCAGTCTAGAACATAACTCAACTCTCTCCCTGACCCCCACCAGTCTAGTACAATACTCTACTCTCTCCCTGACCCCCACCATTCTAGTACATAACTCACCTCTCTACCTGACCCCCACCAGTCTAGTACATAACTCAACTCTCTCCCTGACCCCCACCAGTCTAGAACATAACTCGACTCTCTCCCTGACCCCCACCAGTCTAGTACATAACTCTCTCCCTGACCCCCACCAGTCTAGAACATAACTCAACTCTCTCCCTGACCACCACCAGTCTAAAACATAACGCTACTCTCTCCCTGACCCCCAGCAATCTAGTACATAACTCAACTCTCTCCCTGACCCCCACCAGTCTAGTACATAACTCTCTCCCTGACCCCAACCAGTCTAGTACATAACTCACCTCTCTCGCTGACCCCCACCAGTCTAGAACATAACTCAACTATCTATCCAACCCCCACCAGTCTAGTACATAAATCAACTCTCTCCCTGACCCGTACCAGTCTAGTACATAACTCTCTCCCTGACCCCCACCAGTCTAGAACATAACTCAACTCTCTCCCTGACCCCCACCAGTCTAGTACATAACTCAACTCTCTCCCTGACCCCCACCAGTCTAGTATATAACTCAACTCTCTCCCTGACCCCCACCAGTCTAGTACATAACTCAACTCTCTCCCTTACCCCCACCAGTCTAGTACATAACTCTCTCCCTGACCCCCACCAGTCTAGTACATAATTCTCTCCCTGACCCTCACCAGTCTAGAACATAACTCAACTCTCTCCCTGACCCCCACCAGTGTAGTACATATCTCTCTCCCTGACCCCCACCCATCTAGTACAAAACTCACCTCTCTCCCTGACCCCCACCAGTCTAGTATATAACTCAACTCTCTCCCTGACCCCCACCAGTCTAGTACATAACTCAACTCTCTCCCTGACCCCCACCAGTGTAGTACATATCTCTCTCCCTGACCCCCACCCATCTAGTACAAAACTCACCTCTCTCCCTGACCCCCACCAGTCTAGAACATAACTCAACTCTCTCCCTGACCCCCATCACTGACCCCCACCAGTCTAGAACATAACTCAACTCTCTCCCTGACCCCCATCAGTCTAGTACATAACTCTCTCCCTGACCCCCACCAGTCTAGTACATAACTCAACTCTCGCCCTGACCCCCACCAGTCTAGTACATAACTCTACTCTCTCCCTGACCCCCACCAGTCTAGAACATAACTCAACTCTCTCCCTGACCCCCACCAGTCTAGTACATAACTCTCTCCCTGACCCCCACCAATCTAGAACATAACTCGACTCTCTCCCTGACCCCCACCAGTCTAGTACATAACTCAACTCTCTCCCTGACCCCCACCAGTCTAGTACATAACTCTCTCCCTGACCCCCACCAGTCTAGAACATAACTCAACTCTCTCCCTGACCACCACCAGTCTAAAACATAACGCTACTCTCTCCCTGACCCCCACCAGTCTAGAACATAACTCAACTCTCTCCCTGACCCCCAGCAATCTAGTACATAACTCAACTCTCTCCCACATAACTCAACTCTCTCCCCGACCACCACCGGTCTAGTACATAACTCAACTCTCTCCCTGACCCCCACCAGTCTAGTACATAATTCTCTCCCTGACCCTCACCAGTCTAGAACATAACTCAACTCTCTCCCTGACCCCCACCAGTCTAGAACATAACTCTCTCCCTGACCCCCACCAGTCTAGTACATAACTCACCTCTCTCGCTGACCCCCACCAGTCTAGAACATAACTCAACTCTCTCCCTGACCCCCACCAGTCTAGTACATAACTCTCTCCCTGACCCCCACCAGTCTAGTACATAACTCACCTCTCTCGCTGACCGCCACCAGTCTAGAACATAACTCAACTCTCTCCCTGACCCCACCAGTCTAGAACATAACTCAACTCTCTCCCTGACCCCCACCAGTCTAGTACATAACTCAACTCTCTCCCTGACCCCCACCAGTCTAGTACATAATTCTCTCACTGACCCCCACCAGTCTAGAACATAACTCAACTCTCTCCCTGACCCCCACCAGTCTAAAACATAACGCAACTCTCTCCCTGACCCCCACCAGTCTAGAACATAACTCAACTCTCTCCCTGACCCCCACCAGTCTCGTACATAACTCAACTCTCTCCCTGACCCCCACCAGTCTAGTACATAACTCTCTCCCTGACCCCCACCAGTCAATTACATAACTCACCTCTCTCGCTGACCCCCACCAGTCTAGAACATAACTCAACTCTCTCCCTGACCCCCACCAGTCTAGTACATAACTCTCTCCCTGACCCCAACCAGTCTAGTACATAACTCACCTCTCTCGCTGACCCCAACCAGTCTAGAACATAACTCAACTATCTATCCAACCCCCACCAGTCTAGTACATAAATCAACTCTCTCCCTGACCCGTACCAGTCTAGTACATAACTCTCTCCCTGACCCCCACCAGTCTAGAACATAACTCAACTCTCTCCCTGACCCCCACCATTCTAGTACATAACTCAACTCTCTCCCCGACCACCACCGGTCTAGTACATAACTCAACTCTCTCCCTGACCCCCACCAGTCTAGTACATAACTCAACTCTCTCCCTGACTCCCACCAGTCTAGTATATAACTCAACTCTCTCCCTGACCCCCACCAGTCTAGTACATAACTCTCTCCCTGACCCCCACCAGTCTAGAACATAACTCAACTCTCTCCCTGACCCCCACCAGTCTAGTACATAACTCAACTCTCTCCCTGACCCCCACCAGTCTAGTACATAATTCTCTCCCTGACCCCCACCAGTCTAGTACATAACTCACCTCTCTCGCTGACCCCCACCAGTCTAGAACATAACTCAACTCTCTCCCTGACCCCCACCAGTCTAGTACATAACTCTCTCCCTGACCCCCACCAGTCTAGTACATAACTCACCTCTCTCGCTGACCGCCACCAGTCTAGAACATAACTCAACTCTCTCCCTGACCCCACCAGTCTAGAACATAACTCAACTCTCTCCCTGACCCCCACCAGTCTAGTACATAACTCAACTCTCTCCCTGACCCCCACCAGTCTAGTACATAATTCTCTCACTGACCCCCACCAGTCTAGATCATAACTCAACTCTCTCCCTGACCCCCACCAGTCTAAAACATAACGCAACTCTCTCCCTGACCCCCACCAGTCTAGAACATAACTCAACTCTCTCCCTGACCCCCACCAGTCTAGTACATAACTCAACTCTCTCCCTGACCCCCACCAGTCTAGTACATAACTCTCTCCCTGACCCCCACCAGTCTAGTACATAACTCACCTCTCTCGCTGACCCCCACCAGTCTAGAACATAACTCAACTCTCTCCCTGACCCCCACCAGTCTAGTACATAACTCTCTCCCTGACCCCCACGAGTCTAGTACATGACTCACGTCTCTCGCTGACCCCCACCAGTCTAGAACATAACTCAACTCTCTCCCTGACCGCACCAGTCTAGAACATAACTCAATTCTCTCCCTGACCCCCACCAGTCTAGTATAAAACTCAAATCTCTCCCTGACCCCCACCAGTCTAGTACATAACTCAATTCTCTCCCTGACCCCCACCAGTCTAGTATATAACTCTCTCCCTGACCCCCACCAGTCTAGAACATAACTCAACTCTCTCCCTGACCCCCACCAGTCTAGTACATAACTCAACTCTCTCCCTGACCCCCACCAGTCTAGTATATAACTCAACTCTCTCCCTGACCCCCACCAGTCTAGTACATAACTCTCTCCCTGACCCCAACCAGTCTAGTACATAACTCGCCTCTCTCCCTGACCCCCACCAGTCTAGAACATAACTCTCTCCCTGACCCCCACCAGTCTAGAACATAACTCAACTCTCTCCCTGACCCCCACCAGTCTAGTACATAACTCAACTCTCTCCCTGACCCCCACCAGTCTAGTACATAACTCTCCCTGACCCCCACCAGTCTATTACATAACTCACCTCTCTCGCTGACCCCCACCAGTCTAGAACATAACTCAACTCTCTCCCTGACCCCCACCAGTCTAGTACATAACTCTCTCCCTGACCCCCACCAGTCTAGTACATAACTCAACTCTCTCTCTGACCCCCACCAGTCTAGTATATAACTCAACTCTTTCCAAAATAATGTCCTTCCTACCTTTTGTTTATGTTTTTATCAAAAGGGAAAGGTTTGGAAACACCCAAACATACATTAACACAGAAAAAGCATGATTCATCTCATATGACCTAATAGTACTGTAGAGCTCTTTTTACTTCCATACAATATAGCTGGTCTCCCTGTTCTGTCTCTATGTGTCCACTGCCCTGCAGAGCCCCAACACAACACATCCCACTCAGCTTTAGGGTCTTAGGGAAACATTCATTACTGGTTTCAGGTGTGTTAGGTCAAGGCCAGAGTGACAACACACAGGATGACAGACAACCAGGACAGGACTGAGCAACCCAGCAGCTATTGAAAACACGAAGTGGTCATCTTTTAATACAGACTGCTTTTGTTGTACTGGTTTCAATATAAGACATCCAGACCTTATTCAAGTTGTCCAGTATTCCCGTATAAGAGTTGAACTCAACCAGTAGAAAGTTAGAGGTGATATTATAGCAGACACTACGAAACGTTGCTGCCATGTGAGCAGTTTCCTGTGGGGGTTTTCAAAACAGATGAGTTTTCTGTACGTAGCTAGGTTCAACCACTGATCAAAGATAAGTTGCTAAGAAGTTTATCTCACATCATTGATGTAAGGAACAAATGAGATAAAAGTCATAAAGCCTAGCAGTATGTTCCACTGTTCAGTCCTCTGTCCCTGACCCCCACCAGTCTAGTACATAACTCAACTCTCTCCCTGACCCCCACCAGTCTAGTACATAACTCAACTCTCTCCCTGACCCCCACCAGTCTAGTATATAACTCAACTCTCTCCCTGACCCCCACCAGTCTAGTACATAACTCAACTCTCTATCCGACCACCACCAGTCTAGTACATAACTCAACTCTCTCCCTGACCCCCACCAGTCTAGTACATAACTCTACTCTCTCCCTGACCCCACCAGTCTAGTACATAACTCAACTCTCTCCCTGACCCCCACCAGTCTAGTACATAACTCAACTCTCTCCCTGACCCCCACCAGTCTAGTACATAACTCAACTCTCTCCCTGACCCCCACCAGTCTAGTACATAACTCAACTCTCTCCCTGACCCCCACCACTCTAGTACATAACTCAACTCTCTCCCTGACCCCCACCAGTCTAGCATACCACCCCCTGACCCCCACCGTCAGACTACTCTCTCCCTGACCCCCACCAGTCTAGAACATAACTCAACTCTCTCCCTGACCCCCACCAGTCTAGTACATAACTCTCTCCCTGACCCCCAGCAGTCTATAATATAACTCAACTCTCTCCCTAACCCCCACCAGTCTAGTATATAACTCTCTCCCTGACCCCCACCAGTCTAGTACATAACTCAACTCTCTCCCTGACCCCCACCAGTCTAGTACATAACTCAACTCTCTCCCTGACCCCCACCACTCTAGTACATAACTCAACTCTCTCCCTGACCCCCACCAGTCTAGAACATAACTCAACTCTCTCTCTGACCCCCACCAGTCTAGTACATAACTCTCTCCCTGACCCCCACCAGTCTAGTACATAACTCACCTCTCTCCCTGACCCCCACCAGTCTAGTACATAACTCAACTCTCTCCCTGACCCCCACCAGTCTAGAACATAACTCAACTCTCTCCCTGACCCCCACCAGTCTAGAACATAACTCAACTCTCTCTCTGACCCCCACCAGTCTAGTACATAACTCTCTCCCTGACCCCCACCAGTCTAGTACATAACTCTCTCCCTGACCCCCAGCAGTCTAGAATATAACTCAACTCTCTCCCTGACCCCCACCAGTCTAGTACATAACTCAACTATCTATCCAACCCCCACCAGTCTAGTACATAAATCAACTCTCTCCCTGACCCCCACCAGTCTATAACATAACTCAACTCTCTCCCTGACCCCCACCAGTCTAGAACATAACTCAACTCTCTCCCTGACCCCCACCAGTCTAGTACATAACTCTCTCCCTGACCCCCACCAGTCTAGTACATAACTCACCTCTCTCGCTGACCCCCACCAGTCTAGAACATAACTCAACTCTCTCCCTGACCCCCACCAGTCTAGTACATAACTCTCTCCCTGACCGCCACCAGTCTAGTACATAACTCACCTCTCTTGCTGACCCCCACCAGTCTAGAACATAACTCAACTCTCCCCCTGACCCCCACCAGTCTAGAACATAACTCAACTCTCTCCCTGACCCCCACCAGTCTAGTACATAACTCAACTCTCTCCCTGAACCCCACCAATCTAGTACATAACTCAACTCTCTATCCAACCCCCACCAGTCTAGTACATAACTCAACTCTCTCCCCGACCACCACCGGTCTAGTACATAACTCAACTCTCTCCCTGACCCCCACCAGTCTAGTACATAACTCAACTCTTTCCCTGACCCCAACCAGTCTAGTACATAACTCAACTCTCTCCCTGACCCCCACCAGTCTAGTATAAAACTCAACTCTCTCCCTGACCCCCACCAGTCTAGTACATAACTCTCTCCCTGACCCCAACCAGTCTAGAACATAACTCTCTCCCTGACCCCCACCAGTCTAGTACATAACTCAACTCAACTCTCTCCCTGACCCCCACCAGTCTAGTATATAACTCAACTCTCTCCCTGACCCCCACCAGTCTAGTACATAATTCAACTCTCTCCCTGACCCCAACCAGTCTAGTACATAACTCAACTCTCTCCCTGACCCCAACCAGTCTAGTACATAATTCAACTCTTTCCAAAATAATGTCCTTCCTACCTTTTGTTTATGTTTTTATCAAAAGGGAAAGGTTTGGAAACACCCAAACATACATTAACACAGAAAAAGCATGATTCATCTCATATGACCTAGTAGTACTGTAGAGCTCTTTTTACTTCCATACAATATAGCTGGTCTCCCTGTTCTGTCTCTATGTGTCCACTGCCCTGCAGAGCCCCAACACAACACATCCCACTCAGCTTTAGGGTCTTAGGGAAACATTCATTACTGGTTTCAGGTGTGTTAGGTCAAGGCCAGAGTGACAACACACAGGATGACAGACAACCAGGACAGGACTGAGCAACCCAGCAGCTATTGAAAACATGAAGTGGTCATCTTTTAATACAGACTGCTTTTGTTGTACTGGTTTCAATATAAGACATCCAGACCTTATTCAAGTGGTCCAGTATTCCCTTATAAGAGGTGAACTCAAGCAGTAGAAAGTTAGAGGTGATATTATAGCAGACACTACGAAACGTTGCTGCCATGTGAGCAGTTTCCTGTGGGGGTTTTCAAAACAGATGAGTTTTCTGTACGTAGCTAGGTTCAACCACTGATCAAAGATAAGTTGCTAAGAAGTTTATCTCACATCATTGACGTAAGGAACAAATGAGATAAAAGTCATAAAGCCTAGCAGTATGTTCCACTGTTCAGTCCTCTCTCCCTGACCCCCACCAGTCTAGTACATAACTCACTCTCTCCTGACCCCCACCAGTCTAGTAATAACTCAACTCTCTCCCTGACCCCCACCAGTCTAGTACATAACTCAACTCTCTCCCTGACCCCCACCAGTCTAGTACATAACTCAACTCTCTCCCTGACCCCCACCAGTCTAGTATATAACTCACTCTCTCCTGACCCCACCGTCTAGTACATAACTCAACTCTCTCCCTGACCCCCACCAGTCTAGTACTACTCTCTCCCTGACCCCCACCAGTCTAGTACATAACTCTACTCTCTCCCTGACCCCCACATGTATTTCTACACACCCCATTTAGCCATACCCCTAGTTTAGCTGTATTTCTACACACCCCATTTAGCCATACCCTAGGTTTAGCTGTATTTCTAAGATTTGGTATGGGTACTCAGATCCTCAAAAGGTTCTACAGCTGCACCATCGAGAGCATCCTGACGGGTTGCAACACTCCCTGGTATGGCAACTGCTTGGCCTCTAACCACAAGGCACGACAGAGGGTAGTGCCTACGGCCCAGTACATCACTGGGGCCAAGCTTCCTGCCATCCAGGACTTCTGATTCCAGGCGGTGTCAGAAGAGGGCCCTAAAAATTGTCAGCGACTCCAGCCACCCTAGTCAGACTGTTCTCTCTGCTACCGCACGGCAAGTGGTACCGGTGCCCCAAGTCTAGGTTCAAGAGGCTTCTAAACAGCTTCTACCCCCAAGACATAAGACTCCTGAAAATTGTATCAAATGGCTTTACAGACTATTTGCATTGTCTCTCCCCCCCTCTTCTATGCTGCTGCTACTCTGTTATTATCTATGCATAGTCACTTTAACAACTCCACCTACATGTACATATTACTTATATAGCCTCCACATTGACTCTGTACATTGACTCTGTACCGGTACCCCCTGTATATAGCCTCCACATTGACTCTGTACCAGTACCCCTGTATATAGCCTCCACATTGACTCTGTACTGGTACCTCCTGTATATAGCCTCCACATTGACTCTGTACTGGTACCCCCTGTATATAGCCTCCACATTGACTCTGTACCGGTACCCCTGTATATAGCCTCCACATTGACTCTGTACATTGACTCTGTACCAGTACCCCTGTATATAGCCTCCACATTGACTCTGTACCGGTACCACCTGTATATAGCCTCCACATTGACTCTGTACCGGTACCACCTGTATATAGCCTCCACATTGACTCTGTACCGGTACCCCTGTATTTAGCCTCCACATTGACTCTGTACTGGTACCTCCTGTATATAGCCTCCACATTGACTCTGTACTGGTACCCCCTGTATATAGCCTCCACATTGACTCTGTACCAGTACCCCTGTATATAGCCTCCACATTGACTCTGTACTGGTACCTCCTGTATATAGCCTCCACATTGACTCTGTACTGGTACCCCCTGTATATAGCCTCCACATTGACTCTGTACAGGTACCCCTGTATAAAACCTCACTATTGTTATTTTACTGCTGCTATTTAATTACTTGTTACTTTTATCTCCTTTTTTAGGTATTTTCTTAAAACTGCATTGTTGGTTAAGGGCTTGTAAGTAAGCATTTCACTGTTGTATTCGGCGCATGTGACAAATAAAATATGATTTGATATAAACTAATCTGCAGAGGTTCACTTTTCCATGGAAGGGGAATGTGTGTTCACATGGGTGTTGTTGCACCATACCAACGATAAGCCTGTCTCCTCCATCACATCATGAAAGGTCATGTTGATGTTCATTTGTCGTCCTCCCCTCTCCCACTCTCTCAATTCAATTCAATTCAAAGGGGCTTTATTGGCATTGGAAACAGATGTTAACATTGCCAAGCAAGTGAATAAACAATCACAAACTGTTAACATTAAACACACAATTGTTTCAAAAGAGAAAGACATTTGAAATGTTACGTTATTAACTATGTAAAAAAACAAACACAATAAAACGAGTGTATCAGTCCTGACCTGTACAGGCCGTCGGTCAATAAACTGTAAATGAAATATAAAACAGTCTCTAAATGAATATAAAGTAACTCACAGACTAATTCAACTACTTACACTTACTTACACAACCAGCTGGCTCCACTAGGGCCCTCTCAGCCAGCTGGCTCCACTAGGGCCCTCTCAGCCAGATGGCTCCACTAGGGCCCTCTCAGTCATCTGGTTCCACTAGGGTCCTCTCAGCCAGCTGGCTCCACTAGGGCCCTCTCAGCCAGCCGGCTCCACTAGGGCCCTCTCAGCCAGCTGGCTCCACTAGGGCCCTCTCAGCCAGCTGGCTCCACTAGGGCCCTCTCAGCCAGCTGGCTCCACTAGGGCCCTCTCAGCCAGCTGGCTCCACTAGGGCCCTCTCAGTCAGCTGGTGTGTGTAGGAGAGTGTGACCTGTGTGAACAAAAAGTAGAAGTATAAATGTCAAGGGAAATGAACTAAAGTGATAAATCTAGTCCTAGGTTTTATTTACTGTGGTGTTTGTTCTCCACTGGTTAACCTGTTCTCATCACAACAGGTCACACATTCTGCTGCCATGATTGCACACTGTGGTATTTCACCTAACAGATACGGGAGATTGTCAATATTATATTTGTTTTCAAATTATTTTGGGGTCCTTGTAATCTGAGGGAAATATGTGTATCTTATATCGTTGTACATTTGGCAGGAGGTTAGGAAGTGCAGCTCAGTTTACATTTCATTTTGTGGGCAGTGGGCAAATAGCCTGTCATCTGTCTGCCTGTTTCAATCCTTTCTCAATAGCAAGGCTAAGCTCACTTCATTTGTACATTGTACATTTTCTACTCAGTTTTCTATGATGTAGTCTGCCACCGTGTAATGTCTGTTTAGGGCCAAATAGTATTGGGATTTTTATATTTTTGGGGAAAATACGTTTTTTTATCCGAGAGATATAAGAAAGATCAGGAAACAATTTTTTTTCTACATTTATTTAACCCCTTATTTGTGGAACTAAACTATCTCCATATATACTTCCATAAATGTGTTAAACTGGTACCAGGAGACCTTCAGGCGAGTCTTGTAAAGCTTGTGGACGTCCTAGATCATAACAACCTGTACGTGTTCCTGAGAGACTCACCTTTCCATAGTGGGGTCATGTTAGTGTGTCCTAGATCATAACAACCTGTACGTGTTCCTGAGAGACTCACCTTTCCATAGTGGGGTCATGTTAGTGTGTCCTAGATCATAACAACCTGTACGTGTTCCTGAGAGACTCATCTTTCCATAGTGGGGTCATGTTAGTGTGTCCTAGATCATAACAACCTGTACGTGTTCCTGAGAGACTCACCTTTCCATAGTGGGGTCATGTTAGTGTGTCCTAGATCATAACAACCTGTACGTGTTCCTGAGAGACTCATCTTTCCATAGTGGGGTCATGTTAGTGTGTTGTCCAAACGGTTCTGACACTACAGACAGAAGTTGGCAGATGGACTGTATTACTTCAGACAATGCTTATGGGGGTCGTAGAGCAAAACATCATCGTGTTCCTGAGTCTCATCTTTCCATAGTTTACAGGCCAAACTGATCGGACTTAACAGACATTTTTGTGAGGACACCCATTTTCTGATAGTTTCAAGGTCTGACAAACACAGCTCTAGCTCTGTGAACTTTCACCTCAGATGAGGAAAGGAGATATTGGTGGATGTGCTGGATTGAGATGCAAAACATTTCTCTAGTTTAAACAGATTGATTTTGATGGGGATTGTTCTTTAATGTTAATTAGATTTCTACAGGTTCACTGAAATGGTTGACTAAGGGTTAAATGGTATTCTAAGGGTTAAATGGTATTCTAAGGGTTAAATGGTATTCTAAGGGTTAAATTATAAATGAAAAGAGCATCTACCAAACATGGATTGTGTGTGGAGGGGTACAGAGATGTGGTAGTCATATAATAATCATGCTGTGGTCTACATTTTGTTCATCATCAAGCAGACCAGATCATTAGAGATGGTGGGAGAGCCTGTTAGGCTGTTTAAAATGGAAGAATATAATTTATATACTGTAGCATGAGACTAATACCTCTATATACATTTTAACAGGATTTGAGTGACGTTTTCTAAATAGTTTTCATAATTAAAATAAATATATATAATTCATTTTTCACTGAGACATCATGGCGTGTCCATCAATTTAAATCTTAACTTGTAAGGAAAGTATAAATATGAAAAAATCAACAATGTATTGGACAGGCTTATGAGGTGTAAAGGTCTGTCTTTCCAAGACATTCTGTTCATCTGCAAGCAGACCTGGTGATTCTAGATGGTGGGAGAGCCTGTTATTTAAAATGGAAGAATATAACTTACTGTAGCCTATATAATGTAACAATGACAAGAATCCCTTCATATATACTGTAGTTTAAGGTTATTTTAGTGTCATAAAAAGTGTTCATTAAAACAAATCAGGATGTTTGGTGGATGGATTCAATGTAGATGTTCTGCTGTGTATCGAGGTGTTTATATGAAAGTTGTAGATTTGTAATTCTTTACAAGAGAAAGTTGTGGATTACTTTTCTTTGGGTGACCTCAGGCTTTGACAATTCAGCTAAGTGTTTAATAGGGATAGCCCCCTTTTTCCTTTAACTGCCTGTAGCTCAGGCCCTGAAGCAAGGATATGCATATTCTTGGTACCATTTGAAAGGATGTAGGAGAATATATCACAATAGACCTGGTAGAAGAAAATACAATGAAAAAACCAACCAATCTTTTTTTTACCACCATCTTTGAAATACAAGAGAAATGTCATAGTTCTAGCCATCACTCTGGTTGTAATTCTGATAGTGTACACAAGATGGCAGCAATGCATGTGCAAAGTTTCTGATGGATAACTTGAAGTATGACTGAACTACACGACTTTTAGTGTGAATTCTCCAGGTACATTTGGGCAAATCGTGAAGGAGACATTCACATTCATATAACATTTTTCTGCAAGAATATTGTCAAATCTGTATACTTGGACTTTGATTTCGCTTTTCCAGTATTAGTAGCCATATTATAAGTTCAACATTTGCGAACAACCAGTTTTCATAACTCTGAATATCCTTCTAATTTTTGTCAAAAAGAAAAAGGCATGCTGTCACAAAAGGTTAGCGCCTACATTTTGAGCCCAGCTCATTGGCTTTCTGGCTATCTTTGTTTGACCCCGATTGGTGCATATTTGACAAAGATACAGTTCTTCAAGTGATGGCAGCCCGCGTCATCGGCGTGCCATGAAGGCGTCGCTCACTAACCAAATATGGTGTCCTATAGCATATACTACAGCCCTAATGAAATAGTGAAGTCTTGTTACCTTCTAGGATCTCTGAGGAATAGATATGAACATAATTTGACCCGTTGAAACAACGTTTAGGGTGAGATTCCTTCCTTTGCAAATTGAACAAGTCGAAATACAAAATCGATCGTGCATGCTATATGGACCTTTTTAGGTTAAGAAAAATGATTATATCTAACAAAACGACACTTCATGTTTTCTCTGGGACCCTTTGGATGATAAATCAGAGCAAGATTTCAGAATATAAGTACACATTTCACCTTCAGTGGTGAATTTATCAAACCTATCGTTCTGAAAAAGTGTTTTGCTGTTAGGAGCTCTCCTCAAACAATAGCATGGTCTTTTTTCGCCATAACAGCTACTGTAAATTGGACAGTGCAGTTATATTAACAAGAAGTTAAGCTTTCAGCCAATATAAGACACTTATATGTATCGACATTTGTTGTTTCTCTAAAATCTGCGATCGTGACACAAAATGCAGCATAATTTACAAGCTGCCTAAGCTACTTAGTCCTACAACTGTCACCTTATGTAACAGCTGATTTACTTAACAAAATATGTGGTCCAGGTGCCTTAGTGTTCCTATAAAAACCTGTGTCCAAACTCAGCATTAAATAGTATCTAATCAGAATAGTGTACAGAGATAAGTTATTGCACCTATTGAAATGTAATGTGTTTTTTTTACTGTTTATTCTGTTGCATTAAAAAAGTCACTGTTGCCTATTAGATCAATATCAGTGTGAACACGTCTGATTGGACTAGATCCATGTTGAGGTGAGACACGTCTGATTGGACTAGATCCATGTTGAGGTGAGACACGTCTGATTGGACTAGATCCATGTTGAGGTGAGACCCGTCTGATTGGACTAGATCCATGTTGAGGTGAGACACGTCTGATTGGACTAGATCCATGTTGAGGTGAGACACGTCTGATTGGACTAGATCCATGTTGAGGTGAGACACGTCTGATTGGACTAGATCCATGTTGAGGTGAGACCTGTCTGATTGGACTAGATCCATGTTGAGGTGAGGCCATTCCATAGGCCTATATTGCAGTAGTGGGTCTGTGGTTTTCTGTAAAACAAAATGGATCTTTGGTTCTGGTCAGTTAAGATAATCAGAAATACTATGTAACATCCCCACTTTTAGAACCGACTAAAATTGACATGCTCACATGCAAACAAAAGACAATAATTCAATTGACCAAACAATAAAATTTTTGGACAAAATCATAAATGTTTTGAAATAAAACCAAAAAGTTGATCAAGTGTAGCAATTTGAATTGAAATGACCGTAAATCAACATTGCAGATGATAAAAGGCTTGAATTAAAGTTAAACATTTACTGGTTGTGATACAGTGCATTCAGAAAGTATTCAGACCACTTGACTTTTAACACATTTTGATATGTTACAGCCTTATTCCAAAATTGAATAAATAGTTTCCCCCCTCACAATCTACACACTATACACCATAATGACAAAGCAAAAACAGGGTTTTAGAAATGTTTGCCAATTTATGAAAAATAAACACCTGAAATAAACTCAGCAATAAAAGAAACGTCCCTTTTTCAGGACCCTGTCTTTAAATTATATATTTTTTTAATCCAAATAACTTCATTGTTGTCACGGTCATCGTATGAAAGGGACCAAGGCGCAGCGGGTTGAGTGCTCATCTTAACTTTTATTGTGAACACGACTAATAAACAAAACAATAAACGAACGAACAGTCTTGTAGGCTCACACAGCAGTACAAAGAACAACCTCCCACAAAGGGACAGGTAAAAACATGGCTACCTAAGTATGACTCTAAATCAGCAACAACGATGTACAGCTGTTCCTGATTGAGAGCCATACCAGGCCAACAAAGAAATACATAGATACATCATAGAAATACACAACATAGAACAATGACAAAAACCCCGGAATACATAAACCAAACACCCATCTACAAACACACACACCCCAACCATATAAAACAAATACCCCCTGCCACATCCTGACCAAACTATAATAACAAATAACCCCTTTACTGGTCAGGACGTGACAGTACTCCCCCCCCAAAGGTGCAGACCCCGGATGCACCTGACAAAAAAAAATAACTACAAAAATAAACCCCTTAAACTAAAGGGAGGGAAGGGAGGGTGGCTGCCGTCACCGACGGCTCCCGTGCTACACCCCCCCTCCCCAAACCTCCTACAGTGGAGGTGGCTCAGGCCTTAGTTCCCCACCTGACCAGTCCACCCCTACTGAATACCTTGGCCTGAAGCATGTCACTGTAGACCCTGGACTGTACTCTGGGAGCTCCGGACTGTAGGGCGACTCTGGGATCTCTGGACTGTAGGGCGACTCTGGGATCTCTGGACTGTAGGGCGACTCTGGGATCTCTGGACTGTAGGGCGACTCTGGGATCTCCGGACTGTAGGGCGACTCTGGGATCTCTGGACTGTAGGGCGACTCTGGGATCTCCGGACTGTAGGGCGACTCTGGGATCTCTGGACTGTAGGGCGACTCTGGGATCTCCGGACTGTAGGGCGACTCTGGGATCTCTGGACTGTAGGGCGACTCTGGGATCTCTGGACTGTAGGGCGACTCTGGGATCTCCGGACTGTAGGGCGACTCTGGCCGCGCCGGTTCCGGACTGTAGGGCGACTCTGGCCGCGCCGGTTCCGGACTGTAGGGCGACTCTGGCCACGCCGGTTCCGGACTGTAGGGCGACTCTGGGAGCTCCAGACTGTAGGCCGTCTCACTCGGTTCCGGACTGTAGGCCGACTCACTCGGTTCCGGACTGTAGGCCGACTCACTCGGTTCCGGACTGTAGGCCGTCTCACTCGGTTCCGGACTGTAGGCCGTCTCACTCGGTTCCGGACTGTAGGCCGTCTCACTCGGTTCCGGACTGTAGGCCGTCTCACTCGGTTCCGGACTGTAGGCCGTCTCACTCGGTTCCGGACAGTAGGCCGTCTCTCTTGGTTCCGGACAGTGGGCCGTCTCTCTTGGTTCCGGACAGTGGGCCGTCTCTCTTGGTTCCGGACAGTGGGCCGTCTCTCTTGGTTCCGGACAGTGGGCCGTCTCTATACGGGGCACTGTCGCCGGAAGCTCTGGACGAGGCACTGTTACCGAACACTCTGGACGAGGCACTGTTGCCGGAAGTTCTGGACGAGGCACTCTTGCCGGAAGTTCTGGACGAGGCACTGTTGCCGGAAGTTCTGGACGAGGCACTGTTGCCGGACACTCTGGACGAGGTACTGTCGTCGGAAGCTCGGGACTGGGCTTACGCACTGGAAGCCTGGTGCGTGGTGCTGGTACTGGCGGTAACAGATTGGAGACACGCACCTCCGGGCTAGTGCGAGGAGCGGGAAAAGGATACACTGGGCCGTGAAGCATTACTGGCGGTCTGGAGCATACAACCCCTACGGCCTGAGTGCTCACTCGAGCATGACACTTGCGAGGGGCTGGAATCATTTTCATCGGACTGTTCGTGCGCATAGGCGAGATTGTGCGCACTTCCGCATAGTACGGTGCTCCTCTGATCCTCTGTTCCCCATAATAATCACGGATAGTTGGCTCAGGTCTATTGCCTGGCCTAGCCAAACTACCCGTGTGACCCCCAATTTTTTTTGGGGGGGGGCTGCCTCTCCGGCTTCCTTGCCAGCCGAGTTCCCATATAATAATCCCGGTCTTCACTCCACCTTCACTGTTCCACCCTTGCTATTTCCACCTGTCTCCATGGGAGGCGATCCCTTCCAGCCTGGATTTCCTCCCATGTGTGATCCTACACATGGGAGGAAATCCAGGCTGGAAGGGATCCTTTACCCTCCAAGATGTCTTCCCAAGTCCAGTACTCCTTATAGTCCACCTGCTGCTCCTTTCTTCGCTGCTTGGTCCGTTGGTGGTAGGAGGTTCTGTCATGGTCGTCGTATGAAAGGGACCAAGGCACAGCGGGTTGAGTGCTCATCTTAACCTGTTAGGGCTAGGGGGCAGTATTGACACGGCTGGATAAAAAACGTACCCGATTTAATCTGGTTACTACTCCTGCCCAGTAACTAGAATATGCATATAATTATTGGCTTTGGATAGAAAACACCCTAGAGTTTCTAAAACTGTTTGAATGGTGTCTGTGAGTATAACATAACTCATATGGCAGGCAAAAACCTGAGAAGATTTCATGCAGGAAGTGGCCTGTCTGACAAGGTGTCATTCTTCTTGTCTCTGTTTATTGAAGAGTGAGGATCTTAGCTGTACCGTGACACTTCCTACGGCTGTCATAGGCTCTCAGAAGGCGGCAAAATGCTGAATCGTGGCTTTGCAGGCTCTGGCTGAAACAAAGTAGCGTGTTTGGGTAGTGGCTGGTTACAGTACTGTGAGACACAGGCTCGTGCCCGCGTCGACCGAAAGCTTTGTTTTCTTTCCTCTGTTTAGCTAAATGGAGATTCCCGGTCGGAATATTATCGCTTTTTTACGAGAAAAATGGCATAAAAATGGATTTTAAACAGCGGTTGACATGCTTCGAAGTACGGTAATGGAATATTTCGATTTTTTTTGTCACGAATTGCGCCATGCGCACGACCCTTATTTACCCTTTCAGATAGTGTCTGGAACGCACGAACAAAACGCCGCAATTTGGATATAACGATGGATTATTTTGGACCAAACCAACATTTGTTATTGAAGTAGCAGTCCTGGGAGTGCATTCTGACGAAGACAACAAAAGGTAATCAAACTTTTATAATAGTAAATCTGATTTTGGTGAAGGCTAAACTTGCCGGGTGTCTAAATAGCTAGCCCGTGATGGCTGGGCTATGTACTTAGAATATTGCAAAATGTGCTTTCACCAAAAGCTATTTTAAAATCGGACATATCGAGTGCATAGAGGAGTTCTGTATCTATAATTCTTAAAATAATTGTTATGCTTTTTGTGAACGTTTATCGTGAGTAATTTAGTAAATTGTTAGTAAATTCCCCGGAAGTTTGCGGGGGGTATGCTAGTTCTGAACGTCACATGCCAATGTAAAAAGCTGGTTTTTGATATAAATATGAACTTGATTGAACAAAACATGCATGTATTGTATAACATAATGTCCTAGGTGTGTCATCTGATGAAGATCATCAAAGGTTAGTGCTGCATTTAGCTGTCTTCTGGGTTTTTGTGACATTATATGCTAGCTTGAAAAATGGGTGTCTGATTATTTCTGGCTGGGTACTCTGCTGACATAATCTAATGTTTTGCTTTCGTTGTAAAGCCTTTTTGAAATCGGACAGTGTGGTTAGATTAACGAGAGTCTTGTCTTTAAATAGCTGTAAAATAGTCATATGTTTGAGAAATTGAAGTAATAGCATTTCTAAGGTATTTGAAAATCGCGCCACTGGATTAGACTGGCTGTTGCGTAGGTGGGACGAATTCGTCCCGCCTGCCCTAGAGAGGTTAACTTTTATTTTGAACACGACTAATAAACAAAACAATAAACGAACGAACAGTCTTGTAGGCTCACACAGCAGTAGAAAGAACAACCTCCCACAAAGGGACAGGTGTAAACATGGCTACCTAAGTATGACTCTCAATCAGCAACAACGATGTACAGCTGTTCCTGATTGAGAGCCATACCAGGCCAACAAAGAAATACACAACATAGATACATCATAGAAATACACAACATAGAAAAATGACAAAACCCCTGGAATACATAAACCACACACCCCTCTACAAACACACACACACCCAGAACCATATAAAACACGTCCTGACCAAACTATAATAACAAATAACCCCTTTACTGGTCAGGACGTGACAATTGTAAAGGATTTAAACTCTGTTTCCCATGCTTGTTCAATGAACCATAAACAATTAACCTGTTATGGCTAGGGGGCAGTATTTTCACGGCTGGATAAAAAACATACCCGATTTAATCTGGTTACCACTCCTACCCAGTAACTAGAATATGCATATACTTATTACATATGGATAGAAAACACCCTAAAGTTTCTAAAACTGTTTGAATGGTGTCTGTGAGTATAACAGAACTCAAATGGCAGGTCAAAACCTGAGAGATTCCTTTACAGGAAGTGGCCTGTCTGACCATTTCTTGAACTTCTTTTCCATCTCTATCTTTTACTAAGGATCTCTGCTCTAACGTGACACTTCCTACGTCGTCCATAGGCGCTCAGAGCCCGGGAAAAAACAGAATGTCGTCATCCCAGCCCCAGGCTGAAACACATTATCGCCTTTCTCAAGTGGCCGATCAAGGGACTCTGGGCTTAGGCGCGTGACCCGACTGCCCCCGCCTTTGTGATTTTTTTCCTCTGTTTGCCGAAAAGGAGATTCCCTGTCGGAATATTATCACTTTTCTACGAGACAAATGGCGTAAAAATTGATTTTAAACAGCGGTTGACATGCTTCGAAGTACGGTAATGGAATATTTAGAATTTTTTTGTCACGAATTGCGCCATGCGCACGACCCTTCTTTACCATTTTGGATAGTGTCTGGGACGCACGAACAAAACGCCGCTATTCGGATATAACGATGGATTATTTTGGACCAAACCAACATTTGTTATTGAAGTAGCAGTCCTGGGAGTGCATTCTGACGAAGACAACAAAAGGTAATGAAACTTTTATAATAGTAAAGCTGATATTGGTGAGTGCTAAACTTGCCGGGTGTCTAAATAGCTAGCCCGTGATGCCTGGGCTATGTACTTAGAATATTGCAAAATGTGCTTTCACCAAAAAGCTATTTTCCAATTTGTAAGTCGCTCTGGATAAGAGCGTCTGCTAAATGACTTAAATGTAAATGTAATGTAAAATCGGACATATCGAGTGCATAGAGGAGGTCTGTATCTATAATTCTTAAAATAATTGTTATGCTTTTTGTGAACGTTTATCGTGAGTAATTTAGTAAAATGTTAGCGAATTCCCCGGAAGTTTGCGGGGGGTATGCTACTTCTGAACGTCACATGCTAATGTAAAAAGCTGGTTTTTGATATAAATATGAACTTGATTGAACAAAACATGCATGTATTGTATAACATAATGTCCTAGGATTGTCATCTGATGAAGATCATCAAAGGTTAGTGCTGCATTTAGCTGTGGTTTGGGTTTATGTGACATTATATGCTAGCTTGAAAAATGGGTGTCCGATTATTTCTGGCTGGGTACTCTGCTGACATAATCTAATGTTTTGCTTTCGTTGTAAAGCTTTTTTGAAATCGGACAGTGTGGTTAGATTAACGAGAGTCTTGTCTTTAAAATGGTGTAAAATAGTCATATGTTTGAGAAATTGAAGTAATAGCATTTCTAAGGTATTTGAATAACGCGCCACGGGATTCCACTGGCTATTACGTAGGTGGGACTATTTCGTCCCACCGACCCTAGAAAGGTTAAACAAATGAGCAGAGAATCATATGAAAGTAAACTGAAAATGTGCTGAAAGTTTAGAAAAAACTGCCTTTTTGATGAGAGCAGAGCAGCAGCAGATGATGAGGGTCAAGTGTGTGTGTGTGTGTGTGTGTGTGTGTGTGTGTGTGTGTGTGTGTGTGTGTGTGTGTGTGTGTGTGTGTGTGTGTGTGTGTGTGTGTGTCTTTGTTGTGTTGGTTTGGGATTTGTGTGTCAATGTAGTGTGTGATTGAGTGTGTATATAGTGTGAATATATAGTATTGTATATATAGTGTGAATATATAGTATTGTATATATAGTGTGGATGTAGTATTGTATATAGAGTGTGGATATAGTATTGTATATATAGTGTGTATATAGTGTGAATGTATAGTATTGTGTATATAGTGTGAATATATAGTACTGTATATATAGTGTGAATATATAGTATTGTATGTATAGTGTGTATATAGTTTGAATATATAGTATTGTATATATAGTGTGTATATAGTGTGAATATATATTATTGTATATATAGTGTGTATATAGTGTGAATAAATAGTATTGTATATATAGTGTGTATATAGTGTGAATATATAGTATTGTATGTATAGTGTGTATATAGTGTAAATATATAGTATTGTATATATAGTGTGTATGTAGTGTGAATATATAGTATTGTATATATAGTGTGTATATAGTGTGAATATATAGTATTGTATATATAGAGTGTATATATATTATTATGAGTGAGTGTGTATATATAGTATTGTGAGTGTATGTAGGGTCAGTGCAGATAGTCTAGGTAAACATTAATTAATGTTATATTAATGTTATATTAGTTAATCTTATGACTATTTAGCAGGGTTAGAGTTAGGGTTACCAGAGTTCATAGGGGAAACTTCACTATGTTAACAACTATTAACCATGCTGGCACTCCAGGCACTGCCCCCTAGGGGTGGGATGTGGGTACTGGAAATGGACTGTCTGACTGTGGCCTAAGCTTCAGGGTTTTACCTCGGTAAAGACCAGGATCAGCTTCCCCAACCCCAATGTCATGGCAAGAAGGGATCCAGCTATTGTCAAATTAACATCAAAAGGTGATCTTTTTAGCATTTTAGCTAATCCTAACCCTTTTCCTAACCTTAACCTAATTCTCCTAACCTGCTATGAAAAGTGAAATATGACGTTTATCTGACAAAAGATGGATCCCTTTTAGCCATGACCGAACCCCAAACCTATCCTTAACCACTTGTTGAGAAAAAGCAAAACTGACCCAAGATCAGCATCGAGGTGCAACTTCCCCCAACTCCCTTGGGTGGCCTAACCACTTACCTCCTTACCTCCCTCTATTCTGTACCTAACAACAGAGTATATTATTATTATAGATAGATAACCACTTACCTCCCTCTATTCGGTACCTAACAACAGAGTATATTACTATCAACACATTACGAGCAGACAGACAGAACTACTTCTCACCCCTCCACTCTCTCCCTGAGTCCAGGCCCCAGACAGACAGACAGACAGACAGACAGACAGACAGACAGACAGACAGACAGACAGACAGACAGACAGACAGACAGACAGACAGACAGACAGACAGACAGACAGACAGACAGACAGACCTACTAGTCACCCCTCCACTCTCTCCCTGAGTCCAGGCCCCAGACAGAACAGCAACACCATCAGAACTATAGCAGTCTTCATTCTGAAATGACTCTGGTCTTCTTCAGAAGTAGTGCAGTAGTCTACAGGGTTCAGAACTCACCTTTTTAAACACTTCTTATCAATCACATCATGAGGTTTCACATGTGTTTGGTTACATAGTGCCCAATGTTCTGCTTAGTGATAAAACAGCAAACATTAAGAGTGTTTACTTGTCAGACCCACATATATAATAAATATACTATAATATACTATATTCATATGCTTTTAGTACTCACACATGAATCAGATCATGTATGCAGGTCATGTGTTGTTTTGAGCCAGCAGTAAAAACACACTGACAGGACAGTTCCTCTTATGACCACTAGGTGGTAATCTGGTGTCACAGACGCAGGACTGTAGACTAGAAAGAAGCATTGCACCAATTATCTCTCCTTTCTCCTAAAGTGTGCACTTGTTCCCTTCCCTTCACTGAAATGACTGGTACACTAAATATGGTGGAAAAACCCACTTGATAACAGAAGGAATAGTCCCGTGGGAAACAAACAGTACCTCCTCTCCCATTCTCCCATCCTCCTCTCCTCTCTCTCCTCCTCTCCCCTCTCCCTTTTCTCCCCCCTCCGATCTTCTCCTCTTCTCCCCCTTCCCTCTCCTCTTCTCTCCCTCCCCTCTCCTCTTCTCCCCCTCTCCTCTTCTCCCCACCCTCCTCTCCTGTTCTCCCCTTCTCCACTCTCTCCTCTTCTCTCCCCCTCTCCTCTTCTCCACACTCTCCTTTGCTCTCCCCCCTCTCCATTTCTCCCCCGGTCCTCTCCTTTTCTCCCCCCTCTCCTCTCCTATTCTCCCCCTCTCTTCTTCTCCCTCTCTCTTCTCCCTTCTCTCCTCTCCTTTTCTCCCCCCTCTCCTCCCCCCTCTCCTCTTCTCCCCCCTCTCCTCTTCTCCCCCCATGGCTCCCCTCTTCTCCCCCTTTCCCCTTCTTCTACCTCCCCTGACTTTATATAATATAAATTAAAGGATGGGAGGGAGACAGAGAGGGGGGAGGGGAAGGGGAGTAGAGTAGAGAGGGAGGAGGGGGGAGATGGGAGAGAAAGAATATATTTTTATAACTGACTTATCAACAGTGATGTCATCATAACCAGTAACCTTTTCCTCTCTTGTCCCAGCCCAGCCTGACCCTGACATATAGCATCAGACCTGTTGAGTTGACTTGGGTAACAGACCTCTAGCTTCTACACCACATCCCCCCTTCTCCTGCTCTAACATGAGACCTCATCAGTACTCATTTTGGGTGCTGGTACTGTTTATATTTAGGTGCTGGAACATTAAGCCAATATTCTATAAGAGGTGAACTCAAGCAGTAGAAAGTTAGAGGTGATATTATAGAACACTATGTGAAACGTTGCTGTTCTGTCAGCAGTTTCCTGTGGAGTTTTTTTAACAGATCAGTTTGCTGTAGTGTGTTCAACCACTGATCCAAGATAAGTTGCTAAGAAGTTTATCTCACATCAAGACGTAATGAACTAATGACAGAGAAGTCATATAGCCGAGCAGTATGGTCCACTCTTCAGTCCACTCATGACAGTGGACCTGTATAGCTCAGTGGAGACCCAGTTAGAGACTGATATGATACCTGCTGGGCTATTGATGATCCTGTTCTGGGGCACAGGTATGATGCTGTTATACTGATATCCACTTGTGACATATGTTTTAATATTGTTAATATATTATAATTTGCAGGGCTAGTAAAATAAAAATCTGTCTCAAAGCAGGACAATGACGTGATCACCTGTAAATATAATTCTCCACCTGGGGACCTTTTTTCTATTTTGTCCTCTGCTTTGTGAGTGATGATGTCACAGACTCAGGTCTGTTCAAAAGCTGGAGGTCTGTGACCTGAGTCAAGATCAACAAGCCTGATGCTGTATGTCAGAGAGAGAGAGAGAGAGAGAGAGGGGGGAGTAGAGAGGAGTAAAGATGAGCAGAGAGAGAGGGAGGAGAGAGGGGGTGGGGATGGCAGAGGAGAGAGTAGTGGAGAGAGAGGAGAGGAGGAGACATAGCATTGCCGGGGGAAGTAGGGGTTTTAATGTAGCAGAGGGTGCTGGGTATTTTTTGGGGGCTGAGGGTGCTGTGTAATTAAGGGTGCTGAGATTGCTGGGTGTAATGGGTGGTGGGTGCTGGGTGGTGGGTGCTGGGTGGTGGGTGCTGGGTGGTTGGTGCTGGGCAGTGGGTGCTGGGTTGTGGGTGCTGGGTGCTGGGTAGTGGGTGCTTAGTGGTGGGCAGAAGTGCTGGGTGGTGGGTGCTGGGGTAGTAGAGTGGTGGGTGCTGGGTGGTGGGTGCTGGGGTAGTAGAGTGGTGGGTGCTGGGTGGTGGGTGCTGGGTGGTGGGTGATGGGTATTGGGTGGTGGGTGCTGGGTGGTGGGTGCTGGGGACTGGGTGGTGGGTGCTGGGTGGTGGGTGCTGGGTACTGGGTGATGGGTGCTGGGTACTGGGTGGTGGGTGTTGGGTGCTGGGGTAGTAGAGTGATGGGTGGTGGGTGATGGGTACTGGGTGGTGGGTGCTGGGTGGTGGGTGCTGGGTACTGGGTGGTGGGTGCTGGGTGCTGGGTTCTGGGTGATGGGTGCTGGGTACTGGGTGGTGGGTACTGGGTGGTGGGTGCTGGGTGCTGGGTGGTGGGTGGTGGGTGCTGGGTGGTGGGTACTGGGTGGTGGGTGGTGGGTACTGGGTGGTGGGTGGTGGGTACTGGGTGGTGGGTGCTGGGTGATGGGTGCTGGGTGGTGGGTGGTGGGTGCTGGGTGACGGGTGCTGGGTGGTGGGTGTTGGGTGGTGGGTGCTGGGTGGTGGGTGCTGGGTGGCGGGTGCTGGGTGCTGGGTGGTGGGTGCTGGGTGACGGGTGGTGGGTGCTGGGTGGCGGGTGCTGGGTGGCAGGTGCTGGGTGGCGGGTGCTGGGTGGCGGGTGCTGGGTGGTGGGTGCTGGGTGCTGGGTGGTGGGTGGTGGGTACTGTATGCTGGGTGGTGGGTGCTGGGTGATGGGTGCTGGGTGACGGGTGCTGGGTGACGGGTGGTAGTGGTGGTGGGTGGTGGGTGCTGGGTGGTGGGTGATGGGTGGTGGGTGCTGGGTGCTGGGTGATGGGTGGTGGGTGATGGGTGATGGGTGATGGGTGGTGGGTGGTGGGTGCTGGGTGACGGGTGGTGGGTGGTGGGTGCTGGGTGGCGGGTGCTGGGTGCTGGGTGGTGGGTGGTGGGTGCTGGGTGGTGGGTGGTGGGTGCTGGGTGGCGGGTGCTGGGTGGCGGGTGCTGGGTGGTGGGTGCTGGGTGCTGGGTGGTGGGTGGTGGGTACTGTGTGCTGGGTGGTGGGTGCTGGGTGATGGGTGCTGGGTGGTGGGTGCTGGGTGACGGGTGCTGGGTGACGGGTGGTGGGTGGCGGGTGGCGGGTGCTGGGTGGTGGGTGACGGGTGGTGGGTGCTGGGTGCTGGGTGGAGGGTGCTGAGTGGTGGGTGCTGGGTGATGGGTGCTGGGTGACGGGTGACGGGTGATGGGTGGTGGGTGATGGGTGGTGGGTGATGGGTGCTGGGTGCTGGGTGCTGGGTGGTGGGTGATGGGTGGTGGGTGGTGGGTGCTGGGTGACGGGTGGTGGGTGCTGGGTGGTGGGTGCTGGGTGCTGGGTGGTGGGTGCTGGGTGACGGGTGGTGGGTGCTGGGTGGTGGGTGCTGGGTGGCGGGTGCTGGGTGGTGGGTGGTGGGTGACGGGTGGTGGGTGGTGGGTGCTGGGTGGCGGGTGCTGGGTGATGGGCGCTGGGTGGTGGGTGCTGGGTGGTGGGCGCTGGGTGCTGGGTGGTGGGTGGTGGGTACTGTGTGCTGGGTGGTGGGTGCTGGGTGATGGGTGCTGGGTGGTGGGTGACGGGTGCTGGGTGACGGGTGGTGGGTGGCGGGTGGTGGGTGCTGGGTGGTGGGTGACGGGTGGTGGGTGCTGGGTGCTGGGTGGAGGGTGCTGAGTGGTGGGTGCTGGGTGCTGGGTGCTGGGTGATGGGTGATGGGTGCTGGGTGACGGGTGGTGGGTGATGGGTGGTGGGTGATGGGTGCTGGGTGATGGGTGCTGGGTGCTGGGTGTGGGTGGTGGGTGGTGGGTGCTGGGTGGTGGGTGGTGGGTGGTAGGTGACGGGTGCTGGGTGATGGGTGGTGGGTGCTGGGTGGTGGGTGATGGGTGCTGGGTCTCCCTCCTCCAGTGTATCTGAGTTGATTCCATTGTGACGAGGCACCGTGATAAAGTCACTCTCACTAAACTGGAAATGTACTGGAATACAACTTTTAGATCGCAAAAATGTTTATTATACACATCAGATTTTAATCATTGTGTCATAACTATTGAGGTCTTCTCTCGAACGAGCCATTGATCATATTTTTGAGATATTCCTGCCTTTAGAAATGTGTAATTTAATGGAAAGTCTAGCACGTTTCTCCTATTTGTCTGCCTCTATAGTCCAGGGTGCATTGCATGGTGCCTTTGCCAGAGATATTATAAAAAGGAGATAGGAATCCAATGAATAATGATATGTATAATGGCCCACATAGCAGACTGTCGACCAATCGCGTTCACGTTGTCATGCAGTATCACGTGGTTGCTAAGCTAATCCTCACCAATCCCTTCTCAAATTCATTTTATATGTCAAGAAACGTCCCTATTTTCTTTTTTTCGTTGTGAAATTTGTTGATTTCTGTTGATTTCACATGAGATTTCACAACAATTTTCCATGTTGCTACCAACCTTATTATAACGTTAAAATTAAACATTTGTTAAAAAAAATTATTGTTCTCACATATTAGTCTCACATATCAACTACAAAATCCACAATGCAATGTTTTCTCTATGGGAAGATTTCTACAACGATTTTCCATCTTGCTACCAACCTTATTATAATGCCAAAATGAAACATTTGCTTACAGAAATGATTGTTCTGACATACTAGTGTTATTTAACACTGTAAAGTAAAGGAATGAGTAGTTTTGGGTGGATTTTTACTTTAATGTGCAGATTTTCCTTTTGTATTTCATGATTTTCTTCATTCTTTGGTCGAGTCTATTTGTCGTTACGCGTCCTTGTCGATTGTAGTTCTAAGTAATTCCTTTGATATGTTCCTTTTAGTTCAATACATGTGTAGGATTTATCTGCCATAGTTTACATTCACAGTCAGCTGTTTTATGCTCCGGTTAGTTTCACATTGATGTGGGTATTTGAAGTCAGCCTTTGAAGCTTGTATTAAAGATCTATTTCATTGTACTGATCCACCAGTAGACTAAATTAGTCAATGTAGCCTATATGTGATGAGGTTGAGTAGTACATTGTACACTACATTCCACAGACCTTTACAACTTCTTAGGGATCAAATCCCTTTATGGCAGAGCGCCAAATTCAAATTAAATGACAAAAAATATTTCACTTTCATGAAATCACAAGTGTAATACATAAAAATAAAGCTTAACTTCTTGTTAATCCAGCCACCGTGTCAGATTTCAAAAAGACTTTACGGCGAAAGCAAACTATGTGATTATCTGGACAGCACCCCATCATACAAATGCATGACAAACATTTTTCAACCAGGGAGGTGCGACACGAAAGTCAGAAATAACGATATAATTCATGCCTTACCTTTGAAGATCTTCTTCTGTTGGCACTCCAAAATGTCCCAGAAACATCACAAATGGTCCTTTTGTTCGATTAATTCCTTCTTAATATCCCCAAAAGGTCAATTTTTGCGGCGCGTTTGATTCAGAAATACACCGGTTCCAACTCGCCCAACATGACTACAAATTATCTAATAAGTTACCTGTAAACTTGGTCCAAACATTTCAAACAACTTTCCTAATCCATCCTTAGGTATCCTAAAACATAAATAATCGATAAAATTTAAGATGGAATATACTGTGTTCAATAGCGGATAAAAACAAAGTGTAGCGAGCTCCAGGTCACGCGCAAAATACAATAGAGTCCACTTGGCTTGACACTCACAGAGAACAGCCGTACTTATTCATTTCTCTAAAGAAAAACATCAACTCATTTCTAAAGACTGTTGACATCTAGTGGAAGCCATAGAAACTGCAACCAGGTTCCTGATAAATGTAGTTTCCCATAGAAAATGAATTGAAAACACAGTGACCTCAATTTGTTTTTTTTCCCTGGATGGTTTTTCCTCTGGGTTTTGCCTGCCAAATCAGTTCTGTTATACTCACAGACATTATTCAAACTGTTTTAGAAACTTCAGAGTGTTTCTATCCAAATCTACTAATAACATGCATATCCTAGCTTCTGGGCCTGAGTAGCAGGCAGTTTACTTTGGGCATGCTTTTCATCCGGATGTGAAAATACTGCCCCCTAGCCCTAAGAGGATTTAAACTTAATATAAACCTAATATTGCAGTGATAATTAATGTCTGGAGGCATTTTTGCTAGTTTTTGCTGTACTCCAAATAGTATTTTACAGTTTTTAAGTACAGTAAATTATCAGGTGGGGGGATTTCTACAAACCCCATTTAGCCATACCCTAGGTTTAGCTGTATTTATACACACCCCATTTAACCATACCCTAGGTTTAGCTGTATTTCTACACACCCCATTTAGCCATACCCTACGTTTAGCTGTATTTCTACACACCCCATTTAGCCATACCCTACGTTTAGCTGTATTTCTACACACCCCATTTAGCCATACCCTAGGTTTAGCTGTATTTCTACACACCCCATTTAGCCATACCCTACATTTAGCTGTATTTCTACACACCCCATTTAGCCATACCCTAGGTTTAGCTGTATTTCTACACACCCCATTTAGCCATACCCTAGGTTTAGCTGTATTTCTACACACCCCATTTAGCCATACCCTAGGTTTAGCTGTATTTCTACACACCCCATTTAGCCATACCCTAGGTTTAGCTGTATTTCTACACACCCCATTTAGCCATACCCTAGGTTTAGCTGTATTTCTACACACCCCATTTAGCCATACCCTAGGTTTAGATGTATTTATACACACCCCATTTAGCCATACCCTAGGTTTAGATGTATTTATACACACCCCATTTAGCCATACCCTAGGTTTAGCTGTATTTCTACACACCCCATTTAGCCATACCCTAGGTTTAGCTGTATTTATACACACCCCATTTAGCCATACCCTAGGTTTAGATGTATTTATACACACCCTATTTAGCCATACCCTAGGTTTAGCAGTATTTCTACAGCCCCAAACATCATAATGTGGCTATGGGACAGAAGAGCAGAGGGGAGATGGAGAGAGAGGGAGATGTCAACAGAGATAGGTCTGACAGACTAACATGCAGTTAACTCAATATCTTTTCATTACTGACTTCTCACCAGTGATGTCATCATAACCAGTAACCTTTTCAACTCTTGGTCCGGCTCAGCTTGACCCTGACCTCTGAAATTAATGATTTAAAAAAACAGACGAAAGCAAATGTATTTAATTAGATATAAACTGATCTGCAAAGTGAGTTACACATTTGCATTGAAGGGAATGTACACTACATGACCAAAAGTATGTGGACACCTGCTCATGTAACATCTCATTCCAAAATCATGGTCATTAATATGGAGTTGGTCCCCCTTTGCTGCCATAACAGCCTCCATTCTTCTGGGAAGGATTTCCACTAGATGTTGGAACATTGCTGCCAGGACTTGCTTCCATTCAAACACAAGAGCATTAGTGAGGTTAGGCGATTAGGCCTGGATCGCAGTCGACGTTTCAGTTCATCCTGTGGTGTACAGCAGGTCAGCCACCAGGGGGAGACTCGTCGAGGCCTGGTAACAGATGGAGTATACATCACGAGGCGATGGCTCCATCTGCTGGACGTGCCAGGTCTCGACGGGTTCTCCGGCCAGGACTAATTGGGGCTGTTTGGGGGTTGGTGAGTAATCAAGGGCTGATTGCTCACCAGCTGTGCAAGGCCCATAAAGCTGCCAGAAAGGCAGCACACAGAGACAGTGGGGAGGAAAGGACTGCTGTATATTTGGGGAAGGTTACAGAGGTAACAGGAATGAGTGCAGTTTTGATCCCGAGTGGATACAGCAAAACCCGGAGCCCAGAAGACGGTCTCCCGGAGATCCGTTTCTATCCTTTTCTTTTTTGATTTACTATTGAAATGACCATCCTTGAAACAGAGCTAATCCTTCTCTGTCCGTGTCTGATCCATTTTGACCAAACCCCCAGGTCTGCCACAATCCCTTAAGGCATTCAATGGGTTTTAGGTCAGGGCTCTGTGCAGGCCAGTAAAGTTCTACCACATCGATCTCAACAAACTATTTCTGTATGGACCTCGCTTTGTGTACAGGGGGCATTGTCATGCTGAAACAGGAAAGGGCCTTCCCCAAACTGTTGCCACAAAGTTGGAACCACAGAATAGTCTAGAATGTCATTGTATGCTGTAGCGATTAGATTTCCCTTCAATGGAACTAAGGGGTCTAACCGGAACCATGAAAAACAACCCCAGACCATTATTCCTCCTCCACCAAACTTTACAGTCAGCACTCTGCATTGGGGCAGGTAGCGTTCTCCTGGCATCTGCCAAACCCAGGTTTGTGGTTCGGACTGCTAGATGGTGAAACGTGATTCATCACTCCAGAGAACGCGTTTCCACTCCAGCCTACGCATGGCATTGCACATGGTGATCTTAGGCTTGTGTGCTGCTGCTCTGCTATAGAAACCCATTTCATGAAGCTCCAGACAAACAGTTCTTGTGCTGAAGTTGCTTCCAGAGGAAGTTTGGAACTCAGTAGTGAGTGTTGCAACCGAGGACTGATGATTTTTATGCGCGATGCACTTCAGCGGTCCTGTTCTGTGAGCTTGTGTGAGCTACCACTTCGCGGCTAAGCCACTGCTGCTACTAGACATATCCACTTCACAATAACAGCCCTTACAGTTGACCGGGGCAGCTAAAGCAGGGTACAAATGATGAACTGACTTGTTGGAAAGGTAACATACTATGATGGTGCCATGTTGATTGTCACTGAGTTCTTCAGTAAGGCCATTCTACAGTCAATGTTTGTCTATGGAGATTGCATGGCGGTGTGCTCAATTTTATTCACAGGTCATGAACAGGTGTGGCTAAAATAGCCAAATCCACTCATTTGAATGGGTGTCTACATGCTTTTGTATATAGTGTAAGGTGTAGCTGGGTCGGCCCGTCCTCCACCACCCCAACCCAACACATCCCACTCAGCTTTAGGATCTTATTGAAACATTCATTATTGGTTTCAGGTGTGTTAGGTCAAGGCCAGAGTGACAACCCACAGGACAGCAGACCACCAGGGCAGGACTGAACAACCCAACAGCTATTGAAACATGAAGTGGTCATCTTTTAATACAGACTCCTTTTGTCGTACAGTATTCCATATAAGGCATCCTGACCTCATGAAAGTTGACCAGTAAATCAAATCCAGTGATACATAACGAGACATTTCTGCCATCCATTGTGACATTGTTGGAGGATAACCAACCTTCCAATTAATGATAATGCATTTCTCAGCCTCTATAAATGGTTGGTTACACAGTTTCTTCTGATAACAGTCTCTGGTATCAACATTTCCAAGCCAACAAATACAGGGAGAATCTGTAGAATTCAGCCAGAATTCACAAGACAATAACATACGCAAATATGTCCCCTTTTGTGGATGGGGGGGGGGTTAATCAACCACAAGGCTACCTTGGTCCTAACTGTCACAGGTTACATTGGTCCAAACTCCCCCTCTCCTCTTCTCCCCATCTCCTTTTCTCCCCTTCTACCCTTCTCCCCCTCTCCTCTTCTCCCCCTCTCCTCTTCTTCCCCTCTACCCTTCTCCACACTCTACCCTTCTCCCCCTCTCCTCTTCTCTCCCTCTCCTCTTCTCCCCCTCTCCTCTTCTTCCCCTCTACCCTTCTCCACACTCTACCCTTCTCCCCCTCTCCTCTTCTCCCCCTCTCCTCTTCTCCCCCTCTCCTCTTCTCCACACTCTCCTCTTCTACCCTTCTCTCCCTCTCCTCTTCTCCCCCTCTCCTCTTCTCCACACTCTCCTCTTCCACCCCTCTCCTCTTCTACCCCTCTCCTCTTCTCACCCTCTACCCTTCTCCCCCTCTCCTGTTCTCCCCCTCTCCTTTTCTCCCCCTTTCTCCCCTTCTCCCCATCTCCTGATCTCATTCTCCCTCCCATTTATATAATATGCATTAGAAGAGGGGAGGGAGGGAGACGAGAGTAATGATCAGAGCCAGAGCGAGGGGAGGGAAGGGGGAGGACCAGATGGAGGAGGGGGGAGAGTGAAAAAATAATTTTATCACTGACTTCTCATTCACCAGGGATGTCATCATAACCAGTAACATTTTCCACTCTTGTCCCAGCCCAGCCTGACCCTGACATATAGCATCAGACCTGTTGAGTTGACTTGGGTAACAGACCTCTAGCTTCTACACCACATCCCCCCTTCTCCTGCTCTAACATGAGACCTCATCAGTACTCATTTTGGGTGCTGGTACTGTTTATATTTAGGTGCTGGAACATTAAGCCAATATTCTATAAGAGGTGAACTCAAGCAGTAGAAAGTTAGAGGTGATATTATAGAACACTATGTGAAACGTTGCTGCTCTGTCAGCAGTTTCCTGTGGAGCTTTTTTAACAGATCAGTTTGCTGTAGTGTGTTCAACCACTGATCCAAGATAAGTTGCTAAGAAGTTTATCTCACATCATTGAGCTGAGTCAAGATCAACAAGTCCAACACTATATGCCAGGAAGAGAGAGAGAACTAGAGAGAGAGATGAGCAGAGAGAGAGAGAGAGAGAGAGGGAGGAGAGAGAAGGGGTGGGGAGAGCAGAGGACAGGAGGGGACAGAGGAGGGAAGGGGAGAGAGGAGGGAAGGGGAGGGAGGTGGGTAAGGGAGAGAAAAGGAGAGGGGAGAGGGAGATTTGTGGGGGAAAGAGAAAGAGAGAGAAGCGGAGGTTAGAGAGAAGGTGAGGGGAGAGAGATAATTGTGGAGGAGTGAGAAAGAGAGAGAAGGGGAGTGGAGAGAGAAGGGGAGGGGAGAGAGATTTGTGGATGAGAGAGAAAGAGTAAGGGAAGTGTTCCACTAGGGTCCTCTCAGCCAGCTGGCTCCACTAAGGCCCTCTCAGTCATCTGGTTCCACTAGGGTCCTCTCAGCCAGCTGGCTCCACTAGGGCCCTCTCAGTCATCTGGTTCCACTAGGGTCCTCTCAGCCAGCTGGCTCCACTAGGGCCCTCTCAGCCAGATGGCTCCACTAGGGCCCTCTCAGTCAGCTGGCTCCACTAGGGCCCTCTCAGCCAGATGGCTCCACTAGGGCCCTCTCAGTCATCTGGTTCCACTAGGGTCCTCTCAGCCAGATGGCTCCAATTGGGCCCTCTCAGTCATCTGGTTCCACTAGGGTCCTCTCAGCCAGATGGCTCCACTAGGGCCCTCTCAGCCAGCTGGCTCCACTAGGGCCCTCTCAGCCAGATGGCTCCACTAGGGCCCTCTCAGTCAGATGGCTCCACTAGGGCCCTCTCAGTCAGATGGCTCCACTAGGGTCCTCTCAGCCAGATGGCTCCACTAGGGCCCTCTCAGTCATCTGGTTCCACTAGGGTCCTCTCAGCCAGATGGCTCCACTAGGGCCCTCTCAGCCAGCTGGCTCCACTAGGGCCCTCTCAGCCAGCTGGCTCCACTAGGGCCCTCTCAGTCAGCTGGCTCCACTAGGGCCCTCTCAGTCAGCTGGCTCCACTAGGGCCCTCTCAGCCAGATGGCTCCACTAGGGCCCTCTCAGTCAGCTGGCTCCACTAGGGCCCTCTCAGCCAGCTGGCTCCACTAGGGTCCTCTCAGCCAGATGGCTCCACTAGGGCCCTCTCAGCCAGCTGGCTCCACTAGGGCCCTCTCAGCCAGATGGCTCCACTAGGGCCCTCTCAGTCAGCTGGCTCCACTAGGGCCCTCTCAGCCAGCTGGCTCCACTAGGGCCCTCTCAGTCATCTGGCTCCACTAGGGCCCTCTCAGCCAGCTGGCTCCACTAGGGCCCTCTCAGCCAGCTGGCTCCACTAGGGCCCTCTCAGTCATCTGGCTCCACTAGGGCCCTCTCAGCCATCTGGCTCCACTAGGGCCCTCTCAGTCAGCTGGTGTCTGTAGGAGAGTGTGAGCTGTGTGAACAAAAAGTAGAAGTATAAATGTCAAGGGAAATGAACTAAAGTGATAAATCTAGTCCTAGGTTTTATTTACTGTGGTGTTTGTTCTCCACTGGTTAACCTGTTCTCATCACAACAGGTCACACATTCTGCTGCCATGATTGCACACTGTGGTATTTCACCTAACAGATAAAGGAGCTTGTCAATATTATATTTGTTTTCAAATTATTTTGGGGTCCTTGTAATCTGAAAGAAATATGTGTCTGTTATATCGTCGTACATTTGAAAGGAGGTTAGGAAGTGCAGTTCGTTTCCACCTCATTTTGTGAGCAGTGGGCACATAGCCTGTCTTCTCTCTGCCTATGGCGACCTCTCTCAATAGCAAGGCTATGTTCACTGAATCTGTAAATTGTCACTTTTTTTCTCAGTTTTCTATCAGTCATGGTGGGCAGCTAGTTTGCCATCATTTATGTATGTTTGGTTATAATTTGTTTGGGCCAGACTGTCTGACTGCTGTGCTGAGGATTTGTTGGGTTAGTAGTGGTTTGTGAACTTAGCTTCAGGACCAGCTGGATGAAGGGACTTTTCTCTATGTTCATCTCTTGGCATTTCAGTGCTGGTCTCTTGTTTTGAGGTGGTTTAGAAATTGATGTCTTGTTTCTGGATATTAATTAGTGATGGATATTAATTAGTGATGGATATTAATTAGTGATGGATATTAATTAGTGATGGCTATTAATTAGTGATGGCTATTAATTAGTGATGGATATTAATTAGTGATGGCTATTAATTAGTGATGGCTATTAATTAGTGATGGATATTAATTAGTGATGGATATTAATTAGTGATGGCTATTAATTAGTGATGGATATTAATTAGTGATGGCTATTAATTAGTGATGGCTATTAATTAGTGATGGATATTAATTAGTGATGGATATTTATTAGTGATGGATATTAATTAGTGATGGATATTAATTAGTGATGGATATTAATTAGTGATGATATTTATTAGTGATGGATATTAATTAGTGATGGATATTAATTAGTGATGATATTTATTAGTGATGATATTAATTAGTGATGGATATTAATTAGTGATAGGTATTAATTAGTGATGGTATTAATTACTGATGGATATTAATTAGTGATGGATATTAATTAGTGATGGACATTAATTAGTGATGGATATTAATTAGTGATGGATATTAATTAGTGATGGATATTAATTAGTGATGATATTAGTGTTGGATATTAATTAGTGTTGGATATTAATTAGTGATGGATATTATATAGTGATGGATATTATATAGTGATGGATATTAATTAGTGTTGATATTAATTAGTGATGGATATTAATTAGTGATGATATTAATTATTGATGGATATTGGTGTAATTCTGTCCTACATGCATTATTTGGGCCTTTTTCTCTGTACTCTAAGAATGTTATTGCAGAATTTCTTCATGCAGTATTTAAATGCAATATTTAAAATCTTGATTGGTTAGTGGACCCAACAGTTTACAACATAGATAATTAAGATGTTTTATTAGTATAATATGCTTATTTGAGATACTTGTCATTAGAAAGTGTCCATTGGACTCTGGTGTCTTTTCAGTTGCACGTCTACCTTAGCTGGGGCTCAGACACTTGGGGCCCAGAGAGGGGAGAGGTCAGATTTGTCATCATGAGAATGTGTCTTTACCTATTCTTAAACCATTTGAAGTGATGGCGTGATTAATGGGGAACCAATGACTTGTCTCCACAATGTCTGTGAGCAAGTCACTCCCTCCTTTTCTTTATTGTGGGGAGGATTATGGCAGTGTCTGGACCCTTGTATGTCCTCTGTTAGATCTCGCACTTATCCTGGGATATTATATGGCCTAGAGGCTCACTCCCTCCAGTGAGCCTGTCCAGGAGTAGGGTCAAGAGGGGGTTTGCTTGAGATGGGAGTATCGAGAGATGACAATTGATATATGCCATTGGATGAAATAGTTCTGTTCAATACCGTACCAGGGAGGGATGGTTCTAAGGAGACCAGATACTGGGCTATACCATTAATCCTGTTGATACAGCAGTTACTGTCTGCTGTGTTTTATTGATATCTGTCATACAAAACGTAACCTTTGTGAACTGTTACTAAGTATCTGTGGTTTGTCAATGTACGTTGAAGGGGGTGTATCGTTGCTATAAAAGATCCCTGTAGCCATTGACTAATCACCTTCCTGGTTCATTCGAGAGAGTGCATTAATGAAGGTCAAGAACCTTTGCAAAAGTATCTTAATTAAGTATTAAAGATGTAGTTTAACTCGGACTGGTGTGTTTGTAACTCCTCATTTGGTAATGCAGAAATTAGCCACAACAAAGGATGCCAGTTTGGCTTTGGCATCAAACCAATTATATCACAAGCCAAACGGCATAATTTGAGAAAAGAAATGTACTAGAAAAAATGAACTAGACCCCCACCTGTCTAGAACATAGAACAAGTCTCTCCTCTACCCCCACTAGTCTAGTACATAACTCAACTCTCTCCCCGACCCCCACCAGTCTAGAACATAACTCAACTCTTTCCCTGACCCCCACCAGTCTAGTACACATCTCTCTCCCTGACCCCCACCAGTGTAGTACATATCTCTCTCCCTGACCCCCACCCATCTAGTACAAAACTCACCTCTCTCCCTGACCCCCACCAGTCTAGAACATAACTCAACTCTCTCCCTGACCCCCATCAGTCTAGTACATAACTCTCTCCCTGACCCCCACCAGTCTAGTACATAACTCAACTCTCGCCCTGACCCCCACCAGTCTAGTACATAACTCTACTCTCTCCCTGACCCCCACCAGTCTAGAACATAACTCAACTCTCTCCCTGACCCCCACCAGTCTAGTACAATACTCTACTCTCTCCCTGACCCCCACCATTCTAGTACATAACTCACCTCTCTACCTGACCCCCACCAGTCTAGTACATAACTCAACTCTCTCCCTGACCCCAACCAGTATAGTACATAACTCACCTCTCTCCCTGACCCCCACCAGTCTAGAACATAACTCAACTCTCTCCCTGACCCCCACCAGTCTAGTACATAACTCTCTCCCTGACCCCCACCAGTCTAGAACATAACTCGACTCTCTCCCTGACCCCCACCAGTCTAGTACATAACTCAACTCTCTCCCTGACCCCCACCAGTCTAGTACATAACTCTCTCCCTGACCCCCACCAGTCTAGAACATAACTCAACTCTCTCCCTGACCACCACCAGTCTAAAACATAACGCTACTCTCTCCCTGACCCCCACAAGTCTAGAACATAACTCAACTCTCTCCCTGACCCCCAGCAATCTAGTACATAACTCAACTCTCTCCCTGACCCCCACCAGTCTAGTACATAACTCTCTCCCTGACCCCCACCAGTCTATTACATAACTCACCTCTCTCGCTGACCCCCACCAGTCTAGAACATAACTCAACTCTCTCCCTGACCCCCACCAGTCTAGTACATAACTCTCTCCCTGACCCCAACCAGTCTAGTACATAACTCACCTCTCTCGCTGACCCCCACCAGTCTAGAACATAACTCAACTATCTATCCAACCCCCACCAGTCTAGTACATAAATCAACTCTCTCCCTGACCCGTACCAGTCTAGTACATAACTCTCTCCCTGACCCCCACCAGTCTAGAACATAACTCAACTCTCTCCCTGACCCCCACCATTCTAGTACATAACTCAACTCTCTCCCCGACCACCACCGGTCTAGTACATAACTCAACTCTCTCCCTGACCCCCACCAGTCTAGTACATAACTCAACTCTCTCCCTGACCCCCACCAGTCTAGTATATAACTCAACTCTCTCCCTGACCCCCACCAGTCTAGTACATAACTCAACTCTCTCCCTTACCCCCACCAGTCTAGTACATAACTCTCTCCCTGACCCCCACCAGTCTAGAACATAACTCAACTCTCTCCCTGACCCCCACCAGTCTAGTACATAACTCAACTCTCTCCCTGACCCCCACCAGTGTAGTACATATCTCTCTCCCTGACCCCCACCCATCTAGTACAAAACTCACCTCTCTCCCTGACCCCCACCAGTCTAGAACATAACTCAACTCTCTCCCTGACCCCCATCAGTCTAGTACATAACTCTCTCCCTGACCCCCACCAGTCTAGTACATAACTCAACTCTCGCCCTGACCCCCACCAGTCTAGTACATAACTCTACTCTCTCCCTGACCCCCACCAGTCTAGAACATAACTCAACTCTCTCCCTGACCCCCACCAGTCTAGTACAATACTCTACTCTCTCCCTGACCCCCACCATTCTAGTACATAACTCACCTCTCTACCTGACCCCCACCAGTCTAGTACATAACTCAACTCTCTCCCTGACCCCCACCAGTCTAGTACATAACTCTCTCCCTGACCCCCACCAGTCTAGAACATAACTCTCTCCCTGACCCCCACCAGTCTATTACATAACTCACCTCTCTCCCTGACCACCACCAGTCTAAAACATAACGCTACTCTCTCCCTGACCCCCACAAGTCTAGAACATAACTCAACTCTCTCCCTGACCCCCAGCAATCTAGTACATAACTCAACTCTCTCCCTGACCCCCACCAGTCTAGTACATAACTCTCTCCCTGACCCCCACCAGTCTATTACATAACTCACCTCTCTCGCTGACCCCCACCAGTCTAGAACATAACTCAACTCTCTCCCTGACCCCCACCAGTCTAGTACATAACTCTCTCCCTGACCCCAACCAGTCTAGTACATAACTCACCTCTCTCGCTGACCCCCACCAGTCTAGAACATAACTCAACTATCTATCCAACCCCCACCAGTCTAGTACATAAATCAACTCTCTCCCTGACCCGTACCAGTCTAGTACATAACTCTCTCCCTGACCCCCACCAGTCTAGAACATAACTCAACTCTCTCCCTGACCCCCACCATTCTAGTACATAACTCAACTCTCTCCCCGACCACCACCGGTCTAGTACATAACTCAACTCTCTCCCTTACCCCCACCAGTCTAGTACATAACTCTCTCCCTGACCCCCACCAGTCTAGAACATAACTCAACTCTCTCCCTGACCCCCACCAGTCTAGTACATAACTCAACTCTCTCGCTGACCCCCACCAGTCTAGAACATAACTCAACTCTCTCCCTGACCCCCACCAGTCTAGTACATAATTCTCTCACTGACCCCCACCAGTCTAGAACATAACTCAACTCTCTCCCTGACCCCCACCAGTCTAAAACATAACGCAACTCTCTCCCTGACCCCCACCAGTCTAGAACATAACTCAACTCTCTCCCTGACCCCCACCAGTCTAGTACATAACTCAACTCTCTCCCTGACCCCCACCAGTCTAGTACATAACTCAACTCTCTCCCTGACCCCCACCAGTCTAGTACATAACTCACCTCTCTCGCTGACCCCCACCAGTCTAGAACATAACTCAACTCTCTCCCTGACCCCCACCAGTCTAGTACATAACTCTCTCCCTGACCCCCACGAGTCTAGTACATGACTCACCTCTCTCGCTGACCCCCACCAGTCTAGAACATAACTCAACTCTCTCCCTGACCCCACCAGTCTAGAACATAACTCAATTCTCTCCCTGACCCCCACCAGTCTAGTATAAAACTCAAATCTCTCCCTGACCCCCACCAGTCTAGTACATAACTCAACTCTCTCCCTGACCCACACCAGTCTAGTACATAACTCAACTCTCTCCCTGACCCCAACCAGTCTAGTAGATAACTCACCTCTCTCCCTGACCCCCACCAGTCTAGAACATAACTCAATTCTCTCCCTGACCCCCACCAGTCTAGTATATAACTCAACTCTCTCCCTGACCCCCACCAGTCTAGTACATAACTCAACTCTCTCCCTGACCCACACGAGTCTAGTACATAACTAAACTCTCTCCCTGTCCCCCACCAGTCTAGAACATAACTCAACTCTCTCCCTGACACCCACAACTCTAGTACATAACTAAACTCTCTCCCTGACCCCCACCAGTCTAGAACATAACTCAACTCTCTCCCTGACCCCCACCAGTCTAGAACATAATTCAACTCTCTCCCTGACCCCCACCAGTCTAGTACATAACTCCTCTCCCTGACCCCCACCAGTCTAGAACATAACTCAACTCTCTCCCTGACCCCCACCAGTCTAGTACATAACTCAACTCTCTCCCTGACCCCCACCAGTCTAGTACATAACTCAACTCTCTCCCTGACCCCCACCAGTCTAGTACATAACTCAACTCTCTCCCTGACCCCCACCAGTCTAGTACCATAACTCAACCTCTCTCCCTGACCCCCACCAGTCTAGTACATAACTCAACTCTCTCCCTGACCCCCACCAGTCTAGTACATAACTCAACTCTCTCCCTGACCCCCACCAGTCTAGTACATAACTCAACTCTCTCCCTGACCCCCACCAGTCTAGTACATAACTCAACTCTCTCCCTGACCCCAACCAGTCTAGTCCATAACTCACCTCTCTCCCTGACCCCCACCAGTCTAGTACATAACTCAATCTCTCCCTGACCCCCACCAGTCTAGTACATAACTCACCTCTCTCCCTGACCCCCACCAGTCTAGTACATAACTCAACTCTCTCCCTGACCCCAACCAGTCTAGTACATAACTCAACTCTCTCCCTGACCCCCACCAGTCTAGTACATAACTCAACTCTCTCCCTGACCCCCACCAGTCTAGTACATAACTCAACTCTCTCCCTGACCCCCACCAGTCTAGTACATAACTCAACTCTCTCCCTGACCCCACACCAGTCTAGTACATAACTAACTCTCTCCCTGACCCCCACCAGTCTAGTACATAACTCAACTCTCTCCCTGACCCCCACCAGTCTAGTACATAACTCTACTCTCTCCCTGACCCCCACATGTATTTCTACACACCCCATTTAGCCATACCCCTAGTTTAGCTGTATTTCTACACACCCCATTTAGCCATACCCTAGGTTTAGCTGTATTTCTAAGATTTGGTATGGGTACTCAGATCCTCAAAAGGTTCTACAGCTGCACCATCGAGAGCATCCTGACGGGTTGCAACACTCCCTGGTATGGCAACTGCTTGGCCTCTAACCACAAGGCACGACAGAGGGTAGTGCCTACGGCCCAGTACATCACTGGTGCCAAGCTTCCTGCCATCCAGGACTTCTGATTCCAGGCGGTGTCAGAAGAGGGCCCTAAAAATTGTCAGTGACTCCAGCCACCCTAGTCAGACTGTTCTCTCTGCTACCGCACGGCAAGTGGTACCGGTGCCCCAAGTCTAGGTTCAAGAGGCTTCTAAACAGCTTCTACCCCCAAGACATAAGACTCCTGAAAATTGTATCAAATGGCTTTACAGACTATTTGCATTGTCTCTCCCCCCCTCTTCTATGCTGCTGCTACTCTGTTATTATCTATGCATAGTCACTTTAACAACTCCACCTACATGTACATATTACTTATATAGCCTCCACATTGACTCTGTACATTGACTCGTCCGGTACCCCCGGCCCCCTGACCGCCGCCCCTGTATATAGCCTCCACATTGACTCGTCCGGTACCCCGGCCCCCCCCGTCGGACCCCTGTATATAGCCTCCACATTGACTCTGCTGACCGTCCGCCCCGTAGCCCCACGCTCGCTGGTACCCCGTATAGCCTCCACATTGACTCGTCCGGTACCCTGGCCCCCTGACCGCGGCCCCTGTATATAGCCTCCACATTGACTCGTCCGGTCCACCGGCCCCCCCCGTACCGGCCCCTGTATATAGCCTCCACATTGACTCTGTACATTGACTCTGTACCAGTACCCCTGTATATAGCCTCCACATTGACTCTGTACTGGTACCTCCTGTATAAAGCCTCCACATTGACTCTGTACCGGTACCCCTGTATATAGCCTCCACATTGACTCTGTACCGGTACCTCCTGTATATAGCCTCCACATTGACTCTGTACTGGTACCTCCTGTATATAGCCTCCACATTGACTCTGTACTGGTACCCCCTGTATATAGCCTCCACATTGACTCTGTACAGGTACCCCCTGTATAAAACCTCACTATTGTTATTTTACTGCTGCTATTTAATTACTTGTTACTTTTATCTCCTTTTTTAGGTATTTTCTTAAAACTGCATTGTTGGTTAAGGGCTTGTAAGTAAGCATTTCACTGTTGTATTCGGCGCATGTGACAAATAAAATATGATTTGATATAAACTAATCTGCAGAGGTTCACTTTTCCATGGAAGGGGAATGTGTGTTCACATGGGTGTTGTTGCACCATACCAACGATAAGCCTGTCTCCTCCATCACATCATGAAAGGTCATGTTGATGTTCATTTGTCGTCCTCCCCTCTCCCACTCTCTCAATTCAATTCAATTCAAAGGGGCTTTATTGGCATTGGAAACAGATGTTAACATTGCCAAGCAAGTGAATAAACAATCACAAACTGTTAACATTAAACACACAATTGTTTCAAAAGAGAAAGACATTTGAAATGTTACGTTATTAACTATGTAAAAAAACAAACACAATAAAACGAGTGTATCAGTCCTGACCTGTACAGGCCGTCGCTCAATACACTGTAAATGAAATATAAAACAGTCTCTAAATGAATATAAAGTAACTCACAGACGAATTCAACTACTTACACTTACTTACACAACCAGCTGGCTCCACTAGGGCCCTCTCAGCCAGCCGGCTCCACTAGGGCCCTCTCAGCCAGCTGGCTCCACTAGGGCCCTCTCAGCCAGCTGGCTCCACTAGGGCCCTCTCAGCCAGCTGGCTCCACTAGGGCCCTCTCAGCCAGCTGGCTCCACTAGGGCCCTCTCAGCCAGCTGGCTCCACTAGGGCCCTCTCAGCCAGCTGGCTCCACTAGGGCCCTCTCAGCTAGCTGAATCCACTAGGGCCCTCTCAGCTAGCTGGCTCCACTAGGGCCCTCTCAGCCAGCCGGCTCCACTAGGGCCCTCTCAGCCAGCTGGCTCCACTAGGGCCCTCTCAGTCAGCTGGTGTGTGTAGGAGAGTGTGACCTGTGTGAACAAAAAGTAGAAGTATAAATGTCAAGGGAAATGAACTAAAGTGATAAATCTAGTCCTAGGTTTTATTTACTGTGGTGTTTGTTCTCCACTGGTTAACCTGTTCTCATCACAACAGGTCACACATTCTGCTGCCATGATTGCACACTGTGGTATTTCACCTAACAGATACAGGAGATTGTCAATATTATATTTGTTTTCAAATTATTTTGGGGTCCTTGTAATCTGAGGGAAATATGTGTACCTTATATCGTTGTACATTTGGCAGGAGGTTAGGAAGTGCAGCTCAGTTTACATTTCATTTTGTGGGCAGTGGGCAAATAGCCTGTCATCTGTCTGCCTGTTTCAATCCTTTCTCAATAGCAAGGCTAAGCTCACTTCATTTGTACATTGTACATTTTCTACTCAGTTTTCTATGATGTAGTCTGCCACCGTGTAATGTCTGTTTAGGGCCAAATAGTATTGGGATTTTTATATTTTTGGGGAAAATACGTTTTTTTATCCGAGAGATATAAGAAAGATCAGGAAACAATTTTTTTTCTACATTTATTTAACCCCTTATTTGTGGAACTAAACTATCTCCATATATACTTCCATAAATGTGTTAAACTGGTACCAGGAGACCTTCAGGCGAGTCTTGTAAAGCTTGTGGACGTCCTAGATCATAACAACCTGTACGTGTTCCTGAGAGACTCACCTTTCCATAGTGGGGTCATGTTAGTGTGTCCTAGATCATAACAACCTGTACGTGTTCCTGAGAGACTCACCTTTCCATAGTGGGGTCATGTTAGTGTGTCCTAGATCATAACAACCTGTACGTGTTCCTGAGAGACTCACCTTTCCATAGTGGGGTCATGTTAGTGTGTCCTAGATCATAACAACCTGTACGTGTTCCTGAGAGACTCACCTTTCCATAGTGGGGTCATGTTAGTGTGTCCTAGATCATAACAACCTGTATGTGTTCCTGAGAGACTCACCTTTCCATAGTGGGGTCATGTTAGTGTGTCCTAGATCATAACAACCTGTACGTGTTCCTGAGAGACTCACCTTTCCATAGTGGGGTCATGTTAGTGTGTTGTCCAAACGGTTCTGACACTACAGACAGAAGTTGGCAGATGGACTGTATGACTTCAGACGATGCTTATGGGGTCGTAGAGCAAAACGGAGAACATCATCGTGTTCCTGAGTCTCATCTTTCCATAGTTTACAGGCCAAACTGATCGGACTTTACAGACATTTTTGTGAGGACACCCATTTTCTGATAGTTTCAAGGTCTGACAAACACAGCTCTAGCTCTGTGAACTTTCACCTCAGATGAGGAAAGGAGATATTGGTGGATGTGCTGGATTGAGATGCAAAACATTTCTCTAGTTTAAACAGATTGATTTTGATGGGGATTGTTCTTTAATGTTAATTAGATTTCTACAGGTTCACTGAAATGGTATTCTAAGGGTTAAATGGTATTCTAAGGGTTCAATTGTAAATGAAAAGAGCATCTACCAAACATGGATTGTGTGTGGAGGGGGTACAGAGATGTGGTAGTCATATAATAATCATGCTGTGGTCTACATTTTGTTCATCATCAAGCAGACCAGATCATTAGAGATGGTGGGAGAGCCTGTTAGGCTGTTTAAAATGGAAGAATATAATTTATATACTGTAGCATGAGACTAATACCTCTATATACATTTTAACAGGATTTGAGTGACGTTTTCTAAATAGTTTTCATAATTAAAATAAATATATATAATTCATTTTTCACTGAGACATCATGGCGTGTCCATCAATTTAAATCTTAACTTGTAACGAAAGTATAAATATGAAAAAATCAACAATGTATTGGACAGGCCTATGAGGTGTAAAGGTCTGGCTTTCCAAGACATTCTGTTCATCTGCAAGCAGACCTGGTGATTCTAGATGGTGGGAGAGCCTGTTATTTAAAATGGAAGAATATAACTTACTGTAGCCTATATAATGTAACAATGACAAGAATCCCTTCATATATACTGTAGTTTAAGGTTATTTTAGTGTCATAAAAAGTGTTCATTAAAACAAATCAGGATGTTTGGTGGATGGATTCAATGTAGATGTTCTGCTGTGTATCGAGGTGTTTATATGAAAGTTGTAGATTTGTAATTCTTTACAAGAGAAAGTTGTGGATTACTTTTCTTTGGGTGACCTCAGGCTTTGACAATTCAGCTAAGTGTTTAATAGGGATAGCCCCCTTTTTCCTTTAACTGCCTGTAGCTCAGGCCCTGAAGCAAGGATATGCATATTCTTGGTACCATTTGAAAGGATGTAGGAGAATATATCACAATAGACCTGGTAGAAGAAAATACAATGAAAAAACCAACCAATCTTTTTTTTACCACCATCTTTGAAATACAAGAGAAATGTCATAGTTCTAGCCATCACTCTGGTTGTAATTCTGATAGTGTACACAAGATGGCAGCAATGTATGTGCAAAGTTTCTGATGGATAACTTGAAGTATGACTGAACTACACGACTTTTAGTGTGAATTCTCCAGGTACATTTGGGCAAATCGTGAAGGAGACATTCACATTCATATAACATTTTTCTGCAAGAATATTGTCAAATCTGTATACTTGGACTTTGATTTCGCTTTTCCAGTATTAGTAGCCATATTATAAGTTCAACATTTGCGAACAACCAGTTTTCATAACTCTGAATATCCTTCTAATTTTTGTCAAAAAGAAAAAGGCATGCTGTCACAAAAGGTTAGCGCCTACATTTTGAGCCCAGCTCATTGGCTTTCTGGCTATCTTTGTTTGACCCCGATTGGTGCATATTTGACAAAGATACAGTTCTTCAAGTGATGGCAGCCCGCGTCATCGGCGTGCCATGAAGGCGTCGCTCACTAACCAAATATGGTGTCCTATAGCATATACTACAGCCCTAATGAAATAGTGAAGTCTTGTTACCTTCTAGGATCTCTGAGGAATAGATATGAACATAATTTGACCCGTTGAAACAACGTTTAGGGTGAGATTCCTTCCTTTGCAAATTGAACAAGTCGAAATACAAAATCGATCGTGCATGCTATATGGACCTTTTTAGGTTAAGAAAAATGATTATATCTAACAAAACGACACTTCATGTTTTCTCTGGGACCCTTTGGATGATAAATCAGAGCAAGATTTCAGAATGTAAGTACACATTTCACCTTCAGTGGTGAATTTATCAAACCTATCGTTCTGAAAAAGTGTTTTGCTGTTAGGAGCTCTCCTCAAACAATAGCATGGTCTTTTTTCGCCATAACAGCTACTGTAAATTGGACAGTGCAGTTATATTAACAAGAAGTTAAGCTTTCAGCCAATATAAGACACTTATATGTACCGACATTTGTTGTTTCTCTAAAATCTGCGATCGTGACACAAAATGCAGCATAATTTACAAGCTGCCTAAGCTACTTAGTCCTACAACTGTCACCTTATGTAACAGCTGATTTACTTAACAAAATATGTGGTCCAGGTGCCTTAGTGTTCCTATAAAAACCTGTGTCCAAACTCAGCATTAAATAGTATCTAATCAGAATAGTGTACAGAGATAAGTTATTACACCTATTGAAATGTAATGTGTTTTTTTTACTGTTTATTCTGTTGCATTAAAAAAGTCACTGTTGCCTATTAGATCAATATCAGTGTGAACACGTCTGATTGGACTAGATCCATGTTGAGGTGAGACACGTCTGATTGGACTAGATCCATGTTGAGGTGAGACCCGTCTGATTGGACTAGATCCATGTTGAGGTGAGACACGTCTGATTGGACTAGATCCATGTTGAGGTGAGCACACGTCTGATTGGACTAGATCCATGTTGAGGTGAGACCCGTCTGATTGGACTAGATCCATGTTGAGGTGAGGCCATTCCATAGGCCTATATTGCAGTAGTGGGTCTGTGGTTTTCTGTAAAACAAAATGGTTCTTTGGTTCTGGTCAGTTAAGATAATCAGAAATACTATGTAACATCCCCACTTTTAGAACCGACTAAAATTGACATGCTCACATGCAAACAAAAGACAATAATTCAATTGACCAAACAATAAAATTTTTGGACAAAATCATAAATGTTTTGAAATAAAACCAAACTTGTTGATCAAGTGTAGCAATTTGAATTGAAATGACCGTAAATCAACATTGCAGATGATAAAAGGCTTGAATTAAAGTTAAACATTTACTGGTTGTGATACAGTGCATTCAGAAAGTATTCAGACCACTTGACTTTTAACACATTTTGATATGTTACAGCCTTATTCCAAAATTGAATAAATAGTTTCCCCCCCCACAATCTACACACTATACACCATAATGACAAAGCAAAAACAGGGTTTTAGAAATGTTTGCCAATTTATGAAAAATAAACACCTGAAATAAACTCAGCAATAAAAGAAACGTCCCTTTTTCAGGACCCTGTCTTTAAATTATATATTTTTTTAATCCAAATAACTTCATTGTTGTCACGGTCATCGTATGAAAGGGACCAAGGCGCAGCGGGTTGAGTGCTCATCTTAACTTTTATTGTGAACACGACTAATAAACAAAACAATAAACGAACGAACAGTCTTGTAGGCTCACACAGCAGTACAAAGAACAACCTCCCACAAAGGGACAGGTAAAAACATGGCTACCTAAGTATGACTCTCAATCAGCAACAACGATGTACAGCTGTTCCTGATTGAGAGCCATACCAGGCCAACAAAGAAATACATAGATACATCATAGAAATACACAACATAGAACAATGACAAAAACCCCGGAATACATAAACCAAACACCCATCTACAAACACACACACCCCAACCATATAAAACAAATACCCCCTGCCACATCCTGACCAAACTATAATAACAAATAACCCCTTTACTGGTCAGGACGTGACAGTACTCCCCCCCCAAAGGTGCAGACCCCGGATGCACCTGACAAAAAAAAATAACTACAAAAATAAACCCCTTAAACTAAAGGGAGGGAAGGGAGGGTGGCTGCCGTCACCGACGGCTCCCGTGCTACACCCCCCCTCCCCAAACCTCCTACAGTGGAGGTGGCTCAGGCCTTAGTTCCCCACCTGACCAGTCCACCCCTACTGAATACCTTGGCCTGAAGCATGTCACTGTAGACCCTGGACTGTACTCTGGGAGCTCCGGACTGTAGGGCGATTCTGGGATCTCTGGACTGTAGGGCGACTCTGGGATCTCTGGACTGTAGGGCGACTCTGGGATCTCTGGACTGTAGGGCGACTCTGGGATCTCCGGACTGTAGGGCGACTCTGGGATCTCTGGACTGTAGGGCGACTCTGGGATCTCCGGACTGTAGGGCGACTCTGGGATCTCCGGACTGTAGGGCGACTCTGGGATCTCCGGACTGTAGGGCGACTCTGGGATCTCTGGACTGTAGGGCGACTCTGGGATCTCTGGACTGTAGGGCGACTCTGGGATCTCTGGACTGTAGGGCGACTCTGGGATCTCCGGACTGTAGGGCGACTCTGGGATCTCTGGACTGTAGGGCGACTCTGGGATCTCCGGACTGTAGGGCGACTCTGGGATCTCTGGACTGTAGGGCGACTCTGGGATCTCCGGACTGTAGGGCGACTCTGGGATCTCTGGACTGTAGGGCGACTCTGGGATCTCTGGACTGTAGGGCGACTCTGGGATCTCTGGACTGTAGGGCGACTCTGGCTGCGCCGGTTCCGGACTGTAGGGCGACTCTGGCCGCGCCGGTTCCGGACTGTAGGGCGACTCTGGCCGCGCCGGTTCCGGACTGTAGGGCGACTCTGGCCGCGCCGGTTCCGGACTGTAGGGCGACTCTGGGAGCTCCAGACTGTAGGCCGTCTCACTCGGTTCCGGACTGTAGGCCGACTCACTCGGTTCCGGACTGTAGGCCGACTCACTCGGTTCCGGACTGTAGGCCGTCTCACTCGGTTCCGGACTGTAGGCCGTCTCACTCGGTTCCGGACTGTAGGCCGTCTCACTCGGTTCCGGACAGTAGGCCGTCTCTCTTGGTTCCGGACAGTGCCCCCGGCCCAGCTCTCTCTTGGTTCCGGACAGTTGGCCGTCTCTCTTGGTTCCGGACAGTGGGCCGTCTCTCTTGGTTCCGGACAGTGGGCCGTCTCTCTTGGTTCCGGACAGTGGGCCGTCTCTATACGGGGCACTGTCGCCGGAAGCTCTGGACGAGGCACTGTTGCCGAACACTCTGGACGAGGCACTGTTGCCGGAAGTTCTGGACGAGGCACTCTTGCCGGAAGTTCTGGACGAGGCACTGTTGCCGGAAGTTCTGGACGAGGCACTGTTGCCGGACACTCTGGACGAGGTACTGTCGTCGGAAGCTCGGGACTGGGCTTACGCACTGGAAGCCTGGTGCGTGGTGCTGGTACTGGCGGTAACAGATTGGAGACACGCACCTCCGGGCTAGTGCGAGGAGCGGGAAAAGGATACACTGGGCCGTGAAGCATTACTGGCGGTCTGGAGCATACAACCCCTACGGCCTGAGTGCTCACTCGAGCATGACACTTGCGAGGGGCTGGAATCATTTTCATCGGACTGTTCGTGCGCATAGGCGAGATTGTGCGCACTTCCGCATAGTACGGTGCTCCTCTGATCCTCTGTTCCCCATAATAATCACGGATAGTTGGCTCAGGTCTATTGCCTGGCCTAGCCAAACTACCCGTGTGACCCCCAATTTTTTTGGGGGGGGGCTGCCTCTCCGGCTTCCTTGCCAGCCGAGTTCCCATATAATAATCCCGGTCTTCACTCCACCTTCACTGTTCCACCCTTGCTATTTCCACCTGTCTCCATGGGAGGCGATCCCTTCCAGCCTGGATTTCCTCCCATGTGTAGGATCCTTTACCCTCCAAGATGTCTTCCCAAGTCCAGTACTCCTTATAGTCCACCTGCTGCTCCTTTCTTCGCTGCTTGGTCCGTTGGTGGTAGGAGGTTCTGTCATGGTCGTCGTATGAAAGGGACCAAGGCACAGCGGGTTGAGTGCTCATCTTAACCTGTTAGGGCTAGGGGGCAGTATTGACACGGCTGGATAAAAAACGTACCCGATTTAATCTGGTTACTACTCCTGCCCAGTAACTAGAATATGCATATAATTATTGGCTTTGGATAGAAAACACCCTAGAGTTTCTAAAACTGTTTGAATGGTGTCTGTGAGTATAACATAACTCATATGGCAGGCAAAAACCTGAGAAGATTTCATGCAGGAAGTGGCCTGTCTGACAAGGTGTCATTCTTCTTGTCTCTGTTTATTGAAGAGTGAGGATCTTAGCTGTACCGTGACACTTCCTACGGCTGTCATAGGCTCTCAGAAGGCGGCAAAATGCTGAATCGTGGCTTTGCAGGCTCTGGCTGAAACAAAGTAGCGTGTTTGGGTAGTGGCTGGTTACAGTACTGTGAGACACAGGCTCGTGCCCGCGTCGACCGAAAGCTTTGTTTTCTTTCCTCTGTTTAGCTAAATGGAGATTCCCGGTCGGAATATTATCGCTTTTTTACGAGAAAAATGGCATAAAAATGGATTTTAAACAGCGGTTGACATGCTTCGAAGTACGGTAATGGAATATTTCGATTTTTTTTGTCACGAATTGCGCCATGCGCACGACCCTGATTTACCCTTTCAGATAGTGTCTGGAACGCACGAACAAAACGCCGCAATTTGGATATAACGATGGATTATTTTGGACCAAACCAACATTTGTTATTGAAGTAGCAGTCCTGGGAGTGCATTCTGACGAAGACAACAAAAGGTAATCAAACTTTTATAATAGTAAATCTGATTTTGGTGAAGGCTAAACTTGCCGGGTGTCTAAATAGCTAGCCCGTGATGGCTGGGCTATGTACTTAGAATATTGCAAAATGTGCTTTCACCAAAAGCTATTTTAAAATCGGACATATCGAGTGCATAGAGGAGTTCTGTATCTATAATTCTTAAAATAATTGTTATGCTTTTTGTGAACGTTTATCGTGAGTAATTTAGTAAATTGTTAGTAAATTCCCCGGAAGTTTGCGGGGGGTATGCTAGTTCTGAACGTCACATGCCAATGTAAAAAGCTGGTTTTTGATATAAATATGAACTTGATTGAACAAAACATGCATGTATTGTATAACATAATGTCCTAGGTGTGTCATCTGATGAAGATCATCAAAGGTTAGTGCTGCATTTAGCTGTCTTCTGGGTTTTTGTGACATTATATGCTAGCTTGAAAAATGGGTGTCTGATTATTTCTGGCTGGGTACTCTGCTGACATAATCTAATGTTTTGCTTTCGTTGTAAAGCCTTTTTGAAATCGGACAGTGTGGTTAGATTAACGAGAGTCTTGTCTTTAAATAGCTGTAAAATAGTCATATGTTTGAGAAATTGAAGTAATAGCATTTCTAAGGTATTTGAAAATCGCGCCACTGGATTAGACTGGCTGTTGCGTAGGTGGGACGAATTCGTCCCGCCTGCCCTAGAGAGGTTAACTTTTATTTTGAACACGACTAATAAACAAAACAATAAACGAACGAACAGTCTTGTAGGCTCACACAGCAGTAGAAAGAACAACCTCCCACAAAGGGACAGGTGTAAACATGGCTACCTAAGTATGACTCTCAATCAGCAACAACGATGTACAGCTGTTCCTGATTGAGAGCCATACCAGGCCAACAAAGAAATACACAACATAGATACATCATAGAAATACACAACATAGAAAAATGACAAAACCCCTGGAATACATAAACCACACACCCCTCTACAAACACACACACACCCCGAACCATATAAAACACGTCCTGACCAAACTATAATAACAAATAACCCCTTTACTGGTCAGGACGTGACAATTGTAAAGGATTTAAACTCTGTTTCCCATGCTTGTTCAATGAACCATAAACAATTAACCTGTTATGGCTAGGGGGCAGTATTTTCACGGCTGGATAAAAAACATACCCGATTTAATCTGGTTACCACTCCTACCCAGTAACTAGAATATGCATATACTTATTACATATGGATAGAAAACACCCTAAAGTTTCTAAAACTGTTTGAATGGTGTCTGTGAGTATAACAGAACTCAAATGGCAGGTCAAAACCTGAGAGATTCCTTTACAGGAAGTGGCCTGTCTGACCATTTCTTGAACTTCTTTTCCATCTCTATCTTTTACTAAGGATCTCTGCTCTAACGTGACACTTCCTACGTCGTCCATAGGCGCTCAGAGCCCGGGAAAAAACAGAATGTCGTCATCCCAGCCCCAGGCTGAAACACATTATCGCCTTTCTCAAGTGGCCGATCAAGGGACTCTGGGCTTAGGCGCGTGACCCGACTGCCCCCGCCTTTGTGATTTTTTCCTCTGTTTGCCGAAAAGGAGATTCCCTGTCGGAATATTATCACTTTTCTACGAGACAAATGGCGTAAAAATTGATTTTAAACAGCGGTTGACATGCTTCGAAGTACGGTAATGGAATATTTAGAATTTTTTTGTCACGAATTGCGCCATGCGCACGACCCTTCTTTACCATTTTGGATAGTGTCTGGGACGCACGAACAAAACGCCGCTATTCGGATATAACGATGGATTATTTTGGACCAAACCAACATTTGTTATTGAAGTAGCAGTCCTGGGAGTGCATTCTGACGAAGACAACAAAAGGTAATGAAACTTTTATAATAGTAAAGCTGATATTGGTGAGTGCTAAACTTGCCGGGTGTCTAAATAGCTAGCCCGTGATGCCTGGGCTATGTACTTAGAATATTGCAAAATGTGCTTTCACCAAAAAGCTATTTTCCAATTTGTAAGTCGCTCTGGATAAGAGCGTCTGCTAAATGACTTAAATGTAAATGTAATGTAAAATCGGACATATCGAGTGCATAGAGGAGGTCTGTATCTATAATTCTTAAAATAATTGTTATGCTTTTTGTGAACGTTTATCGTGAGTAATTTAGTAAAATGTTAGCGAATTCCCCGGAAGTTTGCGGGGGGTATGCTACTTCTGAACGTCACATGCTAATGTAAAAAGCTGGTTTTTGATATAAATATGAACTTGATTGAACAAAACATGCATGTATTGTATAACATAATGTCCTAGGATTGTCATCTGATGAAGATCATCAAAGGTTAGTGCTGCATTTAGCTGTGGTTTGGGTTTATGTGACATTATATGCTAGCTTGAAAAATGGGTGTCCGATTATTTCTGGCTGGGTACTCTGCTGACATAATCTAATGTTTTGCTTTCGTTGTAAAGCTTTTTTGAAATCGGACAGTGTGGTTAGATTAACGAGAGTCTTGTCTTTAAAATGGTGTAAAATAGTCATATGTTTGAGAAATTGAAGTAATAGCATTTCTAAGGTATTTGAATAACGCGCCACGGGATTCCACTGGCTATTACGTAGGTGGGACTATTTCGTCCCACCGACCCTAGAAAGGTTAAACAAATGAGCAGAGAATCATATGAAAGTAAACTGAAAATGTGCTGAAAGTTTAGAAAAAACTGCCTTTTTGATGAGAGCAGAGCAGCAGCAGATGATGAGGGTCAAGTGTGTGGTGTGTGTGTGTGTGTGTGTGTGTGTGTGTGTGTGTGTGTGTGTGTGTGTCTTTGTTGTGTTGGTTTGGGATTTGTGTGTCAATGTAGTGTGTGATTGAGTGTGTATATAGTGTGAATATATAGTATTGTATATATAGTGTGAATATATAGTATTGTATATATAGTGTGGATGTAGTATTGTATATAGAGTGTGGATATAGTATTGTATATATAGTGTGTATATAGTGTGAATGTATAGTATTGTGTATATAGTGTGAATATATAGTACTGTATATATAGTGTGAATATATAGTATTGTATGTATAGTGTGTATATAGTTTGAATATATAGTATTGTATATATAGTGTGTATATAGTGTGAATATATATTATTGTATATAGTGTGTATATAGTGTGAATAAATAGTATTGTATATATAGTGTGTATATAGTGTGAATATATAGTGTGTATATAGTGTAAATATATAGTATTGTATATATAGTGTGTATGTAGTGTGAATATATAGTATTGTATATATAGTGTGTATATAGTGTGAATATATAGTATTGTATATATAGAGTGTATATATATTATTATGAGTGAGTGTGTATATATAGTATTGTGAGTGTATGTAGGGTCAGTGCAGATAGTCCAGGTAAACATTAATTAATGTTATATTAATGTTATATTAGTTAATCTTATGACTATTTAGCAGGGTTAGAGTTAGGGTTACCAGAGTTCATAGGGGAAACTTCACTATGTTAACAACTATTAACCATGCTGGCACTCCAGGCACTGCCCCCTAGGGGTGGGATGTGGGTACTGGAAATGGACTGTCTGACTGTGGCCTAAGCTTCAGGGTTTTACCTCGGTAAAGACCAGGATCAGCTTCCCCAACCCCAAGGTCATGGCAAGAAGGGATCCAGCTATTGTCAAATTAACATCAAAAGGTGATCTTTTTAGCATTTTAGCTAATCCTAACCCTTTTCCTAACCTTAACCTAATTCTCCTAACCTGCTATGAAAAGTGAAATATGACGTTTATCTGACAAAAGATGGATCCCTTTTAGCCATGACCGAACCCCAAACCTATCCTTAACCACTTGTTGAGAAAAAGCAAAACTGACCCAAGATCAGCATCGAGGTGCAACTTCCCCCAACTCCCTTGGGTGGCCTAACCACTTACCTCCCTCTATTCTGTACCTAACAACAGAGTATATTATTATTATAGATAGATAACCACTTACCTCCCTCTATTCTGTACCTAACAACAGAGTATATTATTATTATAGATAGATAACCACTTACCTCCCTCTATTCGGTACCTAACAACAGAGTATATTACTATCAACACATTACGAGCAGACAGACAGAACTACTTCTCACCCCTCCACTCTCTCCCTGAGTCCAGGCCCCAGACAGACAGACAGACAGACAGACAGACAGACAGACAGACAGACAGACAGACAGACAGACAGACAGACAGACAGACAGACAGACAGACAGACAGAACTACTAGTCACCCCTCCACTCTCTCCCTGAGTCCAGGCCCCAGAAGACAGAACAGCAACACCATCAGAACTATAGCAGTCTTCATTCTGAAATGACTCTGGTCTTCTTCAGAAGTAGTGCAGTAGTCTACAGGGTTCAGAACTCACCTTTTTAAACACTTCTTATCAATCACATCATGAGGTTTCACATGTGTTTGGTTACATAGTGCCCAATGTTCTGCTTAGTGATAAAACAGCAAACATTAAGAGTGTTTACTTGTCAGACCCACATATATAATAAATATACTATAATATACTATATTCATATGCTTTTAGTACTCACACATGAATCAGATCATGTATGCAGGTCATGTGTTGTTTTGAGCCAGCAGTAAAAACACACTGACAGGACAGTTCCTCTTATGACCACTAGGTGGTAATCTGGTGTCACAGACGCAGGACTGTAGACTAGAAAGAAGCATTGCACCAATTATCTCTCCTTTCTCCTAAAGTGTGCACTTGTTCCCTTCCACTGAAATGACTGGTACACTAAATATGGTGGAAAAACCCACTTGATAACAGAAGGAATAGTCCCGTGGGAAACAAACAGTACCTCCTCTCCCATTCTCCCATCCTCCTCTCCTCTCTCTCCTCCTCTCCCCTCTCCCTTTTCTCCCCCCTCCGATCTTCTCCTCTTCTCCCCCTTCCCTCTCCTCTTCTCTCCCTCCCCTCTCCTCTTCTCCCCCTCTCCTCTTCTCCCCACCCTCCTCTCCTGTTCTCCCCTTCTCCACTCTCTCCTCTTCTCTCCCCCTCTCCTCTTCTCCACACTCTCCTTTTCTCTCCCCCCTCTCCATTTCTCCCCCGGTCCTCTCCTTTTCTCCCCCCTCTCCTCTCCTATTCTCCCCCTCTCTTCTTCTCCCTCTCTCTTCTCCCTTCTCTCCTCTCCTTTTCTCCCCCCTCTCCTCCCCCCTCTCCTCTTCTCCCCCCTCTCCTCTTCTCCCCCCATGGCTCCCCTCTTCTCCCCCTTTCCCCTTCTTCTACCTCCCCTGACTTTATATAATATAAATTAAAGGATGGGAGGGAGACAGAGAGGGGGGAGGGGAAGGGGAGTAGAGTAGAGAGGGAGGAGGGGGGAGATGGGAGAGAAAGAATATATTTTTATAACTGACTTATCAACAGTGATGTCATCATAACCAGTAACCTTTTCCTCTCTTGTCCCAGCCCAGCCTGACCCTGACATATAGCATCAGACCTGTTGAGTTGACTTGGGTAACAGACCTCTAGCTTCTACACCACATCCCCCCTTCTCCTGCTCTAACATGAGACCTCATCAGTACTCATTTTGGGTGCTGGTACTGTTTATATTTAGGTGCTGGAACATTAAGCCAATATTCTATAAGAGGTGAACTCAAGCAGTAGAAAGTTAGAGGTGATATTATAGAACACTATGTGAAACGTTGCTGCTCTGTCAGCAGTTTCCTGTGGAGTTTTTTTAACAGATCAGTTTGCTGTACTGTGTTCAACCACTGATCCAAGATAAGTTGCTAAGAAGTTTATCTCACATCAAGACGTAATGAACTAATGACAGAGAAGTCATATAGCCGAGCAGTATGGTCCACTCTTCAGTCCACTCATGACAGTGGACCTGTATAGCTCAGTGGAGACCCAGTTAGAGACTGATATGATACCTGCTGGGCTATTGATGATCCTGTTCTGGGGCACAGGTATGATGCTGTTATACTGATATCCACTTGTGACATATGTTTTAATATTGTTAATATATTATAATTTGCAGGGCTAGTAAAATAAAAATCTGTCTCAAAGCAGGACAATGACGTGATCACCTGTAAATATAATTCTCCATCTGGGGACCTTTTTTCTATTTTGTCCTCTGCTTTGTGAGTGATGATGTCACAGACTCAGGTCTGTTCAAAAGCTGGAGGTCTGTGACCTGAGTCAAGATCAACAAGCCTGATGCTGTATGTCAGAGAGAGAGAGAGAGAGAGAGAGAGAGAGGGGGGAGTAGAGAGGAGTAAAGATGAGCAGAGAGAGAGGGAGGAGAGAGGGGGTGGGGATGGCAGAGGAGAGAGTAGTGGAGAGAGAGGAGAGGAGGAGACATAGCATTGCCGGGGGAAGTAGGGGTTTTAATGTAGCAGAGGGTGCTGGGTATTTTTTGGGGGCTGAGGGTGCTGTGTAATTAAGGGTGCTGAGATTGCTGGGTGTAATGGGTGGTGGGTGCTGGGTGGTGGGTGCTGGGTGGTGGGTGCTTGGGTCGTGGTGGTGGGTGCTGGGTGGTTGGTGCTGGGCAGTGGGTGCTGGGTTGTGGGTGCTGGGTGGTGGGTGGTGGGTGCTGGGTAGTGGGTGCTTAGTGGTGGGCAGAAGTGCTGGGTGGTGGGTGCTGGGGTAGTAGAGTGGTGGGTGCTGGGTGGTGGGTGCTGGGGTAGTAGAGTGGTGGGTGCTGAGTGATGGGTGCTGGGTGGTGGGTGCTGGGTGGTGGGTGATGGGTACTGGGTGGTGGGTGCTGGGTGGTGGGTGCTGGGGACTGGGTGGTGGGTGCTGGGTGGTGGGTGCTGGGTACTGGGTGATGGGTGCTGGGTACTGGGTGGTGGGTGTTGGGTGCTGGGGTAGTAGAGTGGTGGGTGCTGAGTGATGGGTGCTGGGTGGTGGGTGATGGGTACTGGGTGGTGGGTGCTGGGTGGTGGGTGCTGGGTACTGGGTGCTGGGTGGTGGGTGCTGGGTACTGGGTGATGGGTGCTGGGTACTGGGTGGTGGGTACTGGGTGCTGGGTGGTGGGTGTTGGGTGCTGGGTGGTGGGTGCTGGGTGATGGGTGCTGGGTGGTGGGTGCTGGGTGGTGGGTGCTGGGTGCTGGGTGGTGGGTGCTGGGTGCTGGGTGGTGGGTACTGGGTGGTGGGTGGTGGGTACTGGGTGGTGGGTGTTGGGTACTGGGTGGTGGGTGCTGGGTGATGGGTGCTGGGTGCTGGGTGACGGGTGGTGGGTGATGTGTGTTGGGTGGTGGGTGCTGGGTGGCGGGTGCTGGGTGGTGGGTGCTGGGTGCTGGGTGGTGGGTGCTGGGTGGTGGGTGCTGGGTGGCGGGTGCTGGGTGGTGGGTGCTGGGTGGCGGGTGCTGGGTGGTGGGTGCTGGGTGGTGGGTGCTGGGTGGTGGGTGCTGGGTGGTGGGTGGTGGGTGACGGGTGGTGGGTGGTGGGTGATGGGTGGTGGGTGATGGGTGGTGGGTGCTGGGGTGGTGGGGTGCTGGGTGGTGGGTGCTGGGTGGTGGGTGGTGGGTGATGGGTGCTGGGTCTCCCCCCTCCAGTGTATCTGAGTTGATTCCATTGTGACGAGGCACCGTGATAAAGTCACTCTCACTAAACTGGAAATGTACTGGAATACAACTTTTAGATCGCAAAAATGTTTATTATACACATCAGATTTTAATCATTGTGTCATAACTATTGAGGTCTTCTCTCGAACGAGCCATTGATCATATTTTTGAGATATTCCTGCCTTTAGAAATGTGTAATTTAATGGAGAGTCTAGCACGTTTCTCCTATTTGTCTGCCTCTATAGTCCAGGGTGCATTGCATGGTGCCTTTGCCAGAGATATTATAAAAAGGAGATAGGAATCCAATGAATAATGATATGTATAATGGCCCACATAGCAGACTGTCGACCAATCGCGTTCACGTTGTCATGCAGTATCACGTGGTTGCTAAGCTAATCCTCACCAATCCCTTCTCAAATTCATTTTATATGTCAAGAAACGTCCCTATTTTCTTTTTTTCGTTGTGAAATCTGTTGATTTCTGTTGATTTCACATGAGATTTCACAACAATTTTCCATGTTGCTACCAACCTTATTATAACGTTAAAATTAAACATTTGTTAAAAAAAATTATTGTTCTCACATATTAGTCTCACATATCAACTACAAAATCCACAATGCAATGTTTTCTCTATGGGAAGATTTCTACAACGATTTTCCATCTTGCTACCAACCTTATTATAATGCCAAAATGAAACATTTGCTTACAGAAATGATTGTTCTGACATACTAGTGTTATTTAACACTGTAAAGTAAAGGAATGAGTAGTTTTGGGTGGATTTTTACTTTAATGTGCAGATTTTCCTTTTGTATTTCATGATTTTCTTCATTCTTTGGTCGAGTCTATTTGTCGTTACGCGTCCTTGTCGATTGTAGTTCTAAGTAATTCCTTTGATATGTTCCTTTTAGTTCAATACATGTGTAGGATTTATCTGCCATAGTTTACATTCACAGTCAGCTGTTTTATGCTCCGGTTAGTTTCACATTGATGTGGGTATTTGAAGTCAGCCTTTGAAGCTTGTATTAAAGATCTATTTCATTGTACTGATCCACCAGTAGACTAAATTAGTCAATGTAGCCTATATGTGATGAGGTTGAGTAGTACATTGTACACTACATTCCACAGACCTTTACAACTTCTTAGGGATCAAATCCCTTTATGGCAGAGCGCCAAATTCAAATTAAATTACAAAAAATATTTTACTTTCATGAAATCACAAGTGTAATACATAAAAATAAAGCTTAACTTCTTGTTAATCCAGCCACCATGTCAGATTTCAAAAAGACTTTATGGCGAAAGCAAACTATGTGATTATCTGGACAGCACCCCATCATACAAATGCATGACAAACATTTTTCAACCAGGGAGGTGCGACACGAAAGTCAGAAATAACGATATAATTCATGCCTTACCTTTGAAGATCTTCTTCTGTTGGCACTCCAAAATGTCCCAGAAACATCACAAATGGTCCTTTTGTTCGATTAATTCCTTCTTAATATCCCCAAAAGGTCAATTTTTGCGGCGCGTTTGATTCAGAAATACACCGGTTCCAACTCGCCCAACATGACTACAAATTATCTAGTAAGTTACCTGTAAACTTGGTCCAAACATTTCAAACAACTTTCCTAATCCATCCTTAGGTATCCTAAAACATAAATAATCGATAAAATTTAAGATGGAATATACTGTGTTCAATAGCGGATAAAAACAAAGTGTAGCGAGCTCCAGGTCACGCGCAAAATACAATATGAGTCCACTTGGCTTGACACTCACAGAGAACAGCCGTACTTATTCATTTCTCTAAAGAAAAACATCAACTCATTTCTAAAGACTGTTGACATCTAGTGGAAGCCATAGAAACTGCAACCAGGTTCCTGATAAATGTAGTTTCCCATAGAAAATGAATTGAAAACACAGTGACCTCAATTTGTTTTTTTTCCCTGGATGGTTTTTCCTCTGGGTTTTGCCTGCCAAATCAGTTCTGTTATACTCACAGACATTATTCAAACTGTTTTAGAAACTTCAGAGTGTTTCTATCCAAATCTACTAATAACATGCATATCCTAGCTTCTGGGCCTGAGTAGCAGGCAGTTTACTTTGGGCATGCTTTTCATCCGGATGTGAAAATACTGCCCCCTAGCCCTAAGAGGATTTAAACTTAATATAAACCTAATATTGCAGTGATAATTAATGTCTGGAGGCATTTTTGCTAGTTTTTGCTGTACTCCAAATAGTATTTTACAGTTTTTAAGTACAGTAAATTATCAGGTGGGGGGATTTCTACAAACCCCATTTAGCCATACCCTAGGTTTATCTGTATTTCTACACACCCCATTTAGCCATAGCCTAGGTTTAGCTGTATTTCTACACACCCCATTTAGCCATACCCTAGGTTTAGCTGTATTTCTACACACCCCATTTAGCCATACCCTAGGTTTAGCAGTATTTCTACACACCCCATTTAGCCATACCCTACGTTTAGCTGTATTTATACACACCCCATTTAGCCATACCCTAGGTTTAGATGTATTTATACACACCCCATTTAGCCATACCCTAGGTTTAGCATGTATTTCGAAACACCCTATTTAGCCATACCCTAGGTTTAGCAGTATTTCTACAGCCCCAAACATCATAATGTGGCTATGGGACAGAAGAGCAGAGGGGAGATGGAGAGAGAGGGAGATGTCAACAGAGATAGGTCTGACAGACTAACATGCAGTTAACTCAATATCTTTTCATTACTGACTTCTCACCAGTGATGTCATCATAACCAGTAACCTTTTCAACTCTTGGTCCGGCTCAGCTTGACCCTGACCTCTGAAATTAATGATTTAAAAAAACAGACGAAAGCAAATGTATTTAATTAGATATAAACTGATCTGCAAAGTGAGTTACACATTTGCATTGAAGGGAATGTACACTACATGACCAAAAGTATGTGGACACCTGCTCATGTAACATCTCATTCCAAAATCATGGTCATTAATATGGAGTTGGTCCCCCTTTGCTGCCATAACAGCCTCCATTCTTCTGGGAAGGATTTCCACTAGATGTTGGAACATTGCTGCCAGGACTTGCTTCCATTCAAACACAAGAGCATTAGTGAGGTTAGGCGATTAGGCCTGGATCGCAGTCGACGTTTCAGTTCATCCTGTGGTGTACAGCAGGTCAGCCACCAGGGGGAGACTCGTCGAGGCCTGGTAACAGATGGAGTATACATCACGAGGCGATGGCTCCATCTGCTGGACGTGCCAGGTCTCGACGGGTTCTCCGGCCAGGACTAATTGGGGCTGTTTGGGGGTTGGTGAGTAATCAAGGGCTGATTGCTCACCAGCTGTGCAAGGCCCATAAAGCTGCCAGAAAGGCAGCACACAGAGACAGTGGGGAGGAAAGGACTGCTGTATATTTGGGGAAGGTTACAGAGGTAACAGGAATGAGTGCAGTTTTGATCCCGAGTGGATACAGCAAAACCCGGAGCCCAGAAGACGGTCTCCCGGAGATCCGTTTCTATCCTTTTCTTTTTTGATTTACTATTGAAATGACCATCCTTGAAACAGAGCTAATCCTTCTCTGTCCGTGTCTGATCCATTTTGACCAAACCCCCAGGTCTGCCACAATCCCTTAAGGCATTCAATGGGTTTTAGGTCAGGGCTCTGTGCAGGCCAGTAAAGTTCTACCACATCGATCTCAACAAACTATTTCTGTATGGACCTCGCTTTGTGTACAGGGGGCATTGTCATGCTGAAACAGGAAAGGGCCTTCCCAAAGTGTTGCCACAAAGTTGGAACCACAGAATAGTCTAGAATGTCATTGTATGCTGTAGCGATTAGTTTTCCCTTCAATGGAACTAAGGGGCCTAACCCGATCCGTTAAAAACAACCCCAGACCATTATTCCTCCTCCACCAAACTTTACAGTCAGCACTATGCATTGGGGCAGGTAGCGTTCTCCTGGCATCTGCCAAACCCAGGTTTGTGGTTCGGACTGCTAGATGGTGAAACGTGATTCATCACTCCAGAGAACGCGTTTCCACTCCAGCCTACGCGTGGCATTGCACATGGTGATCTTAGGCTTGTGTGCTGCTGCTCTGCTATAGAAACCCATTTCATGAAGCTCCAGACAAACAGTTCTTGTGCTGAAGTTGCTTCCAGAGGAAGTTTGGAACTCAGTAGTGAGTGTTGCAACCGAGGACTGATGATTTTTATGCGCGATGCACTTCAGCGGTCCTGTTCTGTGAGCTTGTGTGAGCTACCACTTCGCGGCTAAGCCACTGCTGCTACTAGACATATCCACTTCACAATAACAGCCCTTACAGTTGACCGGGGCAGCTAAAGCAGGGTACAAATGATGAACTGACTTGTTGGAAAGGTAGCATACTATGATGGTGCCATGTTGATTGTCACTGAGTTCTTCAGTAAGGCCATTCTACAGTCAATGTTTGTCTATGGAGATTGCATGGCGGTGTGCTCAATTTTATTCACAGGTCATGAACAGGTGTGGCTAAAATAGCCAAATCCACTCATTTGAATGGGTGTCTACATGCTTTTGTATATAGTGTAAGGTGTAGCTGGGTCGGCCCGTCCTCCACCAACCCAACACATCCCACTCAGCTTTAGGATCTTATTGAAACATTCATTATTGGTTTCAGGTGTGTTAGGTCAAGGCCAGAGTGACAACCCACAGGACAGCAGACCACCAGGACAGGACTGAACAACCCAACAGCTATTGAAACATGAAGTGGTCATCTTTTAATACAGACTGCTTTTGTCGTACAGTATTCCATATAAGGCATCCTGACCTCATGAAAGTTGACCAGTAAATCAAATCCAGTGATACATAACGAGACATTTCTGCCATCCATTGTGACATTGTTGGAGGATAACCAACCTTCCAATTAATGATAATGCATTTCTCAGCCTCTATAAATGGTTGGTTACACAGTTTCTTCTGATAACAGTCTCTGGTATCAACATTTCCAAGCCAACAAATACAGGGAGAATCTGTAGAATTCAGCCAGAATTCACAAGACAATAACATACGCAAATATGTCCCCTTTTGTGGATGGGGGGGGGTTAATCAACCACAAGGCTACCTTGGTCCTAACTGTCACAGGTTACGTTGGTCCAAACTCCCCCTCTCCTCTTCTCCCCATCTCCTTTTCTCCCCTTCTACCCTTCTCCCCCTCTCCTCTTCTCCCCCTCTCCTCTTCTTCCCCTCTACCCTTCTCCACACTCTACCCTTCTCCCCCTCTCCTCTTCTCCCCCTCTCCTCTTCTCCCCCTCTCCTCTTCTTCCCCTCTACCCTTCTCCACACTCTACCCTTCTCCCCCTCTCCTCTTCTCCCCCTCTCCTCTTCTCCCCCTCTCCTCTTCTTCCCCTCTACCCTTCTCCACACTCTACCCTTCTCCCCCTCTCCTCTTCTCCACACTCTCCTCTTCTACCCTTCTCTCCCTCTCCTCTTCTCCCCCTCTCCTCTTCTCCACACTCTCCTCTTCCACCCCTCTCCTCTTCTACCCCTCTCCTCTTCTCACCCTCTACCCTTCTCCCCCTCTCCTGTTCTCCCCCTCTCCTTTTCTCCCCCTTTCTCCCCTTCTCCCCATCTCCTGATCTCATTCTCCCTCCCATTTATATAATATGCATTAGAAGAGGGGAGGGAGGGAGACGAGAGTAATGATCAGAGCCAGAGCGAGGGGAGGGAAGGGGGAGGACCAGATGGAGGAGGGGGGAGAGTGAAAAAATAATTTTATCACTGACTTCTCATTCACCAGGGATGTCATCATAACCAGTAACCTGTTCCTCTCTTGTCCCAGCCTGACCCTGACATATAGCATCAGACCTGTTGAGTTGACTTGGGTAACAGACCTCTAGCTTCTACACCACATCCCCCCTTCTCCTGCTCTAACATGAGACCTCATCAGTACTCATTTTGGGTGCTGGTACTGTTTATATTTAGGTGCTGGAACATTAAGCCAATATTCTATAAGAGGTGAACTCAAGCAGTAGAAAGTTAGAGGTGATATTATAGAACACTATGTGAAACGTTGCTGCTCTGCCAGCAGTTTCCTGTGGAGTTTTTTTAACAGATCAGTTTGCTGTAGTGTGTTCAACCACTGATCCAAGATAAGTTGCTAAGAAGTTTATCTCACATCATTGAGCTGAGTCAAGATCAACAAGTCCAACACTATATGCCAGGAAGAGAGAGAGTACTAGAGAGAGAGATGAGCAGAGAGAGAGAGAGAGAGAGAGGGAGGAGAGAGAAGGGGTGGGGAGAGCAGAGGACAGGAGGGGACAGAGGAGGGAAGGGGAGAGAGGAGGGGAGGGGAGGGAGGTGGGTAAGGGAGAGAAAAGGAGAGGGGAGAGGGAGATTTGTGGGGGAAAGAGAAAGAGAGAGAAGCGGAGGTTAGAGAGAAGGTGAGGGGAGAGAGATAATTGTGGAGGAGTGAGAAAGAGAGAGAAGGGGAGTGGAGAGAGAAGGGGAGGGGAGAGAGATTTGTGGATGAGAGAGAAAGAGTAAGGGAAGTGTTCCACTAGGGCCCTCTCAGCCAGCTGGCTCCACTAGGGCCCTCTCAGCCAGCTGGCTCCACTAGGGCCCTCTCAGCCAGCTGGCTCCACTAGGGCCCTCTCAGCCAGTGGCTCCACTAGGGCCCTCTCAGTCAGCTGGCTCCACTAGGGCCCTCTCAGCCAGCTGGCTCCACTAGGGCCCTCTCAGTCAGCTGGCTCCACTAGGGCCCTCTCAGCCAGCTGGCTCCACTAGGGCCCTCTCAGCCAGCTGGCTCCACTAGGGCCCTCTCAGTCATCTGGCTCCACTAGGGCCCTCTCAGCCAGCTGGCTCCACTAGGGCCCTCTCAGTCATCTGGCTCCACTAGGGCCATCTCAGCCATCTGGCTCCACTAGGGCCCTCTCAGTCAGCTGGCTCCACTAGGGCCCTCTCAGCCAGCTGGCTCCACTAGGGCCCTCTCAGTCAGCTGACTCCACTAGGGCCCTCTCAGCCAGCTGGCTCCACTAGGGCCCTCTCAGCCAGCTGGCTCCACTATGGCCCTCTCAGTCAGCTGGCTCCACTAGGGCCCTCTCAGCCAGCTGGCTCCACTAGGGCCCTCTCAGTCAGCTGGCTCCACTAGGGCCCTCTCAGCCAGCTGGCTCCACTAGGGCCCTCTCAGCCAGCTGGCTCCACTAGGGCCCTCTCAGTCATCTGGCTCCACTAGGGCCCTCTCAGCCAGCTGGCTCCACTAGGGCCCTCTCAGTCATCTGGCTCCACTAGGGCCATCTCAGCCATCTGGCTCCACTAGGGCCCTCTCAGTCAGCTGGCTCCACTAGGGCCCTCTCAGCCAGCTGGCTCCACTAGGGCCCTCTCAGTCAGCTGACTCCACTAGGGCCCTCTCAGCCAGCTGGCTCCACTAGGGCCCTCTCAGCCAGTGGCTCCACTAGGGCCCTCTCAGTCAGCTGGCTCCACTAGGGCCCTCTCAGCCAGCTGGCTCCACTAGGGCCCTCTCAGTCAGCTGGCTCCACTAGGGCCCTCTCAGCCAGCTGGCTCCACTAGGGCCCTCTCAGCCAGCTGGCTCCACTAGGGCCCTCTCAGTCATCTGGCTCCACTAGGGCCCTCTCAGCCAGCTGGCTCCACTAGGGCCCTCTCAGTCATCTGGCTCCACTAGGGCCATCTCAGCCATCTGGCTCCACTAGGGCCCTCTCAGTCAGCTGGCTCCACTAGGGCCCTCTCAGCCAGCTGCCTCCACTAGGGCCCTCTCAGCCATCTGGCTCCACTAGGGCCCTCTCAGTCAGCTGGTGTCTGTAGGAGAGTGTGAGCTGTGTGAACAAAAAGTAGAAGTATAAATGTCAAGGGAAATGAACTAAAGTGATAAATCTAGTCCTAGGTTTTATTTACTGTGGTGTTTGTTCTCCACTGGTTAACCTGTTCTCATCACAACAGGTCACACATTCTGCTGCCATGATTGCACACTGTGGTATTTCACCTAACAGATAAAGGAGCTTGTCAATATTATATTTGTTTTCAAATTATTTTGGGGTCCTTGTAATCTGAAAGAAATATGTGTCTGTTATATCGTCGTACATTTGAAAGGAGGTTAGGAAGTGCAGTTCGTTTCCACCTCATTTTGTGAGCAGTGGTCACATAGCCTGTCTTCTCTCTGCCTATGGCGACCTCTCTCAATAGCAAGGCTATGTTCACTGAATCTGTAAATTGTCACTTTTTTTCTCAGTTTTCTATCAGTCATGGTGGGCAGCTAGTTTGCCATCATTTATGTATGTTTGGTTATAATTTGTTTGGGCCAGACTGTCTGAGTGCTGTGCTGAGGATTTGTTGGGTTAGTAGTGGTTTGTGAACTTAGCTTCAGGACCAGCTGGATGAAGGGACTTTTCTCTATGTTCATCTCTTGGCATTTCAGTGCTGGTCTCTTGTTTTGAGGTGGTTTAGAAATTGATGTCTTGTTTCTGGATATTAATTAGTGATGGATATTAATTAGTGATGGATATTAATTAGTGATGGCTATTAATTAGTGATGGCTATTAATTAGTGATGGATATTAATTAGTGATGGATATTAATTAGTGATGGATATTAATTAGTGATGGCTATTAATTAGTGATGGATATTAATTAGTGATGGATATTAATTAGTGATGGATGTTAATTAGTGATGGCTATTAATTAGTGATGGCTATTAATTAGTGATGGATATTAATTAGTGATGGCTATTAATTAGTGATGGCTATTAATTAGTGATGGCTATTAATTAGTGATGATATTTATTAGTGATGGATATTAATTAGTGATGGATATTAATTAGTGATGGATATTAATTAGTGATGATATTTATTAGTGATGGATATTAATTAGTGATGATATTTATTAGTGATGGTATTAATTAGTGATGGTATTAATTAGTGATAGATATTAATTAGTGATAGATATTAATTAGTGATGGTATTAATTACTGATGAATATTAATTAGTGATGGATATTAATTAGTGATGGATATTAATTAGTGATGGATATTAATTAGTGATGGATATTAATTAGTGATGATATTAGTGTTGGATATTAATTAGTGATGGATATTATATAGTGATGGATATTATATAGTGATGGATATTAATTAGTGTTGATATTAATTAGTGATGGGTATTAATTAGTGATGATATTAATTATTGATGGATATTGGTGTAATTCTGTCCTACATGCATTATTTGGGCCTTTTTCTCTGTACTCTAAGAATGTTATTGCAGAATTTCTTCATGCAGTATTTAAATGCAGTATTTAAAATCTTGATTGGTTAGTGGACCCAACAGTTTACCTCCATATAGGGCAATTGGTTCAATTGTAGATTTACCCATGATAAATGTTTTATTAAGTAATAGCCAATCAGCGTTGAGCTAAACTGAGTGATCTCAGCTGTGAATGGTCCTGGCGCACAAAAGAAAAGTGTAAAAGGTGTCGTGGACGAATCAGAATTAGTTGGGTAACATAGATAATTAAGATGTTTTATTAGTATAATATGCTTATTTGAGGTACTTGTCATTAGAAAGTGTCCATTGGACTCTGGTGTCTTTTCAGTTGCACGTCTACCTTAGCTGGGGCTCAGACACTTGGGGCCCAGAGAGGGGAGAGGTCAGATTTGTCATCATGAGAATGTGTCTTTACCTATTCTTAAACCATTTGAAGTGATGGCGTGATTAATGGGGAACCAATGACTTGTCTCCACAATGTCTGTGAGCAAGTCACTCCCTCCTTTTCTTTATTGTGGGGAGGATTATGGCAGTGTCTGGACCCTTGTATGTCCTCTGTTAGATCTCACACTTATCCTGGGATATTATATGGCCTAGAGGCTCACTCCCTCCAGTGAGCCTGTCCAGGAGTAGGGTCAAGAGGGGGTTTGCTTGAGATGGGAGTATCGAGAGATGACAATTGATATATGCCATTGGATGAAATAGTTCTGTTCAATACCGTACCAGGGAGGGATGGTTCTAAGGAGACCAGATACTGGGCTATACCATTAATCCTGTTGATACAGCAGTTACTGTCTGCTGTGTTTTATTGATATCTGTCATACAAAACGTAACCTTTGTGAACTGTTACTAAGTATCTGTGGTTTGTCAATGTACGTTGAAGGGGGTGTATCGTTGCTATAAAAGATCCCTGTAGCCATTGACTAATCACCTTCCTGGTTCATTCGAGAGAGTGCATTAATGAAGGTCAAGAACCTTTGCAAAAGTATCTTAATTAAGTATTAAAGATGTAGTTTAACTCGGACTGGTGTGTTTGTAACTCCTCATTTGGTAATGCAGAAATTAGCCACAACAAAGGATGCCAGTTTGGCTTTGGCATCAAACCAATTATATCACAAGCCAAACGGCATAATTTGAGAAAAGAAATGTACTAGAAAAAATGAACTAGACCCCCACCTGTCTAGAACATAGAACAAGTCTCTCCTCTACCCCCACTAGTCTAGTACATAACTCAACTCTCTCCCTGACCCCCACCAGTCTAGAACATAACTCAACTCTCTCCCTGACCCCCACCAGTCTAGTACATAACTCAACTCTTTCCCTGACCCCCACCAGTCTAGTACACAACTCTCTCCCTGACCCCCACCAGTCTAGAACATAACTTAACTCTCTCTCTGACACCCACCAGTCTAGTACATAACTCTCTCCCTGACCCCCACCAGTCTAGTACATAACTCTCTCCCTGACCCCCACCAGTCTAGAACATAACTCAACTCTCTCCCTGACCCCCAGCAGTCTAGTACATAACTCAACTCTCTCCCTGACCCCCACCAGTGTAGTACATATCTCTCTCCCTGACCCCCACCCATCTAGTACAAAACTCACCTCTCTCCCTGACCCCCACCAGTCTAGAACATAACTCAACTCTCTCCCTGACCCCCATCAGTCTAGTACATAACTCTCTCCCTGACCCCCACCAGTCTAGAACATAACTCAACTCTCTCCCTGACCCCCACCAGTCTAGTACATAACTCAACTCTCGCCCTGACCCCCACCAGTCTAGTACATAACTCTACTCTCTCCCTGACCCCCACCAGTCTAGAACATAACTCAACTCTCTCCCTGACCCCCACCAGTCTAGTACATAACTCTACTCTCTCCCTGACCCCCACCATTCTAGTACATAACTCACCTCTCTACCTGACCCCCACCAGTCTAGTACATAACTCAACTCTCTCCCTGACCCCAACCAGTCTAGTACATAACTCACCTCTCTCCCTGACCCCCACCAGTCTAGAACATAACTCAACTCTCTCCCTGACCCCCACCAGTCTAGTACATAACTCTCTCCCTGACCCCCACCAGTCTAGAACATAACTCAACTCTCTCCCTGACCCCCACCAGTCTAGTACATAACTCAACTCTCTCCCTGACCCCCACCAGTCTAGTACATAACTCTCTCCCTGACCCCCACCAGTCTAGAACATAACTCAACTCTCTCCCTGACCACCACCAGTCTAAAACATAACGCTACTCTCTCCCTGACACCCACAAGTCTAGAACATAACTCAACTCTCTCCCTGACCCCCAGCAATCTAGTACATAACTCAACTCTCTCCCTGACCCCCACCAGTCTAGTACATAACTCTCTCCCTGACCCCCACCAGTCTATTACATAACTCACCTCTCTCGCTGACCCCCACCAGTCTAGAACATAACTCAACTCTCTCCCTGACCCCCACCAGTCTAGTACATAACTCTCTCCCTGACCCCAACCAGTCTAGTACATAACTCACCTCTCTCGCTGACCCCCACCAGTCTAGAACATAACTCAACTCTCTCCCTGACCCCCACCAGTCTAGAACATAACTCAACTCTCTCCCTGACGCCCACCAGTCTAGAACATAACTCAACTCTCTCCCTGACCCCCACCAGTCTAGTACATAACTCAACTATCTATCCAACCCCCACCAGTCTAGTACATAAATCAACTCTCTCCCTGACCCGTACCAGTCTAGTACATAACTCTCTCCCTGACCCCCACCAGTCTAGAACATAACTCAACTCTCTCCCTGACCCCCACCATTCTAGTACATAACTCAACTCTCTCCCCGACCACCACCGGTCTAGTACATAACTCAACTCTCTCCCTGACCCCCACCAGTCTAGTACATAACTCAACTCTCTCGCCTGACCCCCACCAGTCTAGTATATAACTCAACTCTCTCCCTGACCCCCACCAGTCTAGTACATAACTCAACTCTCTCCCTGACCCCCACCAGTCTAGAACATAACTCAACTCTCTCCCTTATCCCCACCAGTCTAGTACATAACTCTCTCCCTGACCCCCACCAGTCTAGAACATAACTCAACTCTCTCCCTGACCCCCACCAGTCTAGTACATAACTCAACTCTCTCCCTGACCCCCACCAGTCTAGTACATAACTCAACTCTCTCCCTGACCCCCACCAGTCTAGTACATAATTCTCTCCCTGACCCCCACCAGTCTAGTACATAACTCAACTCTCTCCCTGACCCCCACCAGTCTAGTACATAACTCTCTCCCTGACCCCCACCAGTCTAGTACATAACTCCCCTCTCTCGCTGACCCCCACCAGTCTAGAACATAACTCAACTCTCTCCCTGACCCCCACCAGTCTAGTACATAACTCTCTCCCTGACCCCCACCAGTCTAGTACATAACTCACCTCTCTCGCTGACCGCCACCAGTCTAGAACATAACTCAACTCTCTCCCTGACCCCCACCAGTCTAGAACATAACTCAACTCTCTCCCTGACCCCACCAGTCTAGAACATAACTCAACTCTCTCCCTGACCCCCACCAGTCTAGTGCATAACTCAACTCTCTCCCTGACCCACACCAGTCTAGTATATAACTCTACTCTCTCCCTGACCCCCACCAGTCTAGTACATAACTCTCTCCCTGACCCCCACCAGTCTAGTATATAACTCAACTCTCTCCCTGACCCCAACCAGTCTAGTACATAACTCAACTCTCTCCCTGACCCCCACCAGTCTAGTACATAACTCTCTCCCTGACCCCCACCAGTCTAGAACATAACTCAACTCTCTACCTGACCCCCACCAGTCTAGTACATAACTCAACTCTCTCCCTGACCCCAACCAGTCTAGTACATAACTCAACTCTCTCCCTGACCCCCACCAGTCTAGTATATAACTCAACTCTCTCCCTGACCCCAACCAGTCTAGTACATAACTCAACTCTCTCCCTGACCCCCACCAGTCTAGTACATAATTCAACTCTTTCCAAAATAATGTCCTTCCTACCTTTTGTTTATGTTTTTATCAAAAGGGAAAGGTTTGGAAACACCCAAACATACATTAACACAGAAAAAGCATGATTCATCTCATATGACCTAATAGTACTGTAGAGCTCTTTTTACTTCCATACAATATAGCTGGTCTCCCTGTTCTGTCTCTATGTGTCCACTGCCCTGCAGAGCCCCAACACAACACATCCCACTCAGCTTTAGGGTCTTAGGGAAACATTCATTACTGGTTTCAGGTGTGTTAGGTCAAGGCCAGAGTGACAACACACAGGATGACAGACAACCAGGACAGGACTGAGCAACCCAGCAGCTATTGAAAACACGAAGTGGTCATCTTTTAATACAGACTGCTTTTGTTGTACTGGTTTCAATATAAGACATCCAGATCTTATTCAAGTGGTCCAGTATTCCCTTATAAGAAGTGAACTCAAGCAGTAGAAAGTTAGAGGTGATATTATAGCAGACACTACGAAACGTTGCTGCCATGTGAGCAGTTTCCTGTGGGGGTTTTCAAAACAGATGAGTTTTCTGTACGTAGCTAGGTTCAACCACTGATCAAAGATAAGTTGCTAAGAAGTTTATCTCACATCATTGACGTAAGGAACAAATGAGATAAAAGTCATAAAGCCTAGCAGTATGTTCCACTGTTCAGTCCTCTCTCCCTGACCCCCCACCAGTCTAGTACATAACTCAACTCTCTCCCTGACCCCCACCAGTCTAGTATATAACTCAACTCTCTCCCTGACCCCCACCAGTCTAGTACATAACTCAACTCTCTCTCTGACCCCCACCAGTCTAGTATATAACTCAACTCTCTCCCTGACCCCCACCAGTCTAGTACATAACTCAACTCTCTCCCTGACCCCCACCAGTCTAGTACATAACTCAACTCTCTCTCTGACCCCCACCAGTCTAGTACATAACTCAACTCTCTCCCTGACCCCCACCAGTCTAGTATATAACTCAACTCTCTCCCTGACCCCCACCAGTCTAGAACATAACTCAACTCTCTCCCTGACCCCCACCAGTCTAGTATATAACTCAACTCTCTCCCTGACCCCCACCAGTCTAGTACAAACCTCAACTCTCTATCCGACCACCACCAGTCTAGTACATAACTCAACTCTCTCCCTGACCCCCACCAGTCTAGTACATAACTCAACTCTCTCCCTGACCCCCACCAGTGTAGTACATATCTCTCTCCCTGACCCCCACCAGTCTAGTACATAACTCAACTCTCTCCCTGACCCCCACCAGTCTAGTACATAACTCAACTCTCTCCCTGACCCCCACCAGTCTAGTACATAACTCAACTCTCTCCCTGACCCCCACCAGTCTAGTATAAAACTCAACTCACTCCCTGACCCCACCATTCTAGTACATAACTCACCTCTCTACCTGACCCACACCAGTCTAGTACATAACTCACCTCTCTACCTGACCCACACCAGTCTAGTACATAACTCTCTCCCTGACCCCCACCAGTCTAGAACATAACGCAACTCTCTCCATGACCCCCACCAGTCTAGAACATAACTCAACTCTCTCCCTGACCCCAACCAGTCTAGTATATAACTCAACTCTCTCCCTGACCCCCAGCAATCAAATACATAACTCAACTCTCTCCCTGACCCCTAGCAATCAAATACATAACTCAACTCTCTCCCTGACCCCCACCAGTCTAGTACATAACTCACCTCTCTCGCTGACCCCCACCAGTCTAGAACATAACTCAACTCTCTCCCTGACCCCCACCAGTCTAGAACATAACTCAACTCTCTCCCTGACCCCCACCAGTCTAGTACATAACTCAACTCTCTCCCTGACCCCCACCAGTCTAGTACATAACTCACCTCTCTCCCTGACCCCCACCAGTCTAGTACATAACTCAACTCAGTCCTTTCTCAATAGCAAGGCTATGCTCACTTCATTTGTACATTGCACATTTTCTCCTCAGTTTTCTATCATGTAGTCTGCCACCGTGTAATGTCTGTTTAGGACCAAATAGTCTTGGGATTTTTATATTTTTTGGGAAAATACTTTTTGTTTTTATCCGAGAGATATAAGAAAGATCAGGAAACACATTTCTTTCCTACATGTATTTAACCCCTTATTTGTGGAACTAAACTATCTCCATATATACTTGCATAAATGTGTTAACCTGTTATGGCTAGGGGGCAGTATTTTCACGGCTGGATAAAAAACGTACCCGATTTAATCTGGTTACCACTCCTACCCAGTAACTAGAATATGCATATACTTATTACATATGGATAGAAAACACCCTAAAGTTTCTAAAACTGTTTGAATGATGTCTGTGAGTATAACAGAACTCATTTGGCAGGCAAAAAACTGAGAAGGTTTCATGCAGGAAGTGGCCTGTCTGACAAGGTGTCGTTCTTCTTGTCTCTGTTTATTGAAGAGTGAGGATCTTAGCTGTCCCGTGACACTTCCTACGGCTGCCATAGGGTCTCAGAAGGCGGTAAAAAGCTGAATCGTGGCTTTGCAGGCTCTGGCTGAATAAAAGTAGCGCGTTTGGGTAGTGGCTGGTTACAGTACTGTGAGACTCAGGCTCGTGCCCGCGTCGACCGAAAGCTTTGTTTACTTTCCTCTGTTTAGCTAAATGGACATTCCCGGTCGGAATATTATCGCTTTTTTACGAGAAAAATGGCATAAAAATGGATTTTAAACAGCGTTTGACATGCTTCGAAGTACGGTAATGGAATATTTAGATTTTTTTTGTCACGAATTGCGCCATGCGCGCGACCCTTATTTACCCTTTCAGATAGTGTCTGGAACGCACGAACAAAACGCCGCAATTTGGATATAACGATGGATTATTTTGGACCAAACCAACATTTGTTATTGAAGTAGCAGTCCTGGGAGTGCATTCTGACGAAGACAACAAAAGGTAATCAAACTTTTATAATAGTAAATCTGATATTGGTGAGTGCTAAACTTGCCGGGTGTCTAAATAGCTAGCCCTGTGATGCCGGGCTATGTACTTAGAATATTGCAAAATGTGCTTTCACCAAAAAGCTATTTTAAAATCGGACATATCGAGTGCATAGAGGAGTGCTGTATCTATAATTCTTAAAATAATTGTTATGCTTTTTGTGAACGTTTATCGTGAGTAATTTAGTAAATTGTTAGCAAATTCCTCCGGAAGTTTGCGGGGGGTATGCTAGTTCTGAACGTCACATGCTAATGTAAAAAGCTGTTTTTTGATATAAATATGAACTTGATTGAACAAAACATGCATGTATTGTATAACATAATGTCCTAGGTGTGTCATCTGATGAAGATCATCAAAGGTTAGTGCTGCATTTAGCTGTCTTCTGGGTTTTTGTGACATTATATGCTAGCTTGAAAAATGGGTGTCTGATTATTTCTGGCTTGGTACTCTGCTGACATAATCTAATGTTTTGCTTTCGCTGTAAAGCCTTTTTGAAATCGGACAGTGTGGTTAGATAAAGGAGAGTCTTGTCTTTGAAATGCTGTGAAATAGTCATATGTTTGAAAAATTGAAGTTTTTGTATTTTTGAGGAATTTGTAATTCGCGCCACGCCTATCATTGGATATTGGAGCAGGTGTTCCGCTAGCGGAACGTCTAGATGTAAGAGGTTAAACTGGTACCAGGAGACCTTCAGACGAGTCTTGTAAAGCTTGTGGACGTCCTAGATCATAACAACCTGTACGTGTTCCTGAGAGACTCACCTTTCCATAGTGGGGTCATGTTAGTGTGTCCTAGATCATAACAACCTGTACGTGTTCCTGAGAGACTCACCTGCTGTGGTCTACATTTTGTTCATCATCAAGCAGACCAGATCATTAGAGATGGTGGGAGAGCCTGTTAGGCTGTTTAAAATGGAAGAATATCATTTATATACTGTAGCATGAGACTAATACCTCTATATACATTTTAAAAGGATTTGAGTGACGTTTTCTAAATTGTTTTCATAATTAAAATATAAATATATAATACATTTTTCACTGAGACATCATGGAGTGTACATCAATTTAAATCCCAACTTGTAAGGAAAGTATAAATAATAAAAAATCAACAATGTATTGGACAGGCCTATGAGGTCTAAAGGTCTGTCTTTCCAAGAGATTCTGTTCATCTGCAAGCAGACCTGGTGATTCTAGATGGTGGGAGAGCCTGTTATTTATTCTGTTATGTTTTTCCACTGAAAACCTATCGACCATATAAGTGGATAGGACCCAGATTGCAGTTCCTATGGCTTCCACTAGATGTCAACAGTCTTTAGACATTGTTTCAGGCTTGTATTCTGAGAAATGAAGAAGAATGAGAGCATTTCATGAGGGTCGGTCGAATGAACCAGAGCTTTTTGGCGCGCGACCGGGAGTGTGCCCTCCGTTCTTTTTCCTTTGTATTGAATACTCTATTGTCTGGTTGAAATATTATCGATTATAAAGACAATAGACAATCTGAGGATTAATAAAAAAGATTGTTTGACGTTTCCACGAACTTTACCGGTACTATTAGGATGTATTCTACTGTTGTAACCGCCTTTGAGCCAGTGGATTACTGAACAAAACACGCCAACAAAACTGAGTTTTTTGGACATAAAGAGGGACTTTATCGAACAAAACAAACATTTATTGTGTAACAGGGACTCTTGTGAGTGCAACCAAATGAAGTTCATCAAAGGTAAGTTATTCATTTTATCGCTATTTCTGACTTTCGTTACTCCTCTACTTGGCTTGAAATTGTTTGTATGCTTTTGTAGTCGGGGCGCTGTCCTCAGATAATCGCATGGTATGCTTTCGCCGTAAAGCCTTTTTGAAATCTGATACAGCGGCTGGATTAACAAGAAGTTAATGTCAAACGCTGTTTAAAATCAATTTTTATGCGATTTTCCTCGTAAAATAGCGATAATATTCCAACCGGACAACCTTGTATTCATTCAAACAGGTGAAGAAAAACATGGTGGTCTCTCGTGCCCGTGCATCTCCTGTCTCTGAGCCACTAGGCTGACCACTCACAAACAGAGTTTCTGGACCTTGCCCAGAGACAGCAGAGATCCCATTACACTTTCTGGCGCCTCCAAAGAGCCAATGGAATCCTTAGAAATTGTCACGTAACAGCAGAGATACTGTAATTTCGATAGAGAGGCAACAGAAGGACCAGAAATTGTCAGACAGTCCACTTCCTGTATGGAATCTTCTCAGGTTTTGGCCTGCCATATGAGTTCTGTTATACTCACAGACATCATGCAAACAGTTTTAGAAACTTCAGAGTGTTTTCTATCCAAATCTACTAATATTATGCAAATATTTGACTCTGGGCCCGAGTAGTAGGCTGTTTAATTTGGGTACGTTTTTTATCCAAACTACTCAATACTGCCCCCGGTCCCAGAAAGGTTAACAAGAAGTTAATCTTTATTTGATGTATAACACTTGTATCTTCATGAAAGTTTATTGTGACTATTTCTGTAATTTGTATTTCGCGCTCTGCTGTTGGCCAGATGGGACGTTAAAAGGTTAAAGGTTAAAACAAATCAGGATGCTTGGTGGATGGATTCAGTGTAGATGTTCTGCTGTGTATCCAGGTGTTTATATGAAAGTGGTAGATTTGTAATTCTTTACAAGAGAAAGTTCTGGATTACTTTCTGTGGGTGACCTCAGGCTACGGTCTTTGACAATTCAGCTACTTTGTTAACAGTCCTACAACTGTCACCTTATGTAACAGCTGATTTACTCTGATTGGACTAGATCCATGTTGAGGTGAGACACGTCTGATTGGACTAGATCCATGTTGAGGTGAGACACATCTGATTGGACTAGATCCATGTTGAGGTGAGACACATCTGATTGGACTAGATCCATGTTGAGGTGAGACATGGAGAGGAGAGGGGGGAGGAGAGGAGAAGAGAGGGAGAGAAGAGGAGAAGAGTGGAGAAGGGTAGAGGGGGGAGGGGAGGAGAAGAAGAGGAGAGGGGGAGAAGAGGAGAGGAGAGGAGAAGGGGAGATAAGAGGAGAAGAGAGGGGGAGAAGAGGTGTGAGGGGAGGGGAGGGGAAGAAGAGGAGAGGGGGGAGAAGAGGAGAGGAGAAGGGGAGATAAGAGGAGAGGGGGAGAATGGGGAGGAGAGGAGAGGGAGAGGAGAAGGGGAGAAGAGGAGAGGAGAAGGGGAGAGAGGAGAGGAGAGGAGAAGGGGAGAAGAGGAGAGGAGAAGGGGAGGAGAGGAGAAGAGAGGGGGAGAATGGGGAGGAAAGGAGGAGAAAAGGTCAGAGGGGAGGAGAGGGTGAGAAGGGGAGAAGAGAGGGGGAGAAGGGAGGGGAGAAGGGGGAGGGGAAGAAGAGGAGAGGGGGAGAAAAGGGGAAGAGAGGGGAGGGGAGAAGATGAGATGGGGAGAAGAGATGGAGAGGGGGAGATGAGGAGAAGAGAGTGAGAGAAGAGGGGGGAGATAAGAGACTGGGAGGAGAGGAGAGGGGGAGAAGGGGGGGAGGAGAGGAGAGGGGGAGAAGGGCGGAGAAGAGAAGAGAGACTGGGAGAAGAGGAGAGGAAGGGGGAGTTGAAGAGAGGGGGAGAAGAGTCGAGGGGGAGAAGAGTCGAGGGGAGAAGAGGAGAATCGCGTGAGAGAAGAGGGGGGAGAAGAGGAGGAAGAGAGGGGGAGAAGAGTCGAGGGGAGAAGAGGAGATTCGCGTGATAGAAGAGGGGGGAGAAGAGGAGGAAGAGAGGTGCAGAAGAAGAGAAGAGATGGGGAGAAGAGGACAGAGGGGGAGAAGAGTAGAGGGGGAGAAGAGGGGGGTAGAAGGGGGGAAGAGAGGAAAGGGGGAGGGGAGGGGAAGAAAAGGTGAAGAGAGAGGGAGAAGAGGAGAAGACAGGGAGAGAAGAGGGGGGAGAGAGGGGTGAAAAGAGGAAAGGGGGAGAAGAGGAGAAGAGGAGAGGGGAGAAGGGGAGAAGAGAGGGAGAGGAGAAGAGAGGGGGAGAAGAGAGAGGGAGAAGAGGGGTGGGAGAAGCGAGGGGGAGAAGAGGAGAGGAGAGTGGGAAGGACATGAGAGGGAGGGGAGGGGAAAGGGGAGAAGAGTAGAGGGGGGAGAAGAGGAGAAGAGAGACTGGGAGAAGAGGAGAGGAAGGGGCAGGTGAAGAGAGGGAGAGAAGGTCGAGGGGAGAAGAGGAGAAGAGAGTGAGAGAAGAGGGGGGAGAAGAGGAGAGGGAGAGAAGTGGGGAGTAGAGGGGGAGAAGAGAAGATGGGGAGAAGGGGAGAAGAGAGGGTGAGAAGAGGAGAGGAAGAGAAGGAGAAGAGAGGGGGGAGGAGAGAGAGGGGGAGAGGAGGAGAGGGGTAGAAGAGGAGAAGAGTAGAGGAGAGGGGAGGGGGAGAAGAGGAGAAGAGAGGAGTAGAAGAGGAAAGGGGGAGAAGAGGAGGGGCAGAAGGGGAGAAGAGTAGAGGAGAGGGGAGAAGAGACAGAGAGAAGAGGAGAGGGGGAGAAGAGAGGGGGTGAAGAAGGGGAGAAGAGAGGGGGAGAAAAGGAGTGGAGAGGGGGAGAAGAGGAGAGGAGAGGAGAGGGGGAGAAGAGGAGAGGAGAGGGGGAGAAGGGGAGAAGAGAGGGTGAGAAGAGGAGAGGAGAGGGGGAGAAGAGGAGAATAGAGTGGGAGAAGAGGAGAAGAGAGGCGGAGAGGGGGAGAAGAGGGGAGGGGGAGAAGGGGAGAAGAGTAGAGGAGAGGGGGAGAAGAAGGTTGGGAGAAGAGAGGGGTAGTAGAGGGGGAGAAGAGGAGAGGAGAGGGGGAAGGACATGAGAGGGAGGGGAGGGGGGAGAAGAGTAGAGGGGGGAGAAGAGGAGAAGAGAGACTGGGAGAAGAGGAGAGGAAGAGAAGGAGAAGAGAGGGGGAGAAGAGGAGTAGAGAGGGGGAGAGGAGGAGAGGGGTAGAAGAGGAGAAGAGTAGAGGAGAGGGGAAGGAGAGGAGAGGGGAGGGGGAGAAGAGGAGAAGATAGGAGTAGAAGAGGAAAGGGGGAGAAGAGGAGAGGGGCAGAAGGGGAGAAGAGTAGAGGAGAGGGGAGAAGAGACAGAGAGAAGAGGAGAGGGGGAGAAGAGAGGGGGTGAAGAAGGGGAGAAGAGAGGGGGAGAAAAGGAGTGGAGAGGGGGAGAAGAGGAGAGGAGAGGGGGAGAAGAGAGGAGAGGGGGAGAAGAGGAGAGGGGGAGAAGGGGAGAAGAGAGGGTGAGAAGAGGAGAGGAGAGGGGGAGAAGAGGAGAATAGAGTGGGAGAAGAGGAGAAGAGAGGCGGAGAGGGGGAGAAGAGGGGAGGGGGAGAAGGGGAGAAGAGTAGAGGAGAGGGGGAGAAGAAGGTTGGGAGAAGAGAGGGGTAGAAGAGGGGGAGAAGAGGAGAGGAGAGGGGGAAAAGAGGAGAGGGGGAGAAGGGGAGAAGAGAGGGGTAGAAGAGGGGGAGAAGAGGAGAGTAGAGGGGGAGAGAGAGGGGAGAGGGGGAGAATGGGAGAGGGGGAGAAGAGGAGAGGGGAGAGGAGAGGCGGATTAGGAGAGGAGAGGGGAGGAGAGGAGAGAGTGGAGAGGGGGAGAAGAGAGGAGAGGGAGAGGGGGAGGAGAGGAGAGGGGAGAGGGAGAGGGGGAGAAGAGAGAGGAGAGGGGCAGAAGAGGAGAGGGGGAGAAGAAGTGAGGAGGGGAGGAGAGGGAGAGGAGAGAGTGTGAGAAGAGGAGATTGGGAGAGGGGGAGAAGGAGGAGAAGAGAGGGTGGAGAAGAGGAGAGGGGAGAAGGGGAGAAGAGAGGGGGAGAAGAGAGGGGGAGAAGGGAGAGGGGGAGAAGGGGAGAAGAGAGAGGGGGAGAAGAGGAGAGGGGGAGAAGGGGAGAAGAGGAGAGTAGAGGGGGAGAAAGGAGAGGGGGAGAAGAGGAGAGGGGGAGAAAGGGAGAAGAGAGGGGAGAAAGGGAGAAGAGAGGGGAGAAGAGAGGAAGAGGAGAGGGGGAGAAGAGGAGAGTAGAGGGGGAGAAGAGGAGAGGGGGAGAATGGGAGAGGGGGAGAAGAGGAGAGGGGAGGGGAGGCGGATTAAAGGAGAGGAGAGGGCAGAAGAGGAGAAGAGTTGAGGAGTGGGGGAGGAGAGGAGAGGGGAGGGGGAGAAAAGGAGAGGAGAGGGCAGAAGAGGAGAAGAGTTGAGGAGTGGGGGAGGAGAGGAGAGGTGGAGAAGAAGTTTGGGAGAGGAGAGAGAGGGGGAGAAGAGGAGAAGAGAGGGGGAGAAGAGGAGAAGAGAGGGGGAGAAGAGGAGAGGGGGAGAAGGGGTAGAAGGGAGGGGGCGAAGAGGGGGAGAAGAGGAGTGGAGAGGGGGAGAACAGGAGAGGGGCAGAAGGGGAGAAGAGGAGAGGAGAGGGGGGAGAAGAGACGGAGAAAGAGGAGAGGGGTAGAAGAGAGGGGGAGAAGAGGGGTGAGAGAAGAGAGGGGGAGAAGAGAGGGGGAGGAGAGGAGAGTGGGAGAAGAGGACAAGAGAGGGGGAAGCGAAGAGGAGAGGGTGAAAAGAGAGGGGGAGATGAGGAGAAGAGAGGGGGAGAAGAGAGAAGAGAAGATGAGAGGGGGAGAAGAGAGGGGAGAAGAGGAAAAGAGAGGGAGAGAATAAGGGGGAGAAGAGGAGAGGAGAGGGGGAGAAGAGGAGAGGGGGGGAAGAGGAGAGGAGAGGGGGAGAAGAGGAGAGGGGGAGAAGGGGAGAGGAGGAGAGGGGGAGAAGGGGGGAAGAGAGGGGGGGAAGAGGAGAAGAGAGGGGGGAAGAGGAGAGGAGAGGGGGAGAAGAGGAGAGGGGGAGAAGAGGGGTGGGAGAAGAGAGGGGGAGAAGAGAGGAGGAGAAGAGGAGAGGGAGAGAAGAGGAGAAGAGAGGGGGAGAAGAGGAGAAGAGAGGGGAGGAGATGGGGAGAAGAGTAGAGGAGGTGGGAGGAGAGGGAGAGAAGAGGAGAAGAGAGGGGGAGAAGAAGAGAGGGGGAGAAGAAGAGGAGAGGAGAAGGGGAGAAGAGAAGAGGAGAAGAAGGGGAAAAGAGAGGGGGAGAAGAGGAGAGGAGAGGGGGAGAAGAGGAGAAGAGAGGCGGAGAAGAGAGGGGGAGAAGAGAGGGGGAGAAGAAGGGGAGAAGAGGAGAGGAGAGGGGGAGAAGAGAAAAAGAGAGGGGGAGAAGAGGAGTAGAGAGGGGGAGAGGGGGAGAGGAGGATAGGGGGAGAAGAGGAGAAGAGTAGAAGAGAGGGCGAGGAGAGGAGAGGGGGAGCAGGGGAGAAGAGAGGGGGAGAAGAGTGGGAGAAGAGGAGAGGAGAGGGGTAGAACAGGAGAGGGGCAGAAGGGGAGAAGAGTAGAGGAGAGGGGGAGGAGAGGAGAGGAGAGGGAGTGAAGGGGAGAGAGGGGAGAAGAGAGGGGGAGAAGAAGCAGAGAAGAGAGGGGGAGAGGAGAGGGGGAGAAGAGAGGGGAGAAGAGGAGGGGAGAAGAGAGTGGGAGAAGAGGAGAGGGGGAGCAGGGGAGAAGAGAGGGAGAGAAGAGTGGGAGAAGAGGAGAGGAGAGGGGTAGAACAGGAGAGGGGCAGAAGGGGAGAAGAGTACAGGGGAGGAGAGGAGAGAAGGGGCTAGGGGGAGAAGAAGCAGAGAAGAGAGGGGGAGGAGAGGAGAGAAGGGGAGAGGGGGAGAAGAAGCAGAGAAGAGAGGGGGAGAAGAGGAGAGGAGAGGGGGAGAAGAGAGGGGAGAAGAGGAGAGGGGGAGAAGGGGAGAAGAGAGGGGGAGAGGGGAAGAAGGGGAGAAGAGGAGAAGAGAGGCGGAGAGGGGGAGAAGAGGGGAGGGAAGAGAAGGAGAAGAGAGGGGGAGAAGAGGAGTAGAGAGGGGGAGAAGAGGAGAGGGGCAGAAGGGGAGAAGAGTAGAGGAGAGGGGAGAAGAGACAGAGAGAAGAGGAGAGGGGGAGAAGAGAGGGGGTGAAGAAGGGGAGAAGAGAGGGGGAGAAAAGGAGTGGAGAGGGGGAGAAGAGGAGAAGAGAGGAGAGGGGGAGAAGAGAGGAGAGGGGGAGAAGAGGAGAGGGGGAGAAGGGGAGAAGAGAGGGTGAGAAGAGGAGAGGAGAGGGGGAGAAGAGAGACTGGGAGAAGAGGAGAGGAAGGGGCAGGTGAAGAGAGGGAGAGAAGGTCGAGGGGAGAAGAGGAGAAGAGAGTGAGAGAAGAGGGGGGAGAAGAGGAGAGGGAGAGAAGTGGGGAGTAGAGGGGGAGAAGAGGAGTAGAGAGGGGGAGAGGAGGAGAGGGGTAGAAGAGGAGAAGAGTAGAGGAGAGGGGAAGGAGATGAGAGGGGAGGGGGAGAAGAGGAGAAGATAGGAGTAGAAGAGGAAAGGGGGAGAAGAGGAGAGGGGCAGAAGGGGAGAAGAGTAGAGGAGAGGGGAGAAGAGACAGAGAGAAGAGGAGAGGGGGAGAAGAGAGGGGGTGAAGAAGGGGAGAAGAGAGGGGGAGAAAAGGAGTGGAGACGGGGAGAAGAGGAGAGGAGAGGGGGAGAAGAGAGGAGAGGGGGAGAAGAGGAGAGGGGGAGAAGGGGAGAAGAGAGGGTGAGAAGAGGAGAGGAGAGGGGGAGAAGAGGAGAATAGAGTGGGAGAAGAGGAGAAGAGAGGCGGAGAGGGGGAGAAGAGGGGGAGAAGGGGAGAAGAGTAGAGGAGAGGGGGAGAAGAAGGTTGGGAGAAGAGAGGGGTAGAAGAGGGGGAGAAGAGGAGAGGAGAGGGGGAAAAGAGGAGAGGGGGAGAAGAGAGGGGTAGAAGAGGGGGAGAAGAGGAGAGGAGAGGGGGAGAACAGGAGAGGGGCAGAAGGGGAGAAGAGTAGAGGAGAGGGGGAGAAGAGACAGAGAGAACAAGCGGAGAAGAGAGTGGGAGAAGAGGAGAGGAGAGGGGGAGGAGAAAGGAGAGAAGTGGAGAGGGGGAGAAGAGAGGGGAAGAAGAGGAGAGGGGGAGGAGAGGAGAGGGGGAGAAGAGGAGAGGGGGAGAAGAGAAAAGGAGAGGGGAAGAAAAGGAGAGGGGGAGAAGAGGAGAGGGGGAGAAGAAAGGGAGAAGAGGGGGAAGGAGAGGGAGAGAAGAGGAGAGGGTGAGAAGAGGAGAAATTGAGAAGAGAGGGGGAGAAGATGATAGGGGGAGAAGAGGAGAGGTGGAGAAGAGGAAAGGGGAGAAGGGGAGAAGAGAGGGGGAGAAGAGAGGGGGAGAATGGGAGAGGGGGAGAATGGGAGAGGGGGAGAAGGGGAGAAGAGGAGAGGGGGAGAAGGGGAGAGGGGGAGAAGGGGAGAAGAGGAGAGTAGAGGGGGAGAAAGGAGAGGGGGAGAAGAGGAGAGGGGGAGAAAGGGAGAAGAGAGGGGAGAAGGGGAGAGGGGGAGAAGAGGAGAGGGGGAGAATGGGAGAGGGGGAGAAGAGGAGAGGGGAGGGGAGGCGGATTAAAGGAGAGGAGAGGGCAGAAGGGGAGAAGAGTTGAGGAGTGGGGGAGGAGAGGAGAGGGGAGGGGGAGAAAAGGAGAGGAGAGGGCAGAAGAGGAGAAGAGTTGAGGAGTGGGGGAGGAGAGGAGAGGTGGAGAAGAAGTTTGGGAGAGGAGAAGAGAGGGGGAGAAGAGGAGTGGAGAGGGGGAGAACAGGAGAGGGGCAGAAGGGGAGAAGAGGAGAGGAGAGGGGGGAGAAGAGACGGAGAAAGAGGAGAGGGGTAGAAGAGAGGGGGAGAAGAGGGGTGAGAGAAGAGAGGGGGAGAAGAGAGGGGGAGGAGAGGAGAGTGGGAGAAGAGGACAAGAGAGGGGGAAGCGAAGAGGAGAGGGTGAAAGAGAGGGGGAGATGAGGAGAAGAGAGGGGGAGAAGAGAGAAGAGAAGATGAGAGGGGGAGAAGAGAGGGGAGAAGAGGAAAAGAGGGAGAGAATAAGGGGGAGAAGAGGAGAGGAGAGGGGGAGAAGAGGAGAGGGGGGAAGAGGAGAGGAGAGGGGGAGAAGAGGAGAGGGGGAGAAGGGGAGAGGAGGAGAGGGGGAGAAGGGGGGAAGAGAGGGGGGGAAGAGGAGAAGAGAGGGGGGAAGAGGAGAGGAGAGGGGGAGAAGAGGAGAGGGGGAGAGAGGGGTGGGAGAAGAGAGGGGGAGAAGAGAGGAGGAGAAGAGGAGAGGGAGAGAAGAGGAGAAGAGAGGGGGAGAAGAGGAGAAGAGAGGGGAGGAGATGGGGAGAAGAGTAGAGGAGGTGGGAGGAGAGGGAGAGAAGAGGAGAAGAGAGGGGGAGAAGAAGAGAGGGGGAGAAGAAGAGGAGAGGAGAAGGGGAGAAGAGAAGAGGAGAAGAAGGGGAAAGAGAGGGGGAGAAGAGGAGAGGAGAGGGGAGAAGAGGAGAAGAGAGGGGGAGAAGAAGGGGAGAAGAGGAGAGAGAGGGGGAGAAGAGAAAAAGAGAGGGGGAGAAGAGGAGTAGAGAGGGGGAGAGGGGGAGAGGAGGATAGGGGGAGAAGAGAAGAGTAGAAGAGAGGGCGAGGAGAGGAGAGGGGGAGCAGGGGAGAAGAGAGGGGGAGAAGAGTGGGAGAAGAGGAGAGGAGAGGGGTAGAACAGGAGAGGGGCAGAAGGGGAGAAGAGTAGAGGAGAGGGGGAGGAGAGGAGAGGAGAGGGAGTGAAGGGGAGAGGGGGAGAAGAGAGGGGGAGAAGAGGAGAGGGAGAAGAGGAGAGGGAGAGAAGAGGAGAGGGGGAGAAGGGGAGAAGAGAGGCTGAGAAGAGGAGAGGAGAGGGGGAGAAGAGGAGAGGGGGAGAAGAGGGGTGGGAGAAGAGAGGGGGAGAAGAGAGGAGGAGAAGAGGAGAGGGAGAGAAGAGGAGAAGAGAGGGGGAGAAGAGGAGAAGAGAGGGGAGGAGATGGGGAGAAGAGTAGAGGAGGTGGGAGGAGAGGGAGAGAAGAGGAGAAGAGAGGGGGAGAAGAAGAGAGGGGGAGAAGAAGAGGAGAGGAGAAGGGGAGAAGAGAAGAGGAGAAGAAGGGGAAAAGAGAGGGGGAGAAGAGGAGAGGAGAGGGGAGAAGAGGAGAAGAGAGGGGGAGAAGAAGGGGAGAAGAGGAGAGGAGAGGGGGAGAAGAGAAAAAGAGAGGGGGAGAAGAGGAGTAGAGAGGGGGAGAGGGGGAGAGGAGGATAGGGGGAGAAGAGAAGAGTAGAAGAGAGGGCGAGGAGAGGAGAGGGGGAGCAGGGGAGAAGAGAGGGGGAGAAGAGTGGGAGAAGAGGAGAGGAGAGGGGTAGAACAGGAGAGGGGCAGAAGGGGAGAAGAGTAGAGGAGAGGGGGAGGAGAGGAGAGGAGAGGGAGTGAAGGGGAGAGGGGGAGAAGAGAGGGGGAGAAGAGGAGAGGGAGAAGAGGAGAGGGAGAGAAGAGGAGAGGGGGAGAAGGGGAGAAGAGAGGCTGAGAAGAGGAGAGGAGAGGGAGAGAAGAGGAGGAGAGGGGGGGGAGGAGAGGAGAGGAGAGGGGGAGAAGAGAGGGGAGAAGAGGAGAGGAGAGGAAGGATGGGAGGGGAAGAAAAGGAGAGGGGGAGAAGAGGAGGGGAGGGGGGAGAAGAGAGGGGGAGTAGAAAGATAGAAGAGAGGGGGAGAAGAGGAGAGGGGGAGAAGAGGAGAGGAGAGGGGGAGAAGAGGAGAGGAGAGGGGGGAAGAGAAGACGATAGGGGGAGAAGAGTAGAGGGGGAGAAGGAGAGAAGAGAGGGTGAGAATAGAAGGAGAGGGGGAGATGAGAAGAGAGAGGAGAAGAGAATATGAGAGGGGGAGAAGAGAGAAGAGAAGAGGAGAGGGGGAGAAGAGGAAAAGAGAGGGGGAGAAGACAAAAAGAGAGGGAGAGAAGAAGAGAGGGGGAGAAGAGAAGAGGAGAGGGGGGAAGGGGAGAAGAGGAGAAGAGAGGGAGGGAAGAGGAGAGGGGGAGAAGAGGGGGTAGAAGAGAGGGGTGAAAAGAGGAGAGGAGAGGGGGAGAAGAGGAGGAGGAGAAGGGGGAGGAGAGGAGAGAAGGGGAGAGGGGGAGAATTGGAGAAGAGAGGGGGAGAAGAGGAGAGGGAGAGGAGAGGGGGAGAAGAGAGGGGGAGAGGGGGAGAAGAGGAGAGGGGGAGAAGGGGAAAAGAGGAGAGGGGGAGAAGAGGAGAGGGGAGAAGGAGAGGAGAGGGGAGAAGGGGAGAAGAGAGGGGGAGAAGAGGAGAGGAGAGGGGAGGGGGAGAAGCGGAGAGGGGGAGAAGGGGAGGAGGGGAGAAGAGCAGAGGAGAGGGAGGATGGGAGGGGAAGAAGAGGAGGGGGAGAAGGGGAGAAGAGAGGATGAGAAGATGAGAGGAGAGGGGGAGAAGAGAGGATGAGAAGATGAGAGGAGAGGGGGAGAAGAGGAGAAGAGAGGGGGAGAAGAGAGGGGGAGAGGGGGAGAGGAGGAGAGGGGGGGAGAAGAGGAGAAGAGAGGGGTAGAAGAGGAGAGGGGGAGAAGAAGGGTGGGAGAGGAGAGGGGGAGAAGAGGGTGAGAAGAGGAGAGGAGAGGGGGAGAAGAGGAGAAGAGAGGGGTAGAAGAGGAAAGGGGGAGAAGAGGAGAGGGTCAGAAGGGGAGAAGAGGAGAAGAGAGGGGGAGAAGAGGAGAGGGGAGAAGGGAGAGGGGGGGAAGAAGGGAGAAGAGAGGGGGAGAAGAGGAGAGGAGAGGGGAGGAGAGGAGAAGAGAGGGGGAGAGAGGAGAGGGGGAGAAGAGGAGAGTGGGAGAGGTGGAGAAGAGAGGGGGAGAAGAGGAGGGGAGAGGGGGAGAAGAGGAGAGTGGCAGAAGGGGAGAAGAGTAGAGGAGAGGGGGAGGAGAGGAGAGAGGAGGGAGAGGAGGAGAAGAGGGGTGGGAGAGGAGAGGGGGAGAAGAGGAGAGGGGGAGAAGAGGAGAGGGAGAGAAGAGGAGAGGGGGAGAAGAGAGGGGGAGAAGAAGTGGAGAAGAGAGGGGGAGGAGAGGAGAGGGGGAGAAGAGGAGAGGGGGAGAAGAGAGGGGGAGAAGAGAGGGGGAGAAGAAGTGGAGAAGAGAGGGGGAGGAGAGGAGAGGGGGAGAAGAGAGGGGAGAAGAGGAGAGGAAGGATGGGAGGGGAAGAAAAGGAGAGGGGGAGAAGAGAGGGGGAGTAGAAAGATAGAAGAGAGGGGGAGAAGTGGAGAAGAGAGGGGGAGAAGAGGAGAGGGGGAGAAGGGGAGAAGAGAGGGGGAGAAGAGGAGAGGAGAGGGGGAGAAGAGGAAAATAGAGGGGGGAAGAGAAGCGAATAGGGGGAGAAGAGTAGAGGGGGAGAAGGAGAGAAGAGAGGGTGAGAATAGGAGAGGGGGAGATGAGGAGAAGAGAGAGGAGAAGAGAATATGAGAGGGGGAGAAGAGAGGGGAGAAGAGAAGAGGAGAGGGGGGAAGGGGAGAAGAGAGGGAGAGAAGAGGAGAATAGAGGGAGAGAAGAGGGGAGGGGGAGAAGAAGTGTGGGAGAAGAGAGGGGGAGAAGAGGGTGAGAAGAGGAGAAGAGTAGAGGAGAGGGGTAGAAGTGGAAAGGGGGAGAAGAGGAGAGGGAAGAAGGGGAGAAGAGGAGAGGAGAGGGGGAGAAGAGGAGAAGAGAGGGGGAGAAGAGGAGAGGGGGAGAAGAGGAGAGGGGGAGAAGAGGAGAGGAGAGGGAGAGAAGAGGAGAATAGAGGGAGAGAAGAGGGGAGGGGGAGAAGAAGGGTGGGAGTAGAGACGGGGGAGAAGCGGTTGAGAAGAGGAGAGGAGAGGGGGAGGAGAGGAGAGGGGGAGAAGAGAGGGGAGAAGAGGAGAGGAAGGATGGGAGGGGAAGAAAAGGAGAGGGGGAGAAGAGAGGGGGAGTAGAAAGATAGAAGAGAGGGGGAGAAGTGGAGAAGAGAGGGGGAGAAGAGGAGAGGGGGAGAATGGGAGAAGAGAGGGGGAGAAGAGGAGAGGAGAGGGGGAGAAGAGGAAAATAGAGGGGGGAAGAGAAGCGAATAGGGGGAGAAGAGTAGAGGGGGAGAAGGAGAGAAGAGAGGGGGAGAAGAGGAGAGGAGAGGGGGAGAAGAGGAAAATAGAGGGGGGAAGAGAAGCGAATAGGGGGAGAAGAGTAGAGGGGGAGAAGGAGAGAAGAGAGGGTGAGAATAGGAGAGGGGGAGATGAGGAGAAGAGAGAGGAGAAGAGAATATGAGAGGGGGAGAAGAGAGGGGAGAAGAGAAGAGGAGAGGGGGGAAGGGGAGAAGAGAGGGAGAGAAGAGGAGAATAGAGGGAGAGAAGAGGGGAGGGGGAGAAGAAGTGTGGGAGAAGAGAGGGGGAGAAGAGGGTGAGAAGAGAAGAGGAGAAGAGTAGAGGAGATGGGTAGAAGTGGAAAGGGGGAGAAGAGGAGAGGGAAGAAGGGGAGAAGAGTAGAGGAGAGGGGGAGAAGAGGAGAACAGAGGGGGAGAACAGGAGGGGGGCAGAAGGGGAGAAGAGTGGAGGAGAGGGGGAGGAGAGGAGAGGGAGAGAAGAGGAGAGGGGGAGAAGAAGTGGGGAGAAGAGAGGGGGAGAAGAGGGTGAGAAGAGGAGAAGAGAGAGGAGAGGGGGAGGAGAGGAGAGGGGGAGAAGAGGGTGAGAGGAGAGGGGGAGAAGAGGGGAGGAGAGGAGAGGGGGAGAAGAGTAGAGGAGAGAGGGGGAGAAGAGGAGAGGGGAGAAGAGAGGGGGAGAAGAGGAGAAGAGTAGAGGAGAGGGGGGGAAGAGAGAGAGAAGAGGAGAGGGGGAGAAGAGAGGGGGAGAAGAAGGGGAGAAGAGAGGGGGAGAAGAGGAGAGGAGAGAGGAGAGGGGGAGGAGAGGAGAGGGGGAGAAGAGGGTGGGAGAGGAGAGGGGAGAAGAGGGTGAGGAGAGGAGAGGAGAGGGGGAGAAGAGTAGAGGAGAGAGGGGGAGAAGAGGAGAGGGGAGAAGAGAGGGGGAGAAGAGAAGAGGAGAGGGAGAGAAGAAGAGAGGGGGAGGAGGGGAGAAGAGGGTGAGAGGGGGAGAAGACGGGAGGGGGAGAAGGGGAGAAGAGGAGAGGAGAAGGGGAGAAGAGGAGAGGGGGAGAAGAGGAGAGGGAGAAGGGGAGAAGAGTAGAGGAGAGGGGAGAAGTGGAGAAGGGGGAGAAGAGGAGAGGGAGAGAAGGGGAGAAGAGTAGAGGAGAGGGGTAGAAGTGGAGAAGGGGGAGAAGAGGAGACGGGGAGAAGGGGAGAAGAGAGGGGGAGAAGAGGGGGGGAGAAGAGGAGTGGAGAGGGGGAGAACAGGAGAGGAGGAGGAAGGGGAGAAGGGTAGAGGGGAGAGGGAGGAGAGGAGAGGGAGAGAAGAGGAGAGGGGGAGAAGAAGGGTGGGAGAAGAGAGGGGGAGAAGAGGGTGAGAAGAGGAGAGGAGAGGGGGAGAAGAGGAGAAGAGAGGGAGAGAAGAGGAGAGGGGGAGAAGAAGGGTGGGAGTAGAGAGGGGGAGAAGCGGTTGAGAAGAGGAGAGGAGAGGGGGAGAAGAGGAAGAAGAGAGGGGGAGAAGAGGAGAAGAGAGGGGGAGAAGAGGAGGGGGGCAGAAGGGGAGAAGAGGGAGGAGAGGGGGAGGAGAGGAGAGGGAGAGAAGAGGAGAGGGGGAGAAGAGGTGGGAGAAGAGAGGGGGAGAAGAGGGTGAGAAGAGGAGAAGAGTAGAGGAGAGGGGGAGGAGAGGAGAGGGGGAGAAGAGGGTGGGAGAGGAGAGGGGGAGAAGAGGGTGAGGAGAGGAGAGGAGAGGGGGAGAAGAGTAGAGGAGAGGGGGAGAAGAGGAGAGGGGAGAAGAGAGGGGGAGAAGAGGGGGAGAAGAGGAGAGGAGAGGGGGGAGAAGAGAGTGAGAGAAGAGGAGAGGGGGAGAAGAGAGGGGGAGAAGAGAGGGGGAGAAGAGAGGGGGAGAAGAGGAGAGGAGTAGAGGAGAGGGGGAGAGAGAGGAGAGGGGGAGAAGAAGGGTGGGAGAGGAGAGGGGGAGAAGAGGGTGAGGAGAGGAGAGGGGGAGAAGAGTAGAGGAGAGAGGTGGAGAAGAGGAGAGGGGAGAAGAGAGGGGGAGAAGAGAGAGGAGAGGGAGAGAAGAAGAGAGGGGGAGAAGGGGAGAAGAAGTGTTGAGAAGAGAGGGGGAGAAGAGGGTGAGAAGAGGGGAGGAGAGGGGGAGAAGAGTAGAGGAGAGGGGTAGAAGTGGAAAGGGGGAGAAGAGGAGAGGGAAGAAGGGGAGAAGAGTAGAGGAGAGGGGTAGAAGTGGAAAGGGGGAGAAGAGGAGACGGGGAGAAGGGGAGAAGAGAGGGGGAGAAGAGGGGGGGAGGAGGAGTGGAGAGGGGGAGAACAGGAGAGGGGCGGAAGGGGAGAAGGGTAGAGGAGAAGGGTAGGAGAGGAGAGGGAGAGAAGAGGAGAGGGGAGAATAAGGGTGGGAGTAGAGACGGGGGAGAAGAGGGTGAGAAGAGGAGAGGAGAGGGGGAGAAGAGGAGAAGAGAGGGGGAGAAGAGGAGAGGGAGAGAAGAGGAGAGGGGGAGAAGGAGGGGGAGAAGAGGAGAGGGAGAGAAGAGGAGAGGGGGAGAAGAAGGGTGGGAGAAGAGAGGGGAGAAGAGGAGAGGGGGAGGAGAGGAGAGGGGGAGAAGAGGAGAGGAGAGGGGTAGAAGTGGAAAGGGGGAGAAGAGGAGACGGGGAGAAGGGGAGAAGAGAGGGGGAGAAGAGGGGGGGAGGAGGAGTGGAGAGGGGGAGAACAGGAGAGGGGCGGAAGGGGAGAAGGGTAGAGGAGAAGGGTAGGAGAGGAGAGGGAGAGAAGAGGAGAGGGGGAGAATAAGGGTGGGAGTAGAGACGGGGGAGAAGAGGGTGAGAAGAGGAGAGGAGAGGGGGAGAGAGAGAGAGGGGGAGAAGAGGAGAGGGAGGAAGAGGAGAGGGGGAGAGGGGGGAGAAGAGGAGAGGGAGAGAAGAGGAGAGGGGGAGAAGAAGGGTGGGAGAAGAGAGGGGAGAAGAGGAGAGGGGGAGAAGAGGAGAGGAGAGGGGGAGAAGAGGAGAGGAGAGGGGGAGAAGAGGAGAGGGGAGAAGAGGAGAGGAGAGGGAGAGAAGAAGAGAGGGGGAGAAGAGGAGAGGAGAGGGAGAGAAGAGGAGAATAGAGAGGGAGAAGAGGGGGAGAGGGAGAGAAGAGGGGAGGGGTAGAAGGGGAGAAGAGTAGAGGAGAAGGGTAGGAGAGGAGAGGGAGAGAAGAGGAGAGGGGGAGAAGAAGGGTGGGAGTAGAGAGGGGGAGAAGAGGAGAAGAGAGGGGGAGAAGAGGAGAAGAGAGGGGGAGAAGAGGAGTAGAGAGGGGAGAGGGGGGGAGAAGAGGAGAAGAGTAGAGGAGAGGAGAAGAGAGGGGGAGAAGAGGAGAGGGGGAGAAGGGGAGAAGGGAGGGGGAGAAGAGGAGTGGAGAGGGGGAGAACAGGAGAGGGGCAGAAGGGGAGAAGAGTAGAGGAGCGGGGGGAGAAGAGATTGAGAGAAGAGGAGAGGGGGAGAAGAGGAGAGGGGGAGAAGAGAGGGGGAGAAGAAGGGGAGAGGAGAGGAGAGGGGAGAGGAGAGGAGAGGAGAGGGGGAGAAGAGGAGAGGAGAGGGAGAGAAGAAGAAAGGGGGAGAAGAAGAGGAGAGGGGGAGAAGAAGGGGGGAAGTAGAGAGGGGGAGAAGAGGGTTAGAAGTGGAGAGGAGAGGTGGAGAAGAGGAGAAGAGAGGGGGAGAAGAGGAGAGGGGCAGAAGTGGAGAAGAGGAGAAGAGAGGGGGAGAAGAGGAGAGGGGCAGAAGTGGAGAAGAGTAGAGGGGAGGGGAAGGAGAGGAGAGGGAGAGAAGAGGAGAGGGGGATAAGAGAGGGGAGTAGAAAGATAGAAGAGAGGGGGAGAAGAGGAGAGGGGGGATAATGGGAGAAGAGAGGGGGAGAAGAGGAGTGGAGAGGGGGGAGAAGAGATTGAGAGAAAAGGAGAGGGGGAGAAGAGAGTGGTAGAAGAGGGGTGGGAGAAGAGAGGGGGAGAAGAGAGGAGGAGAAGAGGAGAGGAGAGTGGGAGAAGAGGAAAAGAGAGGGGGAAGAGAAGAGGAGAGGAGAGGGGGAGAAGAGAGGGGGAGAAGAGGAAAAGAGAGGGGGAGAAGAGGGAGAGAATACGAGAGGGGGAGAAGAGGGGTAGTAGAAGAGAGGGGGAGAAGAGGGGTAGTAGAAGAGAGGGGGAGAAGAGGAGAGGAGAGGGGGGAAGGGGAGAAGAAGAGGAGAGGGGGAGAAGAGGGGGTGGAAGAGAGGAGAGGAGAGGGGGAGAAGAGAGGGGGGGAAGAAGTGGAGAAGAGAGGGGGAGAAGAGAAGAGGAGAGGGGGAGAAGGGGAGAAGAGAGTTGGAGAAGAGGAGAGGAAGGGAGAGAAGAAGAGAGGGGAGAGAAGAGGAGAGGAGAGGGGGAGAAGGGGGAAGGGGAGAAGTAGAGAGGGGGAGAAGAGGGGAGAGGGGAGAAGAGGAGAGGGGAGAAGAGGAGAAGAGAGGGGGAGAAGAGGAGAGGGGCAGAAGAGGAGAAGAGAGGGGGAGAAGAGGAGAGGGAGAGAGGGTGAGAGGGGAGAAGAGAAGAGGAGAGGGGGAGAAAGAGGAGAAGAGGGGAGAGAAGAGGAGAGGGGGAGAAGGGGAGAAGAGAGGAGAGAGGGAGGAAGAGGAGAGGGGAGAAGAAGGGGTAGAAGAGAGGGGGAGAAGAGGAGAGGGGAGAAGGGGAGAAGAGGAGAGGGGGGAAGAGGAGAAGAGAGGGGAGAAGAGGAGAGGGGGAGAAGGGGAGAAGAGAGGGGGAGAGGAGAAGAGAGGGGGGAAGAGGAGAGGGGGAGAAGGGGAGAAGAGGAGAGGAGAGGAGAGAGAGAGGGAGAGAAGAGGAGAGGGGGAGAAGAAGGGGGAGAAAGAGGGGAGAGGGGGAGAAGAGGAGAGGAGAGGGGGAGAAGAGGAGAGGAGAGGGGGAGGAGAGGAGAGGGAGAGAAGGGAGAGGAGGGGAGAAGAGGAGAGGAGAAGGGGAGGAGAGGAGAGGGAGAGAAGAGGAGAGGGGGAGAAGAAGGGTGAGTAGAGAGGGGAGAAGGGAGAAGAGGAGAGGGGAGGGGGAGGAGAGGAGAGGGGAGAAGAGGAGAGGGGGAGAAGAGGAGTGGGAGAAGAGAGGGGGAGAAGAGGGTGGAGAGGAGGAGAGGAGAGGGGGAGAAGTGGAGAAGAGAGGGGGAGAAGAGGAGAGGGAGGAGGAGAGGGGAGAAGAGGAGAGGGGGAGAAGAGGAGGAGAGGGGGAGAAGAGGAGAAGAGAGGGGAGAAGAGAGAGGAGAGGGGGAGAAGAGAGGGAGAGAGGAGAGGAGGAGAAGGGGAGAAGAGGAGAAGAGAGAGGAGAGGGGGAGAAGAGGAGAGGGGGAGAGGGAGAGGAGAGGAGAGGGGGAGAAGAGGAGAGGAGAGGGGAGGAGAGGAGAGGGGGAGAAGAGGAGAGGGAGAGAGGGGAGAAGAGGAGAGGGGGAGAAGGGGAGAAGAGTAGAGGAGAGGGGAGAAGCGGAGAGGGGGAGAAGAGGAGAGGGGAGGAGAGGAGAGGGGGAGAGAGGAGAGGGGAGAAGAGGAGAGGAGAGGAGAGGGAGGAGAGGAGAGGGAGAGAAGAGGAGAGGGGGAGAAGAGGGTGAGAAGAGGGGAGAAGAGGGGAGAAGAGGAGAGGAGAGGGGGAGAAGAGAGAGAGGGGAGAAGAGGAGAAGAGGGGGAGAAGAGGAGAGGGGCAGAAGGGGAGAAGAGTAGAGGAGAGGGGGAGGAGAGGAGAGGGAGAGAAGAGGAGAGGGGGAGAAGAAGTGTGGGAGAAGAGAGGTGAGAAGAGGAGAGGAGAGGGGGAGAAGAGGAGAAGAGAGGGAGAGAGAGGAGAGGAGGAGAATAGAGGGGAGAAGAGGGGGAGAGGGGGAGAAGTGGGGAGGGGGAGAAGGGGAGAAGAGTAGAGGAGAGGGGGGAGGAGAGGAGAGGGGGAGAAGAAGGGTGGGAGAGGAGAGGAGAGGGGGAGAAGGGTGGGAGTAGAGAGGGGGAGAAGAGGAGAAGAGAGGGGGAGAAGAGGAGAAGAGAGGGGGAGAAGGGAAGAAGAGAGGGGGAGAAGAGAGAGAGAAGAAGAGAGGGGGAGAAGAGAGGGGGAGAAGAGGAGAGGAGAGGGAGAGAAGAGGAGAGGGGGAGAAGAGGAGGAGGGGGAGAAGAGGGTAGAGGGGGAGAAGAGGGGAGGGGGAGAAGAGGAGGAGAGAGGAGGGAGAGGGGAGAGAGAGGGGGAGAAGAGGAGAAGAGAGGGGAGAAGAGGGAGAGGGGAGAGGAGAGGGGGAGAAGAGGAGAGGAGAGGGGGAGAGAGGAGAGGGAGAGAGGGGAGAAGCGGAGAGGGGGAGAAGAGAGGGAGAGGGGAGAGAGAGGGGGAGGAGAGGGGAGAAGGGGAGAGGAGAGGGGGAGAAGGGAGAAGAGAGGGGGAGAAGAGGAGAAGAGAGGGGGAGAAGAGGGGAGAGCGGGAGAGGAGGAGAGGGGGAGAAGAGGAGAAGAGTAGAGGAGAGGGGGAGGAGAGGAGAGGGGGAGAAGAAGGGTGGGAGAGGAGAGGAGAGGGGGAGAAGAGTAGAGGAGAGGGGTAGAAGAGGAAAGGGGGAGAAGAGGAGAGGGAAGAAGGGGAGAAGAGTAGAGGGGGAGAATGGGAGAAGAGAGGGGGAGAAGAGGGGGGGAAGAGGAGTGGAGAGGGGGAGAACAGGAGAGGGGCAGAAGGGGAGAAGAGTAGAGGAGTGGGGGGAGAAGAGGAGAGAAGAGGAGGGGGGAGGAGAGAGGGGGAGAAGAAGGGGAGAAGAGAGGGGGAGAAGAGTAGAGGAGAGGGGGAGAAGAGAGAGAGGAGAGAGAGGGGGAGAAGAGAGGGGAGAAGAGAGGGGAGAGAGAGGAGAGGAGAGGGGGAGAAGAGGAGAGGAGAAGGGGAGAAGAGAGAGGGGAGAAGAGAGGGAGAGAAGAGGAGAGGGGGAGAAGAGGAGAGGAGAGGGGAGAAGAGGAGAGGAGAGGGAGAGAAGAGAGGGAGAGAAGAGGAGAAGGGGGAGAAGAGGGGGAGAAGAGAGGGGAGAAGAGGAGAGGAGAGGGGGAGAAGAGGAGAAGAGAGGGGGAGAAGAGGAGAGGGGGAGAAGAGGAGAGGGGGAGAAGAGGAGAGGAGAGGGAGAGAAGAGGAGAGGGGGAGAAGGGTGGAGAGAGAGGGGGAGAAGAGGGTGAGAGAGGAGAGGGGGAGAGAGGAGAAGAGAGGGGAGAAGAGGGGGAGAGGGGAGAAGAGGAGAGAGAGGGAGGAGAGGAGAGGGAGAGAAGAGGAGAGGGGGAGAAGAGGGTGGGAGAAGGGGGGAGGAGAGGGGGAGAAGAGGAGAGGAGAGGGGGAGAAGAGAGAGGGGGAGAGGGGGAGAAGAGGAGAGGAGAGGGGAGAAGAGGAGAATAGAGGGGAGAAGAGGAGAGGGGGAGAAGAGGAGAGGAGAGGGGAGAAGAGGAGAGGAGAGGGGAGAGGGGAGAAGAGGGAGAGGGAGAAGGGGAGAAGAGAGAGGAGAAGGGAGGAGAGGAGAGGGGAGAAGAGGAGAGGGGGAGAAGAAGGGTGGGAGAAGAGAGGGGGAGAAGAGGGTGAGAAGAGGAGAGGAGAGGGGGAGAAGAGGAGAAGAGAGGGAGAGAAGAGGAGAGGGGAGAAGGGGAGAAGAGGAGAAGAGAGGGGGAGAAGAGGGAGAGGGGGAGAAGGGGAGAAGAGGGTGGGAGAGGAGAGGAGAGGGGGAGAAGAAGGGTGGGAGAAGAGAGGGGGAGAAGAGGAGAAGAGGAGAGGAGAGGGAGAGAAGAGGAGAGGGAGAGAAGAGGAGAAGAGAGGGGGAGAAGAGGGGGAGAGGGGGAGAAGAGGGGAGGGGGAGAAGGGGAGAAGAGGAGAGGAGAGGGGGAGAAGAGGAGAGGGAGAGAAGAGGAGAGGAGAGGAGAGAGAGAGGGAGGAGAAGGAGAGGGGGAGAAGAGGGAGAGGGGGAGAAGAGGAGAGGGGGAGAAGAGGAGAGGAGAGGGGGAGAAGAGGAGAAGAGAGGGGGAGAAGAGGAGAAGAGAGGGGGAGAAGAGGAGAAGAGAGGGGGAGAAGAGGGGAGAGGGGAGAGGAGAGAGAGGGGGAGAAGAGGAGAAGGAGGAGAGGAGAGGGGGAGAGAGAGGAGAGGGGGAGAAGAAGGGTGGGAGAGGAGAGGAGAGGGGGAGAAGAGTAGAGGAGAGGGGTAGAAGAGGAAAGGGGGAGAAGAGGAGAGGGAGAGAAGGGGAGAAGAGTAGAGGGGGAGAATGGGAGAAGAGTAGAGGAGAGGGGGAGAAGAGGAGAAGAGAGGGGGAGAAGAGGAGAGGGGGAGAAGAGGAGAGGGGGAGTAGAGGAGAGGGGGAGAAGAGGAGAGGAGAGGGAGAGAAGAGGAGAATAGAGGGAGAGAAGAGGGGAGGGGGAGAAGAAGGGTGGGAGTAGAGACGGGGGAGAAGAGGGTGAGAAGAGGAGAGGAGAGGGGGAGAAGAGGAGAAGAGAGGGGGAGAAGAGGAGAACAGAGGGGGAGAACAGGAGGGGGGCAGAAGGGGAGAAGAGTGGAGGAGAGGGGGAGGAGAGGAGAGGGAGAGAAGAGGAGAGGGGGAGAAGAAGTGTGGGAGAAGAGAGGGGGAGAAGAGGGTGAGAAGAGGAGAGGAGAGGGGGAGAAGAGGAGAAGAGAGGGAGAGAAGAGGAGAGGAGGAGAATAGAGGGGGAGAAGAGGGGGAGAGGGGGAGAAGTGGGGAGGGGGAGAAGGGGAGAAGAGTAGAGGAGAGGGGGAGGAGAGGAGAGGGGGAGAAGAAGGGTGGGAGAGGAGAGGAGAGGGGGAGAAGAAGGGTGGGAGTAGAGAGGGGGAGAAGAGGAGAAGAGAGGGGGAGAAGAGGAGAAGAGAGGGGGAGAAGGGAAGAAGAGAGGGGGAGAAGAGAGAGAGAGAAGAGAGGGGGAGAAGAGGAGAAGAGGAGAGGAGAGGGAGAGAAGAGGAGAGGGAGAGAAGAGGAGAATAGAGGGGGAGAAGAGGGGGAGAGGGGGAGAAGAGGGGAGGGGGAGAAGGGGAGAAGAGTAGAGGAGAAGGGTAGGAGAGGAGAGGGGAGAGAAGAGGAGAGGAGAGGGGGAGAAGAGGAGAAGAGAGGGGGAGAAGACGGGAGAGCGGGAGAGGAGGATGAGGGGGAGAAGAGGAGAGGAGAGGGGGAGAAGAGGAGAAGAGAGGGGGAGAAGAGGAGAGAGAGAGGGGGAGAAGAGGGGAGAGCGGGAGAGGAGGAGAGGGGGAGAAGAGGAGAAGAGTAGAGGAGAGGGGGAGGAGAGGAGAGGGGGAGAAGAAGGGTGGGAGAGGAGAGGAGAGGGGGAGAAGAGTAGAGGAGAGGGGTAGAAGAGGAAAGGGGGAGAAGAGGAGAGGGAAGAAGGGGAGAAGAGTAGAGGGGGAGAATGGGAGAAGAGAGGGGGAGAAGAGGGGGGGAAGAGGAGTGGAGAGGGGGAGAACAGGAGAGGGGCAGAAGGGGAGAAGAGTAGAGGAGGGGGGGAGAAGAGGAGAGAAGAGGAGGGGGGAGAAGAGGGGGAGAAGAGGGGAGAAGAGAGGGGGAGAAGAGTAGAGGAGAGGGGTAGAAGAGGAAAGGGGGAGAAGAGGAGAGGGAAGAAGGGGAGAGGAGAGGGAGAGAAGAGGAGAGGAGAGGAGAGGGGGAGAAGAGTAGAGGGGGAGAAGGGGAGAAGAGAGGGGGAGAAGAGGGGGCAAGAGGAGTGGAGAGGGGGAGAACAGGAGAGGGGCGGAAGGGGAGAAGAGTAGAGGAGAGGGGGGAGAAGAGATTGAGAGAAGAGGAGAGGGGGAGAAGAGAGGGGAGAAGAGAGGGGGAGAAGAGGAGAGGAGAGGGGGAGAAGAGGAGAAGAGAGGGGGAGAAGAGGAGAGGGGGAGAAGAGAGGGGGAGAAGAGGAGAGGGGAGAAGAGGAGAGGAGAGGGGAGAGAGGAGAGAGGAGAGAAGAGGGGAGGGGGAGAAGGGTGGGAGTAGAGACGGGGGAGAAGAGGGTGAGGAGAGGAGAGGGGGAGAAGAGGAGAAGAGAGGGGGAGAACAGGAGGGGGGCAGAAGGGGAGAAGAGGAGAGGAGAGGGGGAGGAGAGGAGAGGGAGAGAAGAGGAGAGGGGGAGAAGAAGGGTGGGAGAAGTGGGGGGGGAGAGGGGGAGAAGAGGAGAGGAGAGGGAGAGAAGAAGAGAGGGGGAGAGGGGGAGAAGAGGAGAGGAGAGGGAGAGAAGAGGAGAATAGAGAGGGAGAAGAGGGGGAGAGGGAGAGAAGAGGGGAGGGGTAGAAGGGGAGAAGAGTAGAGGAGACGGGTAGGAGAGGAGAGGGAGAGAAGAGGAGAGGGGGAGAAGAAGGGTGGGAGTAGAGAGGGGGAGGAGAGGGTGAGAAGAGGAGAGGAGAGGGGGAGAAGAGGAGAAGAGGAGAGGGGGAGCAGGGGAGAAGAGAGGGGGAGAAGAGCAGAGGAGAGGGGGAGAACAGGAGAGGGAGAGACGAGGAGAGGGGGAGAAGGCGAGAAGACAGGGTGAGAAGAGGAGAGGAGAGGGAGAGAAGAGGAGTAGAGGGGGAGAGGAGGAGAGGAGGAGAGGGGGAGGAGAAGAGTAGAGGAGAGGGGGAGGAGAGGAGAGGGGAAGAAGAAGGGTGGGAGAGGAGAGGGGGAGAAGAGGGTGAGAAGAGGAGAGGAGAGGGGGAGAAGAGTAGAGGAGAGGGGTAGAAGAGGAAAGGGGGAGAAGAAGAGAGGGAAGAAGGGGAGAAGAGGAGAAGAGAGGGGGAGGAGAGGAGAGGGAGAGAAGAGGACAGGAGAGGAGAGGGGGAGAAGAGGAGAGGAGAGGGGGAGAGGAGGGGGAGAGGGGGAGAAGAGGAGAGGTGAGGGAGAGAAGAGGAGAATAGAGGGGGAGATGAGGGGGAGAGGGGAAGAAGAGGGGAGGGGGAGAAGATGGGTGAGAAGAGGAGAGGAGAAGAGAGGGGGAGAAGAGGAGAAGAGAGGGGGAGAAGAGGAGAAGAGTAGAGGAGAGGGAGAGGAGAGGGGGAGAAGAAGGGTGGGAGAGGAGAGGGGGAGAAGAGGGTGAGAAGAGGAGAGGAGAGAGGGGGAGAAGAGTAGAGGAGAGAGGGGAGAAGAGGAGAGGGGAGAAGGGGAGAAGAGAGGGGGAGAAGAGGGGGGGAAGAGGAGTGTAGAGGGGGAGAACAGGAGAGGGGCGGAAGGGGAGAAGAGTAGAGGAGAGGGGGGAGAAGATATTGAGAGAAGAGGAGTGGGGGAGAAGAGAGGGGAGAAGAAGGGGAGAAGAGAGGGGGAGGAGAGGAGAGGGGGAGAAGAGGAGAAGAGAGGGGGAGAAGAGGAGGGAGAGGGAGAGAAGAGGGGAGGGGGAGAAGAAGGGTGGGAGTAGAGACGGGGGAGAAGAGGGTGAGAAGAGGAGAGGAGAGGGGGAGAAGACGAGAAGAGAGGGGGAGAACAGGAGGGGGGCAGAAGGGGAGAAGAGTAGAGGAGAGGGGGAGGAGAGGAGAGGGAGAGAAGAGGAGAGGGGGAGAAGAAGGGTGGGAGAAGTGGGGGGGGAGAGGAGAGGGGGAGAAGAGGAGAGGAGAGGGAGAGAAGAAGAGAGGGGGAGAGGGGGAGAAGAGGAGAGGAGAGGGAGAGAAGAGGAGAATAGAGAGGGAGAAGAGGGGGAGAGGGAGAGAAGAGGGGAGGGGTAGAAGGGGAGAAGAGTAGAGGAGAAGGGTAGGAGAGGAGAGGGAGAGAAGAGGAGAGGGGGAGAAGAAGGGTGGGAGTAGAGAGGGGGAGGAGAGGGTGAGAAGAGGAGAGGAGAGGGGGAGAAGAGGAGAAGAGGAGAGGGGGAGCAGGGGAGAAGAGAGGGGGAGAAGAGCAGAGGAGAGGGGGAGAACAGGAGAGGGAGAGACGAGGAGAGGGGGAGAAGGGGAGAAGACAGGGTGAGAAGAGGAGAGGAGAGGGAGAGAAGAGGAGTAGAGAGGGGAGAGGAGGAGAGGAGGAGAGGGGGAGGAGAAGAGTAGAGGAGAGGGGGAGGAGAGGAGAGGGGAAGAAGAAGGGTGGAGAGGAGAGGAGAGGGGGAGAAGAGGAGAGGAGAAGAGGTAGAGGAGAGGGGTAGAAGAGGAAAGGGGGAGAAGAAGAGAGGGAAGAAGGGGAGAAGAGGAGAAGAGAGGGGGAGAAGAGGAGAGGGGGAGAAGGGGAGAAGAGGGGGGGAAGAGCAGTGGAGAGGGGGAGAACAGGAGAGGGGCGGAAGGGGAGAAGAGGAGAGGGGGAGAAGAGGAGAGGAGAGGAGAGGGGGAGAAGAGGAGAGGAGAGGGAGAGAAGAAGAGAGGGGAAGAAGGGGAGAAGAGAGGGTGAGGAGAGGAGAAGGGGAGAAGAGAAGAGGAGAGGGGGAGAAGAGGGTTAGAAGAGGAGAGGAGAGGTGGAGAAGAGGAGAAGAGTAGAGGGGAGGGGGAGGAGAGGAGAGGGAGAGAAGAGGACAGGAGAGGAGAGGGGGAGGAGAGGAGAGGGAGAGAAGAAGAGAGGGGGAGAGGGGGAGAAGAGGAGAGGTGAGGGAGAGAAGAGGAGAATAGAGGGGGAGATGAGGGGGAGAGGGGAAGAAGAGGGGAGGGGGAGAAGATGGGTGAGAAGAGGAGAGGAGAGGAGAGGGGGAGAAGAGGAGAGGAGAGGAGAGGGGGAGAAGAGGAGAAGAGAGGGGGAGAAGAGGGAGAGAGAGAGGGGAGGAGAGGGGGAGAAGAAGGGTGGAGAGGAGAGGGGGAGAAGAGGGTGAGAAGAGGAGAGGAGAGGGGGAGAAGAGTAGAGGAGAGAGGGGGAGAAGAGGAGAGGGGAGAAGGGGAGAAGAGAGGGGGAGAAGACGGGGGGGAAGAGGAGTGGAGAGGGGGAGAACAGGAGAGGGGCGGAAGGGGAGAAGGGTAGAGGAGAAGGGTAGGAGAGGAGAGGGAGAGAAGAGGAGAGGGGGAGAATAAGGGTGGGGGTAGAGACGGGGGAGAAGAGGGTGAGAAGAGGAGAGGAGAGGGGGAGAAGAGGAGAAGAGAGGGGGAGAAGAGGGGGGGAAGAGGAGTGGAGAGGGGGAGAACAGGAGAGGGGCAGAAGGGGAGAAGAGTAGAGGAGTGGGGGGAGAAGAGGAGAGAAGAGGAGGGGGGAGGAGAGAGGGGGAGAAGAAGGGGAGAAGAGAGGGGGAGAAGAGTAGAGGAGAGGGGTAGAAGAGGAAAGGGGGAGAAGAGGAGAGGGAAGAAGGGGAGAGGAGAGGGAGAGAAGAGGAGAGGAGAGGAGAGGGGGAGAAGAGTAGAGGGGGAGAAGGGGAGAAGAGAGGGGGAGAAGAGGGGGCAAGAGGAGTGGAGAGGGGGAGAACAGGAGAGGGGCGGAAGGGGAGAAGAGTAGAGGAGAGGGGGGAGAAGAGATTGAGAGAAGAGGAGAGGGGGAGAAGAGAGGGGAGAAGAGAGGGGGAGAAGAGGAGAGGAGAGGGGGAGAAGAGGAGAAGAGAGGGGGAGAAGAGGAGAGGGGGAGAAGAGAGGGGGAGAAGAGGAGAGGGGGAGAAGAGGAGAGGAGAGGGAGAGAAGAGGAGAATAGAGGGAGAGAAGAGGGGAGGGGGAGAAGGGTGGGAGTAGAGACGGGGGAGAAGAGGGTGAGGAGAGGAGAGGGGGAGAAGAGGAGAAGAGAGGGGGAGAACAGGAGGGGGGCAGAAGGGGAGAAGAGGAGAGGAGAGGGGGAGGAGAGGAGAGGGAGAGAAGAGGAGAGGGGGAGAAGAAGGGTGGGAGAAGTGGGGGGGGAGAGGGGGAGAAGAGGAGAGGAGAGGGAGAGAAGAAGAGAGGAGGAGAGGGGGAGAAGAGGAGAGGAGAGGGAGAGAAGAGGAGAGGGAGAAGAGGGGGAGAGGGAAAGAAGAGGGGAGGGGTAGAAGGGGAGAAGAGTAGAGGAGAAGGGTAGGAGAGGAGAGGGAGAGAAGAGGAGAGGAGGAGAAGGGGAGAAGAGAGGGTGAAAGGCGGAGAGGAGGAGAAGAGAGGTGGAGAAGAGGAGGGGAGAGGGGGAGAAGAGGAGAGGAGAGGGGGGAGAAGAGATTGAGAGAAGAGGAGAGGGGGAGAAGAGGAGGGGGAGAGAAGAGGAGAGGGGGAGAAGAAGGGTGGGAGAAGAGAGGGTGAGAAGAAGAGAGGAGAAGAGAGTGGGAGAAGAGAGGGGGAGAAGGGGAGAGTAAAGGGGGAGAAGAGGAGAGGGGGAGAGTAAAGGGGGAGAAGAGGAGAGGGGGAGAAGAGGAGAGGGGAGGGGGAGGAGAGGAGAGGGGGAGAAGAGGAGAGGGGGAGAAGAGGAGAGGGAGGATGGGAGGGGAAGAAGAGGAGAGGGGGAGAAGAGGAGAGGGGGAGAAGAGGAGAGGGGGAGAAGGGGAAGAGAGGAGAGGAGAGGGGGAGGAGAGGAGGGGGAGAGAAGAGGAGAGGGGGAGAAGAAGGTGAGAAGAGAGGGGGAGAAGAGGAGAGGGGCAGAAGGGGAGAAGAGGAGAGGGGGAGGAGAGGAGGGGGAGAGAAGAGGAGAGGGGGAGAAGAAGGTGAGAAGAGAGGGGGAGAAGAGGAGAAGAGAGGGAGGGGAGAAGGGGAGAGGAGAGGGGGAGAACAGGAGAGGGGCAGAAGGGTAGAAGAGTAGAGGAGAGGGGGGGAGAGGAGAGGGAGAGATGAGGAGAGGAGAGAAGAGGAGAGGGGGAGAATTGGAGAAGAGAGTGTGAGAAGAGAAGAGGAGAGGAGAGGGAGAGAAGAGGAGAAGAGAGGGGGAGAAGAGGAGTGAGAGGGGGAGAGGAGGAGAGGGGGAGAAGAGGAGAAGAGGAGAGGAGAGTGGGAGAAGAAGGGTGGGAAAGGAGAGGGGGAGAAGAGGGTGAGAAGAGGAGAGGGGGAGAAGAGGAGAGGAGAGGGGGGAGAAGAGGAGAGGAGAGGAGAGGGGGAGAAGAGTAGAGGAGAGGGGGAGAAGAGGAGAAGAGAGGGGGAGAAGAGGAGAGGAGGGGGGAGAAGAGGAGAGTTGAGTGGAGGAGAGGAGAGGGGGAGAAGAGGAGAGGGAGAGAAGAAGAGAGGGGGAGAAGGGGAGAAGAGGAGAGGAGAGGGAGAGAGAGAGGAGAGGGGGAGAAGAGAGGGTGGGAGTAGAGAAGGGGAGAAGAGGAGAGGAGAAGGGGAGAAGAGGAGAGGAGAAGGGTAGGAGAGGAGAGGGAGAGAAGAGGAGAGGGGGAGAAGAAGGGTGGGAGTAGAGAGGGGGAGAAGAGGATGAGAAGAGGAGAGGAGAGGAGAGGGGGAGAAGAGGAGAAGAGAGGGGGAGCAGGGGAGAAGACAGGGGGAGAAGAGCAGAGGAGAGGGGGAGGAGAGGAGAGGGAGAGATGAGGAGAGGAGAGAAGAAGAGAGGGGGAGAAGAGAAGAGTAGAGGAGAGGGGTAGAAGAGGAGAGGGAAGAAGGGGAGAAGAGAGGGGGAGAAGAGGGGGAGAAGAGGAGAGGAGAGGGGGAGAAGAGGAGAAGAGTGGGGGAGAAGAGGAGAGGGGGGAGAAGAGATTGAGAGAAGAGGAGAGGGGGAGAAGAGGAGAGGAGAGGGAGAGAAGAAGAGAGGTGGAGAAGAGAGGGTGAGAAGAGGAGAGGGGGAGAAGAAGGGTGGAAGTAGAGAGGGGGAGAAGAGGGTTAGAAGAGGAGAGGAGAGGAGAGGTGGAGAAGAGGAGAAGAGAGGGGGAGAAGAGGGGGGGAAGAGGAGTGGAGAGGGGGAGAACAGGAGAGGGGCGGGAGGGGAGAAGGGTAAAGGAGAGGGGGGAGAAGAGAGGGTGAGAAGAGGAGAGTAGAGGAGAGGAGAGGGGGAGAAGAGGAGAGGGAGAGAAGAAGTGAGGGGGAGAAGAAGGGTGGGGGGAGATGAGGAGAGGGGGAGAAGGGGAGAGAAGAGGGGGAGAGGAGGAGAGGAGAGGTGGAGAAGAGGGGAAGAGAGGGGGAGGAGAGGAGAGGGAGAGGAGAGGGGGAGAAGGGTGGAAGTAGAGAGGGGGAGAAGAGGGTTAGAAGAGGAGAGGAGAGGTGGAGAAGAGGAGAAGAGAGGGGGAGGAGAGGAGCAGAAGTGGAGAAGGGGAGGGGGAGGAGAGGGGGAGAATGGGAGAAGGGAGGGGGAGAAGAGGGGGAGAACAGTAGAGGGGCAGAAGGGGAGAAGAGTAGAGGAGAGGGGGAGGAGAGGAGAGGGGGAGAAGAAGGGTGGGAGAGGAGAGGGGGAGAAGAGGGTGAGAAGAGGAGAGGAGAGGGGGAGAATGGGAGAAGAGAGGGGGAGAAGAGGAGAGGGGCAGAAGGGGAGAAGAGTAGAGGAGAGGGGGAGGAGAGGAGAGGGAGAGAAGAGGAGAGGGGGAGAAGAAGGGTGGGAGAAGAGAGGGGAGAAGAGGAGAGGGGGAGAAGAGGACAGGAGAGGAGAGGGGGAGAAGAGGAGAGGAGAGGGAGAGAAGAAGAGAGGGGGAGAGGGGGAGAAGAGGAGAGGTGAGGGAGAGAAGAGGAGAATAGAGGGGGAGAAGAGGGGAGGGGGAGAAGGGGAGAAGAGTAGAGGAGAAGGGTAGGTAGGGGAGAGAAGAGGAGAGGGGGAGAAGATGGGTGGGAGTAGAGAGGGGGAGAAGAGGGTGAGAAGAGGAGAGGAGAGGAGAGGGGGAGAAGAGGAGAAGAGAGGGGGAGAAGAGGAGAGGGGGAGGAGAGGAGAGGGGGAGAAGAAGGGTGGGAGAGGAGAGGAGAGGGGGAGAAGAGGGTGAGAAGAGGAGAGGAGAGGGGGAGAAGAGGAGAAGAGAGGGGGAGAAGGGGAGAGGAGGGGGGAGAAGAGGGGGGGAAGAGGAGTGGAGAGGGGGAGAACAGGAGAGGGGCGGAAGGGGAGAAGAGTAGAGGAGAGGGGGGTGAAGAGATTGAGAGAAGAGACGGGGAGAAGCGAGTGGTAGAAGAGGGGTGGGAGAAGAGAGGGGGAGAAGAAGGGGAGAAGAGAGGGGGAGAAGAGGAGAAGAGGAGAGGAGAGGGGGAGAAGAGGGGGGGAAGAGGAGTCGAGAGGGGGAGAACAGGAGAGGGGCAGATGTGGAGAAGAGTAGAGGGGAGGGGGAGGAGAGGAGAGTGAGAGAAGAGGAGAGGGGGAGAAGAAGTGTGGGAGAAGAGAGGGGGAGAAGAGGGTGAGAAGAGGAGAGGAGAGGGGGAGAAGAGGAGAGGAGAGGGAGGATGGGAGGGGAAGAAGAAGAGAGGGGGAGAAGGGAGGGGGAGAAGAAAGGGAGAAGAGAGGGGGAGAAGAGGAGAGGAGAGGGGGAGAAGAGGAGAGGAGAGGGAGAGAAGAGGAGAGGGGGAGAAGGGGAGAAGAGTGGGGGAGAAGAGGAGAGGGGGAGAAGAAGGGTGGAAGTAGAGAGGGGGAGAAGCGGGTTAGAAGAGGAGAGGAGAGGAGAGGTGGAGAAGAGGAGAAGAGAGGGGGAGAAGAGGGGGGGAAGAGGAGTGGAGAGGGGGAGAACAGGAGAGGGGCGGGAGGGGAGAAGGGTAAAGGAGAGGGGGGAGAAGAGAGGGTGAGAAGAGGAGAGTAGAGGAGAGGAGAGGGGGAGAAGAGGAGAGGGAGAGAAGAAGTGAGGGGGAGAAGAAGGGTGGGAGAAGAGAGGAGGAGAGGGGGAGATGAGGAGAGGGGGAGAAGGGGAGAGAAGAGGGGGAGAGGAGGAGAGGAGAGGTGGAGAAGAGGAGAAGAGAGGGGGAGGAGAGGAGCAGAAGTGGAGAAGGGGAGGGGGAGGAGAGGGGGAGAATGGGAGAAGAGAGGGGGAGAAGAGGGGGAGAACAGTAGAGGGGCAGAAGGGGAGAAGAGTAGAGGAGAGGGGGAGGAGAGGAGAGGGGGAGAAGAAGGGTGGGAGAGGAGAGGGGGAGAAGAGGGTGAGAAGAGGAGAGGAGAGGGGGAGAATGGGAGAAGAGAGGGGGAGAAGAGGAGAGGGGCAGAAGGGGAGAAGAGTAGAGGAGAGGGGGAGGAGAGGAGAGGGAGAGAAGCGGAGAGGGGGAGAAGAAGGGTGGGAGAAGAGAGGGGAGAAGAGGAGAGGGGGAGAAGAGGACAGGAGAGGAGAGGGGGAGAAGAGGAGAGGAGAGGGAGAGAAGAAGAGAGGGGGAGAAGAGGAGAGGTGAGGGAGAGAAGAGGAGAATAGAGGGGGAGAAGGGGAGAAGAGTAGAGGAGAAGGGTAGGTAGGGGAGAGAAGAGGAGAGGGGGAGAAGATGGGTGGGAGTAGAGAGGGGGAGAAGAGGAGAGGAGAGGAGAGGGGGAGAAGAGGAGAAGAGAGGGGGAGAAGAGGAGAGGGGGAGGAGAGGAGAGGGGGAGAAGAAGGGTGGGAGAGGAGAGGGGGAGAAGAGGGTGAGAAGAGGAGAGGAGAGGGGGAGAAGAGGGTGAGAAGAGGAGAGGAGAGGGGGAGAAGAGGAGAAGAGAGGGGGAGAAGGGGAGAGGAGGGGGGAGAAGAGGGGGGGAAGAGGAGTGGAGAGGGGGAGAACAGGAGAGGGGCGGAAGGGGAGAAGAGTAGAGGAGAGGGGGGTGAAGAGATTGAGAGAAGAGACGGGGAAAAGCGAGTGGTAGAAGAGGGGTGGGAGAAGAGAGGGGGAGAAGAAGGGGAGAAGAGAGGGGGAGAAGAGGAGAAGAGGAGAGGAGAGGGGGAGAAGAGGGGGGGAAGAGGAGTCGAGAGGGGGAGAACAGGAGAGGGGCAGATGTGGAGAAGAGTAGAGGGGAGGGGGAGGAGAGGAGAGTGAGAGAAGAGGAGAGGGGGAGAAGAAGTGTGGGAGAAGAGAGGGGGAGAAGAGGGTGAGAAGAGGAGAGGAGAGGGGGAGAAGAGGAGAGGAGAGGGAGGATGGGAGGGGAAGAAGAAGAGAGGGGGAGAAGGGAGGGGGAGAAGAAAGGGAGAAGAGAGGGGGAGAAGAGGAGAGGAGAGGGGGAGAAGAGGAGAGGAGAGGGAGAGAAGAGGAGAGGGGGAGAAGGGGAGAAGAGTGGGGGAGAAGAGGAGAGGGGGAGAAGGGGAGAAGAGTGGGGGAGAAGAGGGGGATAAGAGGAGAGGGGAAGGAGAGGAGAGGGAGGATGGGAGGGGGAGAAGAGGAGAGGAGAAGAGGAGAGGAGAGGGAGAGAAGAGGAGAGGGGGAGAAGAGTGGGTGAGAAGAGGAGAAGAGAGGGGGAGAAGAGAAGAGAGGGGGAGAAGAGAAGAGGAGATGGGAGGAGAGGAGAGTGAAAGGACATGAGAGGGGAGGGGGAGGAGAGGAGAGGAGAGGGGGAGAAGGGGAGAGCGGCAGAAGGGGAGAAGAGGAGAGGAGAGGGGGAGGAGAGGAGGGGGAGAGAAGAGGAGAGAGGGAGAAGAAGGGTGGGAGAAGAGAGGGTGAGAAGAGGAGAAGAGAAGAGGGGGAGAAGAGAAGAGGGGGAGAAGGGGAGAGGGGGAGAAGGGGAGAGAGGGAGAAGAAGGGTGGGAGAAGAGAGGGTGAGAAGAGGAGAAGAGAGGGGGAGAAGAGAAAAGGGGGAGAAGGGGAGAAGAGGAGAGGAGAGGGGGAGGAGAGGAGGGGGAGAGGAGAGGGGGAGAAGAAGGGTGGGAGAAGAAAGGGTGAGAAGAGGAGAGGAGAAGAGAGGGGGAAAAGAAGGGGAGAAGAGAGGGGGAGAAGAGAGGGGGAGAAGAGGAGAGGGGAGGGGGAGAAGAGGAGATAAGAGGGGGAGAAGAGGAGAGGGGGAGAAGAGGAGAGGGGGAGAAGAGGGGAGGGGAGGGGGAGAAGAGGGGAGGGGAGGGGGAGAAGAGGAGAGGGGGAGAAGAGGAGAGGAGAGGGAGGATGGGAGGGGAAGAAGAGGAGAGGGGGAGAAGAGGAGAGGGGGAGAAGAGGAGAAGCGAGGGGGTAAGAGAAGAGGATAGGGGGAGAAGAGGAGAGGGGGACAAGGGGAGAGGTGTGGGTGAGAAGAGGAGAGGAGAGGATAGGGGGGATGGGAGGGGGAGAAGAGAAGAAGAGAGGGGGAAAAGAGGGGTGGGAGAAGAGATGGGAGAAGAGGAGAGGAGAGGGGAGAAGAGAGGTGAAAGTCACTGAGCTGTTCATTAAGGCCGTTCTACTGCCAATGTTTGTCTATGGAGATTGCATGGCTGAGTGCTTGATTTATACATCTGTCAGGAAGGGGAGTGGCTGAAATAGAATCCACTAATTTGAAGGGGTGTCCACATACTTTTGTATATATAGTGTATGTACACATGGGTGTTGTTGCACCATACCAACGATAAGCCTGTCTTCCCCATCACATCATGAAAGGTCATGTTGATGTTCATTTAACCTCTGTCTCTCTCTTCCTCTGACTCCTCCCTTTCTCCTTTGTTTCTCTCTATCTCTCTGTCTCTTTCTCTCTCTTTCTCCTCTGTCTCTCTCTTTCTCCTCAGATCTCCAGGCTCAAAGCGTCAGTCCACCAGGTAGGTAGAGTATAAATCTACAGTGATTATAGCAGTTCAATATTAGTCAACTTTATTATCCCACATGGAGAAATTCATGTGTCCATACAAACCATTCTAAACCCCAATAACAAGTAGTGTTTTATGGAACTACTAATACTTGTCAACCACAAAGCACTACTGCTGTTAGAATAACAGAATCACTGTCATCATCTGTCCTCACCACTGTGTTTTCCTCTCTGCTGTTTACAGCTGAACTCTCAGTCAGACTGGTGAATGGGACCACTTCCTGTTCTGGGACAGTGGAAGTCTTCTATGAAGGAGAGTGGTTGGGTCTATGTTCTAGGGGGTGGTGGAGAATGATGATAGAGGTTAAGGTTGTGTGTAGAGAGCTGGACTGTGGGGATCCTGTATCTGAATCTAGAGTTCTGATTGAAGATGGAAGAGGAGGAGTCAGACTATATAGATGCAGGGGACATGAGTCTTCTATTAGACAGTGTGACATCATAGATGGACCTGGTTACTGTTATGGTGAATATTATCATCATGTGACCTGTTCAGGTAAGAGACTGGTCATATTGAGAGATTTATTTATACATTATACAATATTACCATGTATCATGTTTTATGTGTTTTTATTTCATTTAAATAGAGGGAGAGATGTCAGATGTATTTAAACATTATATTTGTGTTTGTCATAATGGTTTATGGGAGATGTTCATGGGCAGATCATTGTAGTTCAGATGGTACTGAAGTGAAGCTGCCTGATGGATGTCCAGCTGTTTATTTTCTATAAAGTGAAGTGAACTTATTCCTGTCTCCTGCCTGCATTATTCCCAACCCTATCCTGAGTGACTAAGAACCCATTTCTACCTCTTACAGTATCAAACATAGCAAACTACAATCTTTTATCCAACATATTTGTGTTTAGTCCTTGACAGTGTCATCAACAAAACTGATTGAATGTTCAACCAAGTCTTTTTCTCCAGAGTCTGTGCGGCTTGTGGATGGAGCTGGTCTCTGCTCTGGGAGAGTGGAGGTGAAGTCCAATCAGTCCTGGGCCTCAGTGTGTGAAGCTGACTTTGACCGGCAGGATGCAGAGGTAGTCTGTGGGGAGCTTGGCTGTGGGGCTCCTGCAGCTCTACAGGGGGGGCTCTATGGAGAAGGTGAGGGTCAGACCTGGGATAAAGAGTTCCAGTGTAAAGGCAAAGAGTCCCTTCTCCTGGACTGTGACACCTCAGACAGAGAAAACAACACCTGTCTACCTGGTAATGCTGTTGGACTCACCTGCTCAGGTAAGAAACAGTTTGTCTCTCAATCAACATTGTTTCTCACCTGGAGTGAAGAATATGAGAGACAATATAGGTGTGTTTTAGTGAGAAAATAGTAAGATTACTGTCTCTCTCTTTTCTTTTCTCAGAGCCTGATGATGTGAGGCTGGTGGGAGGAGGCAGTCGCTGTGCTGGTGGAGTGGAGCGGTACGACCAGGGAGAGTGGAGGACTGTGGGAGCTGCTGACAGGGCCAGGAAGGATGTAGCTGCAGTAGTGTGTAGACAGCTGGGTTGTGGCTCCACTGTTTCAGTTCTACCTGGAAACACCACTGGATGGTTTGAAGTTTACTGTTATGGGTCTGAGTCTGTACTGAGGGAGTGTAGGAGAAGTTATTATCTCTTTCCTGGACTCACAGTGATCTGCTCAGGTAATAACATTATATAATAATTTTCTACTTATTTCCATACAACTTCCTCTGCACCTCTCATGATGACTGTTTAGCTTGTCAGTCTGCTTTACTAAATAGATCACTCAGTCAAGTAGGAATCAAATACAACTTAAATATCCCAGAATGCTTTTGTATGTGACTGTTATCTCAGTGAACGTCTCTACTCACTACCACTGTCACATGTCATGTTATTGTCATATCTAAATGAGGAAAGTAGTTGAGGAGCTACGTTTTCTTTTTCTCTCCTCTTGTTCCAGATGTCCTGCTGAAGCCTGATATCAACATATGTTGTCTCAGTGACTGTAGGCCCACTACTCATGTTGCCCTGTGAGGGAGGGTGGCTAGCACTGTTACATGCTGATGTTATTGTCATATCTATAGGAAACTAGTTGAAGAGGTTTTTCTTGTTCTCTTTTATTGTTACAGATCTCCTGGTCCAGCCTGATATCTCCCTGACTGACTCAATGGGAGGGGTCTCCAGGGGCCACCAGGGGCCCGAGATGTTCAGGGGCTACAGCTTCACCATCACCTGCTCCACTCAGCCACAGTACCCAGGAGGCTCCTTCCTCCTCACGTTCACCAGCTCCAACAGAACCCAGACCCAGCCAGCTGTCAATCACTCTGCTGCCTTCCTCTTCCCTGCTGCAGATGACTCCCACCAAGGGAACTACAGCTGTGTTTATGACAATTATGTTTTCTCTCATGACTTCTCCTCTGAGAGTGAGGTCCTCTCCCTCACCATCACAGGTAACTGAACATGAACCAGACTTATAACTTTGTCATTGACAGATTTCCCACAGATCTATTTGATGATGATCAGTCCCCTCATCAAAGGTGTTTCTGTTTGCAGCCTCTCCTCTGCCAGCCTTCATCATCAGACACGTTGTAGTGCTGCTGATCCTACTAACAGCCATCACCACCTCCTACCTGTACTACAAGGTAAAGACATTTACTCAGACGTTACAAGTCATTTAAACTAGAGGGAGAGGGTGAGGGGGAGAGGGATGGAGAGAGAATGGAGATACTAGAGAGTAAATGTCTGACTGTTGGTGCTGTGTCTCCCTAGCCCACCAGGAGGCAGAAGAGAGTGAACAGGGTGAGCAGCATGGATCTTTATGTCAATGCCATGGAGATGGTCTCTCTGAGCTCCAGAGCTGAAGCTGGACCGGGAGAGGAGAGAGCAGCCCAGGGGACGGAGTAGGAGTAGAATGAAGCTGACCCTACATGCTGATCTTAGGTCAGTTTTGTGTTTTAAATGGATGGTCAGCAGTGGACTGGTGTTTAAAATGTGGTGACAAACCTGAAGTGGTTCTAATTTTAATAACAAGTTCAGAATTAGTTTCTCTTTCTAGAACCTTGGAAGAAATCTAAAAGGAGTGACTGCAACCACCATTATTCCTTTTAGTTTGGTTTTTACCACCAGAGAAACATGGGGTTCTGGGTAACATGGGGTTCTGGGTAACATGGGGTTTTGGGTAACATTGGGTTTGGGTAACATGGGGTTCTGGGTAACATGGGGTTCTGGGTAACATGGGGTTCTGGGTAACATGGGGTTCTGGGTTACATGGGGTTTGGGTAACATGGGGTTCTGGGTAACATGGGGTTCTGGGTAACATGGGGTTCTGGGTAACATGGGGTTCTGGGTAACATGGCGTTTTGGGTAACATGGGGTTCTGGGTAACATGGCGTTTTGGGTAACATGGCGTTTTGGGTAACATGGGGTTCTGGGTAACATGGGGTTCTGGGTAACATGGCGTTTTGGGTAACATGGCGTTTTGGGTAACATGGGGTTCTGGGTAACATGGGGTTCTGGGTAACATGGGGTTTTGGGTAACATGGGGTTTTGGGTAACATGGGGTTTTGGGGTAACATGGGGTTCTCGGTAACATGGGGTTCTCGGTAACATGGGGTTTTGGGGTAACATGGGGTTCTCGGTAACATGGGGTTTGGGGTAACATGGGGTTTTGGGGTAACATGGGGTTTTTGATTATTTTAAGAGAGTATCTCAATTACGTCTGTTTTGTGTTCCAGAATAAATTGGTTTTTGCATTTGTCTTCATGTCTTTATCTTATTTAGTGTCTTAATGTCTTTATCTTATTTAGTGTCTCTTAGATTCTTTATCTTATTTAGTGTCTTAGATTCTTTATCTTATTTAGTGTCTCTTAGATTCTTTATCTTATTTAGTGTCGCTTAGATTCTTTATCTTATTTAGTGTCTCTTAGATTCTTTATCTTATTTAGTGTCTCTTAGATTCTTTATCTTATTTAGTGTCTCTTAGATTCTTTATCTTATTTAGTGTCTCTTAGATTCTTTATCTTATTTAGTGTCTCTTAGATTCTTTATCTTATTTAGTGTCTCTTAGATTCTTTATCTTATTTAGTGTCTCTTAGATTCTTTATCTTATTTAGTGTCTCTTAGATTCTTTATCTTATTTAGTATCTCTTAGATTCTTTATCTTATTTAGTGTCTCTTAGATTCTTTATCTTATTTAGTGTCTCTTAGATTCTTTATCTTATTTAGTGTCTCTTAGATTCTTTATCTTATTTTGTGTCTCTTAGATTCTTTATCTTATTTAGTGTCTCTTAGATTCTTTATCTTATTTAGTGTCTCTTAGATTCTTTATCTTATTTAGTCTCTTAGATTCTTTATCTTATTTAGTGTCTCTTAGATTCTTTATCTTATTTAGTGTCTCTTAGATTCTTTATCTTATTTAGTGTCTCTTAGATTCTTTATCTTATTTAGTGTCTCTTAGATTCTTTATCTTATTTTGTGTCTCTTAGATTCTTTATCTTATTTAGTGTCTCTTAGATTCTTTATCTTATTTAGTGTCTCTTAGATTCTTTATCTTATTTAGTGTCTCTTAGATTCTTTATCTTATTTAGTGTCTCTTAGATTCTTTATCTTATTTAGTGTCTCTTAGATTCTTTATCTTATTTAGTGTCTCTTAGATTCTTCATCTTATTTAGTGTCTCTTAGATTCTTTATCTTGAAGTGTTTCCATTATTAGTCCATGTATTATTATAATCATCTGGTCATTCTTTGTATTTTTAAACATTTTTTAATAAAGGGGTTTGTTGTTGTTTACCTCTCATGATGTTATTGATTATAAATGTTACGATATTGATTATGATGTAGATTATTGTTATGATATTGTTAGTAGTATATAGATAATGATGTTATTGATTATGATGTAGATTATTGTTATGATGTTGTTAGTAGTATATAGATAGTGATGTTATTGATTATAAATGTTATGATATTGATTATTGATTACGATGTAGATTATTGTTATGATGTTGCTCTCTAAACTGCCATGTAATCAACTGAATGCTTTTAATAAAATTACAGGCTGTCAGTCTTGTGTGATTCCCCTCTTGGACAGACTACAACATACAGTATGAATTAACTGAGATCAGTCTTGTGTGATTCTCCTCTTGGACAGACTACAACATACAGTATGAATTAACTGAGATCAGTCTTGTGTGATTCCCCTCTTGGACAGACTACAACATACAGTATGAATTAACTGAGATCAGTCTTGTGTGATTCTCCTCTTGGACAGACTACAACATACAGTATGAATTAACATACATTAACAAACATTTGTCAGGAGGTTAGGAAGTGCATCTCAGTTTACCCCTCAGTTTGTGGGCTGTGTGCACATAGCCTGTCTTCTCTTGAGAGCCAGGTACCACCTGTATATAGTCTTGCTATTGTTATTTTTCTGCTGCTCTTTAATTACTTGTTACTTTCATTTCTTATACTTATCCATATTTTTTTTAGCTGCATTGTTGGTTAGGGGCTCATAACTAATACAATTTGATTTGATTTGAGGTCTGCCTACGGCAGCCTTTCTCAATAGCAAGGCTATGCTCACTGAGTCTGTACGTAGTCAAAGCTTTCCTTAAGTTTGGGTCAGTCACAGTGGTCAGGTATTCTGCCACTGTGTAGTCTCTGTTTAGGGCTAAATAACATTCTAGTTTGCTCTGTTTTTTGTTAATCCTTTCCAATGTGTCAAGTAATTATCTTTTTTGTTTTCTCATGATTTGATTGGGTCTAATATGGTTGCTGTCCTGGGGCTCTGTGGGGTCTGTTTGTGTTTGTGAACAGAGCACCAGGTCCAGCTTGCTTAGGGGACTCTCCTGTCTGTCTGTCTGTCTGTCTGTCTGTCTGTCTGTCTGTCTGTCTGTCTGTCTGTCTGTCTGTCTGTCTGTCTGTCTGTCTGTCTGTCTGTCTGTCTGTCTGTCTGTCTGTCTGTCTGTCTGTCTGTCTGTCTGTCTGTCTCTCTCTCTGTCTCTCGCTCTTTCTGTCTGTCTGTCTGTCTGTCTGTCTGTCTGTCTGTCTGTCTGTCTGTCTGTCTGTCTGTCTGTCTGTCTGTCTGTCTGTCTGTCTGTCTGTCTGTCTGTCTGTCTCTGTCTGTCTGTCTGTCTCTCGCTCATACACAAATGAGGGGCTAATGATAACACCTGCTAATTCAAACAGTGGGAAACTACAAACAAACAGAAAGAGAGAAGATAAGACATCATTGTAGTTATTTATCCTCCACATAGACTATGATGTATTGTTGTCCTGGTGTGTAGTTATTTATCCTCCATAGACTATGATGTATTGTTGTCCTGGTGTGTAGTTATTTATCCTCCACATAGACTATGATGTATTGTTGTCCTGGTGTGTAGTTATTTATCCTCCATAGACTATGATGTATTGTTGTCCTGGTGTGTAGTTATTTATCCTCCATAGACTATGATGTATTGTTGTCCTGGTGTGTAGTTATTTATCCTCCATAGACTATGATGTATTGTTGTCCTGGTGTGTAGTTATTTATCCTCCATAGACTATGATGTATTGTTGTCCTGGTGTGTAGTTATTTATCCTCCACATAGACTATGATGTATTGTTGTCCTGGTGTGTAGTTATTTATCCTCCATAGACTATGATGTAATGTTGTCCTGGTGTGTAGTTATTTATCCTCCATAGACTATGATGTATTGTTGTCCTGGTGTGTAGTTATTTATCCTCCACATAGACTATGATGTATTGTTGTCGTGGTGTGTAGTTATTTATCCTCCATAGACTATGATGTAATGTTGTCCTGGTGTGTAGTTATTTATCCTCCACATAGACTATGATGTATTGTTGTCTTCCTCCTTCCTGCACACTTCAGGAAGCAGTAAATAATTTTGGGACACACCCCTGGCCCAGGCCGGAGGATCTCCAAATTGACCACCTGGCAAAGGGAGCCTATAAATTCTGTGGGGCTCTATTCTGGAATATTAACTGGCGTTTGTTGCCCCCTTGTGGAAAGAACCTCTTATTGATCTGGCTCGCTCTATGTACATAGATCTCTGCAGTTTGTACCTCGCAGCACACCATACAAATATTCAACGTTAAAAGCCTATATTACCGTTCTGCTAGCAGCAGGATAATATGCTGGCAGCACAACATCAGATTATTTTCTTCTAAATAAGAGTCCCCCTGCAAAGACAAGATCAACTTTGAGAATATCAATTATTTTAAGACTGTAGTTCAGTACAACTGTTTTTCACAGCAGTGCAACCACTTTTGAAACAAATAAATGGATAAGACGTATTTTAATATTATATTATTTCTACCAGCATTTCTTTAGAAAGTTTCCAAACTAAATACTGGTATGTTGAAAGCTGTTGTGTAGGCCAGTGGTTTAGTGGTGCCTGGAGAAGTGGGTATACAGTACTCTAATTTAGTAAAACATTTTCCAAACGGCCCAGTGAAGGAAAGGCCCTCTGTGTGAAAAGCATGAGAAATAGTGACATACACTCTGAATGACCTAAAATGATGAATCCCATATTGGTCTTTCACAGTCAGGCCAACCCAAGCTGTTCTGTTCAGTAGGATAATAGTAGACCAACCCAAGCTGTTCTGTTCAGTAGGATAATAGTAGACCAACCCAAGCTGTACTGTTCAGTAGGATAATAGTAGGCCAACCCAAGCTGTACTGGTCAGTAGGATAATAGTAGACCAACCCAAGCTGTACTATTCAGTAGGATAATAGTAGACCAATCCAAGCTGTACTGTTCAGTAGGATAAGAGTAGACCAACCTACATTAGAAGATCTGTAGACGGCAGCATTGAAACAATTTACAACACATAGTCAACTAGCAACCTGCTTTGTTTCAGTGCTGTTTAAATATCAGAATTATTTTATTCTGCTGTTAGAGGCCATCAGTAGAGACAGTCAGGAAAATAGTATTTTTTCTGTCAAACCATGGGAAGTGTGTCTATATAGGTAAGTACATATACAATTAGGATTTTACTTTAAGGTCAAATGTACTGTAAATGTCTAGTTGTGAAGAGAATCTAAATATGTTGTTTACTGACCTCCTCCCCTCTCCATTCTAGCACCATACGTTCTGTTGTTTACTGACCTCCTCCCCTCTCCATTCTAGCACCATACGTTCTGTTGTTTACTGATCTCCTCTCCATTCTAGCACCATACGTTCTGTTGTTTACTGATCTCCTCTCCATTCTAGCACCATACGTTCTGTTGTTTACTGATCTCCTCTCCATTCTAGCACCATACGTTCTGTTGTTTACTGATCTCCTCTCCATTCTAGCACCATACGTTCTGTTGTTTACTGATCTCCTCTCCATTCTAGCACCATACGTTCTGTTGTTTACTGATCTCCTCTCCATTCTAGCACCATACGTTCTGTTGTTTACTGATCTCCTCTCCATTCTAGCACCATACGTTCTGTTGTTTACTGATCTCCTCTCCATTCTAGCACCATACATTCTGTTGTTTACTGATCTCCTCTCCATTCTAGCACCATACGTTCTGTTGTTTATTGATCTCCTCCCCTCTCCATTCTAGCACCAAATATCCCACTTTTTTTATTATGCTGTTAGAGGCCATCAGAGCGAGAGAGAGGACTTACTGACAGACTGGGTTGGGAGAAGGAGACAAGGGAGGAGGAAGAGAGATGGGTGAGAGAAACTCAGCAAAAAAAGTAGACTCTTGTTATGTTCATACAAATATTGACAGTTGACAGTGAGAGGACGTTTCTTTTTTTGCTGAGTTTAGTTCTTACTGAGAGACTGGGTTGGTAGAAGGAGACCGGAGGAGGGAGAGAGATGAGAGAGAGAGAGATAGGACTTATTGACAGACTGGGTTGGTAGAAGGAGACAGGGGAGGAGGGAGAGAGAGACTGACATTTAAATCAACTGAATATATTTGTATCACTAACTTCTCACCTGTGATGTCATCATGACCAGTAACCTTTTCCTCTCTTGTCCCAGTCCAGCCTGACCCTGACATATAGCATCAGGCCTGTTGAGTTGACTTGGGTAACAGACCTCTAGCTTCTACACCACATCCCCCCTTCTCCTGCTCTAACATGAGACCTCATCAGTACTCATTTTGGGTGCTGGTACTGTTTATATTTAGGTGCTGGAACATTAAGCCAATATTCTATAAGAGGTGAACTCAAGCAGTAGAAAGTTAGAGGTGATATTATAGAACACTATGTGAAACGTTGCTGCTCTGTCAGCAGTTTCCTGTGGAGTTTTTCTTATGTCAGTGTTTCCTGTAGCTAGGTGGGTTTAACTGATCTTATCTGCTTAAAAGTTTGTCACGTCATAGAAGTAAGGAAGTAATGAGATAGAAGTCATATAGCCGAGCAGTATTTCTCAGGAGGGGGAGGGGGAGAGAGAGAGAGAGAGGACTTACTGACAGACTGGGATGGGAGAAGGAGACAAGGGAGGAGGAAGAGAGATGGGAGCGAGAGAGAGGACTTACTGACAGACTGGGATGGGAGAAGGAGACAAGGGAGGAAGAAGAGAGATGGGAGAGAGAAACTCAGCAACAAAATAAATGTCCCTTGTTCAGGACCCTGTCTTTCAAAGATAATTAGTAAAAATCCAAATAACTTCACAGATCTTCATTGTAAAGGGTTTAAACACTGTTTCCCATGTTTGTTCAATGAACCATAAACAATTAATGAACATGCACCTGTGGAACGGTCGTTAAGACACTAACAGCTTACAGACGCTAGGCAATTAAGGTCCCAGTTATGAAAATGTAGGACACTAAAGAGGGCTTTCTACTGACTCTAAAAAATACCAAATGAAAGATTCCCAGGGTCCCTGCTCATCTTCGTGAACGTGCCTTCGGCATGCTGCAAGGAGGCATGAGGACTGCAGATGTGGCCAGGGCAATAAATTGCGATGTCCGTACTGTGAGATGCCTAAGACAGCGCTACAGGGAGACAGGACGGACAGCTGATCGTCCTCGCAGTGGTAGAACTCGTGTAACAACACCTACACAGGATCGGTACATCCGAACATCACACCTGGGGGACAGGTACAGGATGGCAACAACAACTGTCCGAGTTACACCAGGAACACACAATCCCTCCATCAGTGCTCGGACTGTCCGCAATAGGCTGAGTGAGGCTGGACTGAGGGCTTGTAGGCCTGTTGTAACGCAGGTCCTTACCGGCAACAACGTCGCCTATGGGCACAAACCCACCGTTGCTTTACCAGACAGTACTGGCAAAAGTGCTCTTCACTGATGAGTTGCGGTTTTGTCTCACCAGGGGTGAGTAAGGAATGATCGTTACACCGAGGCCTGTACTCTGGAGCGGGATCGATTTGGAGGTGGAGGGTCCGTCATGTTCTGGGGCGGTGTGTCACAGCATCATCGGACTGAGCTTGTTGTCATTGCAGGCAATCTCAATGCTGTGCGTTACAGGGAAGACATCCTCCTCCCTCATGTGGTACCCTTCCTGCAGGCTCATCCTGACATGACCCTCCAGCATGACAATGCCACCAGCCATACTGCTCGTTCTGTGCGTGATATCCTGCAAGACAGTAATATCAGTGTTCTGACATGGCCAGCGAAGAGCCCGGATCTCAATCCCATTGAGCACGTCTGGGACCTGTTGGATCGGAGGGTGAGGGCTAGGGCCATTCCCCCCAGAAATGTCTGGGAACTTGCAGGTGCCTTGGTGGAAGAGTGGGGTAACATCTCACAGCACAAACTGGCAAATATGGTGCAGTCCATGAGGAGGATATGCACTGCAGTACTTAATGCAGCTGGTGGCCACACCAGATACTGACTGTTACTTTTGATTTTGACCCCCCCCCCCCTGTTCAGGGTCACATTATTCCATTTCTGTTAGTCACATGTCTGTGGAACTTGTTCAGTTTGTCTCAGTTGTTGAATCTTGTTATGTTCATACAAATATTTACACATGTTAAATTAAGTTTGCTGAAAATAAACGCAGTTGACAGTGAGAGGACGTTTCTTTTTTTGCTGAGTTTAGTTCTTATTGAGAGACTGGGTTGGTAGATGGAGACGGGAGGAGGGAGAGAGATCAGAGAGAGAGATAGGACTTATTGACAGACTGGGTTGGTAGAAGGAGACAGGGGAGGAGAGAGAGAGAGACAAACATTTAAATCAAATGAATATATTTGTATCACTGAGTTCTCACCAGTGATGTCATCATGACCAGTAACCTTTTCCTCTCTTGTCCCAGTCCAGCCTGACCCTGACATATAGCATCAGGCCTGTTGAGTTGACTTGGGTAACAGACCTCTAGCTTCTACACCACATCCCCCCTTCTCCTGCTCTAACATGAGACCTCACCAGTACTCATTTTGGGTGCTGGTACTGTTTATATTTAGGTGCTGTAACATTAAGCAATATTCTATAAGAGGTGAACTCAAGCAGTAGAAAGTTAGAGGTGATATTATAACACACACTATGTGTAGCGTTGCTGCTCTGCCAGCAGTTTCCTGTGGAGTTTTTCTAATGTCAGTGTTTCCTGTAGGTAGGTGGGTTTAACCATTGATCTTGTCTGCTTAAAAGTGTGTCACACCATATAAGTAAGGAAGTAATGAGATAGAAGTCATATAGCCTAGCAGTATTTCTCACTCTTCAGTCCTCTTCATGACAGTATACATTATAGCTCAGTAGAGCCCCAGTTTAAGACAGATATGATATCTGCAGTGATTTTGATGATAATTTTTTGGAGCACAGGTAAGATGCTGTTATATTAATATACACAAAAAGACAGTTACTGAGATATGTTTTGATATTGTAAGATATGTAACCATTTACAGGGTTAGTAAAAGAACATGCAACTGGAAGCAGACAGTAAAAATGTGTCTCAAAGCAGGACAATGATGTGATCACCTGTAAATGTACTTTACTGTAGTCTAACTGTCCATCTGGGGACAGGCACTAATGTCAGTTAAGTTGTGATGGTGTCATGCATCTGACTGTTGTATATTCAGTGTGTCAATGATTGATTGTATCTGTGTCTATGTAAATGAATGAGAGTATATATTCTATATTATATTGGTGTTATGTTAGAGTAGGAGAAGGGAGGGGTGTAGAAGCTAGAGGTCTATGAGCTGAGTCAAGATCAACAGGTCTGATGCTACATGTCGGGAGGAGAGAGAGAGAGCGAGGGAGAGAGATTTGTGGAGGAGAGAGAAGAGTGAAGGGGAGGAGAGAGAAAGAGTAGGGGAAGGGCACCACTAGGGCCCTCTCAGCCAGCTGGCTCCACTAGGGCCCTCTGTAATCTGAGGGAAATGTGTGTGTCTTATATCGTTGTACATTTGACAGGAGGTTAGGAAGTGCTGCTCAGTTTTTACTTCATTTTGTGAGCAGTGGGCACATAGCCTGTCTTCTCTCTGCCGATGATGACCTCTCTCAATAGCAAGGCTGTGTTCACTGAGTCTCTACATTGTAATTTTTTTTCTCCGTTTTCTATCAGTCACAGTGGTCAGATAGTCTGCCACCATGTACTGTCTGTTTAGGGCCAAATAGGATTTAAATTCACTTTGACAATTTGTAGTTGTGTAGTTCTAGATACTGTGTAGGTTTATTATATTTCCTAGTCAGTAAATATTTAATCATTGTGTAGTTCTAGATACTGTGTGGGTTTATTATATTGTCACCCATAGCATTGAATGAAAGGGAAGCCAGCGAGCATTTGGCCTCCCTCGAAAAATGTTTTATTAATTAATAGCCAATCAGCGTTGAGCTAAACTGAGTGAGCTCAGCTGTGAATGGTCCTGGCGCAACAAAAAAAGTGTAAAGGGAAGCTAGTTTGTATTTGGCTTCAGACCAATCACATCACAAGACAAAATTCATAAGTTACCGAAAAAAAATCTTGAATGCATCTCATTGTGTTATTGTCTAGCTAGCTAAAATTGTCCCTTTCCTAAATTAGCCATGGATGGAGATAGGGGTTTGGACTTGTGGTTTTAATTCTCTGTACTGGACAATGATTATAACGGAGATTCTGATCCAACCATAAATTCAACCTGTTGAGAGCTTCAAGTTCCTTGCTGTCCACATCACCAACAAACTAACATGGTCCAAGCACAACAAGACAGTTGTGAAGAGGGCACAACAAAACCTATTCCCCCTCAGGAGACTGAAAAGATTTGGCATGGGTCCTCAGATCCTCAAAAGGTTCTACAGCTGCACCATCGAGAGCATCTGACGGGTTGCATCACTGCCTGGTATGGCAACTGCTCGGCCTCCAACCACAAGGCACTACAGAGGGTAGTGCGAACGGCCCAGTACATCACTGGGGCCAAGCTTCCTGCCATCCAGGATCTGTATACCAGGCGGTGTCAGAGGAAGGCACTAAAAATGGTCAAAGACTCCAGCCACCCTAGTCATAGACTGTTCTCTCTGCTACCGCACGGCAAGCGGTACCGGAGCACCAAGTCAAGGTCCAAGAGGCTTCTAAACAGCTTCTACCCCCAAACCATAAGACTCCTGAAAATCTAGTCAAATGGCTACCCAGACTATTTGCAGTGCACCCCCCCCCCCCCCCCTTACACCACTGCTACTCCCTGTTGTCATCTACAGTATTCATAGTTATTTTAATAACTCTACATGTACATACTACCTCAAATAACCAGTGTCCCGCACATTTACTCGGTATTGTATCCCCCTGTTTACAGTCTCGCTATTGTTATTTCACTGCTGCTCTTTAATTACTTGTTACTTTTCTCTTTTTATTATCGGTATTTTTTTAAACTGCATTGTTGGTTAGGGGCTCGAAAGTAAACATTTGACTGTAAGGTCTACACCTGTTGTATTCAGCGCATGTGACTAATAATATTTGATTTGATTTGAAATTCATACATTGTGCCCCTGGCCTGACAGGATGGAAGTTCAACATGTACTGTAGCTAGATGTAGTAGGCTAATGTTAACTAGCTGGCCTGACAGGATGGAAGTTCAACATGTACTGTAGCTAGATGTAGTAGGCTAATGTTAACTAGCTGGCCTGACAGGATGGAAGTTCAACATGTACTGTAGCTAGATGTAGTAGGCTAATGTTAACTAGCTGGCCTGGTGCATCGTTGCCCATGCCAGGAAGTTCTGCTAGCCAGCAAGCATTTTAGCCAGGTACCTTAGGAGAAAAAAAACTAAAATGGTGTACTGTATGACAGAGTCATAGACGTGTAGGATACATGAAAGAGGAGGATGGCGTTGGTGTTTCTCTACAAGTAGGGTGAGTCAACATGTGTTTTCTACTTAGACACACACACACACACGGACAGCCCCAACATATTTAGCTCACATTGATTGGACTACATAGTTGTTGGTATCTTTTAGTTGTCACTGTATTAGACTAAACAGAGGTGATTTGATGATGTTGAAGTGTTGAAGTGTAAATGGTGCTGGAATAGTGGAGGCAGATCCTGTTTTCTTTGTGACTTGCTGTAACTCTGTGGTTCTAAATCAATAGTTGTTTATTAGTCAGAAAAATGACCTTGCTTGACCATGCTGTAGGTCATGTAACTGTTTGTTACATGTAATATGTTTTGTGGACTTCACAGGACAGATGTTGCTCTCTGGTTTTGTGATGAAACAAAGGTGCGGTTGAATTTTTTCTGCCACTGTGTGTCACAAGTATTGCCGTGATGAATGGAGGACCAATACGCAGCAGGAATGTGGATGCTCATCTTTTAATTAGATGAAATGAAGCTTTCACAAGAACGACGAAGGACAGTTTCACAGGCTAAAGCAACGCTACTTAGCAGTGCAAAATGTAACTACCCACAAATGACAAACCAAACACACACCTACTCTAATTGAGAGTCCAGCACCCAAACCTACACATAGAAAAACTAACCTAGAACATACTAATTCAGAAACATACACCCAAAATCCAGGTACACATAAATTACACACCCATCTAAACCACACACACAAAAAAAACCACCATACAAAACAAACATACCTCTGCCACGCCCTGACCAAATATAATACAAATAATACCTAAATACTGGTCAGGACGTGAAAGTGTGTCTTCTTATAATCTCGGTTTTAGGCTTTTTTATCACAGTGTCAAGGCATATAAACTAACTAGGTTACAGAGCAAACAACGCAATTATCACAACACATAGGTTGTAATATGGCTTTTGTTTCTGGATTGGCTTCCCCAGTGATTTTACCCAGAACCCACTGCTGCTGCCAGGGCCGCCTGGATGCCAGATCTTCACCAGTCTAGTACATAACTCAACTCTCTCCCTGACCCCCACCAGTCTAGTACATAACTCAACTCTCTCCCTGACCCCCACCAGTCTTGTACATAACTCAACTCTCTCCCTGACCCCCACCAGTCTTGTACATAACTCAACTCTCTCCCTGACCTCCACCAGTCTAGTACACAACTCAACACTCTCCCTGACCCCCACCAGTCTAGTACATAACTCAACTCTCTCCCTGACCCCACCAGTCTACAACATAACTCAACTCTCTCCCTGACCCCCACTAGTCTAGTTCATAACTAAACTCTCTCCCTAACCCCCACCAGTCTAGTAGGTAACTCAACACTCTCATTAACCCCCACCAGTCTAGTATGTAATTGAACTCTCTCCTTGACCCCCAAACAGTCTAGTACATAACTCAACTCTCTCCCTGACCCCCACCAGTCTAGTACATAACTCAACTCTCTCCCTGACCCCCACCAGTCTAGCACATAACTCAACCGTCTCCCTGACCCCCACCAGACTACAACATAACTCAACTCTCTCCCTGACCCCCACCAGTCTAGTACAAAACTCAACTCTCTTCCAGACCCCCACATGTATTATTACACATCCCATTTAGCCACACCCTAGGTTTAGCTGTATTTCTACACACCCCATTTAGCCATATCCTAGGTTTAGCTGTATTTCTAAGATTTGGCATGGGTACTCAGATCCTCAAAAGGTTCTACAGCTGCACCATCGAGAGCATCCTGACGGGTTGCAACACTCCCTGGTATGGCAACTGCTTGGCCTCTAACCACAAGGCACGACAGAGGGTAGTGCCTACGGCCCAGTACATCACTGGGGCCAAGCTTCCTGCCATCCAGGACTTCTATACCAGGCGGTGTCAGAAGAGGGCCCTAAAAGTTGTCAACGACTCCAGCCACCCTAGTCAGACTGTTTTCTCTGCTACCGCACGGCAAGTGGTACCGGTGCCCCAAGTCTAGGTTCAAGAGGCTTCTAAACAGCTTCTACCCCCAAGACATAAGACTCCTGAAAATGTTATCAAATGGCTTTACAGACTATTTGCATTGTCTCTCCCCCCCTCTTCTATGCTGCTGCTACTCTGTTATTATCTATGCATAGTCACTTTAACAACTCCACCTACATGTACATATTACTTATATAGCCTCCACATTGACTCTGTACCGGTACCCCTGTATATAGCCTCCACATTGACTCTGTACCGGTACCCCTGTATATAGCCTCCACATTGACTCTGTACCAGTACCCCCTGTATATAGCTTCCACATTGACTCTGTACCGGTACCTCCTGTATATAGCCTCCACATTGATTCTGTACCAGTACCCCCTGTATATAGCCTCCACATTGACTCTGTACCAGTACCCCTGTATATAGCCTCCACATTGACTCTGTACCGGTACCCCCTGTATATAGCCTCCACATTGACTCTGTACCAGTACCCCCTGTATATAGCCTCCACATTGACTCTGTGCAGGTAGCCCTGTATAAGCCTCCACATTGACTCTGTACCAGTATAAACCCTCTCTATTGTTATTTTACAGCTGCCGTTTAATTACTTGTCACTTTTATCTCCTTTTTTAGGTATTTTCTTAAAACTGCATTGTTGGTTAAGGGCTTGTAAGTAAGCATTTCACTGTTGTATTCGACGCATGTGACAATTGAAATATGATTTTATATAAACTCATCTGCAAGGAAAGTTTCACCTTTCCATCAAAAGGGGAATGTGTGTTCACATGGGTGTTGTTGCACCATACCAACGATAAGCCTGTCTCCTCCATCACATCATGAAAGGTCATGTTGATGTTCATTTGACCCCCCCCCCCACCCTCTCCCACTCTCTCGCTCATTAAATTCAGGTTAGAAAGTACAGCTCAGTTTCCACCTCATTTTGTGGGCAGTGGGCACATGGCCTGTCTTCTCTCTGCCTGTTTCAATCCTTTCTCAATAGCAAGGCTATGCTCACTTCATTTGTACATTGCACATTTTCTCCTCAGTTTTCTATCATGTAGTCTGCCACCGTGTAATGTCTGTTTAGGGCCAAATAGTCTTGGCATTTTTATATTTTGGGGGAAAATACTTTTTTTTTATCCGAGCAATATAAGAAAGATCAGGAAACACATTTCGTTCTTACATGTATTTAACCCCTTATTTGTGGAACTAAACTATCTCCATATATACTTCCATAAATGTGTTAAACTGGTACCAGGTGACCTTCAGACGAGTCTTGTAAAGCTTGTGGACGTCCTAGATCATAACAACCTGTACGTGTTCCTGAGAGACTCACCTTTCCATAGTGGGGTCATGTTAGTGTGTCCTAGATCATAACAACCTGTACGTGTTCCTGAGAGACTCACCTTTCCATAGTGGGGTCATGTTAGTGTGTCCTAGATCATAACAACCTGTACGTGTTCCTGAGAGACTCACCTTTCCATAGTGGGGTCATGTTAGTGTGTCCTAGATCATAACAACCTGTACGTGTTCCTGAGAGACTCACCTTTCCATAGTGGGGTCATGTTAGTGTGTCCTAGATCATAACAACCTGTACGTGTTCCTGAGAGACTCACCTTTCCATAGTGGGGTCATGTTAGTGTGTTGTCCAAACGGTTCTGACACTACAGACAGAAGTTGGCAGATGGACTGTTTGACTTCAGACGATGCTTATGGGGTCGTAGAGCAAAACGGAGAACATCATCGTGTTCCTGAGTCTCATCTTTCCATAGTTTACAGGCCAAACTGATCGGACTTTACAGATTTCCACACGGCCGCAGAAATTGTTGACTAAGGGTTAAATTATAAATGAAAAGAGCATCTGCCAAACATGGATTGTGTGTGGGGGGTACAGAGATGTGGTAGTCATATAATAATCATGCTGTGGTCTACATTTTGTTCATCATCAAGCAGACCAGATCATTAGAGATGGTGGGAGAGCCTGTTAGGCTGTTTAAAATGGAACAATATCATTTATATACTGTAGCATGAGACTAATACCTCTATATACATTTTAACAGGATTTGAGTGACGTTTTCTAAATTGTTTTCATAATTAAATATAAATATATAATACATTTTTCACTGAGACATGGTGTGTCCATCAATTTAAATCCCAACTTGTAAGGAAAGTATAAATAATAAAAAGTCAACAATGTATTGGACAGGCCTATGAGGTCTAAAGGTCTGTCTTTCCAAGACATTCTGTTCATCTGCAAGCAGACCTGGTGATTCTAGATGGTGGGAGAGCCTGTTATTTAAAATGGAAGAATATAACTTACTGTAGCCTATATAATGTAATAATGACAATAATCCCTTCATATATACTGTAGTTGAAGGTTATTTTAGTGTCATAAAAAGTGTTCATTAAAACAAATCAGGATGTTTTGGTGGAAGGATTCAATGTAGATGTTCTGCTGTGTATCCAGGTGTTCATATGAAAGTTCTACATTTGTAATTCTTTACCAGAGAAAGTTGTGGATTACTTTTCTGTGGGTGATCTAAGGCTTCGGTCTTTGACAATTCAGCTACTTTGTTAACAGTCCTACAACTGTCACCTTATGTAACAACTGATTTACTTAACAAAGGCACATCTCAATATGTGGTCCAGGTGCCTTAGTGTTCCTATAAAAACCTGTGTCCAAACTCAGCATTAAATAGTATCTAATCAGAATAGTGTACAGAGATAAGTTATTGCACCTATTGAAATGTAATGTTTTTTACTGTTTATTCTGTTGCATTAAAAAAGTCACTGTATCAGTGTGAACACGTCTGATTGGACTAGATCCATGTTGAGGTGAGACCCGTCTGATTGGACTAGATCCATGTTGAGGTGAGACACGTCTGATTGGACTAGATCCATGTTGAGGTGAGACACGTCTGATTGGACTAGATACATGTTGAGGTGAGACACGTCTGATTGGACAAGATCCATGTTGAGGTGAGACACCTCTGATTGGACTAGATCCATGTCCAATCTTAGGCAGATGTTAACAACGCACACACACTCATGAAATATATATAATTACATTCATTCCCCAATGAGCGGCGTTGTGGCACTAAGTGACGGTTGTATGGGGACTTTGTTTATGGCTCTATCACTTCCTAAGTGTCAAAGGAACTGAACCGAAAAGGAATGAAAGCATAAACAAAACAAAAATATACAAAATATAGTTCTCACACAAAAAAAAAAAATCTAATTGGACTGTATTCTATATACGTCCAATGTTCTGGCAAAATGATTATCATGGCATTGTCTCTAATGCCATATCTAGGGTTCTTCCTACTTGGTGTGTTGCTTAGGCGCTATCCTAAGTTGATAACTATATGATAAGTCTACAGCTGTAATGCACTAGTTTTGGGCAGTCTACAGGTATGACCCATGGACTTCTGGGAAGAAAACTGGTGAGTGCTGTAGAGTCAAAGGCCTAGAAGTAAATGTTCAACTAAGGCTGGTATATTGCTTGGGCCCTTAAGTGGTCCTAGCATAAATCCTAATTGGATGTTCCGTTGTGCATGTGCGTTTATGCTTACACAAGCGCTCATGTCAAGGGAAGAAAACCAAGTATCCGGGCAGATTACAACTTGTTCAGAATGAGTCTGACGTAGTCAGGTAATGTTCAGGTCAATTTATTTATTTTATTTTATTTTTATTTATTTCACCTTTATTTAACCAGGTAGGCAAGTTGAGAACAAGTTCTCATTTACAATTGCGACCTGGCCAAGATAAAGCAAAGCAGTTCGACAACATACAAAAACACAGAGTTACACATGGAGTAAAACAACATACAATCAATGATGCAGTAGAATAAAAAAAATAATAAAAAAAATAAGACTATATACAATGTGAGCAAATGATGTGAGATAAGGGAGGTAAAGGCAAAAAAATGCCATGGTGGCAAAGTAAATAAAGTATAGCAAGAAAAACACTGGAATGGTAGATTTGTAGTTTGAAGAAAGTTCAAAGATAAAATATAAATAATATGGTGCAAAGGAGCAAAATAAATAAAATAAATAAATACAGTAGGGGAAGAGGTAGTAGTTTGGGCTAAATTATAGATGGGCTATGTACAGGTGCAGTGATCTGTGAGCTGCTCTGACAGCTGGTGCTTAAAGCTAGTGAGGGAGATAAGTGTTTCCAGTTTCAGAGATTTTTGTAGTTCGTTCCAGTCATTGGCAGCAGAGAACTGGAAGGAGAGACGACCAAAGGAGGAGTTGGCTTTAGGGGTGACCAGAGAGATATACCTGCTGGAGCGCGTGCTACAGGTAGGTGCTGCTATGGTGACCAGTGAGCGGAGATAAGGGGGGACTTTACCTAGCAGAGTCTTGTAGATGACCTGGAGCCAATGTGTTTGGCGACGATTATGAAGCGAAGGCCAGCCAACGAGAGCGTACAGGTCGCAGTGGTGGGTAGTATATGGGGCTTTGGTGACAAAACGGATGGCACTGTGATAGACTGCATCCAGCTTGTTGAGTAGGGTATTGGAAGCTATTTTGTAAATGACATCGCCGAAGTCGAGGATTGGTAGGATGGTCAGTTTTACGAGGGTATGTTTGGCAGCATGAGTGAAGGATGCTTTGTTGCGAAATAGGAAGCCAATTCGAGATTTCACTTTGGATTGGAGATGATTGATGTGAGTCTGGAAGGAGAGTTTACAGTCTAACCAGACACCTAGGTATTTGTAGTTGTCCACAAATTCTAAGTTAGAACCGTCCAGAGAAGTGATGCTGGACAGGCGGGCAGGTGCAGGCAGCGATCGGTTGAAGAGCATGCATTTAGTTTTATTTGTGTTTAGGAGCAGTTGGAGACCACGGAAGGAGAGTTGAATGGCATTGAAGCTCGTCTGGAGGGTTGTTAACACAGTGTCCAAAGAAGGGCCAGAAGTGTACAGAATGGTGTCGTCTGCGTAGAGGTGGATCAGAGATTCACCAGCAGCAAGAGCGACATCATTTATGTATACAGAGAAAAGAGTTGGCCCAAGAATTGAACCCTGTGGTACCCCCATAGAGACTGCCAGAGGTCCAGACAGTAGGCCCTCCGATTTGACACACTGAACTCTGTCAGAGAAGTAGTTGGTGAACCAGGCGACGCAATCGTTTGAGAAACCAAGGCTACTGAGTCTGCCGATGAGGATGTGGTGATTAACAGAGTCAAAAGCTTTGGCCAGGTCAATGAATACGGCAGCACAGTAATGTTTCTTATCGATGGCGGTTACGATGTCGTTTAGGACCTTGAGCGTGGCTGAGGTGCACCCATGACCAGCTCTGAAACCAGATTGCATAGCGGAGAGGGTGCGGTGGGATTCGAAATGGTCGGTAATCTGTTTGTTGACTTGGCTTTCGAAGACCTTAGAAAGGCAGGGTAGGATGGATATAGGTCTGTAGCAATTTGGGTCAAGAGTGTCACCTCCTTTGAAGAGGGGGATGACAGCAGCTGCTTTCCAATCTATGGGAATCTCAGACGACACGAAAGAGAGGTTGAACAGGCTAGTAATAGGGGTTGCAATAATTTCGGCAGATAATTTTAGAAAGAAAGGGTCCAGATTGTCAAGCCCAGCTGATTTGTAGGGGTCCAGATTTTGCAGCTCTTTCAGAACATCAGCTGAATGGATTTGGGAGAAGGAGAAATGGGGGAGGCTTGGGCGAGTTGCTGTGGGGGGTGCAGTGCTGTTGAATGCAGTAGGGGTAGTTAGGTGGAAAGCATGGCCAGCCGTAGAAAAATGGTTATTGAAATTCTCAATTATAGTGGGCTTATCGGTGGTGACAGAGTTTCCTATCCTCAGTGCAGTGGGCAGTTGGGAGGAGGTGTTCTTATTCTCCATGGACTTTACAATGTCCCAGAACTTTTTAGAGTTGGAGTTGCACGAAGCGAATTTCTGTTTGAAAAAGCTAGCCTTGGCGTTTCTAACTGCCTGTGTGTATTGGTTTCTAACTTCCCTAAAAAGTTGCATATCGCGGGGGCAGTTCGATGCTAATGCAGAACGCCACAGGATATTTTTGTGTTGGTTAAGGGCAGTCAGGTCTGGGGAGAACCAAGGGCTATATCTGTTCCTGGTTCTAAATTTCTTGAAAGGGGCATGCTTATTTAAGATGGTGAGGAAGGCATTTTTAAAAAATAACCAGGCATCCTCTACTGACGGGATGAGGTCAATATCCTTCCAGGATACCAGGGCCAGGTCGATTAGAAAGGCTTGCTCGTTGAAATGTTTCAGGGAGCGTTTGACAGTGATGAGTGGAGGTCGTTTGACCGCTGACCCATTACGGGTGCAGGCAATGAGGCAGTGATCGCTGAGATCTTGGTTGAAAACAGCAGAGGTGTATTTAGAGGGCACGTTGGTTAGGATGATATCTATGAGGGTGCCAGTGTTTGCCTGGAGGTCAGTCAGAATTGGTGTCAAGGGAGTCTGTAGTAGTTTTTCTACAAGTCACTGTTTCTTCCACTTTTGTAGTGGCGATAGGTATGAAGTCTATTTCATAGCTATGTTATCCACAGAGGAGCTAACCTCACGACGGAAGTACTCTTTAAGTATTGGACCAGTCATACGTGGTGTGATCATGGTTCATGACTTCTAATAATTTTACTCCTGAATGGAGGGTCCTATTTATTAGTGACATGTGTGTTATCCATTGGAAGAGTGCACTGGAGATTCCCCTCCATGTGTTGCACTCTGAGTGACTCCTATGTCGCTGTTGTCAATGGTAATTTGATTGGTTAGGTCTCTAACCCTCCTACTGATTGTAGCGGGACTGACTGTTGCTAGTATTGGTACTGGTACTCGAGGGGACCAGTTATCCTACCGATTTATTCTGAAATATTATCTACCGGAACACATGATTGGAGCATTTTACTAGTTGTATTGTAGTTGAACCTACACATGGCAAAGAATGATTATTGTTGCCATTTGTTTTGGAGGTGGACAAGTCCACTGGACTTCCTTTACGACCAGTGTGGTACACCTCAGTACTATCTTAGATGTCTTCTAAGATAATCACCGTCTAGGGGCCTGTCTGCTCCTCACTGTTCTCATAGGAGAGTTTACAACTAGATTTGATTTATGCTCTGGCGGCCTCGTACGGTGTTGTCCGTAGTCTTGACCCCCCCCCACCGGCCTCGATGAGGCTCATCATGGGTCTGGGCTACTATTCCCCCCCTTTGTGCCTCGGGACCCCCCCACCAGCAGGTGGTGTTGGTGTCCGATGCGCAAACGAGAAGATCGGACCCTACGTACGAGTTTTCAGCGGCCGCGTTGTTATGAGAATGGCTGTAACCTTTCAACCAAATCTCCTGGTGTTTGTGCTTCAAAACGCTCAGTGGCTGTCTAGGCATGTCAGTCACCACCGCGTCCACGTGTGGCAACCTCTTCAGTACCTGCGAACTGAGACGAGGATATCGATCTGTGATATCGCAAAGTATTTCACCAGTGTGAGTCATCGGGTCAGTTGCTGGACTGACACCATTATTGTCATTGTAAGGGGTGACAGTCCCCAACAAAGCGGAATGTGTATCATCGGAAGCAGAGTATACTCTGTGCATCAATGTTTTACTTGCTGAGACGGCCGCAGTGCTTGCGGAAGTTTCCCAAGGGCAAGAAAAGTTAATCTCAACTATCATATTGCACGACTGCAAGGAGGAGGGAAGTTGCTTATTCACAGAGACAGCTGGCTCAAAATCATGAAAAGAATGGTCAATCAGGTTGGCTGATGGAATGTGTCGAGATATCGCACTATCTCCGTGGATCGGATTCTGTACCAAGAGGTTTCTAAACGTCTTTTTCCCAAGTGGTGCTTTCGACAGATACCCCTCGTGAAGGACTGCGTTGCAGCTAGCGTTAGGGGAAGACAGTGTGGTCAGTGGAGAAGGCACTGTGGCCTGTGACCATACCTGGTTGGTTTTCCAATCCATCAATGGGAGTAACCGATCCATCAAGTCTGCTCCAAGTAGCAGGGTTACAGTTTCGAGGCTGGTAACATACACAGGGTGAACGAGCGATACGTCCTGGAAGTGTAGTTTCATCATGACTCTCAATGTGAGAGGCGAGGTAGTCTGAGTGACCCCTAGAAGTTTAGTGTCGCATCGTTCCACTTTTAACCAACGTTTAGTTGGCTTCAAAGCCCTTTTGAGATCATCAAACAATGTTTGAGAGATGAGTGATATTGTCGCACCCGAATCAATTAGCGCATGACAAGCTATGCAGTCCTCCAGGAATGTTTCCAGGTATGGCCGTTTAGATTCGTGGTTAGTGGACATATTCCCCACAAAGTGGAATGGTCGTTCGTAACGACGTGATGTGCCATTTCTGTTCAAGGTGGAAGCAGATTGACTTTTCCTATTTTGAGTGGGCTTGGCTTTAATGAAGCGTTTGACCTTTTTCTTCGCAACTTTTGTATCAGAGTCTATAGACAAAGCCCGGGGGCTTGTTTCTTGATCAAGCGGGCCCTGGATAGGGTCTTGAATGAGACCGGGAGAAATTTGAACTTTAACGTCCTTGCTATGGGTGTTAATTCCTGCGGACCTGGTGTCCGGTAATTCCCCGTCTAGTCCTTGTGACATATCTTTTACCCTTTTCTCAAATTGTTCTCGCTTAAGTTCTTCCCGTAGTGGGACTTCTGGAGAACATTGGTCTACGTTTTGATCGTCCTTCAACCCTTTGTTACCCTTGTGCTCTAACACTTTTTTTGGGTTGGGTGCAGGAACGTAGCGAACGGGTCGATTGTAGCGGTAGTCATGTTAATGGCTACGTACTTTACAGTTATTTCGACCGCGGAGGTTATTGGAATCATGGTTTCGTGGTAGAAACTGTTGTTGTGCATCATCTCTCGACGCTCCAATACCTGATAATGCACCCTCTAACTGGAGTGAGTGCTCCTGGTTAAACTTCAAAACTGAGTGGTCAGGGCTCTTAGCGTTGTGAACTTTTGATGCCTCAAAAGCTGTGCTTGCAAGCTCTCTGAGTTGTAAGATAGGCAAGCCAACGTGGGCGGCAGGGCCCAAGTAGGTAATGAAGGTGGGATACATGTTCGACAGAAACATTTGTTTGAATGGTAACAGCTCTTCCATTCCTGTTTCTGTGAGTAGGCCAAAGTAAGCTGAACGAAGCCTATGATAGTAAGCTTGTGGGTGTTCGTTCCGAGCTTGTTTGACGGTGTTAGCCAGTGAGCTATCGTGTTTGCGAGTCGCAGAACCACTGAATTCTAATTTCAAAGCTGTGGCAAGTTTAGCGTAGTCATTTAGCACGTGTTGCTGTTGTAGGCGAATGAACCTCGTCACGTGTCTATTCGACGTTCGCTTCAACAGGTAAACCCTGTCAGAACCCGTAGCATTCGGGTAGCCACCCAACGCGTCCTCTATGTCAGCTAGGAACGTCTCAGTATCATTTGGCTGACCTGGAACGGGGTCAAAGGTGGGGAAATTCTTGACGAGTTTGTCAAGGTATTCCGCGCCAAGCGGGCGGAGAGGGTTGGCTTCATCCTGTGGAGAAATTGGGGCCGAAAGGCCAAGAGAGGAAGCCAAGCCTTGTTGTTGTTGGCCAAGAGGCGCCATATTACTCAGTGCCGAAGGGCCAGGAGGAGAAGACTGAGGGACACATGAGGGAGGCAAGGTCTGAAACCTATTGTCTTCACTCCTGTGAGTACAGGGCTCTGGTTGCCTGGATGGGAAGTCGCGCTGTAGAGCGTGACCATTCTGGATTTCCTCCAGATGGTACCTAAGGGTGGAATTCTGCTGCATTGCAGAGTCCATTTGAGCGCTTAGAGTACCGATTTTGGACACGTGAGTGTCACACCTGCTCCTTTCGGTCTCAAACTTATCTGTCACGGTTTGCAGATAGAGGTCTTGAGTACGGAGCGAGAGATTCAGTGATGAGATTTCCTCTGCTTGCTTAGAAATCAATATTTCCAACCTCATCACCTGAGTTCTCTCATCATTCATTTGGTCAGTGACTTCAATAAGTTCTGCTGATTTATCATCCAACTTTGTTATTGTGTTCATTAACTGATCGTCTTTGGTCTGCAGTGCTTTGAGGAGCACCGTGTTATTTTGAGTAACATTCAACAAAACAGCATGCATGTTGTCAAGTTGAGCGCTCCTGTTTGTAGATAACTCTTCAGATTTATCTAGTTTGGCGTGGACATCATTGTATTTAGTTTTGGCTAAATCGAGTTGTTCCTGTAGCATATGATTTTGTTCCTGTAGAAAACAGTTTTGTTGAAGAGCTTGTGCTTGTTCATCGTCATACGTTTTTGCAATTACATTTAATTGTTCAGTTTTCGAACGCAGTTCCATAGCTAGCAGAATTTTTCCCTTTCCTGCATTTGTCATTGGTTTCCCGGTTCTCTCCAACTGTCCCTTTATGTCTACCGTTACCTGCTCGTGCTTCAGCTGTGCACTGCGGTATTGGACAGATGGAAATCTCGGATGGCAAGACATCAGAACTAGACTGGAGAGAACCTTTACGAGGCCTGCGCCCGATGGTTGATTTTGGAAAACATTGTTGTCTGCTTTTCCACTAATGGCATAATTAGGGTTGTTATTGCTGCTGAGGTCAGAGATCAATCCATTTACGGGTGGAGGTTCACTAATTAGCGGGCGAGTGGGAACCACCCCCTCTGATAGCTTGCACATTATTAGAACATTTGAAAGGGAATTTTTTTCAAATATTCCAAAATTTCGGAATGTGGGGTGTGGGGAGCTGCAAAGACGATTTTCATCTATTTATAGACGTTAATGAACCATCAGTACTGTACAGTACTGTGGAAGTTGGACGTGAATGAATTTGCAAAAGCAAATTGAATTAATCAATGCCAATGATTAGTCCTACCTGGGTAGGCTATCTGGGTATTAAACTTGAATTACCTGAGAGGTTGCTTCATCCAGGTTAATATGCAAAGTTTAACCTCTCTGGGCTAGGCGGGACGAATTCGTCCCACCTACGTAACAGCCACTTGAAGCCTGTGGCGCGATTTTCAAAACCTTAAAAATCCTATTATTTCAATTTCTCAAACATATGACTATTTTACAGCTATTTAAAGACAAGACTCTCGTTAATCTAACCACACTGTCCGATTTCAAAAAGGCTTTACAACGAAAGCAAAACATTAGATTATGTCAGCAGAGTACCAAGCCAGAAATAATCAGACACCCATTTTTCAAGCTAGCATATAATGTCACAAAAACCCAGAAGACAGCTAAATGCAGCACTAACCTTTGATGATCTTCATCAGATGACAACCCTAGGACATTATGTTATACAATACATGCATGTTTTGTTCAATCAAGTTCATATTTATATCAAAAACCAGCTTTTTACAGTAGCATGTGACGTTCAGAACTAGCATACCCCCCGCAAACTTCCGGGGAATTCGCTAACATTTTACTAAATTACTCATGATAAACGTTCACAAAAAGCATAACAATTATTTTAAGAATTATAGATACAGACCTCCTCTATGCACTCGATATGTCCGATTTTAAAATAGCTTTTTGGTGAAAGCACATTTTGCAATATTCTAAGTACATAGCCCAGGCATCACGGGCTAGCTATTTAGACACCCGGCAAGTTTAGCACTCACCATAATCAGATTTAATATTATAAAAGTTTGATTACCTTTTGTTGTCTTCGTCAGAATGCACTCCCAGGACTGCTACTTCAATAACAAATGTTGGTTTGGTCCAAAATAATCCATCGTTATATCCGAATAGCGGCGTTTTGTTCGTGCGTTCCAGACACTATTCGAAATGGTAAAGAAGGGTCGCGCACATGGCGCAATTCGTGACAAAAAAATTCTAAATATTCCATTACCGTACTTCGAAGCATGTCAACCGCTGTTTAAAATCAATTTTTATGCCATTTTTCTCGTAGAAAAGCGATAATATTCCGACCGGGAATCTCCTTTTCGGCAAACAGAGGAAAAAATCACAAAGACGGGGGCGGCCAGGTCACGCGCCTAAGCCCAGAGTCCCTTGATCGGCCACTTGAGAAAGGCGATAATGTGTTTCAGCCTGGGGCTGGGATGACGACATTCAGGTTTTTCCCGGGCTCTGAGCGCCTATGGACGACGTAGGAAGTGTCACGTTAGAGCAGAGATCAGAGATACATCAGTACATAGCATCTCAATGTATTACAAAAGCTTTATCCTTATTAATACATTCTATACAACCATTATGATGCAAGTCTCAAGCTGAGGCTATTATATAAACAGTTTTATGGTAGAAGAAAGGGGGAGAAGAAAGGGGGAGGAGAGGAGAAGAAAGGGGGAGGAGAGAGGAGAGGAGAGGAGGAAGTGGGGAAAGGGGAAAGGAGAGGAGGGGGAGGAGAGGAGAGGAGAAGAGAGGGGAGAAGAGGAGAATAGAGTGTCGAAAGAGGAGAAGGGGAGAAGAGGAGAGGAGGGAGAAGAGAGGTGGAGAACAGGAGAGGGTGAGAAGTTTAAAGGGAGAGAAATGGAGAGGGGCAGAAGAGGAGAGGGGCAGAAGAGTAGAGGGGCAGAAGAGTAAAGGGGGAGAAGAGGAGAGGGGGAGAAGAGGAGAGGGGGAGGAAAGGAGAGGGGGAGAAGAGTAGAGGGGGAGAAGATTAGAGGGGGAAAAGAGGAGAGGGGCAGAATGTGAAAGAGGAGAGGAGAGGAGAGGGAGAAGAGAAGAGGAGAAGAGAGGGGGAGAAGAGAGGGGGAGAAGAGATAGGAAGAAGAGGAGAGGGGAAGGGAGAGGAGAGGAGAAGAGAAGTGAGGAGAGGAGAGGAGGGGGGAAAAGGGGGGAGAAGAGAAGAGTAGAGGGGGAGAAAAGCAGAGAGGGAGAAGAGGAGAGGAGGGGAGAAGAGGAGATGGGGAGGAAAGGAGAGGGTGAGAAGAGTAGAGGGGGAGAAGAGGAGAGGGGCAGAATGTGGGAGAGGAGAGGAGAGGAGAGGGAGAAGAGAAGAGGAGAAGAGAAGAGGAGAAGAGAGGGGGAGAAGAGAGGGGGAGAAGAGAGAGGAAGAAGAGGAGAGGGGAAGGGAGAGGAGAGGAGAAGAGAAGTGAGGAGAGGAGAGGAGAGGAGAGGAGGGGGGAAAAGGGAGGAGAAGAGAAGAGTAGAGGGGGAGAAAAGCAGAGGGGGAGAAGAGGAGAGGAGAGAAGTGGAGAGGGGAGAAGAGGAGAGGGGGAGGAAAGGAGAGGGAGAGAAGAGTAGAGGGGGAGAAGAGGAGAGGGGCAGAATGTGGGAGAGGAGAGGAGAGGAGAGGAGAGGGAGAAGAGAAGAGGAGAAGAGAGAGGAAGAAAGGGAGAGGGGAAGGGAGAGGAGAGGAGAAGGGAAGTGAGGAGAGGAGAGGAGAGGAGGGGGGGAAAGGGGGGAGAAGAGAAGAGTAGAGGTGGAGAAAAGGAAAATGGAGGGGCAGAAGATGAGAGGAGAGGGGGAGAAGAGAAGAGGGGAGAAGAGCAGAGGGGGAGAAGAGGAGAGGGGAGAAGTGTAGAGGGGGATGGAGAGGAGAGGAGAGGAGAGGGGGAGAAGACGAGAGGGGGAGATGAGGAGAGGAGAGAGGGAGAAGACGAGAGGGGGACAAGAGAAAAAGAGAGGGGAAGAAGACGAGAAGAGAGAGGTAGAAGGTGGGAGAAGGGGAGAAGAGAGGGGGAGAAGAGAGGAAGAAGAAGAGACTGGGAGAAGACAAGAGGGGCAGAAGAGGAGAAGAGAGGGGGAGAAGACGAGACGGGGAGAAGAGGAGAAGTAAGGGGGGAGAAGGTGGGAGAATAGGAGTGGGGGAGAAGATGAGAAGAGAGGGGGAGAAGAGAGACTGGGAGGGAAGAGGAGATGGGGAGAAGGGAAGAGGAGAGGGGCAGAAGAGGATAAGCGAGGGGGAGAAGACGAGAGGAGGACTAGAGAAGAGGAGAGGAAGGAGGAGGAGAAGAGAGTCGGAAGGACAGGAGAGGGGAGGGGAGAGGGGAGAGTGGCAGAAGGGGAGAAGAGGAGAGGAGAGGGGAGGGGGAGGACAGGAGAGGGGAGAAGTGTAGAGGGGGAGGAAAGGAGAGGGGGAGAAGAGGAGAGGGGGAGAAGGTGGGATGAGAGGAGAGGAGGGGGGGAGAAGAGGAGAATAGACGGGGAGAAGAGAGGAGGAGAAGAGTAGAGGAGAGGGGGAGGAGAGGGGGAGAAGAGGAGAGGGGGAGAAGATGGGTGGAGGGAGGAGAAGAGAGGGGAAGAAGAGAGACTGGGAGAAGAGGAGAGGCAGGGGGAGGAGAAGAGGAGAGCGGCAGAAGAGGATAAGAGAGGGGAGAAGAGGAGAAGAGAGGGGGAGAAGACGAGAGAGGGGGAGAAGACGAGAGGGTGAGAAGAGGAGAGGAAGGGGGAGGAGAAGAGAAGAGAGTGAGAGAAGAGGGGGGAGATGAGAGGGGGAGAAGAGCAGAGTGGGAGAAGAGCAGAGTGGGAGAAGAGGAGAGGGGGAGAAGAGAGGGGAGAAGAGGGGGGAGAAGAGCAGAGGTGGGAGGGGAGGGGAAGAAGATGAGAGGGGGAGATGAGGAAAGAGAGAGAAGAGACGAGGGGGAGAAAAGGAGAAGAGAGGGGGAGAAGAGAGACTGGGAGAAGAAGAGAGGGAGAGAAGGGGGAAAGAAGAGGAGAGAGAGAGAGGAGAGGAGAGGAGAGGAGAGTCGGAAGGACAGGAGAGGGGAGGGGCGAGGGGCAGAAGGGGAGAAGAGGAGAGGAGATGGTGAGAAGAGAAGGAGAAGGGGAGAGAAGAGGAGAGGGGAGGGGAAGAAGCGGGGTGGGAGAAGAGAGGGGGAGAAGAGGAGAGGGGGGTAAGAGAAGAGGAGAGGGGGAGAAGGGGAGAAGAGAGGGGGAGAAGAGGAGAAGAGAGGGGGGAAGAGAAGAGGAGAAGGGGAGAAGGGGAGAAGAGAGGGGGAGAAGAGGAGAAGAGAGGGGGAAGAGAAGAGGAGAAGGGGAGAGGAGAGGGTGAGAAAAGGAGAAGAGAGGGGGAGAAGGGGGTAGAAAAGGAGAGGGTGGAGAAGAGGAGAGGGGCAGAAGACGACAGGGGGAGAAGAGGAGAGGGTGAGAAGAGAAGAGGAGAGGGGGAGAAGGGGAGAGAAGAGGAGAGGGGAGGGGAAGAAGAGGGGTGGGAGAAGAGGAGAGGGGGGAAGAGAAGAGGAGAGGGGGAGAAGAGGAGAAGAGAGGGGGAGAAGAGGAGAAGAGAGGGGGAAGAGAGGGGGAGAAGAGGAGAAGAGAGGGGGAAGAGAAGAGGAGAAGGGGAGAGGAGAGGGTGAGAAAAGGAGAAGAGAGGGGGGAGAAGTGGACAGGGGGGAGGGGGAGACGAGAGGAGAGGAGAAATGGAGAAGCGGAGGGTGAGAAGAGGAGAGGGGGAGGAGGAGAGGAGAGTCGGAAGGACAGGAGAGGGAGGGGAGAGGGGCAGAAGGAGAGAAGAGGAGAGGGGGAGAAGAGGAGAGGGGAAGAAGAGGGGTGGTAGAAGCGAGGGAGAGGGGGAGAAAGGGAGAAGAGAGGGGGAGAAGAGGAGAGGTTGAGAAGGGGAGAAGAGAGGGGGAGGAGAGGAGAGGAGAGGGGGAGAAGAGGAGAGGTTGAGAAGGGGAGAAGAGAGTGGGAGAAAAGTAGAGGAGAGGGGGTGAAAAAGAGAGGGGAAGAAGAGAGGGGGGATGGGTTGGGAAGAAGAGGAGAAGAGACGGGAGAAGATGAGAAGACAGGGGGATGAGAAGAGGAGAGGGCGAGAAGAGAAGAGGAGAGGGGGAGAAGAGGAGAAGGGGAGGAGAGGGGGAGAAGGGGAGAAGAGAGGGGGAGAAGAGGAGAAGAGGGGGAGAAGAGGAGAGGATAAGGAGAGAAGAGAGGGGGAGAAGAGGGGTGGGAGAAGAGAGGGGGAGAAGAGGAGAAGAGAGGGGGAAGAGATGAGGAGAGGGGGAGAAGGGGAGAAGAGAAGACGAGAGGGGGAGGGGAAGAAGAGGAGTGGGGAGAAGGGCAGAAGAGGAGAAATGGAGAAGAGGAGAGGGTGAGGAGAGGGAGAAGAGGAGAAGAGAGGTGGAGAAGAGGAGAAGAGAGGGGGAAGGGAAGAAGGGGAGAGGGGGAGAAGAGGAGAATAAAGGGGGATGAGAGGAGAGGGAGGAGGAGAGAGGAGGGAAGGGGAGGAGAGAGGAGGAAAGGGGATGAGAGAGGATGAAAGGGGAGGAGAGGGGAAGGAGAGGAGGGAGCGAGAAGAGGAGAGGGGGATAAGAGGAGATTGAGGAGAGGGGCAGGAGAGAAGGGGAGAAGAGGAGAGGGGCAGGAGAGGAGGAGAAGAGACTGGGAAAAGAGGAGCGGGGGAGAATGGGGAGGGGAAGAAGAGGAGAGGGGGAGAAGAGGAGAGGAGGAGATGAGAGGGGGAGAAGAGAGGGGGAGAGGAGAGGGGGGAGGAGAGAGGAGGGAGGGGGAGGAGAGGGGGAGAAGAGGAGAGGGTTGGAGAAGATGAGAGGAGAGGGGAGAGGTGTAGAAGAGGAGAGGGGGAGAAGAGAAGGAGAGGGGGAGAAGAGGAGAAGAAAGGGGGAGGAGAGGAGAAGAAAGGGGGAGGAGAGGGTAGAGGAGAGGAGGAAGTGGGGAAAGAGGAGAGGAGGGGGAGGAGAGGAGAAGAGAGGGGAGAAGAGGAGAATAGAGTGTCGAAAGAGGAGAAGGGGAGAAGAGGAGAGGAGGGAGAAGAGAGGGGGAGAAGAGGAGAGGAGAGGAGGGAGAAGAGAGGGGGAGAAGAGAGGGGGAGAACAGGAGAGGGTGGGAAGTTTAAAGGAAGGGAAGTGGAGAGAGGAAGAAAAGGAGAGGGGCAGAAGAGGAGAGGGGGAGGAAAGGAGAGGGGGAGAAGAGTAGAGGGGGAGAAGAGTAGAGGGGGAGAAGAGGAGATGGGGAGAATAGGAGAGGGGAGAAGAGGAGAGGGGTAGGAAAGGAGAGCGGGAGAAGAGTAGAGGGGGAGAAGAGTAGAGGGGGAGAAGAGGAGAGGGGCAGAATGTGGGAGAGGAGAGGGAGAAGAGGAGAAGAGAAGAGGAGAAGAGATGGGGAGAAGAGATGGGAGAAGAGGGGGGGAGAAGAGAGGGGGAGAAGAGAGAGGAAGAAGAGGAGAGGGGAAGGGAGAGGAGAGGAGAAGAGAAGTGAGGAGAGGAGAGGAGAGGAGGGGGAAAAGGGGGGAGAAGAGAAGAGTAGAGGGGGAGAAAAGCAGAGGGGGAGAAGAGGAGAGGAGAGAAGAGGAGAGAGGAGAAGAGGAGAGGGGAAGGAAAGGAGAGGGAGAGAAGAGTAGAGGGGGAGAAGAGGAGAGGGGCAGAATGTGGGAGAGGAGAGGAGAGGAGAGGAGAGGGAGAAGAGGAGAAGAGATGGGGAGAAGAGATGGGGAGAAGAGATGGGGAGAAGAGATGGGGAGAAGAGAGGGGGAGCAGAGAGAGGGAGAAGAGGAGAGGGGAAGGGAGAGGAGAGGAGAAGAGAAGTGAGGGGAGGAGAGGAGAGGAGGGGGAAAGGGGGGAGAAGAGAAGAGTAGAGGTGGAGAAAAGGAAAATGGAGGGGCAGTAGATGAGAGGAGAGGGGGAGAAGAGGACAGGGGAGAAGAGCAGAGGGGGAGAAGAGGAGAGGGGAGAAGTGTAGAGGGGGATGGAGAGGAGAGGAGAGGAGAGGGGGAGAAGAGAGGGGGAGAAGAGAGGAAGAAGAAGAGACTGGGAGAAGAGGAGAGGGGGAGAAGGTGGGATGAGAGGAGAGGAGGGGGGAGAAGAGGAGAATAGACGGGGAGAAGAGAGGGGGAGAAGGTGGGAGGAGAGGAGAGGGGGAGAAGGGGGAGAAGAAGGGAGAAGAGGAGAAGAGACTGGGAGAAGAGAGGGGGAGAAGAGTAGAGGAGAGCGGGAGGAGAGGGGAGAAGAGGAGAGGGGGAGAAGAGTAGAGGGGGAGAAGAGGAGAGGGGCAGAATGTGGGAGAGGAGAGGGAGAAGAGGAGAAGAGAAGAGGAGAAGAGATGGGGAGAAGAGATGGGAGAAGAGGGGGGGAGAAGAGAGGGGGAGAAGAGAGAGGAAGAAGAGGAGAGGGGAAGGGAGAGGAGAGGAGAAGAGAAGTGAGGAGAGGAGAGGAGAGGAGGGGGAAAAGGGGGGAGAAGAGAAGAGTAGAGGGGGAGAAAAGCAGAGGGGGAGAAGAGGAGAGGAGAGAAGAGGAGAGAGGAGAAGAGGAGAGGGGAAGGAAAGGAGAGGGAGAGAAGAGTAGAGGGGGAGAAGAGGAGAGGGGCAGAATGTGGGAGAGGAGAGGAGAGGAGAGGAGAGGGAGAAGAGGAGAAGAGATGGGGAGAAGAGATGGGGAGAAGAGATGGGGAGAAGAGATGGGGAGAAGAGAGGGGGAGCAGAGAGAGGGAGAAGAGGAGAGGGGAAGGGAGAGGAGAGGAGAAGAGAAGTGAGGGGAGGAGAGGAGAGGAGGGGGAAAGGGGGGAGAAGAGAAGAGTAGAGGTGGAGAAAAGGAAAATGGAGGGGCAGTAGATGAGAGGAGAGGGGGAGAAGAGGACAGGGGAGAAGAGCAGAGGGGGAGAAGAGGAGAGGGGAGAAGTGTAGAGGGGGATGGAGAGGAGAGGAGAGGAGAGGGGGAGAAGAGAGGGGGAGAAGAGAGGAAGAAGAAGAGACTGGGAGAAGAGGAGAGGGGGAGAAGGTGGGATGAGAGGAGAGGAGGGGGGAGAAGAGGAGAATAGACGGGGAGAAGAGAGGGGGAGAAGGTGGGAGGAGAGGAGAGGGGGAGAAGGGGGAGAAGAAGGGAGAAGAGGAGAAGAGACTGGGAGAAGAGAGGGGGAGAAGAGTAGAGGAGAGCGGGAGGAGAGGGGAGAAGAGGAGAGGGGGAGAAGATGGGGGAGGGAGGAGAAGAGAGGGGGAGAAGAGAGACTGGGAGAAGAGGAGAGGCAGGGGGAGGAGAAGAGGAGAGCGGCAGAAGAGGATAAGAGAGGGGAGAAGAGGAGAAGAGAGGGGGAGAAGACGAGAGGGTGAGAAGAGGAGAGGAAGGGGGAGGAGAAGAGAAAAGAGTGAGAGAAGAGGAGAGGAGAAGAGAGGGAGAGAAGGGGGAAAGAAGAGGAGAGAGAGAGGAGAGGAGAGTCGGAAGGACAGGAGAGGGGAGGGGCGAGGGGCAGAAGGGGAGAAGAGGAGAGGAGAGGGGAGGGGAAGAAGAGGGGTGGGAGAAGAGAGGGGGAGAAGAGGAGAGCGGGGGAAGAGAAGAGGAGAGGGGGAGAAGGGGATAAGAGAGGGGGAAGAGAAGAGGAGAAGAGAGGGGGAAGAGAAGAGGAGAAGGGGAGAAGGGGAGAAGAGAGGGGGAGAAGAGGAGAAGAGAGGGGGAAGAGAAGAGGAGAAGGGGAGAGGAGAGGGTGAGAAAAGGAGAAGAGAGGGGGGAGAAGGGGAGAGGGGGGAGGGGGAGACGAGAGGAGAGGAGAGGAGAAATGGAGAAGCGGAGGGTGAGAAGAGGAGAGGGGAAGGAGGAGAGGAGAGTCGGAAGGACAGGAGAGGGGAGGGGAGAGGGGCAGAAGGAGAGAAGAGGAGAGGGGGAGAAGAGAAGAGGAGAGGGGAAGAAGAGGGGTGGTAGAAGTGAGGGGAGGGGAGAGGGGGAGAAGAGGAGAGGTTGAGAAGGGGAGAAGAGAGGGGGAGGAGAGGAGAGGGGGAGAAGAGGAAAGGTTGAGAAGGGGAGAAGAGAGGGGGAGGAGAGGAGAGGGGGAGAAGAGGAGAGGTTGAGAAGGTGAGAAGAGAGGGGGAGAAAAGGAGAGGAGAGGGGGTGAAAAGGAGAGGGGAAGAAGAGAGGGGGGATGGGTTGGGAAGAAGAGGAGAAGAGAGGGGGAGAAGATGAGAAGACAGGGGGATGAGAAGAGGAAAGGGGGAGAAGAGAAGAGGAGAGGGGGAGAAGAGGAGAAGGGGAGGAGAGGGGGAGAAGGGGAGAAGAGAGGGGGAGAAGGGGAGAAGAGAGGGGGAAGAGAAGAGGAGAGGGGGAGAAGGGGAGAAGAGAAGAGGAGAGGGGGAGGGGAAGAAGAGTGTGGGGAGGAGAGGAGAGAAGTGGAAAGGAGGGGAGAATAGGAGGGGGGAGAGGAGGAGAGGAGAGGTGGGAAGATAGGGGATGAAGAGGAGAGAGGGAGAAGAGGAGAGGAGAGGAGAGGGGGAGAAGAGAGTGGAGAAGAGAAGAGGGGGAGAAGAGAAGAGAGGAGATGGGGAGGAGAGGGGAGGAAAGTGGAGGAGAGGGGAGAGGAAGGGAGTGGAGAGGAAAGGGGTGAGGAGAGGAGAAGAGAGGGAGAAGAAGATAAGAGAGAGGGGGAGGGGAGGGTAAGAAGAGGAGAAGAGAGGGGAAAGTCACTGAGCTCTTCATTAAGGCCATTTTACTGCCATTGTTTGTCTATGGAGATTGCATGGCTGAGTGCTTGATTTATCCATCTGTCAGGAAGGGGAGTGGCTGAAATAGAATCCACTAATTTGAAGGGGTGTCCACATACTTTTGTATATATAGTGTATGTACACATGGGTGTTGTCGCACCATACCAACGATAAGCCTGTCTTCCCCATCACATCATGAAAGGTCATGTTGATGTTCATTTAACCTCTGTCTCTCTCTTCCTCTGACTCCTCCCTTTCTCCTTTGTTTCTCTCTATCTCTCTGTCTCTTTCTCTCCCTTTCTCCTTTGTTTCTCTCTATCTCTGTCTCTTTCTCTCTCTTTTTCCTCTCTCTCTCTTTCTCTCTCTTTCTCCTCTGTCTCTCTCTTTCTCCTCAGATCTCCAGGCTCAAAGCGTCAGTCCACCAGGTAGGTAGAGTATAAATCTACAGTGATTATAGCAGTTCAATATAACTTTATTATCCCACATGGAGAAATTCATGTGTCCATACAAACCATTCTAAACCCAATAACAAGTAGTGTTTTATGGAACTACTAATACTTGTCAACCACAAAGCACTACTGCTGTTAGAATAACAGAATCACTGTCATCATCTGTCCTCACCACTGTGTTTTCCTCTCTGCTGTTTACAGCTGAACTCTCAGTCAGACTGGTGGATGGGACCACTTCCTGTTCTGGGACAGTGGAAGTCTTCCACGAAGGAGAGTGGTTGGGTCTATGTTGTGTGTTGTGGAGCATGAGAGATGTTATGGTTGTGTGTAGAGCGCTGGACTGTGGGAATCCGTGGAGCTGAATCTAGAGGACCTCTGATTGAAGATGGAAGAAGAAGAGTCTATCTATATAGTAGTTGCTATGGAAATGAGTCTTCTATTAGACAGTGTGACATCATAGGAGAACCTGGTGACTGTATTGGTAGATATTATCATCATGTGACCTGTTCAGGTAAGAGACTGGTCATATTGAGAGATTTATTTATACATTATACAATATTACCATGTATCATGTTTTATGTGTTTTTATTTCATTTAAATAGAGGGAGAGATGTCAGATGTATTTAAACATTATATTTGTGTTTGTCATATTGGTTTATGGGAGATGTTCATGGGCAGATCATTGTAGTTCAGATGGTACTGAAGTGAAGCTGCCTGATGGATGTCCAGCTGTTTATTTTCTATAAAGTGAAGTGAACTTATTCCTGTCTCCTGCCTGCATTATTCCCAACCCTATCCTGAGTGACTAAGAACCCATTTCTACCTCTTACAGTATCAAACATAGCAAACTACAATCTTTTATCCAACATATTTGTGTTTAGTCCTTGACAGTGTCATCAACAAAACTGATTGAATGTTCAACCAAGTCTTTTTCTCCAGAGTCTGTGCGGCTTGTGGATGGAGCTGGTCTCTGCTCTGGGAGAGTGGAGGTGAAGTCCAATCAGTCCTGGGCCTCAGTGTGTGAAGCTGACTTTGACCGGCAGGATGCAGAGGTAGTCTGTGGGGAGCTTGGCTGTGGGGCTCCTGCAGCTCTACAGGGGGGGCTCTATGGAGAAGGTGGGGGTCAGACCTGGGATAAAGAGTTCCAGTGTAAAGGCAAAGAGTCCCTTCTCCTGGACTGTGACACCTCAGACAGAGAAAACAACACCTGTCTACCTGGTAATGCTGTTGGACTCACCTGCTCAGGTAAGAAACAGTTTGTCACTCAATCAGCATTGTTTCTCACCTGGAGTGAAGAATATGAGAGACAATATAGGTGTGTTTTAGTGAGAAAATAGTAAGATTACTGTCTCTCTCTTTTCTTTTCTCAGAGCCTGATGATGTGAGGCTGGTGGGAGGAGGCAGTCGCTGTGCTGGTGGAGTGGAGCAGTACGACCAGGGAGAGTGGAGGACTGTGGGAGCTAGAGACTGGGAGGATGTAGCTGCAGTAGTGTGTAGACAGCTGGGTTGTGGCTCCACTGTTTCAGTTCTACCTGGAAACACCACTAGATGGTTTGGAGTTTCCTGTTCTGGCTCTGAGTCTGTACTGAGGGAGTGTTCCAGAATTTATGATCTCTATTCTGGATTCACAGTGATCTGCTCAGGTAATAACATGATAAAATAATTATATTCAACTGATTTCCTTCATTCATACAACTTCCTCTGCACCACTCATGATGACTGTTTAGCTTGTCAGTCTGCTTTACTAAATAGATCACTCAGTCAACTAGGAATCAAATGCAACTTAAATATCCCAGAATGCTTTGTATTTGAGTGTTATCTCAGTGAACGTCTCTACTCACTACCACTGTCACATGTCATGTTATTGTCATATCTAAATGAGGAAAGTAGTTGAGGAGCTACGTTTTCTTTTTCTCTCCTCTTGTTCCAGATGTCCTGCTGAAGCCTGATATCAACATATGTTGTCTCAGTGACTGTAGGCCCACTACTCATGTTGCCCTGTGAGGGAGGGTGGCTAGCACTGTTACATGCTGATGTTATTGTCATATCTATAGGAAACTAGTTGAAGAGGTTTTTCTTGTTCTCTTTTATTGTTACAGATCTCCTGGTCCAGCCTGATATCTCCCTGACTGACTCAATGGGAGGGGTCTCCAGGGGCCACCAGGGGCCCGAGATGTTCAGGGGCTACAGCTTCACCATCACCTGCTCCACTCAGCCACAGTACCCAGGAGGCTCCTTCCTCCTCACGTTCACCGGCTCCAAAATATCCCAGACCCAGCCAGCTGTCAATCACTCTGCTGCCTTCCTCTTCCCTGCTGCAGATGACTCCCACCAAGGGAACTACAGCTGTGTTTATGACAATCATGTTTTCTCTCATGACTTCTCCTCTGAGAGTGAGCTCCTCTCCCTCACCATCACAGGTAACTGAACATGAACCAGACTTATAACTTTGTTATTGACAGATTTCCCACAGATCTATGTGATGATGATCAGTCCCCTCATCAAAGGTGTTTCTGTTTGCAGCCTCTCCTCTGCCAGCCTTCATCATCAGACACGTTGTAGTGGTGCTGATGCTACTGACAGCCATCACCACCTCCTACCTGTACTACAAGGTAAAGACATTTACTCAGACGTTACAAGTCATTTAAACTAGAGGGAGAGGGTGAGGGGGAGAGGGAGGGAGGGAGAGAGAATGGAGATACTAGAGAGTAAATGTCTGACTGTTGGTGCTGTGTCTCCCTAGCCCACCAGGAGGCAGAAGAGAGTGAACAGGGTGAGCAGCATGGATCTTTATGTCAATGCCATGGAGATGGTCTCTCTGAGCTCCAGAGCTGAAGCTGGACCGGGAGAGGAGAGAGCAGCCCAGGGGACGGAGTAGGAGTAGAATGAAGCTGACCCTACATGCTGATCTTAGGTCAGTTTTGTGTTTTAAATGGATGGTCAGCAATGGACTGGTGTTTAAAATGTTGTGACAAACCTGAAGTGGTTCTAATTTTAATAACAAGTTCAGAATTAGTTTATCTTTCTAGGACCTTAGAAGAAATCTAAAAGGAGTGACTGCAACCACCATTATTCCTTTTAGTTTGGTTTTTCACCACCAGAGAAACATGCGGTTCTGGGTAACATGGGGTTCTGGGTAACATGGGGTTCTGGGTAACATGGGGTTCTGGGTAACATGGGGTTCTGGGTATTATGGGGTTCTGGGTAACATTGGGTTCTGGGTAACATGGGGTTCTGGGTAACATGGGGTTCTGGTATTATGGGGTTCTGGGTAACATGGGGTTCTGGGTAACATGGGGTTTTGGTAACATGGGGTTTGGATTATTTTAAGAGAGTTGCTTAATTACGTTTGTTTTGTGTTCCAGAATGTATTACTTATTTAATGTCTCTTAGATTCTTTATCTTATTTAGTGTCTCTTAGATTCTTTATCTTATTTAGTGTCTCTTAGATTCTTTATCTTATTTAGTGTCTCTTAGATTCTTTATCTTATTTAGTGTCTCTTAGATTCTTTATCTTATTTAGTGTCTCTTAGATTCTTTATCTTATTTAGTGTCTCTTAGATTCTTTATCTTATTTAGTCTCTTAGATTCTTTATTTTATTTAGTGTCTCTTAGATTCTTTATCTTATTTAGTGTCTCTTAGATTCTTTATCTTATTTAGTGTCTCTTAGATTCTTTATCTTATTTAGTGTCTCTTAGATTCTTTATCTTATTTAGTGTCTCTTAGATTCTTTATCTTATTTAGTGTCTCTTAGATTCTTTATCTTATTTAGTGTCTTAGATTCTTTATCTTATTTAGTGTCTCTTAGATTCTTTATCTTATTTAGTCTCTTAGATTCTTTATCTTATTTAGTGTCTCTTAGATTCTTTATCTTATTTAGTGTCTCTTAGATTCTTTATCTTATTTAGTGTCTCTTAGATTCTTTATCTTATTTAGTGTCTCTTAGATTCTTTATCTTATTTAGTGTCTTAGATTCTTTATCTTATTTAGTGTCTCTTAGATTCTTTATCTTATTTAGTGTCTATTAGATTCTTTATCTTATTTAGTGTCTCTTAGATTCTTCATCTTGAAGTGTTTCCATTATTAGTCCATGTATTATTATAATCATCTGGTCATTCTTTGTATTTTGAAACATTTTTTAATTAAGGGGTTTGTTGTTGTTGTTTAGCCCTGTTATTGATTATGATATATCATTGTTATGATGTTAGTAGTATAGAGATAATGATGTTATTTTCTTATGAAGGTGTTCCTAATGATTTGTCCACTCAGTGTATAGTTGATGTGAGTTCAGATGATGTAGCTGTTATGTTATTTACTATTTCCAGATAAAGACCTGTTGTTCTCTAAACTGTCATGTAATCACTGAATGCTTTTAATAAACTCACAGGCTGTCAGTCTTGTGTGATTTCCCCTCCAGTTTTTTATTTCCCAGTGGTCAAGGAGTTATTGATCATTAATGATTCCATCAGTGACACCAGACATCAGCTCAGCCCAGAGGTCCAGCTCAGCACCTTGACCCTTAGTGACCTCTCGACAGACAGACAGACAGACAGACAGACAGACAGACAGACAGACAGACAGACAGACGCAGAATTCTGTATCTTCATATCACAATAACAGCTTTCTACTGCATCTGGAGGTGTTCTGAATATCACTACACAGGACAACAACTCCCATTGTTAGAGACATAGACATGAGCATCTTGTCACTATATACAGATCTCTGGAGGTGTTCTGAATATCACTACACAGGACAACAACTCCCATTGTTAGAGACATAGACATGAGCATCTTGTCACTATATACAGATCTCTGGAGGTGTTCTGAATATCACTACACAGGACAACAACTCCCATTGTTAGAGACATAGACATGAGCATCTTGTCACTATATACAGATCTCTGGAGGTGTTCTGTATATCACTACACAGGACAACAACTCCCATTGTTAGAGACATAGACATGAGCATCTTGTCACTATATACAGATCTCTGGAGGGTGGATACACTTTTACACCTGCTGCTTTAGGTTAGATACACAGACTGCAAATCAGACATTATCATTATCTCAATCTGAACTATAAATCACATATTATCATTATCTCAATCTGAACTATAAATCAGACCTGATCATTATGTCCATAAAAAATAGAAAATGCACAACAATAAAATGTTGGAGACATTTTTAAATGGTAAAAAAATATTACATTATAAAAGAAGCGACAAAAAAGTTCAGATAAAAGTAGAAACTTTGTGTTAAAAGGATCTCTAGACAAAAAAGAAAGGCAAAATAACAAATGGCAACAGTTTGATGCTGATCTAATTGGACACGTAGAAGAGAAGTTCATTACAGACAAGGAGAATGACTGGTCTCTGATAGAGAAGTTCAATTCACTACAGACATGGAGAATGACTGGTCTCTGATAGAGAAGTTCAATTCACTACAGACATGGAGAATGACTGGTCTCTGATAGAGGAGTTCAATTCACTACAGACATGGAGAATGACTGGTCTCTGATAGAGAAGTTCAATTCACTACAGACAAGGAGAATGACTGGTCTCTGCTAGAGAAGTTCAATTCACTACAGACATGGAGAATGACTGGTCTCTGATAGAGAAGTTCAATTCACTACAGACATGGAGAATGACTGGTCTCTGATAGAGAAGTTCAATTCACTACAGACATGGAGAATGACTGGTCTCTGATAGAGAAGTTCAATTCACTACAGACATGGAGAATGACTGGTCTCTGATAGAGAAGTTCAATTCACTACAGACATGGAGAATGACTGGTCTCTGATAGAGAAGTTCAGAGACCACACTCTGCTGGTATTGATGGATGATATAGGTCTCACTCTGCTGGTATTGATGGATGGCATAGGTCTCACACTCTGCTGGTATTGATGGATGGTATTGGTCTCACTCTGCTGGTATTGATGGATGGTATAGGTCTCACACTCTGCTGGTATTGATGGATGGTACAGGTCTCACTCTGCTGGTATTGATGGATGGTATAGGTCTCACTCTGCTGGTATTGATGGATGGTATAGGTCTCACACTCTGCTGGTATTGATGGATGGTACAGGTCTCACTCTGCTGGTATTGATGGCTGGTAAAGGTCTCACACTCTGCTGGTATTGATGGCTGGTATAGGTCTCACACTCTGCTGGTATTGATGGATGGTATAGGTCTCACTCTGCTGGTATTGATGGATGGTATAGGTCTCACACTCTGCTGGTATTGATGGTTGGTATAGGTCTCACTCTGCTGGTATTGATGGATGGTATAGGTCTCACTCTGCTGGTATTGATGGATGGTATAGGTCTCACTCTGCTGGTATTGATGGATGGTATAGGTCTCACTCTGCTGGTATTGATGGCTGGTATAGGTCTCACTCTGCTGGTATTGATGGATGGTATAGGTCTCACTCTGCTGGTATTGATGGCTGGTATAGGTCTCACTCTGCTGGTATTGTTGGATGGTATAGGTCTCACTCTGCTGGTATTGATGGATGGTATAGGTCTCACTCTGCTGGTATTGATGGATGGTACAGGTCTCACTCTGCTGGTATTGATGGATGGTATAGGTCTCACTCTGCTGGTATTGATGGATGGTATAGGTCTCACTCTGCTGGTATTGATGGATGGTAAAGGTCTCACACTCTGCTGGTATTGATGGATGGTATAGGTCTCACTCTGCTGGTATTGATGGATGGTATAGGTCTCACTCTGCTGGTATTGATGGATGGTATAGGTCTCACACTCTGCTGGTATTGATGGATGGTATAGGTCTCACACTCTGCTGGTATTGATGGATGGTATAGGTCTCACTCTGCTGGTATTGATGGATGGTATAGGTCTCACTCTGCTGGTATTGATGGATGGTATAGGTCTCACTCTGCTGGTATTGATGGATGGTATAGGTCTCACTCTGCTGGTATTGATGGATGGTATAGGTCTCACACTCTGCTGGTATTGATGGCTGTGTAGGTACTGAAGTCAGAGTTCTGGACTCTCTTCTTCTTCTTCTTTGGTCTCCTCTGTCCCTGACGGATATCCAACGAGGCGTAAAACAGGTCTCCTTCCTCCTGAGAGAGAGAGAGAGAGAGAGAGAGAGAGAGAGAGAGAGAGAGAGAGAGAGAGAGAGAGAGAGAGAGAGAGAGAAAGAAAGCACAGATGTTTTACAATTAATCTGATTAATATTACTGATATATAGTCGTACATTGTGGTTATTTCTTTAAATTAATCATATCATGATGCTTATTCCTTTAGTTTTTAATGAGTATACTCGCTAATGCTTTGAATAGTACTGGTTTACAAATAACATGGACTACAAAGCAAGATGGCCGCCAGTCAAAAAACTACAAATCTCAATCTGACTATACTTTCTCCTTTCTCTCACTTCCCCTGGTCGTGGTCTCAGTTGCAGCTGCAGAGGAAGAGTTATCACCATTAAAACACAAAAAAAAGAATACATCTGATATTGATTTGTCAATTTAACATGTTCTACATTAGTTTACAATAGTATTGGAATGAAGGTTTGACTGATTGATTGACCACTGTCTCCTGGTCTGACTCTCAGCTCCACCTCTGCTGCAGAGATCCCATCCTGACTGGCGGAAACAGCACCTACAGGTAACAGAGGAACAGTGTTAGGATGAACTGACTGGAGGAAACAGCACCTACAGATAGCAGAGGAACAGTGTTAGGATGAATTGACTGGAGTAAACAGCACCTACAGGTAGCAGAGGAACAGTGTTAGGATGAACTGACTGGAGGAAACAGCACCTACAGGTAACAGAGGAACAGTGTTAGGATGAACTGACTGGAGGAAACAGCACCTACAGGTAGCAGAGGAACAGTGTTAGGATGAACTGACTGGAGGAAACAGCACCTACGGGTAACAGAGGAACAGTGTTAGGATGAACTGACTGGAGGAAACAGCACCTACAGGTAGCAGAGGAACAGTGTTAGGATGAACTGACTGGAGGAAACAGCACCTACAGGTAGCAGAGGAACAGTGTTAGGATGAACTGACTGGAGGAAACAGCACCTACAGGTAGCAGAGGAACAGTGTTAGGATGAACTGACTGGAGGAAACAGCACCTACAGGTAGCAGAGGAACAGTGTTAGGATGAACTGACTGGAGGAAACAGCACCTACAGGTAGCAGAGGAACAGTGTTAGGATGAACTGACTGGAGGAAACAGCACCTACAGGTAACAGAGGAACAGTGTTAGGATGAACTGACTGGAGGAAACAGCACCTACAGGTAACAGAGGAACAGTGTTAGGATGAACTGACTGGAGGAAACAGCACCTACAGGTAGCAGAGGAACAGTGTTAGGATGAACTGACTGGAGGAAACAGCACCTACAGGTAGCAGAGGAACAGTGTTAGGATGAATCACAGAATGTCATGTTGATATCATAAACTTCTCTACATGAAAATATACACATCATGTCTTTACCACAGTCATCACAATATCACAATAATTAGATAACAAATCTGGTCAACCATAAAACCACATCAAGAAATCATCTATCATCCAGCTATAAGGCCCAGTATAAAAGTTACTCACATAAGAATGCAATCAGAGAAACACACAGCCTGTCCATCTGGTGGTCTGATGGTCTGATGGTGACTGTCAGAGAGTAGCTGGGTCTTTGAGTAACAAGGTCTTTGCTGCGTATTTCTGTGTTCATGACTAGATGTACTTTACCATGAAAGGACATACGAGCAGCGATTGGTTCAATTGAGTGGAAAGTTTTCAGCTCGTGGTCCTTTTCTCTGAAACCCATGTTGTGACAGGAAGAGGAGGGTCTAGCATCGAGGTAAACAGGTTTCACACCAACGTGACGTCAATGGAAAATATTCAGCTTTGAGGAGTTCACCTTAGATAGCAACACCTTAAGAGACCTATAGACACTCTATGAAGAAACAAACACACATGTTGATGACGGAGTTGACATTTAAACCTTAAAAAGAGGCTGAAAGTAAAACTCTTGACCTTTATACCTGTAGTCAGGAAGTAGAACTAAAGACCTTTATACCTGTAGTCAGGAAAAATAACTATAGACCTTGAAACCTGTAGTCAGGAAGTAGAACTATAGACCTTTATACCTGTAGTCAGGAAGTAGGTCTAATGTTAGACATAAAGTAGGCCTTTATTCAGGAAGTTGAACTAAAGACCTTTATACCTGCAGTCAGGCAGTAGAACTATAGACCTTTATACCTGTAGTCAGGCAGTAGGCCTAATGTTAGACCTAAAGTAGACCTTTATACCTGTAGTCAGGCAGTAGGCCTCATGTTAGACCTAAAGTAGGCTTATATATAGACCTTAGACCTCGTGTTTGACCTCATGTTTGACCTCGTGTTTGACCTCATGTTTGACCTCATGTTTGACCTCATGTTTGCTTGACTGAACATTGAACATTCAGTTTTAATACTGTTAAAGTTATAAATCAAATCCTGTTCCTGATCTATGAACTATTTGTCACGCCCTGGCCATAGAGAGGGTTTTGTTCTCTATTTTGGTTAGGCCAGGGTGTGACTGGGGTGGGAGTTCTATGTTCCTTTTTCTATGTTTTTGTATTTCTTTGTTTTGGGCCGAGTATGGTTCCTAATCAGAGGCAGCGGTCTATCGTTGTCTCTGATTAGGAATCATACTTAGGCAGCCTTTTCCCACCTGTGCTTTTTGAGGATCTTGTGTTTGTGTAGCTGCTTGTGAGCAGCCTAGAACGTCACACTTCCTTTTCTTCTGTATTGTTTTGGCGAGTGCCATATTTATTAAACATGTGGAACTCGAACCACGCTGCACCTTGGTCTACTCCTTTAGACGATCGTGACACTATTTCAGGTAACCTGACAGTCAGACAGGTCTCTTTAAACCGGGACACACAGATGACCTTACTGACACCAGTCCAGTGGTTGACCACAACACCGTCTGGGACTACACGATGCCCCCGCAGGGACTAAACACTAAGTATTAGACCATAACACTCTGATAACATGGAGACTAAACACTAAGTATTAGCCAACACCGCGGGACTAACACGTCCTCCTGATAACATGGAGCCACGTGCCAAACACCGTCAGGAGCTCACTGTAAGACCATAACACTCTGATAACATGGAGACTAAACACTAAGTATTAGACCATAACACTCTGATAATTCAACACTACGTCCTGGATACAGCCATTAGCTGTGATATATTGGCCATATACCACAACCCCCCAAGGTGCCTTATTGCTGTTATAAACAGGTTACCAATGTAATTAGAACAGTAAACAAGTTGTTTGCATCGTACCTGTGGTATATTGTCTCATATATATATATAGCATGGCTTTCAGCCAATTAGCATTCATGAATATATAGCATTCAACTAGCGAGTTTTAAAACTGTCTTTTAATTAATGAGTAGTGATAGTGTTATTTTTAATGATGGACCATTTTATTTAAAACACTGAATTATGGTGGTGATAATAGTAAACTACAATACCCAAGATGCATTGGAGGATGTGCTATATACCCAGTGTTAAACATTACTTTTCATTCCATCTGATGAATGATCTCTGTGTTTATCAATGAACAGTGGCCAATCAATTAACATCCACACTCTGGTCAATATGTGTGAAGGGGAGAGATATATGTGACAAATGAACTTGTTATAACAATGTTTGGACTCTCTTCCTCAGGCTGAATGACAGCACCATGGCAACAACAACAGGAAGTCAGTGTGGGTTTCCTGTGTACTGAGTGTGTCCTCTCAGCCAATCAGTGACTAGCTCTTAAATGAGTACTGTAATACCAACATCATAATATCAGACTTAACAACATTAGTAGATGTCAATGTATGTACATGTTTACATATATGTGGCTATATGGGAGTGTTTGTGTCCATATGAATTTATATCATATATACTCCTATGTGTGTGGTTGTGGTTTACTCAGCTAGTGCTGCTGATCTGTAGGGGAGGGGTTAATGGTGGCCTGGGTTTCAGATCTGAGGGGTTAAGGGAGTCTGGGTTTCAGGTCTGAGGGGAGGACTGAGGGGTTAAGGGGGGCCTGGGTTTCAGGTCTGAGGGGTTAAGGGGGGCCTGGGTTTCAGGTCTGAGGGGTTAGGGGGGCCTGGGTTTCAGGTCTGAGGGGAGGACTGAGGGGTTAAGGGGGGCCTGGGTTTCAGGTCTGAGGGGTTAAGGGAGGCCTGGGTTTCAGGTCTGAGGGGTTAAGGGGGGCCTGGGTTTCAGGTCTGAGGGGTTAAGGGGGGCCTGGGTTTCAGGTCTGAGGGGTTAAGGGGGGCCTGGGTTTCAGGTCTGAGGGGTTAAGGGGGCCTGGGTTTCAGGTCTGAGGGGAGGACTGAGGGGTTAAGGGGGCCTGGGTTTCAGACAGCTGCTGGGCCTCGTACTGAGAGAGGGGGGAAGAGAGAGAGAGTGACAAAAAGAGAGAGTGAGAAAGAGTACAGCAGTTCATATCACTTCAGGTCTGAGGGTTAGTTTGTGTGTGTGTGTGTGTGTGTGTGTGTGTGTGTGTGTGTGTGTGTGTGTGTGTGTGTGTGTGTGTGTGTGTGTGTGTGTGTGTGTGTGTGTGTGTGCAGGCATGTGTGCAAAATACCATGTGACATTATTATTACTTAATAATATGTAATATTTCTCCAGGTATACATGGTATAAAGTGTAGTATTAACAGTGTGTAGGAGGAACCAGATACCAGATAGATACTTCATGATGTTGCTTTGACTGAAACAACCACGTCATTCAGCTGTATCAACACCTCTAAGACTCCAGTCATGAGGTGTGACTTCCTCATGTGGTGTGGGTCCATCTCAGTCTGGCTGTGTTCCACATCTGGAGTCTAACATTACCCATCAGACCTTGAGATGGACTAGTTCAAGTCAAGAGGTGTGAACTGTTAACATGAGAGGGCAGGGCAGTAGTTGTGATTGTATCCTTTATGGTTGTTTACCTGTTATACTAACTGATATCTGGATCAGAGACCCAGTTACTCTGATACTGTTACTGACAGACCCAGCTACTCTGATAATGTTACTGACAGACCCAGCTAGTCTGATACTGTTACTGACAGACCCAGCTACTCTGATACTGTTACTGACAGACCCAGCTACTCTGATACTGTTACTGACAGACCCAGCTACTCTGATACTGTTACTGACAGACCCAGCTACTCTGATACTGTTACTGACAGACCCAGCTACTCTGACACTGTTACTGACAGACCCAGCTACTCTGATACTGTTACTGACAGACCCAGCTACTCTGATACAGTTACTGACAGACCCAGTTACTCTGACACTGCTCCTCAGACCTGAAACCCAGGCCCCCCTTAACCCCTCCCCTACAGAGCAGCAGCACTAGCTGAGTAAACCACAACAACCCACATAGGACTATATTTGATTTCCCATCATGTTGACACAAACACTCCCATATACACACATAATGTATATATAAACACATGTTAACACATGTAAACATGTACATACATTGACCACTACTAATGTTGTTAAGTCTGATATTATGATGTTAGTGTTACAGTACTCATATAAGAGCTAGTCACTGATTGGCTGAGAAGACACACACTCAGCACACAGGAAACCCACACTTCCTGTTGCTGTTGCCATGCTGCTGTTTGTCTACCGTTGCTATGTTGCTTTCTGTCTACCGTTTGGCCTGGGGAAGAGAGTACATCCAAGTTATAAGTATTTGTTCACCCATGGTGCATCTATTCTCCTGATGATGAACTCAGATTTCACACTGAGGGCATTTCACAATCTGTCTATGTCCCACTTGTTTTCCAACGAATCCTGAACAAAAAAGACTAAGAACTACAATTGGCATAGCTGTTAAACTACAACTGGCTTGGCTGTACCGTCACATCCTCTCCAGAGCATCATGGATATTGTAGTTTCTGCTTGTAGTTGCTGGCTGACTTCAATTCACGGTGTCCAAGATTGGAAAGGCCAAGATATTTGCTGGACAAACACTACATTTTGGTATGCCTGAAATAGTTAATGCAGATCAGGATTTAAAAGTTATGATTACCGGATGTTCATAATATAATCAAACATTAATACTGGCAGGTTACAAGTATAGAGGCCAAACTTAGTCCTTTGTCTCAAGAGTCTTTTCCTTCAAGGGTCAAAAGTGACGTCAACATTAGTATTTGGTTGTTATTTTGTTGTGTTTGATGATGTTGCAGCAGGTTGACTTGACCAGGTGCTGCTATTAAGTGTTGCTATGTAAGGTGAACACCACAAAGCTGAATATTTTACAGTGATGTCATGTTGGTATGAAACTTGTTTACCTCGAAGCTAAACCCTCCCCTTCATGTGGTTGGCCACATTTGTTATCTTATTATTGTGGTATTGTGGTGACTGTGGTAAAGACATGACGTTTAAATGTTCATGTGGAGAAGTTTATGATGTCAAAGTGACATTCTGTGATTCATCCTAACACTGTTCCTCTGCTATCTGTAGGTGCTGTTTCCTCCAGTCAGTTCATCCTAACACTGTTCCTCTGCTACCTGTAGGTGCTGTTTCCTCCAGTCAGTTCATCCTAACACTGTTCCTCTGCTACCTGTAGGTGCTGTTTCCTCCAGTCAGTTCATCCTAACACTGTTCCTCTGCTACCTGTAGGTGCTGTTTCCTCCAGTCAGTTCATCCTAACACTGTTCCTCTGCTACCTGTAGGTGCTGTTTCCTCCAGTCAGTTCATCCTAACACTGTTCCTCTGCTACCTGTAGGTGCTGTTTCCTCCAGTCAGTTCATCCTAACACTGTTCCTCTGCTACCTGTAGGTGCTGTTTCCTCCAGTCAGTTCATCCTAACACTGTTCCTCTGCTACCTGTAGGTGCTGTTTCCTCCAGTCAGTTCATCCTAACACTGTTCCTCTGTTACCTGTAGGTGCTGTTTCCTCCAGTCAGGATGGGATCTCTGCAGCAGAGGTGGAGCTGAGAGTCAGACCAGGAGACAACATCACTCTCTACTGTGACTGTAGTGTTTCCATTGGAATATTTATTGTGTGGTTCAGGAATTGTTCTCATGAGCACCAGCCTACACTTACAATCTCCGTTTACGACTATTTCCAAAATCCTCTCCCTCGCTTCACTCCGGTGTGGAACCCTTCTAACAACTCCTATGATCTACTGATTGAGAACATCACTGAATCTGACCTGGGACTCTACTACTGTGAGACTAAGGAGATGAAGGATGAAGTGGAGATTCAGGTCTACCATATGGAAAGGTCACCCCTTGGATTTTAATTGGTAAGAATTGTTTCCTTGTTTCATGTGTGAACATCCAGTAAAGTCCATGTTCCTCTGGTAGTGAACATGTTCTGAAGCTTTTTGAAGTTCATATTAAAACAACTCATAGTTGGTAGTAACTGTATCCAGGGGACTAGATGATAAGTTATATTAACCATACACAGTAATCTGTTTAGTGATGTTGTTCCTCTCTACTGTACAGAGGACTCCCCCACCATCACCTCTCTACTGTACAGAGGACTCCAACACCATCACCTCTCTACTGTACAGAGGACTCCCCCACCATCACCTCTCTACTGTACAGAGGACTCCCACACCATCACCTCTCTACTGTACAGAGGACTCCAACACCATCACCTCTTTACTGTACAGAGGACCCCAACACCATCACCTCTCTACTGTACAGAGGACTCCCCCACCATCACCTCTCTACTGTACAGAGGACTCCCACACATCACCTCTCTACTGTCCAGAGAACTCCCCCACCATCACCTCTCTACTGTACAGAGGACTCCCCCCACCATCACCACTCTACTGTACAGAGGACTCCCCTACCATCACCTCTCTACTGTACAGAGGACTCCCCCACCATCACCTCTCTACTGTACAGAGGACTCCAACACTATCACCTCTCTACTGTACAGAGGACTCCCACACCGTCACCTCTCTACTGTACAGAGGACTCCCACACCGTCACCTCTCTACTGTACAGAGGACTCCCACACATCACCTCTCTACTGTACAGAGGACTCCCCCACCATCACCTCTCTACTGTACAGAGGACTCCCACACCATCACCTCTCTACTGTACAGAGGACTCCCCCACCATCACCTCTCTACTGTACAGAGGACTCCCCC